>NC_134579.1:181109132-181734132 GCF_037038515.1 Microtus pennsylvanicus | reverse complement strand
GCTCTCTTTTTACTAAACACTGTCATTTTCCATGCTCAGAGATTATAAAGGAGACGATATTCCAAATGAGATCGTCAAACTAATTAGCTTTCTGTTTGACACACCCTATGACAGGAAGAAATAAACAGTGCAGCCAGATACATTTACATTTGCATGAGTTAAACTAACGGTATCACGACTTGGTATCTTTGCCATAGAGGGGATTCGTGGCCAAACTGACATATCTCCACTCTACCCATTGGTTACCGTGTTGAAGCTCAGCTTTTCTTTACTCACATCTTAAATCATCAGCTAGTCACATGACACGAAGGAAAGCTTGAGCAGTGAACAAGGACCGTTAAAACAACAAACATACAGTGCTCTTTGCTCCTATGTTTGGAGGAAATCTGTAACCCCTTGATACATGGAAGTGCTTCCATTTAGAAATGATTCATTTGGTCTTGCTCCCTTTAATTAGTGACACTGACATCTTAATTTGTATTCTACAGAGGATCAGCTTGTTTTGTTTAGAATACTCCGAGGAACTTGACTGACACAAATACTGAATTGGTTTTTTATGATCAGCAGGGGTGCATTTGAAATTCTGCTGGAGAATGTCAGAGTGTAGCCTGGGATAAGCAACAGAGCTCATATAAATAGGACTTAGGGTCAGGATAGACAGGATTATTAAGAACAACAGCAATAACAACAGCAACCTCATAATCCTATGCCCATGCATTCAGTTCCCTGCTATTGGAAGTGTGACTTCAAGTTCTTATATGGCTGTATTACATCTTGTAGTTAAAGGATGAAGTATGACAGTGATGTCATATTGGATTTAGCCTATATGCCCTTAGCATCACTCAATGAGAAAGAGGAGAAAACAAAATGTGTCATTGCCATAACTATACTACAGCATTATTAATGTCTTTGGTGGTTTGGTCATCAAGATCATCAAAACTTTGAAACTTTACAGACAGCAGTGATGCAACAGGAAAACAGCATAAAGTTGATACAATTATGAATTTGGAATTTGCTTATAACTGAGAGTAGTTGCTGAAGAAGCAACAAATCTTATGAAATCATCTGCTCAGCTCTCATCACCTGTTCTTTTAATACCCATTAGGGAATTTAAAGATTTCAGAAGTGCACAGGTAAAGCTGAGAGTTTAAAAACCAAAGCACTAGTACACAATATATACTTTTTATTTTTATTCTTTCATTAGTTCTTTATGGGTCATTTCTTTTATATAATGTATTATACTAGACAATTAATATAGTTTTATAATAAATTACATTTTCTACTTCCAAAAATTTCAGTATCAAATGAAATCAGGCCTGAAAACAATATGGGTTAAAAGACATTATGTATAAGCTCAAATATTTCAACATGGAGGGAGAATGAAGAGTATCAAGAGACTCATTTCTTTTTCTACTTCATAAGGAAGTAGCTCTTTTCAACAATTGCCATTAGACCATGGGAACTAATACACACCAATGAAAAATCCACACAAAACTGTAACCACAACTCACAGTTTATGGAGATCATAACAGAATAGCAAGCAGAGAAGAGCTCCTTTGTGTTGCTTTCATAATTCACAGTTTCCTGTCTTAAAATCCTTACTACATCAATAAATCAAGCTAACACTCTATTACCCTCAATCCATCATCTTTAACTGAGACTGACAATCAATGTAAAGGCATATAGTTATGTTTAATGGGTGCAAACTATCACCCTCTGATGTGGGATTCCCCGCTGTATGCTATGAATGTCATTGGTTAATCAAGGAACTGCTTTGGGCCTATAGCAGAGCTATGGGAGGGACAGAGCTAGGCAGGGAAGACTGAATGGAATGCTGGGAGAAAGGAGGTGGAGCCAGAGAGAAGCCATGTAGCCCCACTGGAGAAGGACACCAAAACTTTGCTGGTAATCACTGCCACATGCGATACACAGATTAACGGAGATGGGTTAAATGAATATGTAAGAGTTAGTCAATAAGAAGCTAGAGCTAATGGGCCAAGCAGTGGTTTAATTAATATAGTTTCTGTGTGTGATTATTTCGGGGCTGAGCAGTCAGAAACTAACAAGCAGTATTCCCCAAACAACCCTTATTATGTACTTTCAAGTTTGCAAATCAGTTAAAGATAAGATATATTTAATGCAAAATTCAAGAGGTCCTTGTTTTTTACTGCTGAGTAATACTCTAATATGTATATATTCCATACTTTCTTTATCCATTCTTCCATTGAAGGGCATCTAGGTTGTTTCCAGGTTCTGGCTATTACAAACAATGCTGCTATGAACATAGTTGAACATATACTTTTAATCGCAGTGGGTTTTTGATCCTACTGCACGTACTGGCTTTGGGGGAGCCTAGGCAGTTTGGATGCTCACCTTACTAGACCTGGATAGAGGTGGGCGGTCCTTGGACTTCCCACAGGTCAGGGAACCCTGATTGCTCTTCGAGCAGATGAGGGAGGGGGACTTGATCGGAGGAGGGGGAGGGAAATGGGAGGCGGTGGCAGGGAGGAGGCAGAAATCCTTAATAAATAAATAAATTAAAAAAAACAAAAAAGATATATTTAATGGTAATTTTCAAACCAATGAAATTGTGATAGACATAGCTGGAAAATGGGTAGATGATAAATATTGTCTTCTGAAAAAATTGCAAATAGCACGGTTGGTTATGCTACTTGATTTTTTTCACCCTTGCTTATATCCTAAGCAGGTATGATTACACAAACACAGTGTAAATACCTTATATTGCTTGGATAAGGTTATGGCTTAATTTAATTATAGTAATTTACAGCCCCATTGCACAAAGTTGTTAAAAAAATGTGCTGCTTGCAATGGCCAGTAGGTTGACACAGCTAACACTGTACATTTAGATTAAACCACCTCGTTAAATTTTAGGATGCCTTTTTTCCTTGTCTTATTATTGTTGTAAATATATATAGTGCTGTGACTTCTATGACTCATACAGGGCACTCATGAAATAATGCTTTTGCTGCATGCTGCATTAGTCACACCTTGCTCGCAATTCAAGTAACAAGCAATGGAGCACACACGGTGGGAAATGTATGTGAGGAAATTTCCTGATAGAGTCACCAACTCCAAGAATATAAAGTCATCCCTCTGAGTAATTCTCAGAAGGCAGGAAAACCAATCATGTGACCGTGTGTTTTCTGTAGTGTAACAAGAAAAGGGCCAAAGCATAAAGGGAACACCGTCAATGTGAGGGAGGCATACTAGACTGAGGGACAAAAAGCTGATTTTCCTCTGTGATTTGTTTAAGTGCACTCTTTGTGAGCTAGTGCTCTTGAAATACATTTTCTTTGAGATCCCTACTAATCCAAAACTCCAGAAGAGCAACATTTTATTTGCTTCTAAATGTGAAACACATAAATAGGAAGAGAATGATTTTTGAACTAGAATACTCTACTTCTCTTTTATAAAACAGCGTATTTCATTACTAATAATTACTGATGCAGATGGTGGAAAATAAGCACTATGACTGATCAATGTCTGTTCCCCAAGGATTGGAAAATGCATCATGACCTGGGAAGATTAGCACGTTCAAGCTCATAATAAATTAAATGACTGAAATTTAGGGATTGTGAATGCTTTCACACTTCAGAAATTTTCTGGATTGAATCTTTCTTGGGCCACATGACTCATCTTCCACACTCAGATAAATGATGTTCTAGGAAATCCAAAGACACACATTTTTTTTTTATTTGAAGTCTATTTTCCATGTGTCAAAGGTATTTGGTAAGCAAGGAAATGATCAGCATCCTGAGTAATGACCCAGTGCGACAGAACCTCAGGACACAACAGAAAGGTATTTTGAGGCTCTATGTGTGAACTTCAAACACTTCTAGATAAACAGATCAACAATGTTAAAGCTAATTTTGATAGACAGTATCTATAATTTACCTCATTTATAGCATCAACTCCTTAAATGCACAGGTTACAATAAGAGAATACTTTTAAAATTTGATAATGTCCTATAAATTTGTTCTTAATGTCAGTCTTGTCCAGGTTACACGCTTAATCTAAAGTTTACCAACTTATCAAAATGGATATATAGTTGGTGTGATGGCTCAGCAGGTGAAAGCACTTACTATCAAACCTGATAATGTGACCTGGTCCTCAAGAACCACATGGTGCAATGAGAGAACTAACTCCCACAGGCTTTCCTCTGATTCTGACATCCACACACAAGCATTGCTCCAGCATGTTCATGTATGCATGTGTGTGTGTGGGGGGGTGCATCCTGCACATGCATATTCAGCAGTTAAGAACAGTTGTTGCTCTTGAAAACCAAACCCACACCAGAGTACTTATAACTCCCGTAAGTCCAGATCCGTGGAATCTGATACTTTTCTGGCTTCTCTGGGCACTTGTCAAGCACATGGTACAAATACATGTATGTCGACACTCACACAAATACATAAAACAAAAATAATAAGTAAATATTCATAAACTACTGTGTTAGCTTAAATTAGGTTACCATAGTTGTCTAAAATAAGCTTTTTGAAGGAATACATATAAAAAAAAAAGAAAAATGAGTGTTAGATTATAATCAAAACAAGTGATTGATTGACTTAAAGGTCCTTCAGTGAGGCCTCCCAGTGTGGTCAGTGGAGGGCAAGATGGAGACAGGGATATTGGGGAAATAAGACAGATGATGGAATAAGCATTTTCTTCCTTTTCACTTTCTCCAAAAAAATATGATCTCCAATTCGTTAATGGAAGGATACTAATAACAGTAAAATAAAACCCAGAAAGCCACAGATTTTAGACAATACATGTAGGAAGAAAAAATTAAGTGCAGGGATGAAAGGAGATAAGAAGGAAGGAAAGGAAGGAATACAGGGAGGAACAACTGAAAGAAGTTAGGCCATAGAAAATGACATATGATTTTTCACATATGTGGAATCTAAGAAGGCTGTTAGAGAGATTGAGAGCAGAAGGGAACAAGAGATTCTGGTGTTGTGTTGGATGGATCGTAGGGTGACTTATACATTTCAAAAGGCTGGGACAAGAGATGTAACACTTAAAAAATCATACGTATTCGAAGAGGTAGATTTTTTTAAAGATATTTTCATTCTGAAAATATCCATATATGAAAACTTTGGACCATAGCCATAAATGTAACATTTTTACATTCTATGTACGGCCAACAGAAATTTCTGATTCAAATGTTAAATTTGATTGATCATTATAATCAGCTTTTATACATGAGAGGGGAGCAGAAACAGTGAGCATACTTCAAAATTTCACTCAGCTCGATGAAGGAAATTCACATCTCTCTGATGTGGAGTCACTGAAATTTCTGGGAACTATATTTCTGAGAGTCTTTGAGATCTCACTCCAACCATCTGTTTTCCTCAGTGGACTCTCGATCATAGAAAAAGAACCCTGGTGTCAAATCAAAAGTATGGCTCAGCCGCAATGTTTACTCTACAAAAAGGGACTCGAGTTATTGGCCATTGAATGTCCAACTGCTGACAGGTAGGGATAGACTAAATGAGAGGGAAAAACAAAAACACATAGAAATCATAAGGCAAGTGATGATCTGAGAAGAGAATATAATCAGGAAGTATTTCTTGGATGTAGTCATTATGGAGAACAACTCAGTAGAAACAAAATATAAAGCACTACTCAAAGATTCACCTAATGTTAGAATATAATACAAAATGATTATAATCAATATACAGATTTACATGAATACCTATAAACTAATGGAATACAATAGGCAGCCTAGAAGTAAACCATAGGTTTCACAGATAGCCAAGGATATAAAAGGAAAAGTTAATTCAATAAATGATGCTGAATAAATTTGTTAACTCCATGAAGAAGAGTGGAAAAATTACCCTGTTACTTTCTGTTGCACCAGGTGTATGCCTGATGTTCAGAGGAACCAGATAAGAGAGTTGGATGCCTTGGAACTGGAGTTACAGGTGGTTGTCAGTAAGCTCGTGTGGGTTTTGGGAACCAAATGCAAATCCTCTGCAAGAGCAACAAGTGCTCTTAACCTCCCCATATATACATATATATATATATATATATATATGTGTGTGTGTGTGTGTGTGTGTGTGTGTGTGTGTGTGTGTGTGAGAGAGAGAGAGAGAGAGAGAGAGAGAGAGAGAGAGAGAGAGAGAGAGAGAGAGAGAGCGAGCGCGAGCGAGCCTGGGTGCAACGTCTTATATAGGACAACTTGTGGAAATTGGTTCTCTCATTACCCCCTGTGTTCCTGGGAATAAAATAAGTTCATCAGGCTTGACAGTAAGTCCCTTTATCTGCTGAGTTATCTCACCAGCCAGAGTATATCCATTTTGATAAAGTGGCAAATGGTAGATTAAGGTTGAAGTTAGGACAAGTCTGACACTAAGTACACCTTTATTGGACATCTACAAGTAAATTATTTTAAGTGTAGTGTCTCATCAAAGCCTTTGAGTTTAAGGAATTGGAACTATAGGATTCAATGACAGTTGTGAAATAAGCTAGGCCTTGGGTATTTCCATGTTATATATTTATGATAAAATACTTTTATTAGGATTATCTTTAATTTTAAATAACTATGATATCATCACCTCTTTTCATCTCATGGTTAATTAACTAGATTTATAGCTATGATCTCTGCTGTAATGGAGGGTTAAATGTGATGCACAGGGATGGTTCTCAAAGTCAACAAATGTAGAAATTTCTTGTATGCTTTGCTAAGTATAGAGCTACTGACTCAGTCAGCCAGAAGCGAAGCATGACAGTTGCCTTTCTACGAAAGTCCCAAGGAATGAGTCACTGGTTTTGAGCCTCTTTGAGAAACACTAGTGCAGGTAGAAAATATCTAGAAACAGAGTGATGGCGACTCAAGGTTGCAGAGCCAAGTGCTATGTATTACTCTCTCTGGCATACATAGTTATGTGTGCACTGACACATTTACACACTCAGGCATACTCATTTTTATGTTTCCACAAATGTATCTTTCTACATTCATTTATGCGTGCATGTGCATTTATGTATGTAATCTTTCACCTCCGAAGACTTCTTTGCAAGCTATATATATATATATATATATATATATATATATATATATATATTCATTAAATTATTTAGTTATGTTGCAAAATTGTTATTTTCAAATTTTAAGTCTTAAAAATAAAGAAAACTAAAGTATGAAACAAGAAACTAAATTCCCAAGTCTCTATAACTAGTAAAATTTACAAAACAATTTTTGTTTAAGTTTCTTAACAAAATCCTTTTCGTTATGATCATCTAAGGTGTTCTGAACAGATATTAATAGTTTATCTTGTACCTCCATAGCAAAGTTGGAAGCCAGAAATCCTGGCTGAGGGATGGAGATAAAACTCCAATCAAACTGGGCTTCTGATATAGTAGGGTGTAATTTAGAACTCAATTTGTCATCGTGGATCATTCAAAAGCTAAATTTTTTTTTTTATCCAGTCACACACATTCCATGTTTTTTGGGTTGACTTGTTCTTGAGTGAGTGTAGGCCCATTTGTACTTCATAAGTAGAAATATGATAAAAGATTTTATTTGGTGTCTGCTTTGAAATATAGGTTCAGGCACTTCATGGTGGTTCAACTGAAATTGGCTTAGTAAAACAGACTGAAAAACACCATAGATAAAAGGAATTTAGTTATTACCAATGTAAATGATCTCATTCAACATCCTAATTCCCAAGTTCAGATAGCACATTATTTCAAGGCTTTCACACTCTGGCTTCATAGACATCTACAATGTTTGCATAATGAAAATAGTTTGTAATTTTTCTGAGAAATCACTCAATTGTTGAATATTTTCATTCAAATTTCACCATCATTTGATTCTTTCAGAACATACACTAACCAATCCCTTTCTAAAATAAAGAAAGCAAAGGAGAACAGTGGCTCAAGGAGTTTGGGGCATGAATTTGGACCAAGTGGCTCTAGTCTTTGTTGACATATTCTTTGTTGATTCTGGCTTAAAATTGTAAAAGCCTACACTAATTAATGATTTCATAGGTTTGCGCTGTAGATTGTTTGCAAGTCGTTAACGATTCACTGTTGAACAGTATTTTGCTATATATTTCAGGCTGGCCTCCAACTCCTAATTCTCTGGTCGCAGTTTCCAGAAAGGTGTATACCATTACACCTACCTTAGTTTTAGTGACTAGTTCCACTCGGATGAAGGACAGAGATGAGAGCAAGGAAAGAGATATTTTGATTGAGAGAGCCATTATGGGGCTAGCAAGAAACCTGTCACTAGTGACGCACAGAAGAGCATTAGACTGATCTCCCAAAGTCCAGTTAGAGAGTGGGAGAGTGAGAATATTAGAAAAGAGGTTGAAACCATGATGAGGACACCCATGGAAAGAGTTTACCTGAGCTAACAGGAGCTCACCAACTCAAGCTGGACAAAGAAAAAAGCTAGCATAAGACCAAATGAGAAGCTCTGTATGTGAGTGACAGTTGTATGGCTGGGGCACACTGCAGGGCCACTGGCAGCATCTCCTGGATTTATCCCTACTGCTTGTACTGGCTCTTTGGAACCGATTCTCTTTGCATGGATACCTTGCTCAGCCTAGATATAGTAGGGTGAGTCTTAGACCCTCCCCAAAGCAGTGTGCCTTACCTTCTTTGAGGAGTAAATGGGGGGAGGGTGGAGTGGGGGTGTAGGTGGAGGTTATGGGAGGAAGGGAGGGAGTGGGAACTGGGATTGGTATTAAAATAAAAAAGACAGTTTGCTTTCTTATTTATAAATAAATAAATCACAAAGAAGAAAACAAATTCAAAATTAAAAAAAAAGATCATGGCCACTAGTCATAAAATTTTAAGAAGATGGTTCACTACCTAACTGTTGTTGACTTATATAAACACCCCATCTATTCTACTGCCTTAAATCACATATTTGTTAACTTCAATACATATAAACTTTTTGCTAATAAGTACAATTTAAGTTTTCTTGAATATTAAAGATCAAGATTCCTATGTGGTTATCAGCTCTGCTCTTGCAAAGATTTTTAAAGTAGGTTTTATAAACTTCAAATTGCACATGTCATCTGCATTCTTGTTCACAGTTTATCTTCATATTCATATTTACGTACTTAGTCTCCTTTTTTCCACTATATTTATTGTTTTATATAGTGATAAACACAGAATAATTCAGCCATTCTGTTGTCCTGATAACAAATGGTGTGATGAAATAATTTTAGAGCTGACAGATGAGATCTTTAACTTCTATTATTCTTCTGATTTGATTTGAATTATAATCTTCATTCTTTATTTTGTGAACCTTTTTCCACATTATTGGGTATGATTAATAAAATGCATTGCAGTTACACAATGTTAAACACATTTTCTTTATCTCTTACATTTTCATGTGTAGGACATATGGAAAAGGTGTTGGCAAAAATTAATCAAAATTTGAGAAATATACTCGAAAAGAAACCTTATAGTGAAGTTATTATTCAGGATTTGTTATTATGATTGACATTTGCATACTCCATTTGCTAAAGAGTATTCTTGATCACCAACATTATTATCAAAGTATCTACAAATATATGATCTGGACTATGAAACCACTTTATCACATACCACATATACATTTTGACTGCATGAGATGTTATCTCATAGATACAGGGTCCATGGGAATGTACACACAATGGAATTATTTCTAGTGATGACATTGACATCTGGCACTTTCTTTTTGCTTGTGTTTAAGTATAGAATTAGAGAGAAATGTTTTCCCAGAAAATTCATTGTATGAACAAGTAATACACACACACACACACACACACGAGTGTGAAGGTGCAAGAGACATGACTTTTTATTTTAAAAAGCATCTGGGTATTAGAAGAAGATGAACATTTTAGACATTGTATCTTTATTGAACTATAAAGAAACTTTATTGCACAGTTTGGGATCAAATGTTTTCAGGGCCAAGAGAAAAATCATTTGGAGTGAACTCTTCTAAGTACAAATCACAATCAGTTTCAATTATACTCACAGAGAATGATAACCCATTATTTACAGTAATGTCTATAGCTAAAGGTCTAAATGCTCATTGTAAGTCTCATTTTAAAGACTTTATAACTCAGCCAGCTTAATTAGTCTTGGGAAGGGACTTGATACTCTGCTTTTTAACACAGATAAAAATTTAAGAATTTAAAGTGATTTTTTTTTCTTTTTGCTTTTTCGAGACAGGGTTTCTCTGTGGTTTTGGAGCCTGTCCTGGAACTAGCTCTTGTAGACCAGGCTGGTCTCAGAATCACAGAGATTCGCCTGCCTCTGCCTCCCAAGTGCTGGGATTAAAGGCATGTGCCACCACCGCCCGGCTGGAGAGATGGCTCAGCCGTTAAAGGCTAGGCTCACAACCAAAAATATAAAGTGTGAGATTTTAAAATTGCTTTTTAAACATTTACTTTCCCATGAAAATTTGGTCTAAAATAAGTTATACAAATTATTTTCATAATCACTCCCTATGATTTTAAAATCACCAGTACAGTATACCTGCTTCCGTATGGACGATCTGTAGAGGGCATAAAGCATGGTGATAGTGATAATTTCACTTTATTTCCCTCTTTGGAAATACATTACCATTATTGATGGTGAATAAAAGGCCAACATATATTGGCATCCAAAGATCTTTAAAAATTCCTTATTTATTAGTTTAAATGAGTCTCTAAACAATTTCCCCTAAAGAGAAAGCAAATTACATCAAAATTTAGATTCAGCTATGACTTTCCTTAATATAAAACCCTGGTGAGAAGAACCTTTAAAATATGTCATCAAGTTATGCCACCACCATTCGTTAAATATGCTTCTTTTTTCCATTTGCTATTTTTTGCTTCTCTGTCAATAATCAGGAGTTCGAAGGTGCGTGGATTAAGGTCCGGGTCTTTGATTGAGTTGGTACTCCTGTCTGTTTTTATGCCAATACTAGGCTGCTTTCAGTACTGTAGCTCTGTAGTAGAATTTGAAGTCAGGAATTGTGATGCCTCCAAAAGTTCTTTTATTGTACAGAATTGTTTTGGCTATCTTTTTTTTTTTTTTTTTTTTTTTGCTTTTTCATGTGAAGTTTTGTACCATTCTGTGAAGAATTTTGATGGGCATTGCATTGAATCTGTATATTGTTTTTGGTAAAACTGCCATTTTTCTATGTTAATTCTACCTGCCTAAGAGCATGGGAGATCTTTCCACTTTTGGGTATATACCCATAGGACGCTTAATCGTGCCACAAGGACATGTGCTCAACTATGTTCATAGCAGCATTGTTTGTCATACATGTGCTCAACTATGTTCATAGCAGCATTGTTTGTCATAGCCAGAACCTGGAAACAACCTAAATGCCACTCAACTGAAAAATGGATAAGGAAAATGTGGTATATTTACACAATGGAGTACTACACAGCAGAAAAAAATAATGACATCTTGAATTTTTCAGGCAAATGGATAGACCTAGAAAACATCATTTTATGTGAGGTAACCCAGACCCAGAAAGACAATTATCACCTGTACTCACTCATAAGTGGTTTTTAAACATAAAGCAAAGATAAGCAGCTCACATATCACAATCCCAGAGGACCTAGACAACAATGAAGACCCTAAGAGAGACATACATACATCTAATCTACATGGGAAGTAGGAAAAGACAAGCTCTTCTGAGTAAATTGGGAGCATGGGAACCTTGGGAGAAGGTTGAAGGAGAAGGGAGGGGAGCAGAGAAAAATGTAGAATTCAAAAAATCAAGATATACCATTAAATCTGTAATAAAAACACCTTGTAAGCCGGGTGGTAATAGAGCACCTTTTTAATCCCAGCACTCGGGAGGCAGAGGTAGGCAGACCTCTGTGAGTCCAAGGCCAGCCTGGTCTACAAGAGCTAGTTCCAGGACAGGCTCTATAGACACAGAGAAACCCTGTCTTGAAAAACCGAAAAAAAAAAAAAAACGTTGTAATCTAAATTCTGATACTGATCAAAGTCCTATGTCACACATTTGGAAAAATATAATTAAGAATAATAGATGTATATCCAGGTTGATAAGGTTTTCACAGCCAAGAGTGAATTATAATTTTCTATTTGATAATGGCAGTTGGAGACTTAACTATTGCTATCTTTTCATATAAAATGACACTTAGTAACTGATTACTTTAAAGGGAATAAAATAATTTTAGAGCTGGAAGAGACATTTTATAACCAACTCTTCCTTGATTCCTTAAAAATAACTTATAACCTGGGACCCAGCACTATTTCTAGGGTCATTTAATGCCAGTTCAAAGATGGAAACAAAAGTTTCTTCTTCATATTTTAGAGTACTTCGCATTATGTTTTATTATATTTATTTTATCTTTGTGTGTGTGTGTGTGTGCGCGCGCATGTGCATGGAGGAGGGTCATCTGTCTAAGTGTTACTTTCATTGGTTAATAAAAAAACTGCCTTGGCCCTTTGATAGGACAGAAAATTAAGTAGGCGGAGTAAACAGAACAGGATACTGGGTGAAGGCAGTGAGGCAGAAGCGATGATTCTCTGACCCGAGATGGACGTAGGCTAGAATCTTTCCCGGTAAGCCACCACCTCGTGGTGTTACACAGATTATTAGAAATGGGTTAAGCAAGGTATGAGAGTTAGCCAAGAAGAGGGTAGAACTAAAATAAGAGGGCCAGGCAGTGTTTAAAAGAATACTATTTGTGTGTTATTATTTCGGGGCATAAGCTAGCCAGATGGCCAGGAGCCGGGCTGCAGCCCGCCGCTCCTATCACTACATGCTTGTGTATTTCCACTCAAGCACAACTGCCCTTGGAGTCCATCAGAGGGTATTTAATCCCCTGAAACTGGAGATCAGGCAATCGTGAGGCTCCTGGCTTACGCATGGGGAAATGCAGCCAGTCTACTTCAGGATCAGCACGTGATCTTAACTGCTAAGCCATCTCGCCAGGTCACTTCACAATTCTTAAAATAAAACCTTTCCTTTGGAGTGGTCATTATGGGGAAAACAGCACCAACTCTGACCTGCCTGGAACCAAACACTACTATTATCCAGAATTAAGAATTGAGCTTTGTCTACTTCCTCTTCTTTCTTTGTGCATTTATGATAAGGATTAGCTTTTATTGAAATTTAGGAATTTCACTTACAGACTTCAACATGACCAGCAGAACTCCTAATCCAAGT
This sequence comes from Microtus pennsylvanicus, assembly GCF_037038515.1. NCBI lineage: Eukaryota > Metazoa > Chordata > Mammalia > Rodentia > Cricetidae > Microtus > Microtus pennsylvanicus. Next base: position 181,720,976 of record NC_134579.1, on the reverse strand, counting down.
TTATAAAATACCTAAATACCCATTTTCTTGTTGCGAAAGTAGGTAGAGATATAGCTTATCTCAGTTGATTATTTACAAGGAAATACAAAGTTTCATTGTTTTAGAGTTCATGTGTTTCATTAGTTTTAAAATTTATTACTGATAATAATTCCAAATTTTATGAATTAATTTCAAGTTATACTGTTTGTCATTGTGGCAGTTTGAATGTAATTGGCCCCCATAAGTTCATAGGGAGTGACACCATTATGAGGTGTGGCCCTGTTGAAATAGGTATGGCCTTGTTGGAGGAAGTGTGTCATGGTGGGACTGGGCTTCGAGGTCTTCTATGCTCAAGTATGCTCAAGTTTTGTCTAGTTCAGTTTACTTCCTGATGCCTGTGTACCAAGCTGTAGGACTCTCAGCTCCTTCTGAAGCACCTTGTCTGCCTGCATGTCATCATGTCCTGCCATGTTGATAGTGCACTAAATCACTGAACTGTCAGCCACCCAATTAAACCTTTTCCTTATAAGAGTTGCCGTGCACATGGTGTCTTTTCACAGCAATAGAAGCCCTAATTAAGACACCTGTTAGCATGATGATGTATAAACAGAAGCATGCCAAAGGTTTTGCAGAAGAGCGAAAATACACAGAATGAAGGTTTCAACGTGAATATGAATGAAGGCATCAAAGTCACACTTCCGGTGGAGCTGTCACTGAACACAAAGATAAGGGAAGCAATAATAGTGATAGGGATGATAATGATGAAATATCAACATTAGAAAGTTAAAGAAGTGTACATTTGGAGTTAGAAATTTACATGCATTCTAGTGATCAGTAAGAGGAGCAGAGATTGAGCAGCAAGAAGAGAGAGATGTAAGCCTGTGCATGAGCCTGTCTGCATCCCACTTGCCTCCCACTCACTGGGAGTCTTCTCCAGCACATACCTTGGCCTGAAAGGGGTGGCATTAGCCTTTGTTTCATTTTTCCTTTTCACAGCTGAAGACTCTTAAATTGTGGCTGTCAGTTATTACCTCACTAAATATTTTAGTCTTTGAAATGAAATGCCTCACGATATACTGAATAAATATTCACTCTCCGGAGAAAAATAAAGCAGAAAAGATTCTTTATTAACTGCTTACACTGGGTTAGCATTTAGTCGGTATGGGCAATGTCTATGTATTCCACAGATGTAAAATGTTCATAATCTTAGATACTCAGATACGCTTCCAGATTCATTCAAATGAGAGTGCTTTTCCCTAATATCTGTTTGATATAGGATGTGTTAGTGTCTTCATACTGAATACCCATGATTCTGTACAAAGAGAGAAAGCCTGGCTCCTGGATACTTTTGTTTCCCTCCTTATTGTATTGATTCTGTTCATAAAAATATTCTTATTGGTTTTCAGTACTTTTACCTGAATCCAATCTATTACTGCTTTCTCCTTTTTATTTTGATGTTTTCTTCCTTGAAAATCACACACTAATATCCTTTCTATGTCTCAATTAAAAAATACATTAAGTGTTTACAATTGCTTTGTAAGTTTTCAAATTGACTTCTACTTTTGATTCCTAAACAAACAAAAATAAAGAGGAACAAATTAGTATTTAATAAAACAGGTTTCTCCAGATTTCCCTTTTAAACTCCTGCCAAAACATTGATCAGCCACAAACAACTCAATAACAATCTTGAAATTTTAGCCTTTGCATTCTTAATATTCCCCACATCTTGATTACAACCTCTTACAGAATACCACTTTGCAGAAATAAAATATGAATCATTCTACCTAAGATACTGGGGGTAGGGTATGATTGGATTTTCTTAAAATAAAGTATAGTTAGTCTCAATATAGACAGTCCCCATGTATTCACAGCCAGTTCACCTATTATTAACATCTTGGCAATGTGTGGCTTATTATCATAGTTAATGAAACAATATGAATATGACGTTTTGCTTAAATTTCAAGTTTTACTCTGGTTTCCTGAGTTTTCATGTGACAGCCTGTTTCTCTTTCAGAAAATATGAATTGCACATTATATTTAGTAGCCAGTCTTCACAGCCCTGTAGACTGACAGTCTCCTGGACTTCCCTTGCTTTTGAATTGTACACAGTTTTCCACAGTTACTGGTCAGATACTTGTAGACTGTATCTCAGTTTGTGTTTGTTTGTTTTCTTAATAATTAGACTTGGCTCTTCTATATTAGGGGAAAGGCAGTAATGTCATTACATCATATCAAGAAAACATGTTATCAACAGGATTTATCCATGTTGACATGAATGGTCATCTGGCTGAATTCCTCCTTCTATACCTTCTTTCCTTCTTTCCATACTCCACTCCTTAAAGAAAGTAGTATGGAACACTCCTTTATACTCTGTAAATATATGGCACTGTGATTGGTTTAATAAATAAACTAGCTGGCCAATAGCTGGGCAGGGTAAGTGAGGCTGGAGAGCCAAACGGAGAATGGTGGGAAGGAAAAGGTTGGAGTCTGAGGAGGCTTGAGTAGACACAGAAAAATGCAATATGGGCATGGATTAATGAGAAAAGGTACCAAGCCACGTGGCAGAGCATAGATAATAAATATGGGTTAATTCAAATGTAAAAGTTAGCTAGTAACAAGCCTGTGCAATTGGCTTTGCATGTATAATTGATAATAAGACTCTCTGAGTGGTTATTTGGGAGTAGGCTAGTGGTACAGGAAAACTCTGCCTACAAGCATGGGCAGGTCTGAGTTAAGGAATGGATAGCCATGTTTCGTCTCATTGAGAGCAACATGTTTCTATATATTTAAATTTTACTGCCCAGAAATTTTGTGTATCCTCTTTCATGTATTTATATATGCAGTTATTTAGACTTTGCATTATACAGAATAGCATGGTATCTACTTTGTTGTTCAAATTGTTTTAACTGTGGGATTTGGGCTTCTATGCCCTTCTTTCAGCAATCTTAGCATCATGCGCATGTTTTAGCATTTTTTTTTGAGAAGATGTTTCATGTTCTCCATGTATACTCTGGACTACACAGAGTCAGTCATTTCTCAAAAAAAAATTCTGATTCCTTTTATTTATGAACAGCATTATAGAATGAAATTTCTGTAAGGTGAGTGCTCCATTTAATTTTTATTTGAGAAACAGAGTAGTGTTTTAAACTGCATTGCTATTTGACCTGACAGTGTGACTAAGATACATCTTCTTTTATAGCCTTTTCATTCTGCCTAATATAGGACACACTCAATGCAACTGCTAAAAGCCAACCTTCAGAGAAAAAGCCCTTTGTTCTTTGAAGAGAAGGACGGCATCCTGAGCTGAGCACAAATACAGTGTTCATAGGAGGAGAGGCGTGTTCCTTGATGAGGACTTGCCCATTTCTTTTCATCGTTAGCCCATATTCGGTGTTTATGACCATTGTCCAAGCGTAGAAATTCCAGAGTAACTTGCACAACTGATGAAGCTGTGTTCCAGGCGCTCAAGCTCTTTGTGAATGATATTGACATAGAGGTAGGGGAGGGGAGTCAGTCTTTCTGTGTGCTTTGATCATGTGGAAAATGACATTTTCATAGAAAAGAGAACAGAAAAAGAATAAATGAGAGTGAGAAAAGGTGAGAAATACTATTCTTTGGGGCCTTCAGCAGAGGGAGCCCAGCTTGGGAAGCAGCAAATGGGCAGATCCAGCCTAGTAGATTATGCACAGACTGATTATAGAAGGAGAGAGCTGTTTGTTGGTTCCTGGCTACTTAGTGCCAAAATAATCACACAGAAACTGTATTAATTAAATTACTGCTTGGCCTATTAGTTCTAGCTTTTTATTGGCTCTTACATATTAATTTAACCCATCTCTATTAATCTGTGTACCGCCACATGACTGTGGCTTACCAGCTGAAGTTCTGTCTGACTCCGGCTGTCCTACATGAATTTCTCTGACTCCTTCTTTCTCCCAGCATTCAGTTTAGTTTTTCCCACCTAGATCTGCTCCCCTATAGCTCTGCTATAGTCCCAAAGTAGTTCCTTTATTAACCAATCATATTCACAACATACAGAGGGGGACCACACATCATAAGCCTACTGTGGGTCCATAATGGGCAGCTCACACTGAAAAATTAGATGAATCTATGGAGTGCTTAGCATATATTTTGAACTTCTTTGAGATTTTGGACTAGCTTCATGTGTATTTCCTTTGCTACCACAATCCATGTAGTTTGCTTTGTAAAAAGAATTTCTGGTCTGGTCAAATGAAGTCTTGACATAGTTCATATTTAATTGGTTCCTAACCCTGGTTTACAGGAATTTCAACTATATATTTTTTTTAAATTCTTATTGCTTTAGCAGATAAAAAAAGTATGCATATCAAAATCAGATTACACTTTTCTCTTTCATTGGGTATGGACATACATATATACACAACCAAATTCAAGCAAGGAAACAGATTTAACAGATTTAAAACACTTTAAGAAGTAGGAAGCCTTGAAAATGTCAGTGAAATACTTAGAAAGTGACAGACATAGGGTAGTCAAAACACTGCTTAAAAACCGGCTCTCAGTTTTTCTTCTAATAGATAAGGACCACACATATTACTTATGAAATATGTTTTCTATACCTTGATAATTAGAAGATAACTGCAGTTCGAGGATTAAAAGAAAATTATTTTCCTGTGTCACACACACACACACACACACACACACACACACACACACTGCTTAGAAGCTATTAGCAGCCATCTTCGTGTTTAAGAATTATAAACAGCTTCCTTCCTAAAAATGTCTGAGAAGCCCTTTAAAAATTAGAACATTAACTTTTCCAAATACTTATTTATTTAGAAAAACCACCAGTTCTGTCCCTAAAATCTCAAACTGCTCTTTGGAATGAAATGAATTTTAAAGTGTGTTTTCAAGCAAAGCAATGAAAGAGTCTTTGAATCAGAACTATGGCTCCCCATAATCTGGTTAAAATTATCTCCAGCACCACCTGCCATTATTAATATGCAGAAAAGGAAAAGCACCTGCTATGAGTTCCAGGGTAGTGAAGGAGCCCCAGGAGCTCCTGGATGCTCTTATCACAGGGGTAGCCCCACTCCCCGTCCTTCATGTTCGGTTACCTGATCACTAAAGAGACTTGGTGGTTTAGTTTAAATGTCGTGAGCATTTCATCGGCATGTACATTCTCTCCACTGGAAGAAAATCCACAAGTCTTTTTTCATTTCTATCTTTAGTTTTTGTTAAAATCGCAAGCTTAAACATCTTGTCTGGCTTTAGAAAAGTGTTACGATGCTTCGGAAAGTGATAATGTGCTGTGACATGGGTGCCAACTTGTTAACAACTAGACTCATTTTAGAAGGGACTGGAGCTGTGCGACACAAATGCTGGTACTGAGAACGCCTAGGGATGAGGAAAGGATGGGCAAGGTTAGGGTTAATTGCAATATATCCTCTCATTTAACGCTTTTTGGCCTCACCAGACTCCCTTAGGTTGTACTCTCGTTTTCATCTAAGAATTCTGAGCACGACCTTTCAAACAAGTCATTTGGGTTTAAGTCCAGAATATTTGACTTGAGACTTACCTATTGATTTACGTTCAGTTTGTCTAAGAAATCCTGGATCATTTCTTGCAGGGATGTGGAAAATCGTGTAGTTAAACATAGAATAGATATTACATTGCTCAAATACGGTTATACTGATACATTCTTGGCATAATCATTGGAGAAAGTTAACTTAAAAAATATTACACTGACCAAGTTTTAAAATACTTAAAATTCATTATATGCTAGTCTGGAATCCTTTGACTACATTAAAGTGTTTGCTGAATTTATTTTAAACCAGATACATTTAACTTGGTAGAATGGAAGGTAGAGAAAAGCCTTGAACCCTTGGCACAGAAAAATACTTTATAAATTTAACATCATCAGTGTAGGCACTAAGACCAAAAAATTAGTAAATGGGACCTCCTGAAACTGAGGGGCTTCTAAATGGCAAAAGACACCATCAATCAGACAAAGCAGCAGCCTGCAGAATGGGAAAATATTTTCACTAACTGAACATCTGATTGAAGGCTAATCTTGAAAATATATAAAGAACTCAAAAAGCTAGATATCAATAGGACAAATAACATAATGAAAAGGGATACAGATATAAACAGAATAATCAAGACAGGAAACTCGAATGACTGAGAAACACTTAAAGAAATATTCATCTTTCTTATCCATCAGGGAAATAAATACATCAAAATCCTTTGATATTTCATCTTATACTACTCAGAATGACTATTATCATGACTATTAGCCAACTCATGCTGGTGTGGATGTGCAGCAAGGGCAACACTCATCTATTGCTGCTGGAAGTGCACACTCATTCAGCTACCAAGGAAATCAGTGTTGTGGTTCCTCAGGAAGATGGAAACTATACTCAAGACCCAGCTATTTCGAGGTTTATTTTGGGGTTAAGTCCACTAAACTCCTCAGGGTTCTGAAAGATTCACTGTATATAGCAGATGAAAACTGGCTAATTGGGTCTGAGGGTAAACTAAATAAATTAATCTTTTCATCATGGTCCATTTATTCTTTCTTTGTTCTCTCTAGTGCCCACGCTGTTCCTTGTTCTTTGCTGTTCCCTTTGTTCTTGCCACGCTTGCTGTCCTATCAACCTCCATGAGATTCCAAGTCTATATAACCCACACAGACATTAACATGGTATCAACATGCATTTCAGAATCATAAAACAACAACACCGACAATACACCAAACAGGCAGGACATGCAAAGCAGCGCTTCAGGAAAAGGTGACACTATCCAGAAAGGACCAGCACCCAAGGGGATATATTTGACATTCCATATCATTAAATAAGATCACTCAACATCTCTGAACCCTGGACTCACCCACTCCCTTCACTGCAATCTGTATAGTGATAACAAGCTTTGAGGATGCCCAGACCTATTTGTCAGTAAGGGTGGGCATGCTGTCATCCTATCTTTTAGAAATTCCTATGTGGTCTATTAGCAAAGGTACTTGTTGGTGACTGACTTTATGTAGATCTGACTATTAGAATAAAGAGAGAACGTTACTGCTCTATGACCCCATGGAAGGCCATTCTATTGCCCATAAAGGAGGAAGTTACACTCCTGAGAAATTTTAGGAATGAATCCCATTTTTCAGAAGAGTCATAGCTTCACTTCACAAGGTTTCTACAGAATTGATAACGACTATCCAAAAGACAAGTTCCCAAAGCTCTGTAAAACAGATTCCCCATAAGTTGTACACTTGGGGGTCTGTCTAAGAATCTGTCACCTCTACATTTACTGTATAGTACTTGTGACTCCAACAAAGTTATACCACTCTTGAGCATGTACTCAAAGGCTACTTCATTCTACTACAGAGACACTTGATCAAACATGTTAATTGCGGCTCGATTCACAATAGCAAGCAACTGGAAACAACCTAGATGTTGAAAGAAAATGTGGTGTATTTAGACAATAGATTTTTACTCAGCATTTTAGGAAAATGATATCATGAAATTTGCAGTGATGGAACAACAAACATGTAAATCATCCTGATTGTGGTTTTCAGATCCAGAAAGACAAATATGGTATGCATTTGCTTATAATGTGGATTTATCTGTTAGGTCAGTGATATCCAAGCTACAAAACATAGAAGCACAAAGTTTAGTTAAAGAGTAAGAAACTAAGGGATACAGATATATCACATTAGAAAAGGAAACCATACCCAACACTTCTTAGGTAACCGAGAACCAGAAACTAGAAAGCCCAGGGACCTGAGGTAAAGCCAAATACTACTAATCTGACAAAAGTGTTCCTAGTGACATTCTACTATACTTGTAGGTCAGTCCCTTGGTCAGCCATCATCAGAGAAGTTTCCTCTTGTAAAAGATAGAAATAAATACAATGTGCAGAGTAAGAACTTGGAACACTCATTCCTCAATGAGATGTATCCACCAAATCTCTCCCCAGTGATCACAGAATTATACAGATGAGGAGGCAAAAGAGTGTAAGTGCAAGAAGGGAAGGAGGACACCTAAAAAAACAGAGACCTCTAAATCAACATGATCAAAACTCATATGAACTCATGGAACTCAGATTGTGTGGGTCGACACCAGTCCTCTGCCTATAAACTATGACTTCCAGTTCAGTGATTTTATGGGATTCCTGCGTGTGTGAATGAGTGGATCTCTGATTCCTGTAACTTCTCTTGGGTTTGTTTCATTCTCTTGGTTTATTATATCCAACTCTGATGTGATAGTTTTTGTGTTATCTCCTAGAAAGACAAAAGTGGCCACAATGAATGGACTGCATTCTTTTTTATTGATTTTTATTGAGCTCTATATTTTTCTCTGCTCCCCTCTCTGCCTTTCCCCTCCCCTTCAAACCTCTTCTTAGGTCCCCATGCTCCCAATTTACTCAGGAGATCTTGTCTTTTTCTACTTCCCATGTAGATTAGATCTATGTATGTCTCTTAGGGAACTACATTCTTAAATCAAAGAACTTCAAGATGTATATTTTCTTAAACCCATGAAATGCCTTTCAAGTTTTAATGGGAAAGATTGCATTATCTCTACTCTAGTCTTAAAAACTTTTATTTACTGAAACTACAGAATCTATGCCACTGTCAGTGCCATCATATTTTCTTTAGATGCTTTAGAGCTTAGTGCTGTGAACTGGAAAGATGACCTGAGAAAACCGCACTGAGCAGTCATTAACAGAGTCGGTATTCATTAGGTTTCAACATTTCAGGAAGACAAATCGATATGTAAGAACCATGATATTTAAGTTGGGAATTTAACTAATGGGCTCTTCCCCTTGTTGGCAAGCTCTCATTCTAAGGCCCATGCCTTAGTGAGTTGGCTATGCCCTAGCAAATGCTGCAACGGAGACCAGAGACAGGGAGCAAGTATTTTGAGCCCAGTTCCTTCAATGTATCATGCAATTCCAGTGTAATAAGTTTTACTTATGAATCTGAATATGAAACTTTCTATATCTTTATATGTATATATAGGACTATATGCATGTATATATGGCTGTGTGTACATCCTCTATAAGCAATAGAGCAATTGAAAGGTATACAACCCCAAATAAGTAATCTAAAAAATTCAAGGCTTTAAACTGTAGGAAAATGTCCTCCATAATCTGGTCTCAGCTCCCCATCCATATATACCTCAGCTCTTTGTTACTTTAATCCACTTGGAAACTGGACGTTACCATGCAATCTTGTACAAATCTGTTGTCACTAATCATGTTATTGAGAGATCATTGTATTGAGGGCTACATAAGACTACTCACATCTAGATTTCTTGAGTTCTCCCCACATCCTGGGTAGATGTTTCTTTCCTGTCTGCCTCTGTGCCTCTGTACCCCCAGAAACCAAGAGCCATTGTACAGGTGAGTCCCTAACTTTATTTGCACTGTGTTATAATAAGGTAAATACTTCCTGAACATACATGTTTTGCTCTGTGGTGTTTGCGGAGTAGAATAAATGTCCTCATTGTAATATTTTGAATACCATCTTAGTGTCTTATTCAAAATATGTTCCTAGTAAAGAATTATTTTAGGAAGACTTTCTTTGGGGAATCTTATAGTTTTCCAAGTATATTTTGCAAGTATTTTGATGTAGTTTTAGTTAATTCTGCATAGTATAATTTAATTGGACAAAGTGTGGCAGCTCTAAGGTAAGCAACATTTCCCATCTAATTTCTTGTTCATTCAGGTACTCAAGTATATAAAAGTGATAAGAAGAAATTTGATGATCTTCGTCATTATCTACTGATGATTCCAGCAAATAAAATATAAATAAAGAACTATTTACTCATTGATTGATATAAATTCATGAGGTACAGCTAAAAAATAATAACCATATGTGTTCAATAAAATTTTCTCGCAGGTGAAAGTATGTTGTATTTTAATTACTTGTCCTGTGTTAATGTTGGCATATCAAACAAATTTCACAGAAGTAGAAAAGTGGAATAAACTAAAACATATGAAAACATAGTAGGAATTTTCCTTTGTAGCAAAATTGTATCTATGTAATTGGAAAGGTTCTCAACGAGTTCCTCTGCATCTTCTGAGAATTCAAAAATGTTGTAAGAAAAGCATTCTCTCAACATGCCAAAGCTTTATTATCACTTTGAGATGAAGCCTTTTAATTTATTCTTTTAGTAACGTAATGCATTTAGATTCAGAACACACTGGAATGCATGAACAGCTTCGAAACATTTTAATAAAGCAGCTGATATACTGACATAGAGTTGGGCAATAAAAAATAGAAAGTTTTACACACACACCCTCATTGTGGGACTGTGTCTATGATAGGATATGCCAGAGCTTTACTAATGAAATCTGTAACAGTATCATGAAAAAGTTTCAGAAAACTGGAGTTAGAATGGTTTATTCCAGGACCCATACTGACAACCAGGTTTGACTACTACGTGCTTGTTCACCAACCTCTCTTTTAAATAATGGATATAAAAAGGAAAAGTAAAAACTTATGAGGATAACAGGGGAGTTCAGATGAACTTAACTGAAGGAGACACACATACACACACACACACACAGGCGTGCACACACACACATACTTGGGCTTGTCCTATTAAACTAATATTATCCTAATTGTTTTAAATAAAAGAACATTAGCATGCAAACACATTCAATGTATTTTAGGTTTGGGGCTTCACATTTTTATACTCCCATAATTACAGAAACAATAATCGTCTGCATGACTGTTCTCTAATCAGAGAAAAGATATTCTAGTTCCCGGCATGTGTTCTGCATATTTGACCTAATTGTCTCTCCCAATTACAATGATGAGAACATCTGGAAGGAATTAATGGCACCTGCCTCATTTACGTTCACCTCCATCCTCTTTTGTCTAGACTCCTGCATCTCCCCCATCTCTTGGAAGCCACGCTGCATCCTCCCTCCATATCACTCTCCTGTTTCATTACAAAAGACAAAGATAATCATTTCAGCAACCTACTGAAGTTATTTGTGCCTAGCCAGGTATCCCCACGCCTGTTTCCTTTCCACCTGCATTGCAAGCTGAGTTTTAACCACAGTCACCTGCTCTTAATTCTTCATACTTACAGTCTCTGCCATCAATGGCCTCTTGCATATGCTTCTCTCACTGCCACCCTCCTCTGTCTCCAATTGTAAATTCCCATCTGGTTAACTTTTTCTGCACAGGACTTCAGCTGCACTTCTAATGAATTCTCCTGACTTCTCTAGCCAGCTCAAGTGCCGCTTCTGGGGCTCCTTGTGGGTACTGCAGAGGTACTGAATTTTTCTTTTTTTAAAGGATAAACTTATTTTTATTTAGTAATATTTTTATTTTTTTAAATTAAAATTAAACACATTGTTTCCCCATTTTCTTTTCTTCAGGAAGGTGCAATATCCCTAATGGTGATGTGGGAGTCCCCTCTGTGTGCTGTGATTACCATTAATAAATAAAGAAACTGCTTTGGACTTACAGCAAGGCAGAACTTAGATAGGCAGGGGAAGCTAGGCTGAATGCCTGGAGAAAGAAGGGTAGAGTAAGGGAGAAAGCATGGAGCCGCCGAAGACAGGCGCTGGGAATGTTACCTGGTAAGCCACAACCTTGTGGCAATACACAGATGAATAGAATTGGGTTAAATAAATATGTAAGAGTTAACAAATAAGAAGCTAGAGCTAATGGGCCAAGCAGTGATTTAATGAAGACAGTTTCTATGCAATTATTTTGGTTCTAAGCTAGCTGGGCAGCCGGGAACCAACAAGAGGCTCCTTACACTATAAAGGTACAATAGTGTCATTCATATCTGGTGGTAAGCAATAACTCTCTAATTGAAATTAAGGGCCTTTCAATACAAGAAAGTCATACTTGGCTTTGGTGGAAGTCATGCCAACTATCCCGGCCCTGTGAGGTCATGAATCTTGGAGGAGAATCTGCAACTGCCATGCCACTTTACTAAACCAACATGCTTTCTAACTACATTCTATATTTTATTTTTTGTACCCACGGATTAGTATATAACTCAGCCCTCATAAAAAAAATTAAAAAAATAAAAACAACCAAACAAAACCAGCTTCTTTGGCAGCAGTTTCAAAGTCTACCACCTGGTCTTGGAATAAAGTACCTAAAACCTGACCAGGACAAAAACAAAACAAAACAAAAACAAACAAATTCACACCTAATCAAAATGCAGAGAACAAATGATTGTGTGGTTCCCAGTCCCAACTGATACACGGGCATATTCTTTGGGGACTTTGCAAGGAAGGTGTTAGTCATCATGAATATACAGGCTATGCATAGAGATGGTAGAGAACAGAACACTGTATCAGTACACAATCCTAGACCAAGGGAAAGGCCATACTTTGGAAAGAGGTGTATGTATCATCCTTTTTTCCATTTGAAGCCTTTACTTTGTTTTCTGTTATGAGTTTCTGGGCTACTTATAGTGAAAAATTATCCCTGTAAAACTGAAAAAGTAGGATCTATAAGCATGTTCCTGCTGAGAGTATGTTTGAGTTTTCTATTTTTAAATGAAATACTTTGCAATTTTAAGCATATTGATGAGTAAGTACACAGTATTAGAAAACTCTCAAAAATAAGTTCAATAGACTTGTGTTATGTTTGTTGAATATCTGGAAAACAATGGAAATGCAGTTTGAATTAGCACCGCATGGATTATTTTTTGGTTCGTGAATATGTACATATTTTATATTTGATATGTACATACTCGAGAATTGAAATGAGAATATATATGTACATATATTCACACACATACATATATCACATCTTTATATTTTGGCAGCAGTTGCAAAGCTTACCATCTGGACATAGAATAAAGTACCTAAAATCTGACCAGAAACATGTATTAATAAATGACTTGATTAATAATTGTACAGAACTCTTTTAGAAAGATAAATTGTATTCTTTCAATAATGGATCATAAAATTATTTGACAGAGGTCTATAAATAAGTGCATTTTACCAAGAGAATCTTGGCCACCCTAGGAAGAACAAGCCCTGCTGAGCAGAATTATCTTTCATAGGCTCGTTGAGTTTTATGTTGCTTTATCTTTCTGCACTAAGAGTTACTGCCAAAAGTTACAATGTTGTAACTTTTATCACATTGCTGAAAAAAGAAAAGCAAAGAAAAAAAGAGAAAAGAAAGGAAGAACACACTTACCGGAACAGTTTTTAAGCAACATGGAAACATCCAATCAGCTATTCAGAGTACCTTCACTTATATGCATTATGTATAGTTTTAGATAAATATAAAATAGTATGATTCCTTGAGACTTTATCAAACAAGCTTGGTGTGATTTGCCCCCATCCCTCCCTCTCCTATACTAAACTCCTTTCCGCCTTCTCAGTTGGAGCACCTTCCTGTTACTTATTTGTCATTTCATGTCAGTTTTCCCCTGCTATTTCCTATCTCCAAACTCCCACCTATGGTTCCTTAGTTTCTGTGCTTACTCCGTGTTGCATATTCACACCTGAGGATTTGGCGCCTGGAACCATGGATGAAAGAATATGCAGCATTTATCTTTCTTAGTCTAAGTTACCCCACCAAATATAATCTTCACTGGGTCTATATATGCCTGTAAATTTCTTTTTCTTTATTACTGACTAGTATTCCATTGTGTATATGTACCACATTTTATCATCATATACATGATACATATAAATGTATGTACACACACAAACACTCAGAGAGAGAAAGAGAGAGATAGAGACAGAGAGAGAGAGAGAGAAAGTTAAGTCACTAGGGATAACAATGCTCCCTTCAAAAGCCAAAGTGAAAAAAAAACAAAACAAAACAACAACAACAAAAACAACAACCCCAAGTACCAACCATGAGAAACCTCCTTTTGAATGGTTGGTCATAGTACTCCATCTGATTAGATTATTATTAGATTCCTTCGTCACCTCGAAAAAGTTGAGGTGGTTTTTATTGCTGAAGACTCTGTACACTTGGAATACAAGACTCAGATGATTCAAGTTGGATCTGATCTGAATTCCTTTTTCCTGTGGCTTAGCTTCTATGGTTCCAGCAAATACTATGCAGTCCACCATTCGAGGGAAGCAATTAAACAGTCCTATAGAACTGCAACTCCTGTGAGCCACGCAAATTACAGCAAGGCAAGATATACATAAAGGGGCAAGAAGTGGCACACACATGTTGGTAATAACTAACAGCTGTCTATGTGGATTTAGCAGGCAGGAAATCATGGCTGTTAACTAGCACCTAGCCAGCTTTCTGGGACTAATGATGTTATGGATCTTTGAAGAAAATCAACTACCATTACTTTGCTAGAGCAGCACATTTCCTTACTATATTCTAAATCTTTCCTTATACCCACAGAAAAGTGTGGCCACTACCCTTGATCCAAAAGATTCTCTTTATAGTAGGTGAAGATTATTGCAAAACCAGAACTGGACCTATATAGAGATCAAGGGATTGTGGGAGCCCAGCAACCATGGTTACAGCTACATCACAGGTCCTTCATCTGTGACTAGCCAACATTGTGGAAGAGGAGCCAGAGAAATTATAAGAGTCAGAATACGAGGTAGTTTGAAACTGTGAAAGAGCTGTAAAAAAATCTATTCTAGAAATATCTGTAACCAAGACAGGACAATAACGTGGAAAGGCAAAAAAACTATTGTGGGGTCCCACCCACAGATAAAGAACTATAATCAACAAATGATTCCTAGGAGAATTACTGTTTCCCAGGGATGAGGCTCCTTATTTGTTGTTCAATGGAGAGTGGTGAACCCCAAAGCTATATAAACCTAGCATAAATGGAATCAGCAAGATTATATCTATGTCTATCTATCTATCTATCTATCTATCTATCTATCTATCTATCTATCTATGCTCTCTGTACACACATGCATGCAAAGGCACACACAAGTGTGTGTGTGTGTATGTATGTAACAATGATAATCAAAGAAAAAGGCTATCAACTTAAGAATGAAGAGGTGTAGGAGGATTTTGAGGAGGACAGCAGGGAGGGAATGAAGGGAGGGAAAAGAAGAGGGAAAAAGATATAACTCTTTAGCAATTAAAGCCATATTTAAAATGAAAAAAAGTATTCTCAAAACTGAAGAAAACAGTTATTCATAGCATCCTAGACAACAGCAGTATGTTGCAGTGGGCCACTCCAAAGTGGGACTCAAATGCTCAGTTAAATTTTCAAAAAAAAAAATTTCAATAGTACTCTTACAGTCTCTGAGAATGTGGTTCTCTGAAGTTACATAATGTGGGTGACCATGAAGGGCTGAAATGCTAACACTAAGCTAGATAAATATAGAAATTACAACATCAAAATTAAAACAATCACAAAAAACATTCACCATCTTTCATAGGAACTGCTTTTGAACGATCTTCATCTGAGTTGTTAGTTTTCTGGTTTTGTTCGTTGCAAATGTTAGCATGCTTGTTTGCTACAGTACAATTGTACAAAAGGTCAAGACATAGGATGCATTTTTTTAATAGCCACTAGGGTCACATAACATACACTAATCTGTGTTTCTAACTCTTTTTCAGCGTTAATAGTAGAATTAAAAGTTGCATGTCAAAAATACATAAAGCTATTGTGTTTGCATTTCACATTTCAAAGTCAGTGCAAGCAAATTCTAAATATGTATATTTTGTGAACACAAACCAAGGAATGTTAATTGAGCTGCAACTGTGTGCACAACACGTGACATATATAGTCTACATTAAAACAATTTAACAAAAGCAATTCATACTTTTTCATTATCTTTCATCATTAAATTTAGAGATGTTTACTTATGGATTAAAATAATCTGCAATGATATTTAATTTTACTATACTATAACACATGGGTCTCAATATTGTAAGCTGGGTATTAAATCACTTGCTGATCATAATTGACACTCACTAACCACTTGCCATTTGACATTTATTGGGCTGTCAATAGATATTTGCACAATATATCAGCATAAAAATCCTTCCTTTGGGTGTAAATTAAATAATTTTAACCTTTTAAATAAAGGTTTCCTTGAGTACAAATTCATGTGAAGTAGTAACCATTAACTCCAAGAAAATGAAATGTGCACCTTCTTACTTAGCTTCTTTAGGATCACCAATTGTAGGCTCCGTGTCCCTTATTTATGGCTAGAAACCAATTATGAGTGAGTACATCCCATTTTCATCTCTTTGGGTCTGGGTTACCTCACTCAGGATAGTGTTTTCTATTTCCATCCATTTGCATGCAAAATTCGAGAAGTCATTGTTTTTTACAGCAGCATAGTACTCTAATGTGTAGATATTCCACACTTTCTTCATCCATTCTTCCATTGAAGGGCATCTAGGTTGTTTCCAGGTTCTGGCTATTACAAATAGTGCGGCTATGAACATAGTTGAACAAATGCTCTTGTCATATGATAGGGCATCTCTTAGGTATATTCCCAGGAGTGGTATTGCTGGGTCCAGGGGTAGGTTGATCCCAAATTTCCTGAGAAACCGAAACACTGATTTCCAAAGTGGTTGCACAAGATTGCATTCCCACCAGCAATGGATGAAAACATATAGCTATCCTCTTGGCTATGGGAAGTAGACAAAGCTGCCGGAGAAAAAATTGAGATCTTGCGGGTGGGGTGGGATGGGGGTAAGGGGAGATGGGGAGAGAAAAGGGAGAAGGGGAGGAAGGGGGGAACTTGGAGAAAAAGGAGGATTGGGATAAAGAAAGGTTGGATAGGGGAGCACGGAAGCACAATTCCTAGTTAAGGGAGCCACCTTAGGGTTGGCAAGAGATTTGAACCTAGAATGGCTCCCAGGTGCCCAAGCAGAGGTCCCCAGTTAATTCCTTGGGCAGCTGGGGATAGGCAACCTGAAATGACCCTATCCTATAGCAATACTGATGAATATCTTTCATATCATCATAGAACCTTCATCTGGTGATGGATGGAGATAGAGACAGAGACCCACACTGGAGCACTGGACTGAGCTCCCAAGGTCCCAATGAGGAGCAGAAGGAGGGAGAACAAGAGTAAAGAAGTTGGGACCACGAGGGGTGCACCCACCCACTGAGACAGCGGAGCTGATGTATTGGGAGCTTACCAAGGCCAACTGGACTGTGACTGAAAAAGCATGGGATAAAACTGGACTCTCTGATCATGGCGAACAATGAGAGCTGATGAGACGCCAAGGACAATGGCAAGGGGTTTTGATCCTACGTAATGTGCTGGCTTTGTGGGAGCCTAGCCAGTTTGGATGTTCACCTTCTTAGATATGGACGGAGGGGGGAGGACCTAGGACTTACCACAGGGCAGGGAACCCTGACAGCTCTTTGGACTGGAGAGAGAGGGGGAGAGGAGTGGGGGGAAGGGGAGAGGGGTGGGAGGAGGGGGAGAAGAGTGGGAGGAGAGGGAGAAGAGTGGGAGGAGGGGGAGGGAAAGGGGAGGCTGGGAGGAGGTGGAAACTTGTTTTTTTTCTCATTTTCTCAATAAAGAAAAAGATTAAAATAAAAAAAAGAAAACGAAATGTGCAGGACATATACGTCTAGTGTAGTACTGTATTTCATTTTCAGATAAAGATCCTGTGTGACGTTAGTATTAAAAATATTATAATCCAAATAAAAAAGAGAGTGATTATTGAACAGACAGCAATCTCTGTATTCCCAGATCACGTCAAATGTTCTTTTGTCTTAAATGTCTCAGTCATGCTTTTACTCCCAATACTGTTTTCTTGCATGACCGTGGAAGACAAGCATGGATGTTACTTGGTGTGTGTAGTGTGTGTTCACATACAGGTTACAAACCGTGAACATACAAAAGAAGGGCTACATCTTACAACTTTATCAAATTTTCCAGTGTTGTGATTTTCCTTACTGAAATGGTT
The DNA here is from genome assembly GCF_037038515.1 of Microtus pennsylvanicus. Lineage (NCBI taxonomy): Eukaryota > Metazoa > Chordata > Mammalia > Rodentia > Cricetidae > Microtus > Microtus pennsylvanicus. The sequence goes on along the minus strand of NC_134579.1, from coordinate 181,703,158 downwards.
GAGTCTTGGACATGGAGTGCTCTCTGTTATTATCATATACAGCCCCTACTCATCCTAATTTTCCCCTTTCTCATAAAAACTTAAACATATCTTCTTATTTGTAATTTTCTCTTTATAGTATAAGAAGGACACTGATATTCATGGCTTTGATAATTTTGATGTTCTTCTGAGAAAAATATTCCTAGGGAGTAGAAGTTCCCAGTGCTTCAGACATGAAAATGTGAAGATTGGAGAGACTTGATAAAGACGTAATTTTAAATTATTGATTTCCATGGAAGGTTTGCATAGACATTCTTACTTGATTTGTAGATTTGGCATACTTTACTGATTCTTTTTCTTGTTTTTTTTCCCCATGTCTGAGTTAAAACGAATCTCTTTTGACTCCATATGTCACTGAAGAATTATCGCTGAATGCCTGCTTCAATCAGATCTTCTGTTACATGTCTTATTACATGTTGCTGTGGGTCTCCACTGAGAAGATCTATTTTAATTCTCATTTACAGACTCTCTCCTGAGAAGGAGAACTGCACAATCACTTCAAGGTCACAGGATATGATGGATGAGGAGAACCGCAGAGATCCCAGTATCATTCCAAATTGAAAGAGCAAGAGGAAAAAACGATTAACCTGTTTCAATTAAGCTGAAATGAGGCCAAGGGTAGATGACCTTTATAACAACTCAACACTATCACCTCAATGTAGAATTACTGCTTTTAAAAAAAAAAAAACACTTATTTTTCCAGAATCCTGTAACTGCTTGCTAAAAGTAACTTACATTTTATGTTAGACTTTTTTATTTCCAGGGCATTTTCACGTGGAGTGCTCATTCTCTCACTGAGGATCATAAAAAGTTACCATATTACAGTTAGCTATGGGTGACTCTCTTTTAGAAGTGAAAGTAAAATAGGTTTATCATTGCCAACCAAAGTTTTGTACTTTGAATTGGGATTCTTTTTTATTTTTATTTTATTTTATTTTTGAGATATGATTTCTTTGTAGCTTTGGAGCCAGTCCTGGAACTAGGTCTTGTAGACCAGGTTGGCCTTGAACTCACAGAGATCCACCTGCTTCTGCCCCCCAAGTGCTGGGATTAAAGGTGTGTGCCACCACCACCTGGCTTGAATTGGGATTCTTAATCCAATTGTGTAAACAGAGACTGCACTGTCATTTCCTGGCTGCCCAGACCCTAATAATCACACAGAAATTATATTAATTACAACATTTTGTGGCCAATGGCTCAGGCATATTCCTAGCTTGCTCTTACATCTTAAATTAATCCATTTCTGTTCGTCTGTGTATTGCCACGAGGCTGTGGTTTACTGGTAAGGTTCTGGCATCTTTCTCCTTTGTCAGGAGTCTATCTGACTCTGCCTTCTTTTTTCCCTCTATCTCTGCTTAGATTTCCCACCTTGCTATATTCTGCCTTGCCATAGACCAAAGGAGCTTCTTTATTAACCAATGGTAATAAAACATACTCACAACATACAGAGGGGAATCCCTCATCACAATTGTAAATTGCTGTAGACTAACTATGTAAGACATTATATAGAAAACACCAATGAAAACCTCAAACCTATGGCAATATTTTTCTATCATCTATCTATCTATCTATCTATCTATCTATCTATCTATCTATCTATCTATCTCTATCTATCTATCTATCTATCTATCTATCTATCTATCTATCTATCTATCATCTATCATCTATCTATCTATCATATATCCATCTACCTATGTATCTATCTAATCTGTCTCTGTAGGTGTGCTTGTTTCTATATTATATCATGCATTTAACAAATTCAGAAGATAGATAGATCCCAGTGGGAATAAAAAATAAGATATCTAGGTCATCTGGTATTCTCACCTATATAACACTTCAGGTTGAAAATAAATGAACATATAATTCATGGATATTTTTATCATGCAAGTGAAATATTGGCAGCAACAAATTAACACCCTCCCAGACATGAAATAAACAATGTGGAAATTGATTTGTTAAAGGCTCTGAAATTGCTAAATGAATGGTGCCATTCCAATAGTTTCCTACACCAACTTTAAGTTCCTTCTTTTCTTCCTAGCAAGGGATAACTTCAGTGCTTTGAATAATAAGTCTTATATCACAGAGTTGTGGCTCCAGCCCAGCCATACTTTCTTTACAGGCCATGACTAGTTGCACTATAACTGTTTATACAATTTTGATTGAAACTGCTTAAGACAAAAATACATTAAACTTTACTGTAATGTTCAGTCATCCTAGGAAAACAACAATATTTTAAATGAGAATAGAAGAACAGAGCAATTCCTAAGAAATACATTTAATAATACTATTTATATATGTATATATTTTTATAGCGAAATACTATGGGAGGCTAGGGAAGGAGGATCAGTTATGAGCAGAAGAGTTGATAGTTAAGCATTAGGGAAGATTCTCATCTCTTAAATGAGTTGGAAAGAAGAAGTCCATGCCAAAATGTCAAGGTTTGGTGATATGCAACAACCACATGGAGCAAGAAGCAGACAAGAGGTGTGGGGAAAGGAGACACAGGGTATAAATGATGGAGAAGGAGTAGCGATTTAGGGCTAGATGTTGGAAGTAAGTTATTTCTGTTTTTGAAACATTAGGATACCCAAAGGTAATAGAGGCGTCCCTGGTAAGAAAGAACTGTGTTCATGTGTGTAGAAGTAGCAGCACATTTGCAGGTAATGAAGGCAATAAGCAAATTTGTATTACACTATTTTATGTTATTCAGTAATGAGTTATTCTTTAAGCTTATGCTTGCAGGTAAATAGATTAAAACAAATGTACTTTGTTTTGTTTTATCCTATTCATTTACATCTCATCCTTATTAACAAATTCAAATTCTATGAATGCTAACTGACTCAGGCTTAATGTAGTATAGATACTTGATTCAATTTGCTCATCCAGAAATCATTACTAAGCTGGAAACTTTTCTCTACTGACAGGCTTCAATCATTTTATTTTTGTCACAGCTTTGAATCCAAGGTTCAGTGTTAAGCTGTTCTGCAGAGCTGAAGAATAAATGCTTAAGATTTCTTTCCTATGATTCACTAGACTCCTGTTACATGAATTTCAGTCACATGTCAGAGTGTTTTGTGATCACTGGAAGTCAAAATATTCCTATTTTATATTTCCCTGATGTAGTTCCCAGCACCAGTGTAAAAGAGTGCACATGTAAAAGTGTCTTGGGAATGGTGTTAGTGGAATTCTCCTGGGAATAGTTTGCAAATCAGATGTGAGATAAAGCAGTGCTAGTAAGGCTTCAGGTGATGGGTATCTGTGCTTGCTCGAGCCTTGTGACTGTAGCCCACTCGCAGAGCACTCACTGAGTGTGCTTGGTGGCCTGGGTTCAGTCCCCTAGGATTGCTTAATAACTAAGCAAATATTATAACTTTGGTATTATAGAGTCAGGAGAACTGAATTATAGAAAGGTACCTTTCCACGTGGGTCTGGGTATTGAACGTATGTCATCAGTTTTGCAACAAGTACTTTTCTGTTGGCCTCCATCACTTTTTAATAAGAGAACTTCACTCATTTCCTTTTAATTTTTTCCTGAATTTTTATTTATTCTTAACTTAGACCAGAGACTAAACATAACAAAATGAAAAAGGAACTAGAAATTGTCCAAATCTTTAAAGGAAAAGATTGAGGCTGATAAAAACAGAAACAAAGAGAAATAATACACAAAACCTGTGGAATGTCTGAGCATGTTCTCAGCAATTAAAAGTTCATGCTTTCTTCTGGATTTCTTTTTCTTTAATTATGCTAATCACTGTGATTTTGGTTTAATTTGCCTGTTACTATTATTTATAAGTCTATGGATATTATATTTAAGGTAGCATTTATCTTTATCTCTCTATAACATCTGCTATAAAGCTTTAGTGAAACAGGCCTGCCTTCAATGGGTATGTTGCTTACCGACCTCCTTTTACCTGTCAAAGTGGAGTTTTCAAATATCTTAAGGGTTATGATGATGAAATTACAGTTTTATTATTTTAATTCTAAGATGAGGTTGAATTTACAGATATAATTTAGTAAACTTGTATAAATACTAATTTAAGCATTTTTGAAAAATAAAAAAGAATTTCGAAGCAAAAATAGGCAAGTAGTACTATAGTGTAATGTATTATATTTTATAATGTTATACATATTAAGTAATATTATTTATTAGATTTTAATTAAGAAACTTATAAAGAATATATTTTAGTAAGAAGAAAACTGAATTCAGAATTAAAGGATATGACAAACATAGGCATTATGAGCAATTAAATCACTAAATTTATTGATTAATCAAAATAAATAAGCATTATCAAGAGAACAATGAAATTTCTAAACTAGGAAAATAGACGACTAAGATATTCACAAGTCTATTGTAAGATTGGACAGGGAATAAGGGAAAGGACAGTGATCAGCACATGTGTCACGGCCTAACTCCACTCTGACATGGAAAATGATGACAAATACACACACGTTGAAGCTATCACAGGAATGAGCGAGATTCTTCAAAACAATGATAAAAGAAAATCCAGCTAAACACTAATTGTACAAGACATGCATTAGCAAAATAACCTACACTGAGAAGATAAAAACAACTACATCAGTCAAGTTAAAGTTGATGAAGCAATATTAGCACCAGGGTAAACACGTATCAAGGAACAGAATATTCAACTCCAATCTTCTCACTCTAATGGAAACATAGATCATAAGGAAACTTTACGGAGCAATACCTGTTGTGAGTAAAATGATTCAGAATCCAGATAACAAGATCATCACGAAGCTGTCACGATTTTTTTTCTTATACCCTATCTGCTGTCATTTGCGATCACTACTCCACTTATAATCATGACAGCACAAGATTTTAACATGACACTTATCCACAAATTTTTCCAGGTGGTATGTGGAAGATTTCCTCTCTTAGAGTCTTCTGATATCATGTCAAATTCTAGTGTAAATGTCTAAGACAAGTCAGTTTAAATGTATCAATTGCCCTTGTTTAGGACATATGTAAGCTGAGGAGCCAGGTGTTCACATCTTTACTTGTTATATTTCGTGGCCTTAGTCAAAGCCACTGAAACTGTAGACACAGAATTACACTAGCCAATCAGTTCCCTCAGGTCCAGGCTGCTTTATCCTTTTATTCATTTTGAGGCTTTCATTCTCTCTTTATTTCAGTTGGGGAAATAGCAATGCTCACAGTTATCTTCCTAAAGTATTTAGAATAAAAAGTTTAATTTATACACATTATATATGTTTTAGAGCCATAACCTAACAAATACTCTCTGGTTTCAGGCATGGAAAAGCCTCTTCTGAGTTATTGGTCAGAGGAGCACAGATCAACTCTTCAAACAATGTAGCCTACTGCTGTTATCCTTGATCACCCCACAAAGGCAGAAGGCAAGTTCAGGCAAGAAGACCTGAACTCTTCCTCCTGTGGACTAGCTGTCATAGGACTAGAATGAAGATAATACGCAAGTTGTCATGGGAGGAAAGTCATCAATAATCCTATCCAGCTGTGATACATAAAAATCACATAAGTGACAAGTAAGGCGAGAGATCGCTAAAGGTGCAATAGAGGCACTTAGATCTTTGCGGTAACTGATGTTCATCCAATTAGAATCAAGGCTAGTTCGATATAAGAGAAATCATTTCTGGTACTGGGAACCTAGCCAGGTAACTATGGCTAATGAGTTCATGTCTAATGAGTTTTTAGAGGAGAACCCATTTTTGCTGCTTTTTTTTAAATTTATTTATTTGTTTATTTATTTATTTATTAAAGATTTCTGTCTCTTCCTCGCTCCCACCTCCCATATCCCTCCCCTTCCCCCAATCAACTCCCCCTCTCTCATCAGCCTGAAGAGCAGACCAATTGGGTTCCCTGCCCTGTGGGAAGTCCAAGGACCTCCCACCTCCTTCCAGGTCTAGTAAGGTGAACATCCAAACAGCCTAGGCTCCCACAAAGCCAGTATGTGCAGTAGGATCAAAACCCAGTGCCATTGTTCTTGACTTCTCAGCAGTCCTCATTGTCCGCTATGTTCAGCGAGTCCGGTTTTATCCCATGCTTTTTCAGACCCCAGGCCAGCTGGCCTTGGTGAGTTCCCGAGCGAACATCCCCATTGTCTCAGTGTGTGGGTGCACCCCTCGCGGTCCTGAGTTCCTTGCTCGTGCTCTCTCTCCTTCTGTTCCTGATTTCACAATATAGAAACAGAAGAGTCATTGCCAAATTCCTTTTATGAAGCTACAGTCACCCTGATACCAAAACCTCACAAAGACTAAACCAAGAAATAGAATTACAGGCCAATCTCACTTATGAACATCGATGCAAAAATTCTCAATAAAATACTGGCAAACCGAATCCAAGAACACATTAGAAAAATTATCCATTATGATCAAGTAGGCTTCATCCCAGAGATGCAGGGCTGGTTCAACATATGCAAATCTATCAATGTAATCCATCATATAAATAAACTGAAAGAAAAAAACCATATGATCATTTCATTAGATGCTGAAAAAGCATTCGACAAAATTCAACACCCCTTTATGATAAAGGTTTTGCTGCTTTCTTAAACCAGTATGATTTCTAACAATATTCTAAGCCCTCTTCTTCTGCCCACAGGTAAGTATAACTCTCACTTCTCATTGAAGAAGCTTCTTTATTTGTAGCAGATATAGACAATTACAGAAAGTCACCTATGGCCAAAACCGAAAGAACAGCTGATAGTGGAGTATCTAGCCTCAAGTAATACATCTGAGATACAAACCCTACACCTCAGGTTCAGAGAACCACAAAGAAAAGGTCAGAAAAGTTGTAAGAGTCACAGGACCAGGAGCTCTCTTGAGATTGAACCTTCTAGAAATTTCAGGGAAGCTACACCCATGAAATCTCAACATGGTTGCCTAAACAAGACTTGAACAATGACAGCACCAGTTGGCATTTCAACAAAGAAGGGGGGATTTTCACAGAGTTCCACCTATATATAAAGAGCTATAGGCAATTACTGACTATAGAGAAAGGAAGAATTAATCTCCCCCAGGAATATACTTCTTAACTGGTTACTTAATAGCAAGTTATCAGCCCTAGATGGAAATACATCCAAGCATCATTAAATGGACTCAATAAAGTAATATGTTTATTACTATACATGTGTGTACATACATATGTATAAAAATAACAGTAAAAGAAAAATGGGTCATAAATTTGAGAGTGTGTGATGTGCCAGAAAGGTTAGACAAGGGAGTACTAGATGAGGGTGAGATATCATTTTAATTAAAAGTAAAATACAAATTTAAAAACACAGAAAGCTAATCAAAATTCATTAAACTTAGACATCATTTGTCTACTGGCCAGTCCTAAACTCTGAGTCAGTATCACCAGGACCTATAAGAGGAAGAAAATCTTTCTGTCCCTATAATAGTTGACACTTTGTGACAAGACACCGAATTTCCATTCTCTTTCCTACCTTAGCCTATTCTAAGCTATGCTTGCACTCCAAACATTAGCCAAGAGGGAACTGTGAGGGTCAAGGTCACAATGTGTTTTTCTTCTTCAGCTTTGAGCATGGGATGACTGGGTCCAATGAAAATATTCAGTTTAATAGAATATATTGTATACACCTGGATACATTCCTCAAATAGGTCACCTCACCACACTTATAGTTTTCTTTAAACATCATCAGAATACTAGATTGTATTTACTTTTTTCTATATTTCTCTTTGTGCATAAGTTATTTTTGAACGTAAGTGACAAGTAAATCCCATGAATAATGAGACTTAATAGACCACACAGGTCTGGATGTGCACAGGAAGCAGTATTTTCTCACTGGGATGCTCTTTTTTTTTTTTAATTTAATGATTCACAGATACATAGAAGAGGCAAACTGGACCCAATGCTCATTCCATTTACTTTAGGTAATATCTCCGTTTAGTTTTCATTGCCAATGTTAAAACCATGTTTTATGTCTCACTTCTTACATATTTTACATATCCTCCTGGAGTTCAAAAACTATGGCAAATCTGCTATAATAATTTATTTAGATTTATAGTCTTCCTTAAACTAATTAAATCTCAAAAAACTGTTTTATAGAGTGGTTTTTTGGTCAAATAGCTTATTTGCTTTTTGGAATAACTCTATACCATTTCCACAAATTACATACCTTACTTTTGCAATAAGCATCTACAGAAAAGCACACAATAAATCTGCATACATCATACTGAACACAGAGCTCTGAAAACAGAGTCTATTTAAGGAAATGTGAGATGGAAAGATTCTGTGTGCCAATTTAGAAGCTGCAATAAGACAAAAGATAAGTACCTTTTAATTGTAAAACAGGCTATTTTCTAAAAGGGAGCAAGCTTGATGCCTTTAGCATCCTGGAATATTAAAATACATGTAACTTAATGAATAAATTAATGAATAATTAATTCTTTAAAGTAGATTCTATTGTATAACTAAGAAAGTAATTGTGTTCTGAACATCTTATATAGACTCTAGGTCTATAAAGGAAAGCACTGGGTATAGGCATCTTGCATGGCTTAAGAGATAGAAGCAATAATAAAATGCATTGTAAGAAATACATGACTGTTGACAATTCTTTCTAACCCTCTTAATCATGATCTACACAGCATAACAAGACTCATAAAATTCTCAAAGTCAGAATTTCTGGTGTTTCTAGAGCATTAGAAAAGAAAAATGACTTGGAGATATCTAACTAGGTCTTTTACAAGTTATAGTCCCTAAGACAGACTCATTTTTGTGATAGTGTCTGAAGGGGAAAACAATATGACTAGGCACCTCCAGGAAATGCGGATTTCTACCATTTACAATGTTAATGGCCTTGAGAAGGTTTAGGGTAAAAAGGAAACAGAACATTCACTCATCGTATTTGTTTACCATTCTTTAATGCAGCGCTTTTGTAACAAGTGTCATCTTATCTCCTCAAAAAAACGTTTTACAAGCAGTGATTCTGAGAAGACAAAGTTAAAAATGACAGAGAGATTGATTCTCAGCTTTTCAGCCAGGAAACTGATGCCTAAAATTTCAAGACTTATTATCAAAGCTACAAAATTACTAACTACACATTCTACTATGTAACCATCCTTCTTAGAGAGGACAGCATGCTCAGGGCACATACCATATGTACTGGAAACTGAACCTACTCTACCATATAACTAGCACACATTACAGTGAATTCACTGTGAGCTTCCAGTGCCCTGGACTGTAGTTTTATACACAGAACCAAGTAGAGTCTATTTGATTCTTGGGAAGAAAGGGTGTGTGTCAAGGTTACACTTCCACATCCATCAATGAAAATATCAAATAGGGCAGACACATGGAGGTAGGAACTGATGCAGAAGCCATGAAACAGTGCTGTTTACTGGCTTGCTTTGTTCAGTCTGTTTTTTTTTTTTTTTGTAGAACCCAAGACCATAAGCCTAGAAGGGGCTCCACCCACAGTGAGCTAGGCTCTTCCATGTCAATCATAAATCAAGAAAATGTATGACAGGCTTACCCACAGGACAATGCAGTGGGGAACCACAGTTGGGTTCCCTTCCCCAAAGTGCCTCTAGTTTGTGTCATTTATGTAAAAGTAGCCAACATAGAAACTGCCCAAAATAACTTAACTGGAAAAAAATAAGAGAATTTCAATTGAATTCTAGCATTAAGTGGATAGTATGTTGCTAAACATAATTGATGAATCATGAAATTATAGCTATTTTTTTATTTGACTAAAAACTGTCAAAATTTACGATTGGTCCACAAATATATAAAATAGATGAGCTGCATTCTAAAAGAAAATTTTGATGGAATCATCAAAGGTTATCTTCTAATTTAAAATGTTTATATTTACTCATTTTGTATGTTAGGTATATATGCAGACACGTACATGACAAAGTGTATTATGTGGTGGTCAGAGGACAACTTATGGTGGTCATTTCTTCCCTTCCAACTCGTGGATTCCCAGCATCAGCTCGGGGTTTTAGGCTTGATGTTAGGCAAGTGAACCATCTCAGACCCAAAGTCATAATTTTAATGTAGAAAACTATTCTACAAAGAAGTAAAACAAAGAACATACAGGTAGGCTAAAAACTGTAAGCAAACAAATTTTCAATAATTTTATTCAAAGGTTATGTGGATTTTAAAGTAAAATGGTGATATGTTTTTAGATCAACTAAACAGAAAGGATTTTTTTGTTTTATTTATTTGTGTGTGGGAGAGAATGAAGATATATCTATATCTATGTATCTATCTATTTATCTATGTATCTATTCTATTTATCATCTATCTATCTGTCTGTCTGTCTGTCTGTCTGTCTGTCTTTCTGTCTGTCTAGAGAGACAGACAGATATCGAGAGATGGACACAGAGAGGAGAAATTGGATTTTAGTGTGCGCTGAAGCAAATGAGTCGATTAGAGGGTAACTTTGCGGGGAGCTTCTTCTCTCCTTCGTCTGCAGGATCTGAGTTTCAAACTCAGGTCATCAGCCTTGCAGAGTGAGTCTTTTTATACCTAAAGTTTGGGTCCCCAAAACATCATGAGACTGTATCTGCTGGAAAAGCAAAAAGTCTTTATTGCCAGTCAACTCAGGTCCCTCCACCTGTGCAAAATGCAGAGGCAGCAACAGGAACAGCATAAGAGAGACTCTGAGTGACGGAAAGATGGGATTTATATAGGGAAGACGCTTGGAAGAATTCCAAGCCTGAGCTTGTGATTGGCTTCCCCTGAGTGTGGTGAGGGTAGTCCAGACTTCCAGGCTTGGGATTGGCTGCCCCTATGATGTAAGAGTCTTTATAGACTTTCTGGTTATTCCCAACTGCCGGTAACGGACAGAGGAGAATGCCAAGCCTCTAGGGACTCAGTCATTGGTCCGTTTTTTTTCCTGCTCAGGAATTGGCTGGTTTTGTGTCAAACAGAAATGGCTTTGATTCTAGGGCTACACTATGTTTTTTTCTTTGGTTCTTTCATCTTTTTGACTCTAATTTTGGGACAGGCGATATCTTCAGTATGCTCTGGATCCGGGGTAAAAAGTGTCTCTTCTCCTGGCTCTGGTCTTTTTTTCAGATTGTGTTTCTTTCCTTGGCTCGCCAGGCTGCTCTGAGATTGTGCTAGGGCTATGGACTCACTGACTGTTTGGGGGCCTAGGTCTCTTATGTGTAGTGTGTGGTAACAGAAACGAGTTTATCTGTAATGGCTAATGTTATTAACTCTACCATACTTTTGTTCGGTGAAACAAACCAGAAGCAGAAGTAGATATAAGGTATTTTTTTTAAGTAATTTTCCTTTTCATTTTGTTTTGTTCTGAAATAGGTTGGCTTAGCCTGTGAGATTATAAATGGGTAGACAGGTCTTTAGGGATAGATGTGCCTGTGTGTTTCTCTGATTCTCTTTCCTGTCTCTGTCTCTCTCTCTGCTGTCTCTATGTCTGTGTGTTCAGGTATATCTGAAGCAAAAAATACCCCACTACTTAAAATAGTCGGAGATGCTGCTTGTTACGCAGTCTTCAGTCACATCTTATCAAGGTGCACCCCACTATACAAACCTCACAATCTGTGTCATGGGGAATCTCTCCTAACTGCACTGTAGGAGATAGAGCTGTACTTTTACTTTCAGATTGTTAAGGTAAGCTCAGAAGATGTTTGTCATGGGGCTAATCATGCTAAAAAGGATGATTAGCATAATTATTATATGTTCATGCATATATTTATGTAGGATATATGAATGTCCATGTGCACATTCTTAACATGCTTTCAAGTGTGAGAATTTGGGTTAGCAAGAATTATTACCTGGTCTCTTATTTATTCTTTGCTTTTTTATAACAAACATTGCTTTTGTAATGAAGAAATATGCATACTTTCTAAACACACACTCAACAACAAAAGCACTGTCATTTAAAATCACCATAGGTACCCTCCAGATGTTTTTCCTTGGCAAACAGTTTACCATTGTCAAAGCGTTGCTGAGGCATAAACAATTCATTTTCAACTTGTTTGCTTTTGCTAAGTGTTCAGCATCATTTGGGAAAGTAGAACAGCTTGTTTCCTGTGCTCCTGCATCAGTTCTGCTTCGAGAAGTTTGTCTCATGTTATTCTTTTTTTATCCTTCCTTTTTTTTTTTTTCTTGAGGGAAATGTCTTGGCTGGCCTGGAACTCACTACATCGACCAAACTGTCTGTAAATTAAAGGAATCTTCCTGCCTTTGCCCCGGGAAGGCTGTTGGTAAAGATGTGCGTGCCCCTGGGTCCAGTTCCTGTTCTCTTTTCTAACCAACTTTTCTGGGAGCAGAAATTAAACTTCCACCATGCAGAGCCATTTATATCTTTCAAGGGACTGCTTTGAGACACAATAAGTACATTAATACCCATTAAAATCCAACACTTATTTTTTCCTAATATTTTACACAGGGGTGTCGGACGCAGATGCTTCACCACACAAACAATAGCCTTCAGAGGTGAAACTCAATCTGTCCAGATTCATTTGAACACACTGTGTTGCTACAGTGATCATTCATGAACTCCCCTCACTGAGCTATCTCCCAGCCAGCTAGAGACTCTTAAATGTAGTACTTAAGAATTAAAGAAAGCAGTGAGTGTTTTAAATGATAAAGCCAATCCCATTAAAGAAATTAAATGATAATGAAATTCTCCCCCCCCCCCCCAACACACATTCCAGTTTATGGGAAGACACTCTCCATTTCTCCTCCTGTGTCTTACAAATCCCACAGGAAGAAAACCTCAATAACTCAATAATTATGTAAACATCGTTATAGAAAGTAAGATCCCCACCATACTGAACATAACTTAAAAGAAGTCTTTATTGTTCTTAGGATTTTCAGTTGTTAAAAGATATTCATTGTTTTTAGCTTCTCTGAATATATTTTACCTTTTATGCCACAGTAAAAATCAGGCTGTTTTGCTTACTCATATAATCTCATTTTACTCCAAATGATTAAAAATTATTATTTAAAATTGAATGAAGACTAACATCTTCACATAATAGAATTATATGAGACCTTAGCACTTGAAATATTACCTTATGTGTAAGACACTGTTTGCCAATTTACTTCATCCCTGATACTATCACATGTTCTGATGCTAGATAATTTAAGTCCAAAAAATATCTGCAGTGGGGGAAAACTTGTTTTAAGAATGAAAGCTGTATAAAATCAGCTTCTATGATTGTAGCAGATTTTAAATCATGACATGGAGACTTATTATTAGCTATGAATACTTAACCTTAGTTTAGATCTATCCCTCTAGCTTTTATAACTTATTTTAACCTGTTTCTCTTCATCTATGTTTTGCCTTGTGACCATTTACCTTTCTTTCATTCTGTATTTCCTGCTTCCTCCATGTCTGTCTGGCTGGAAGCTGCCTGGCTGACTAGTCCGTGCATCTTCATCTCTTTCTCTCTCATTCTTTTCTCTCTTGAGTCTAGGTTCCTCCTCCTACTTATTCTCTCTGCCTGCCAGCCTTGCCCATCCCTCTGCTGCCTAACTATTGTCCATTCAGACCAATCAGGTGTTTACGCAGGTAAGGTGAAGCAAATGTAACACATCTTTACATAGTTAAACAAATGTTGCATAAATACACCTTTACATGGTTAAAGTAATACTCCACAACATAAACAAATATAACATATTTTTATATAAAGTAATGTTCCACAACATAGGATCATCAGTATCTATAGTATATACTTACTGTAGTTTTATATTGTATTCTAACACATAGCCACCAAAAAGCACATAAATCAGTAAATAATAAAACTTAACTTGGGGACAATCTTTGTAATAGACCTTGGATAGCATATTTACAGGATAAAAATGATCCGGCTTTTCTCTGCTTGAAGATTTATACCCTTCCCCCAAGCTTTTTTGGGGGGGGCATTTATTTTCATATCCTTAATTCCTGTGTTTTGTTTTATGTAAGTCTGAAGAAGAAATTAACATTGCCTTTAATTATGATAGGCCTGAATCCATTAACCAATGTCTGACCTCTAGCAATGTATATCCGGTGATTGAGGGAACTGATAGTACTTATCCCAAAGCTTCTTTCATTGTTTTCTCTTGATTTTAAGTACTCTAGAATCCCTTGTGATATCTAACATGACATACTGCTGTGGGACAATAGTCTTATACTCTGTAAAAATTTGTTACTTGTATTTGTATTTTTTTTATCATTTGAAAATTTATTCTGGAATATATTGTTTTTTTTAATTTTTTATTGAGAAAAATAAAAAAAAGTTTCTGCCTCCCCCCAGCCTCCTGGCCAGTAGCCAGGCAAGAAGTTTAAGTGGGGCAACAAGAATAGGCAAATTCTGGGAAGAGAAAAGGTTCAGTCTGCAGTTGTCATTCAGACACAGAAGAAGCAAGATGAGAATTCCTCACTGATAAAAGGTACTAAGCCACGTGGCTAACACAGACAAGAATAATGGGTTAGTGTATGATGTAAGAGTTAGTTAATAAGAAAGTCTGAGCAAATAGGCCAACCGGTTTATAATTAATGTAGGCCTCTGTGCGTTTCTTTGGAACTGAATGATTGCAGAATTGGGCAGGAAAGAAACCTCTGTCAACAGCACATAGTCTCAGCTTCATTTACATGGAGATCACTTTGCTCCTAACAACTCTGCCAAGAGCTCTCAATATTATCAAAATCTAAAAGGATTTGTTTTACTGCTTTAGTGGTCTCTGGTGGAAGAAAGCAGATTACCCCAAAGGACACTTTAGAAACATTTTGGTAAAGGGTTTCATCACATTTTATCCTCATCATACAACACAATCCTGCAGATACCACAAAAAAATTAGAGCAGAATTTACGTATGCAAATTGTTTGTTATGCCTGATGTTGTCTTAGCCAGCATAGCTCATGCAGTTGGTTGTGTGCTCCTGATTAACACCCCAAACTCCTGTGTCTGTAATTGAAGGGGGGTGGTATGCAATTGAGAGACAAGAAATGCAGAGGATATGCCAAGAGAAGGGGGAGGGGGAAAGTTGGAATGTGCATATATGTATATATATGAGGAAGGCACACTGTTATATATATTGTTAGATAATAATGCATTTAAAAAAATAGTGACTAAGCAGCATCTATGAAAGAACGTTGCAGGAAATGATTCTAAACTGTGCCTTTTTGGTACCAAGATGTGAACCGTTGTTCAGACTGTCTCTGTTCTTGGCATCTACTGAACAGATACTAAGAACCAATTAAGCTTAATTGCAATAAATTATGAGCTTTATAGTCAGTCTTGTAGAGAATGACTTACTAGCAGGTAAAAAGTGCAGGCCAATGAACAAATTATGGTTAAAATTCTAGGGTTAGGTGTAGGATGATCCAAGTTATGAGAGGTTAGCGCTTCATTTATGATTACTATGTCCTAATTTACATACACAATTAGTTTTGTGACAGTGCATGAAATTATCAACATTAATATGATTAACAAGGCCTTGTATTCTAGTATGCTTTGCATTTGTATTCCTAGCATAGACTTACTGGCATGAACTTCAAAACATAAAAATCTAAAGGTTAAGTCATCTTTGAGAGGTACTCTGTTTCTATCAGAGACATGAGAAATCTGGTGGAAATTTTCTTTTCCTCACTCTATGTCTTCATTTCACAGATCCCTGTATGACTTTTTTCCTTCTCTTCCTTACCAGTAAGAAGGTTTTAGATTTAGGTATGTAATTTATTAATTTTATATAAGAGTTTTTCACCAATATTATATATCTTTGCACTATAGTTCACTAATTATCAAATCATATGAAAAAAGGAACACAGGGGAAATAAACTCAATACCAGTGCTTTACTGAGAGTGGACTGATAATATGGACTTTCTTGTGCAAACTTATGTCACTTTTCAATACAATAATTTAATCAATAAGCTGAGGATTGTAAAATTAACAATTCAGCATGCACTTTCTATTAAAAAACACTATTACTGAGCTGGAGTTAATCAATATATTGAAGTGTAGTGGTATGATTTTTATCACGCTGTTTTCATAAGAATTTGATGTATGTATGCTTAGCATTGACATGTCTTTGGTTAATTATTCTCTTGAGTAAAGTGATGTGTTCTTTTGTGTGTCTTCCGATTAATGTTAGTTTGAGGTTTGTTTTGATAGATATTTGGATAGTAGCATCTGCCTGCTTTCTGCTCCGGTTTCTTTGAATAAATTTTTCCATTCTTTTAATTCAAGGTGGTATCTATATTTGAACATTATATAAATTTCTTGTATGCAATAAAAGAATGTTTCTTGATCTATTCAGTTAACCTGTGTTTTTTCACTGTGGAGTTAAGGGCATCAATATTTTTAAACGTATATGTCTATTGTTATTTTCTATGTGTGTTTTAGTCCTCTTTTTAATTTTAATAATTATAGCTTCATTTTGGCTATGTTCATTCCACTTGTTGGTCCAAAAAGCTGCTTTTAATATTCATTACAAGGCTGATTTGGTGAGTATATATTCTTGTAACTTGTGAAAATAATGGAATTATTTTCTTTCTCTTTCAGCTATGACAGATAGTTATGGGGGGTTCCATAGTTTTAGCCGACATCCAAGGACTTTTAGAACTTGTAGTCAATTGACCCAGGTTCCTCTGGCTTTTAAATGTTTCTTTGAAAAATAACTTATTATTCTAATGGGTTTTCTTTTATATGTGACCAGTGACTTTTCTTTCATAGCTGTCAATGCCCTATCTTTGTTTGTATATTTATTGCTTAGTTATTTTGTGTTGTGAGGAGTTTCTTTTCTGGTCATATATGTACGATATTCAGTTTGTTTCTTAGATTTGTATTGATATACCTCCTTTAATTGGCGGCAGTTTTCTTTTAGGATCTGTTAACGATCTGGAATATACCATTGACCTATGATTCTTGACTTTTATCTATGTATACCTATAACTTGAAGATTTGGCAATTTCATTGTATTCCCAAGTTTCTCCATGGCACAGCCCTTGCTTTTCTCTGAGTTGATGATGACATGATCTTTCTGAACGTATCACCCAGTTTTTTTTACACATAACTTAGAGGAACTGTGTCAGAACTGACCAGAAAGCATTCTTCTTAAGGACTAGAGTTCAGGGCATCTGAAGAAGCTGTGTGAACTTCTGAGGGTAAAAAGCAATCAGTTGCATTACAAGGTTTTAATGCCTATGAAATAATCAAGGATTATTTTATACAGACCAGAAATACATTCCCAGTATTGCAATAGTGATACTTAATATCTTGGGTTTACCAACAGCTGTCTAATTAATTGAACAAGGGCCCTCTCAGTAGGAGGGAACTCATGCATGCTACTGTAAACCTAGCTAACTAATTGTATCTGGTGAAATCATAGACTCCTTAGGATCTACTATTGAAATATAATTTCAAATGGCATTCTGAAAACGCATCTGCTTACTCAAAGGTAAGTGTAGCTCTCACACCCTCATCAAAATATGCTTTGTTTGAAAACTATGGAGATTATTACAGAAAGTTGCAATTGGTCAAAACAGTAACAACAGGTTTGTGATATGCAACCCAAATGGATTTATCTATCACTCAACCCTTATACATGAAAATCAATGAAGACTTTGCAAATGAAAAATTGCTATTGTAAGAGCCAATGGATGGAATATTTCATTCAAGATAATGTCTTATATATATGACAGGGTACGGTCACCTAAACAAGACCTGCATAAGCACTGGACAGGTGAACACATACTGAGGAGAACTCTTACTAGGCCTCACATCTAGATGAAGAACTACAGACAATTAATGATGGCTGGGGTAGGGAGAATCTGATTTCTCTAGGGACAAGACCCCTGTCAGATTATCCAATCCCAGAAGTCAGCCACAAACACATGTACATAAGAGCCGCACTAAATGAACTGAGGTGTGTGTGTATGTATGTGTGTGTATGTGTATATGCATGTGTGTATGTATGTGCGTATGTGTATGTGTGTGTATGTATATGTGTGTGTATGTGTGGGCATATGGTGTATGTGTGTATATGGTGTATGTATGTGTATGTGTGTGTGTATGTATGTGTTTGTATGTGTGTGTGTTTGTGTGTATCTATGTGTGTGTATGGTATAAGTGTGTGCGTGTGTGTGGTATTAAAATGATAATTTAAAATGAATCTGAGAGGGAGTGCTGGGACATGAGAGTAGGAGCAGTTGGAGGGGGGGTGGAGGAAGATACATGTTCTAAATATAGTGCGCAGGAGGAAAATTTTCAAAATGTGTAAAATAAAACACTAAAAGGATTTCCAGACGTCCTAAAGTTAATTTACTTTACTATATTCATGGCAGGTGTAAATTCATATTAACAAATCTATCACTGCCAATTATAATCTTCGTGTTGAGTAACAACGTAGAACTATCATTCTACTGATAAGATTCATTTGCTGAGTATGAGTTTGGGTTATCTGCGAAAATCCACATCTTAATACTGACTAAGGTGTTTGAAGAAATATTAGACTCATTTCAATGATATTGTCTTCAAATTGTGCTTATTCCCTCACCTCTAATAATGAATGCTGTTTTATAGCCCACAGAATTGTGTTTCCATTTGTTATTCTGTGAGCACTGCTGACTCTTGACTTTCTGTGAAAATGGGAAGTTAAGAAAATCAAGCAACACTCCATATAGGACCTGACTACCCTTCTGAAGTTAGAGAATTGTAGTTTCTATTAATGAATAACCCAGTTTGTTCATCTACATGAAACACATAGTTTTTCTTTGGGAATATAATTATTTTTCTTTGTGAGTTTTACAGACAAGCAGCAAATTCATTCTATGATAATGTTGCATTTCAGACTTATGTTCTGGTGTTAGGAGGGAACAAAAATCAATGGGCCCAATATAAAATGGAAAAGTAAATATGAATCCACTAGGATCTTGCAAATAATATGGTTGGATTTTCTTTCAATGAAAATAGGTAAGTGTTTTCATGTGGAGGAACCTAGAATAATCATGATAAAATTACTTTACAGAAAAGTGTGACTGGGCTGAAACGGTCCATTATTTTAGCTGATTTTTCTTTATTTCTTATTTCATTGATGCATTCAAGTGATATTTTTCCTTTTTACATACCACCATACCTGGGTTAAGTACTGTTTTTACAGCCTTACTAGCTTTGGCTTTCTCTTCATAAGCAATTTGAATCACCTATGTTTTATTTAAACTATGAGGAGAAAAAAATGGTGAAATACAAACAGATAACAAACTGCCTGCTGAGAGAAAACTCAAAAGTTTATTTGGACCAAATGAGTTTAAATGAAATTATATTTTACAAATTTTCAATTATGTATGTAATGCTAAAACGTGAAGAATATGTTGATAGTTTGATGTCTATTTTAAAATATTTATCAACCTCAGAATCAATTAATATTTTATCAAGATATGCAGAGAGTATTAAATGGAAATGTTTTTTCCTTTCCATTATGAAGAATTTATTTTTGATGTCAAAATTTGATCATTATTAGAAAAGAATTTAAATTATATCATTCATAAAATTGATTTTTATGTGGCAATGCTTTATAGATTACTAATGTTAAAAATAATACATTTAATTGTAAATTATTGGCTATCACATGCTCACTATACTTACAAGTACACTGAAAAAATCAATTTTCATATTAACATATAGGAGAATACTAAAATACTTTGATTTGGACATTTTAACATCCATTTTAGTACCAGTCAAGGACTTCCTTTCTTTCTCCATCAGGGTTTTATACAAATGCTTTAATCCCTACCCCCCCCCCCCCGGTAAAACTTTTTCTTATACAAAGTGCTCCTGTTGTATTCTAGGAATGAGATGGCATGGAGCAGTAATCTTTTCCAATTGGAATAATCACCCTTCTCCCGTTTCTCCTTCACTTCTGGTGTGTTAATTCTTTTGAGATTAACCAGTACAATAAGATGAAGAGGTTGGACCACAGACAATGAGGAAAAGACACAGTTACTACCTGAGTTAGAATAAAAACCAAGTCCATTCTTGCCTGTGTGTGTGTTTGCTCTTCTGAGACCACCCTCTTAATCAAGAATAACATCCTCTCTTCCTAGACATTAAAACAAACAAACAAGAAAATTGGACATTTCATACTTTGACAATGAGAAAATATCGAAAGAAAATACAAACACACATAAACATGCACGCATACACACTCTATACATTCCTCCAAAATGTTTCATATCATGAAGTGGGATGAAATTAAAAAGAATACTAGGCCAGTAATGTATTCTATTAAAACCTGTAGTCTCCCAACTATCTGGTTGAGAGTATTATGAATTCTATCATATTATGAGAAATGTGATAATGAGAATAAATATTAAAAGAAAAAATAATAAAACTATCCAATAGATAGTTGAAAACACCGTTGCTTCTCCCCTTTCAAAGATACAAATCATCTCTTCAGTTACAGTAAAAAAAAAATTCAAAATTAGCATTGCAAGCTAAAGACTCATTCTGGAGAGTATCGCTTACTGATTGCACTCATTTAAAGTCAAATTTACTCAATTTCAATTACTTCAGTCTTTGACTATACTGGCTTAAAAACATCAAACAAATCAAGTAAAACATTTAAACTAAAATGAAACAACTATAGAGCAAGTCTTGTCCTTATGGACAATTTACAGTTCAAATCTAATTAGCATGCCTTGTTATGGTCTATACTTCAGCATTTGCTTGCTTAAGTGTTCCAAACTACCATGACTTTGTCAGCAGTTGTATTATATCAAATGTCCTCAGTGGAACTTCTAAATATTTACACAAAGGAAATTTAATATTCAAGGTTGTATATATATGTGAACATACCTGTAAATTTTTCTTGAAATTTAGAGGTATACACAGTATCTAAACACAGATGAAATTATCCTAGCCTACAATACTTAGTCTTCTTTGGCATTAATTTGTGAACATCCTCTGAGATGAAAGATGATCAGTTTACTTTTGAATATATGGTTCTCTCAAATCTCTATTTGAGAGCATGGATGCTTTTAAACAGCTATTACTTATAAAATGGTGGCTGGTGATAATTAAAGGCATTCTGGGCTGCAACTGGTGGCCCTTGTTCACCTCAAAGGATGCTTGCTAATTCTTGCTTAGATAATACCATATATCTCTTGTAGCTCTTTCCCAAAAGGTGATATGATAAAGCATAAAAGCATTGGAGACAGATTACTGTATTAAAATATTGAAAATGCACCTTAGAGAGAGATAATCTTTAAAATCAAGTCACTATTAAAATACTTCACTGTATTTCATATTAATGATACCTAATTTTCTGAATTTGTGAAATTTTCTGTGGGCCTAACAAGTGTGAAATTAGTCACTAAGAATTATTTAAATGCTTCTGCAGGTGCCTTTGAATATTGTGAGGCATGTTACATTACTATTTTTACTTTTTTAGGATGCTTTAAGTAACCAAGCACCAGTTTAGGTATAAACATTATCAAATGTTACAGAAATCAACTGTATATATATATATATATATATATATATATATATATATATATATATATATATGTGTGTGTGTGTGTGTGTGTGTGTGTGTGTGTGTATACACATATATATGTATATATATTATAGATAAGGCAAATATTGTTTTTTTAAATTTTACCATGATTTCTATGCACAATATATTAGAAAAAAGTCACAGGTATTTGCTTTAATAATTAACACAGAGTTAGACTCTATACCCAAGAAACCTGCTCTTGCTTTGAGTACCCAGTGTTTCTGTAATTAAAGACAGTGAGTAGAAATTCTAATAATGTCTTCAAATGCCTCAGAAATATGTACATTCCTATTCATTTACTGCTACTTTCTGGTTCTATGCTCTCTAAGTATGACCAAAGCTATAGGTAAATCGAGAGCTTAAATTAGTTTTCCATAATAGAGAGGCAGTAGTGACTCTTTGCTAGCCAGCTGAACTCTAAGTATAGATTATAGCATTAGATATACAACAAAAAGGCAAAATCACCTTCCAAATAGAGGAAAGGCATTTCTGTTTGGTTATTAAAGGAGACTGATAGGTTTTCGCGGTGTTTGGTAGTTCTATGACTGTAAAGTCACTTAGATGGACCTTATATTTTCCATCTCCTCAGTAAGTCTTGCTGATGAAGTACTTAAAAGGCCACACCATGATTAACCCTATCTGTGTACATCAGATTTGAAGAGACATTTTCCTTTATTAACAATGATAATTTAATTAAAACACTTGGTTTAGTCACTGCATCATCCAATACCTTCTGCACAGGAGAAAGATTTGCAATTGTATTTAAGTATTTAATGCCCTAGCAGAGGATCCCTTTGTTGCTATGATTAGACTTCTATGTCTTATAGTAGACTATTATTTCCCCGATTTTAAATACGTAACTACCTTTAAACATTACAAGAATAACTGAGGCACTGTTAGATTTATTTCACTAAAATTTAAAATAAAATCTACATTTCAGTAAATAAATGTAATTTGAATATTACATAAGGGATATAGGTACCAAAATACTGCTGGACACAGGCACCAAAATGTTACCCCAATGGTCCATATAATTTTTCAAGTTATTTTTGATTTTCAGTCAATATCTGCCTCAGATCTTTTTATATCACTGTACCAAGCATGAAATAACTAGATGTTAAACACTGCATTGCTGCATAATATTGCAACTTAGTCTACTGTGGTATAGTTATTCTCAATCATAAATAAACAGAAGTCTTACCATCAGCATTGCTCAAGGGCATGTCATACCATGTAGCATATATGGGGCCATGCTGATGTTGATCCTACCTCCACCATATGCTTCCAACTTGTCTTTTATCAAAGGCAGATGAATGACAGAGAACATCAGTAGACTACTAGATAGTCTAGAAAGTAATAGGAGCAATTTTATTGAGCATTCTAGACACAGTATCTTTACCTGAAGCCCTTTTAGCACTGCTTGTAGAATGGTGAGTGCATTCCATCCCAGTAAAACTGAAAATCAAAAAGACAAGCTAGCGTCTTGCTCCAGAACTATATCAAAATATAGTCTGAAGAAAACTGGAATATGCAATTTAATATAACATTGTTCACCATCTTGAAGAATTTTATTCATAATTTAATGAAAATTGACCATAGCTATTGTAGCAAATACTCTGCAGGCTCCTAAAGATACATGTGGGTGGATAAGAGATCACAAGGTGTCTCACTGGTGCAACACCATGGCATAATTTTAAATGGAGTAACCAACTACATCCTGATTGGATATGAGGTCTGCTCCACAAAGAAAGTGAGAAATTTTAGAGTACACAGCCTAAATGGGATGTCTTTATTGCATCCCTCCCCTCAAGGTTTAGGTATTTCTGCAGGAGGAGAGATAGAAAGGGTGTGAAAGTCCGAGACGCTGAATGACTCCAAGGAAACAGCATCTTCTAGATACAACAGGACGGTTACACATATCAACTCACAGAGTCTCTGACAAGAAGCCAGATCAGCACACATTCAAAATAGATACAGCATTTATGAGAGGAAATAGATATAAAGTCCCGCTCCTAATCAAGAAGATATTGCAACTGATAAAGGAAAAGTTGGCTTCTCTAATGGAGTATCACTAGGTATATTAGCCACATTTCAGGGCAGACTTCATGGCCAGGAAAAGTTGATCAACACAAAGTGGATTATATTTTTGTTATTATTTTGGTTTGGTTCATTTATTTATGTTTTTGTTTGTTTATTTCTTTGTCTCTCTGTGTGTGTGTGTGCATGCATGCATGCATGCATGAGTTTGGTATGTGTATGATTCTTGCTTTGCTTATTTTTGACTCATTGATTTTTGTTTTCAGTTTATTTTCATTTTTCCTTGTTTCTGACTGTGTTGGTTTTTTGTTTTTGTTTTTTAGAGAAAAGCAATAGACTATGAAGTTGGATGGATAGGGAGGCAGTGAAGGGGAAATATGATCAAAATATACTGTAAGGGAAAAAGCACAGGGCACATATCTATTTTGTCAACACTCTCCATCATGATCCAGATCTGTTGTCTGCTATAATTACTAAGTCATGTGTACAAGTGGGCCAAGTATTATTGTGGTATAAGGTGGAAAATGCATTTTGGAAACAGGCTATAAAGAAGATGACAGGTTGCACGTAAGATCCAGAAGGAAGTAGTCTAGACACCAATACCATACAGTGTGGCAAAATCTATATTTCATATGAATGAATGGGAGGGACATTCTTTGTGTTAACTGAGAAAAAAAGGATAAAGGTCAGACTGATCTGCCAGTACTACCACATTTCCTCCAAGGGCTGGTCTCTGGTGGGAGTAGTCATTATGTTGGGATTGATAGAGGGTAATAACCAATGAATTATTTACCTACTCTCTCATCATTCTGCAAGATATAGATTACCTTTTTATGCAGGATGGTATCTTGAGGAAAAGTACCACGTAAATGTAGCAAAGCTGACTGTATTGGATCCATTATTTGTTGGAGGATAAAAAATAATAAGCTCCCACATTCATCTAGATTAATTTAATACAAATTCTAGTGTAGAGTATGTTTCTCTGCCTGTGGAGATTAAGTATCATCATGGTTTGAGAACATTCAGTGTTTCACCAGTTCTTACTAGAGGATATTGCAAAAGGTCATATTAGAGAAGTAGGTTATAGTGAAAGGAGGGTTATAACAACAGACAGGAGGATCATTGGGACCTACCACATACTAACTTCACAGATGTAACCACATAGACTGACAACACACACTTGAAAGTAATGTTCCATGGAAATGATGGCATAGTGAGTAAGGGTTGTTGTGGTGTGATATGTAGATCACATCTGTTCTGAATGTAAGGCACGAAGTCAGAATGAATCTGCTTGCTACCACTTTAGGAAGATGCTTGGGGGACTGTTCTTCCTCTTTGTTGATGACAGACTCTGTACATTTCCAGGTCTTGATTCTAAGAAGCAGCACTCCTACCAAGAGGCAGACATGAAATCAAAAATATTGATGTCATTATTTATTCAGAATTCTCATCCTAAGAGAGTACTGATCCAATAGTAGTCTGGATCCTGAAGAATTGAATGATACTGGGTACTATAGTGAGGTCAATTGTTACCAATTTTTTAAAAAAGATTTTTGATGTGGGAGTGCCCTCTGTGTGCTGTGATTATGATGGAGGAGGGTCGTCTTTCTATCTGTTGTTTCATTGGATAATTAATAAAGAAAACTGCTTGTCCTTTGATAGGACAGAAACTTAGAGAAAATAAACAGAATGCTTGGAGAAAGAAGCTGAGTCAGAGAGACGCCATGCCTCTCCTCTGAGATGGAAGCAGGTTAAGAATCTCCCTGGTAAGCCACCAGCTCGTGGTGCTACACAGATTATTAGAAATGGGTTAATCAAGATATGAGAATTAGCAAATAAGGGGCTAGAACTAATGGGCCAAGAATATTTATTTATTTTTATTTTTTAATTTATTTATTTATTAAAGATTTCTGTCTCTTCCCCGCCACCGCCTCCCATTTCCCTCCCCCTCCCCCAATCAAGTCCCCCTCCCTCCTCAGCCCGAAGAGCAATCAGGGTTCCCTGCCCTGTGGAAAGTCCAAGGAACCCCCACCTCCACCCAGTTCTAGTAAGGTGAGCATCCAAACTGTCTAGGCTCCTACAAAGCCAGTATGTGCAGTAGGATCAGAAACCCATTGCCATTGTTCTTGAGTTCTCAGTAGTCCTCATTGTCCGCCATGTTCAGCGAGTCCGTTTTTTTTAATTTATTTATTTATTAAGGATTTCTGCCTCCTCCCCGCCACCGCCTCCCATTTCCCTCCCCCTCCCCCGATCAAGTCCCCCTCCCTCATCTGCTCGAAGAGCAGTCAGGGTTCCCTGACCTGTGGGAAGCCCAAGGACCGCCCACCTCTATCCAGGTCTCCTAAGGTGAGCATCCAAACTGCCTAGGCTCCCACAAAGCCAGTACCTCCAGTAGGATCAAAAACCCACTGTGATTGTTCTTGAGTTCCCATTCTTCCTCATTGTCTGCTATGATGATAAATTTGGACTAGCTGAACATAGCGAGTCGGGTTTTATCCCAGGCTTTTTCAGATCCAGGCCAGCTGGCCTTGGTGAGTTCCCAATAGAACATCCCCATTGTCTTAGTGTGGGGGTCCTGAGTTCCTTGCTCATGCTCTCTCTCCTTCTGCTCCTGATTTGGACCTTGAGATTTATGTCCGGTGCTCCAATGTGGGTCTCTGTCTCTATCTCCTTTCATAGCCTGATGAGGGTTAATATTCAGGAGGGTGCCTATATGTTTTTCTTTGGGTTCTCCTTATTTAGCTTCTCTAGGATCACTAACTATAGGTTCAATGTCCTTTGTTTATGGCTAGAAACCAAATATGAGTGAGTACATCCCATGCTCCTCTTTTTGGGTCTGGCTTACCTCACTCAGGAAGAAACTAGACTGTAAAAGGCTAACCAAGCAGTATTTAAAAGAACACAGTTTCCATGTAATTATTTCTGGTTCAAAGCTAGCCGTGTGGGAGCCGGGCGTCGGGAAGCGGCCCCTGCTCCATTTACAACATGATTACCATTAATGAATAAAGAAACTGCCTTGGCCTGTTGATAGGGCAGAACTTAGGTATGAAAGACAGAATTGAATGCTGGGAGGAAGAAGGCAGAGTTAGGAAGATGCCATGGAACAGCCAGAGTCAGACATGCCAAGTTTTTGCCGGTAATCTACTGCCATGTGGTGATACACAGATCCATAGAAATGGGTTAAATTAATATTTAAGAGTTAGCCAATAAGAAGTTAGGGCTAATGGGCCAAGCAGTGATTATTTTGGTTCTGGGCTGCCGGGACAAACAAGCAGCCTCCCTGCAAAAGATTTTATTTATTATTATTTTTGAGTTATATGTGTCTGTGTGGGGGACTATGTACCTAAGTACAGGTACCTATACAAATGAGAATAGGACATCAGATATTGTAAATAGGCAGTTATGATATGCTCAGCATGGGTTCTGGAAATTGAACTCAAGCCCTCTGCAAGGACAGTAAGGTTTCATAACATCTTGTCCATTTCTCCAGACCCATTATGTGCAATTTATTAAGGAATCCTATATTTCAATTCTAAGTGACTGTTTGGGCATCTCTTGGCATTTATTTGAGCAATTTCAATGCAAAAACAGAACAAACAACAAAAAAAGAAGTGCAGACCTAACAAAAGTAGCAAAAAATGGGAACAGAGATTAAGATTTGCAGGTTGAAGGGTGAGACCTACATGATCTGTTTAGATGGTAAGGTACTGTAAAAATCACACTGTGTTTGTCAATGGACTTTGTTTTGCAGTGGTTCTTAAATGAGTGATTCATCTTATATCCTTCAGTTTTGATAATTTTAAAAGTAGATCCATTAGCATTAGGATCACGACGCTTGCTTTGAAGGAAGTTGAAAGGACAGCGTAGATACTGTAAAGTTTGCTTTTGAGAAGCCTTAGGGGTTGTCCTATGAGAAAAAAGAAATAAGGGGTGTGAATTCACCAGTCATTAGTGTCTAGTAGCCCATGGAAAACCATGAAATGGTTGGCCTGAAGAGAAAGAAAAGTTTGTGGATTTGAGAGGTGTTTACTAGGGAAATTCAAAAGAGATTTAATGTAACATACTTATGAAGACTACTGATTTTTTTGCTTTGAATCAGCCTCCAGGTAGGTGGTGGTATGATATATTAGTCAGGGAACACTGAAAGCCATGTTAGGTCTCGTTAGAGGGAAATGTATATGAGAAAATTGGGACCTTTAACTTTGGTGATATCATGAGTCATTTGAGATGTTCAAAAAAAAAAAGAAGTCACAGAGACTGAATTAGGGTTAAAGGATCTTTGTTATAAAAAGATATCAATGTTATTTGTAATGGTTTGGAGAATCATCTGAATAGACTGACAAGTTATAATTCAAACTACAGATATGGATGAGATCAGAGAGAACCATGCAGGAAGAAGTATGCTCAGGAGAAAGTTGTTACTAACTCAAGAATTTAGCAGCTGGGTAATAAAAATACATTTATAGAGGGAGACATTGGAGAAGCACTTGCAGAGGGAAACAGATGGCTGTTGCTTTCCGAAACAAAGGAAAGAAAAGGCTTCTAGAAGTATGGGTGGAAATTGGCATTGAAAGGAGCTGACACAGCAAGTAGGATAGGATTAAAAAAATGGCATTATTTCATGGCAATGAGGCTAGTGATAATATCAACAAGGACTGTTTTGAGGAGGAGCTGGGCTAGATTCTGCGAGAGAACATGCAAAGAAATGTAAAAATGTGGAGGAATGGCCACAAGTTCAGCTGTGAAAGGCCACACAGATGATGAGCAGAATCTTAGTTTTGTTATAATTGTTTTCATTGTGTGCGTCTCTCTCTTTCTAACAAAAGAACGAGTGTACTCAGGGTCAGTGCAAAACACCAAGTTTAAAGCTACAGGATGAATAAATAACAGGATTGAGGGATAATGCAAGGCTCTAAATTGGTTGGAATGATTTGGTTTCATCTTTATATTATAGGAAACAGCAATCATCTGAGTATTCTATACTTTCTGCTCCAAAGCCAAGTGGCTGTGTAAGGCAGGAAGTTGGTACGCTGGGTACAAGAACTTGCTGCAAAGCTTGATAACCTGAGCTAAATTCCTGGGACTCACATGGTGAAGGAGAAAATTGATTCAGGAGAGCTCTACTCTGAACTTTACAAACACGCCATGGCATGAAAGGGCACACACAACACATATACATACACACAAAGATACACATGATAAATAAAAGA
Organism: Microtus pennsylvanicus; assembly: GCF_037038515.1. Lineage (NCBI taxonomy): Eukaryota > Metazoa > Chordata > Mammalia > Rodentia > Cricetidae > Microtus > Microtus pennsylvanicus. The sequence continues at coordinate 181,674,405 of NC_134579.1, read as the reverse complement.
GTAACATTAAAAAAATCTAAGTAGGTATAGCACTTTAAGGTAAAGCCAATAGAGGATTAAATCCTGGATATTCCTAAAACAAGATCGAATATTGATGCTGATTCTCAAACTCATGTATTTTTCCCCTTTTAAGGCTTTTGTTTGTTTTGATGAGTGGTTTTAAATTGTACTGCTTAATTAATTGTTTGATAAACAAAGAGCATGAACTTGGGTGGTTAGGCAGGTGGAATGATGTAGGCAGAGTTGGGGGAGAAAAAGAATATTATATAAAAAAAATCTAGTTTGATAATTTTTACAAAAGGAACCAGAAAGACAAACATCTAATGTTTTATCTCATGTGTGGATGCTAGTTTGTATCCTTGAGATGTGTGTGTCATTTAGAATACCCACAGATGTTAGGTAGCTAGTAAAGACTGGGTACAAGAGTGGGCTTTTTTCAAGGAAGGGGATAAAGGAGAAACTGGAAAGGTAGAATTAAATGGTGGGAGATAAGAGGAACCAGAGTACTAAAGGGACTATAGGGAGCAAGAACTAACACCAAAGGCCCTTTGAAACACCATGTACCAACCTAACACTGTGGAAACTTCTTAAAGTATCTATGTATATAAAAGAAGCATAAACCAAATTACAGTATTATGGGGGATAGTACTCCAATTAGACATCATATGCTACCAAATAAAACCCCCAGTATCAGAAATGGGTTACATATTATTTGAGCTTTAATTATTGGGTTCTCATAGACCTTACATAATATTACAGGCTATTGCCAATCCTATTGTGTTAACCTCCAAAACTTGATATATGACCGTCTTTCTGAAGAGACTACATACCTGTGCCTTAGAGCATGCGGAAATCTAGCTGATATTAAAGTGGAACCTTCACCACTGTGAAGCTTCACTACTGTATAACACTCATATTACTTTAATGTACTGTAGATGCTACCAGAAAGGAAAAGAAATAATCAATCTCACTGAGTTAAAACCTTCAAGTTATAGTAACCACCTGACTGTAAGAAATGGTCACTGTGCAATAGTTACATGGTTGTTGTAGGTTAACAAGCATTTTTTGATTGGATTGAAGGTGATCTACGTAAGATCTAACTTGCATACCTGACACTAAATGAGGCCCAGAACCCAATACTACCTAGATCATGGGTCTAAGAGAAAAATTACTGCTATTATTCTGCCGATCTACCGTACCAATAAAATGACTCCTAATGGCATAATTCTGTACCCATAAATAAATGCATCACTCAACTTTCAGCAGTAAAGCTTCATCTTGCAGCAGATGGAAATGAAAATCAAGACAGAAACCCACAATGGTCAACATGCAGAGATTAAGAAACTTTGGAGTGCTTGGCCCTAAATGGAAACTCTATATCTCATTCTTCCCTTCAAGGCTAAAAGGTGAATGTAGAAGAAAGAGTGGAAAGATTGCAAGAGACTGAGATGATGGATGGCTACAAGGAAACAGCATTTTGTAGACACAGCAGGACATATGTATATGTGAATGCATTGAGACTGAGACAGCATGCATAAAACCTGCACGTATTAAAAAATCTCATCATAGAGGAAGGTAGGTGAGCCTGAGGTCCCACCTCTAGCTAGGAAATTATTTGCAATTAACAGATTCTGGGAGAAGGAAAATCAGTTTTCAATATAATGACACTGGGTATATTAACCATGCTCTAACAAAAGCCCTATTTTCAGTAGTCAGACAACAGAAATTTTACTCTATGAATTTATTTTTATAAAGAGAGAAAAAAATATGAAGTTGGGTATTAAAGAGATAAGGGAAGTTCTAGGAGGATATGGGTGAGGAGAAAAAATATAATCAACCTTTACCATATGAAATTCTCAAAGAATAAAATATTAATATAAACAATAGATAAACAACAACATGAAATTCCTATAATTCATACCATCATGATTATGCACAAAGCATGTAAGTCTTTCATAGCACAGTATACAGCAATTTTTTATTTTAAGTTTCTAGGTTGAAGCTGAAGAATATGAAGAAGAAAACTTATTATTCATATTTTTTATATTCAGAACATTCAGTTCCAACTCTGTATTGTGGGATGAAATATGAAGAAAGAAAGGTTATAGAATAAAGAAGAGAGGGAAAGGGGTAGAAAATAAGTGACAAAGGAAGGGGGGGAAGAGGACTAGAAGACACAATTTAGAAAAGCTTGCATGAATCTCCAAGGACAAGCATGGCGACTGTGGAAACAAATAAGAGAACTGGGCAATGAGACCAGCAAATGAAACGCTTTCAGAAAGACTTGTGGCCATTGTATATTTTCTCTTGAGGGACTAAAAAATATCCTTTGAAGATGTTTAGCAGAGAACAACAACAACAACAAAAAAGCCTGTGTGTTAAACTGCAAAGGACGTAGGAAGTGATGAGGTGAAACTGGAGACTCAGCAGCCTGTTGGCAGTGTGGCAGCAGTGGAGATGACAGAAGGGATTGAATTCTGCAAATACCCCGAGGACAAAGGTTTGGGGCTCATTGTAGTACTGGACTACAACCGAAGACACCAAGGAAAATTCAATCAGTGTCAATTCCACCTTTGGAGACGGCTTTATTCAGGTATATGTATTTCCCAAATTTTTGTATAATTGTGAATGGGCACACACTCAAAGAATACTTTTATTCTCATCTACTGTGTAGGCTAGTTTATGTCAACTTGACATAGGTAGAGTCATTTTGGAAGAGGGAAGATCACTGAGAAAATGCCCCTGTCAAGTTGACATGTGAGCAAATCTTTGGTGTTTTCTTAATTAATCATATGGGAGGGCCTACCTCACTATGGGTGGTACTCTATCTTAGGACTGGTGGTCCTGGCTGCCATAGGGAAGAAGGTTAAGGTCATGATGAGCAAACCAGTAAGCAGCTCCTGCCTCCAAGTTCCTGCCCTGTTTGAGTTCTTTTGTTCTGTTTTGGTTTTGGAAAATGGGTTCTGTGAAACAGTTGTGGCTTGTCCAGGCTGGCCCCAAACTCTGCCTACCAAGTGCTGGGATTAAAGGTATGTGCTACCACTACCTGGCCCCAAATTGGTTTAGGTCATATTGTTTTATTACAATAGAAACTGCACCTAAGATATCTATTGTTGAGTTAAAACAACAATGAATTTCGTCATTTGAAAACAATGTTCTTTTATTAAAATGTCATGACATGAAAGAGGCATTTATGAATTTGGGACGTTGTTTTGGTTGGGAAAAAAATCTTTGTTTTTGTGTTTACTAATTGTGATTTAGAAGGCCATGTTGACAAAGGTGTCTCAACTAATTACAGGGGAAGAAATGAGAGAGAGAGAGAGAGAGAGAGAGAGAGAGAGAGAGAGAGGGAGGGAGGGAGGGAGGGAGGGAGGGAGGGAGGGAGGGAGGGAGGGAGGGAGGGGGCACACTCCAGTTTTAACAAATAACATTTTGTCTTAAATGAGTGTGTATAAACTCTGACTCCAAACTCAGCATATTATTTCCATCACTCTACCAAATGAAAGCATTTAAGATAAAATACATTTTAGTTGATGGAACAGAAAGAAAAACATTACATAATTTTTGGGAAAAAGAAACTGTCAATTACTTAGCCACCTTTACTTAAAAAGGTTTCTTTCAGCAAACATTTTACATTACTGATTTTAAATGAAAAATTATGAAGGAACTATTTATAATTAAGCATTTTCATTTTCGAGTTATATATCTGAAAACTGGATTTCCAAACATCAAACAACACTAGACCTCCCTGGACTAAAGGATTTGTACTTTGAGACTTTTTAATATAAAGGATTAGTCAAAAAAATAATTCATTGTTATTCAGTCTCAGCGGCGTAACTGAGTGCTTACTCTTGGGAGTGCCAAAAACTTCTAAAGGCTTTTTCTGCTGACAGCTCTCCTGCTGTGGACATACCAAACCATGTATATTCTAATCTTAGTTCTTCCCATTACTAGTACAGAAATTGTAAACCTGTTTATGCTCTCAAGAGTCAAAATTGAACACACAGAGAACTAATGCAGCCATGTTTGGAGTATTGTAAACATTCTGCACACCCCAGTGGTTGCTGAGAATACATCACCATTTCACTTTGTTTCCATTGCAATGGAATAATTTTACAAAGTACAGGACTCCCAAGGCTAGCAAAGAGAACCTGGAGGACTTCTGCCTAAGCCTCACAATGCTTTAGAAAGACCTCTGTGGTCTGGTCTTAGGTTGTCTTTGGATGGCTCTAAATGGCTGATAAATTCCCAGACTATGGCTATATATAGTCCTGGCTATTTCTTCCTGTAGGAGTGTTTCTTGGGTCATGGATTCCTATTCCTTCTGGACACAGAGTTCACATGTAAGGTGAGACTCTCAGAGAAAACTCCAAATACAGAAACAGAAAGTTTCCTTTCCTTTACTAGATCATCCTCTCAAAATCCATGTGATGTTCATACCCCTGTGTTGGTCTACTTTTATTTTTGCCTATCTTTATTAACTAGAAAATCACTTTTTATGCTATGCAGGAGAATGTCCACCTATAACATATGATAAATATTTTGTTAAATGAGTTAACACACAAAACTCCAGGGTGAGTGTGGTGGATGGGTATCTTAGTTACTGTGCTGTGATAAGATACCCCAACAAAAGGAAAAATAAGAGGGGGTTATTTGGCTCACAGTCGGAGATGAGATCATCAAGGCAGGGAAGCCAGGGCATAGAGCAGCTGGTCACGTTATGACCAGAGTCAGGAAGAAAAGGGCAGTGTTGGCTCATTGCCAGCTACCATTCTCCCTTTTTATCCTTTCCAGTAGTCTATAAAATGATGCCACCTACATATAGGGTTGGGATTCCAACCTTGATTAACCTATTCCAGAAAATCCCAGTTAAGCATGCCGCAGACCAATGACCAATGCAATCTTAAAAAATCCCTCTTAAGGAGTCTACTTCCCCAAGTGATTCTAGACCCTATCAAGTAGACCGCTAATATTAATGATCACAGTGGATTATGCCTGTCATACTCATGCTTAGGAAGCTGAAATAGGAGGACCACTAAGACATCCATCTCTACGTGTGTTATGGAGTAATATTGTTACACAACAATCAAAACACACATTGTTTCAGGACCAAATTCTCAGCCTATACTTTATATAGATAAGTCATTGAGCCATCTGACATTGTCCCATGGAAGGACATTGCTCAGGCAACACAACCTGTAATGCTAGCAGCAAGCAGTAAGCAACCCATAGTAATGAAAATATTAGTGTCCAGTTAATGACACCCCATTCGTTCGCATGGATCACACTTCTGGCAAAGGGAAGGCAGGTGTAGTGCTGAAGCAGTAGCAAAGAATTCATAGTCTGAGACATAGCCATGAGGCAGAGACACACTGGGAATGGCATGAGTCTTGTGATATCTCAACACTCGCCTCCAGTGACACACAACAAAGTCACATCTCCTGAAACTTCCCAGAGTTCCACCAAGTATTCAAACACATGAGTCTATGGTGGATCATGCTCATTCAAAACACCCCATACTGGAGTCTAGGTGAGAGGATAACCTTTGGGTACTGCTCCTCCTCTTTTCATTTTGTTTGAGACTGGGTTCCTTGACCTTGAGCTTCTGGAGCTTCTCCTGTCTATGCCTCATCTTCCTATAAAGCATGCTGGGGTTATGGATACTCTCACTGTTAAGTTAAGATTTTACATAAATTCTGTAGGTCCAAACTCAAGTACTCGGCCTTTCAGGGCAAGTGTTTTTACCTACAGAGTCATCTCCACAGTCCCCTTTCTATAAATTGTTAAGATAAGTTCATGTTTCAGAATTAAATGAAGCAGCCATCCTATGTAGTACCAATAGAAAAGCAAACAAAACCGAGCAAGTGAAAAATGATCTCCTGATTATTTGACCCAAATTTCCTATATGGTTATAAAACATGCACTTGAAAGCATACGTGAATGATTCCAAGTACAAAATAAATACTAAGTCTCCCATTAGATATCTTGCAAATTTTTTCATAGCTCAAAAGAGCAAATGTTAAATACGTTTTCTTAAAAAAAAATGACCTAACGCACAGGAAATATGCTAAAGTGTCCCCTCTTGAGTCCCTTGAAAGTGAAACCCGGTGTCTCACTAGAATTTACAAAGCTATGTTTCAACTTCAAAGGAAACCAACAAGAATGATTTTCTGCTTAATCTGATTCCTTTTCACCTTTTGTTTCCTAAAGAATACAGCAAACGCAATAGATCAAAGTGTGTTTTCTCCGAGCACAGGGGGCTGGAAGGCAGACAGCTCACCGCCACTGTGTCAGAGGGATAATGACAGGTGTAATGTATAGGGCATCTCTGCAGAGCAAGGATTCCTCCCTTCACTCTATGAGCGTGGAAGACATTGAATTAGTGTGCTGCACATACAGACTGCCAAGAGGAGCCTGCCACCAGCTGGAGCGGCAACAGCAAAGAATCCCAAATGCCTCTGTGGTTTACGAATGGTCATCTTTCAAAGAGATTACATGTGGGTGGAGTGGGGAAGCTTCAGGCCAACGGAAGTGAAGTGATGCAAGGTTTCACCAGCATTTCTGGGAAGACACTTCCATCAAATATTCATTGTAGTTTTTTGTATGCTTGACTCTGGTTGATGGAACAGTATTGCCGAGTCACCTGGCACCGAATCTCAGACCCCTCTCCCCTTCCCCCGCTAGTAAATCTTGGCTGTCAGTTATGGGAACTGATGGGAAATGATAGCCTTATTGAGCTGCTTCATGGACTGTAACTCATTTGTTCTCAAGACCCAGACTGACAGCCCTTGCATTTCTCTCTTCCAGCAAAATTGAGCCTAAATCACTTTATCATTTTTTTTCCACTTGACAGTTTACCAGAATTCTGGAATTCTATATGAAGTCACAGGGGCTGGTGACAGGAAATGAGACAACTTCTATCCTGCTGGAGGAGGACCTTCCCCTTGAAAAGCGCTAGTGCTACCACAAAACACCTCCGAAATGGAACTAAGTACAATGTCTTTATTCTTCAAAAGAGAGCTTAAAAGCATTACCATTTTTTAAAAAATCAGTTTATTTTGGCATGGGAAAGAAAGGAAGGGCAGAGTTGTGAAATATTATGTATTCTTTAACAAGCCAAAGCTATATGGCTTAACACATGGCCTAATCTAGTTTAACGCAACTATTGTCTGTGCTCAATGCTGGTGGCTCTACAGTGAGGACAAGGAGTTTTAGGGGCTGATACAGTTCTTAGAGAAGGTTTACCTAGAAGCAAATTTGTAAAAGTAATTGGTCGTAACCTTCTAGCTTAGCTTTCTTCTTCACCAACATTTTCCAAGTAGACATAAGTTGTTGCAACTAGACTAACTGCAATGCCCTGGCTGCTAACGCCTGGATGCTTAGGGCCTCCCAGTTTCACAAGATGGTGGAATGCTGCAGCAAGCAAAATTACAAAGAAAGTGAGCCCTACAGTAAGTGTGTGCACATGGAAAATCGGAACCTTTGGGCACAGAGAAGGGAGCGGTAGGTTGTCTGTGTGAAGCAGAAGCACTCTAGAAAAGCTTCTCGGAAGTAGGACGAGGGAGTCAAAAAGCTAAATCTGGGAAAATGTTCCTAACTGTTCATCGGGTGGGCCAGTTCCTGATGCAGTGGCCACTGGGACCAACATCTAAGCCAATTTATTTCATCTTCATTTTAAGCCCAGCACAAATCCTTCTCTAGTGGATCTCTCAAAATTTACTGTTTTACCAATAGCTCTGTAAAATACTCACTCTACATAATGTTGAATGGCATATACTAATACACCGCGGTTGTAAAATATTGCACATCTGGACAACCTACCTATTGTGTCCTGTACAGAATGGATTTTAAAAACCTGGCTGGAGCCATGAGGGATTAAATAGAGGACAGTAACAGATACACTTACAGAAAGGCTGCTGTCACGTAGCCTATGTGCACTCAGCTGGAGTACGCACTATGTATGCATTATGTATGGCACCGTAGGAGGGTGTAGCTAGTCTCAGTAGGAGGTAATTTCAGGCTATAACATCCAGTAAAAGGAAGCTGAAGGTACTAGTTTTTGCACACATTGGTCAATTGTACATACTTGCACACATCATCAGCATCTACACTCAAACCAGAGGAAAGTATTGTCATCCCTCTGAGCCTGACCCAGAGAACAGGCTTTCCTATTTTCACATGAGCTAAAGGCTTTGGCTCTTGACATGACCAGAACAGATCAAATAATACACATTCATGGAGGACTTTTTCTTCTTTTTCCACATTCATGCAAGGCATCCTTGGTTCCCCAAATGTACCTGTGGAACATCACGAGTAAACCACTGAAGTTGTGTGATCATATACGTGTTCTGGAAGTTAGGGGAGCCTAGATGCAGTTCTTTAGTGCTCATAATGCTGTCCTGAACTATATGATTTTGAAAATCTTTGATCTTCTGACCTTGGATGTGTATCCAAACAAAAGTAGCATCATTGGTTCTGAAGCATGCAGTAACTACACTGTTATCTCGTTTACGTTGTGCTCAAAATTCCTGCTTTGGAATTTTCTTGCTATATTATCCCCACTAAGAATGTTTAAAGAAGTCATACAGGACCATATTATGTGATGTTTAGTTAAAATTATATACCTGGCTGGGCAGTGGTGGCACAGACCTTAAATCCTAGCACTTGGGAGACAGAGACAGAAGGAGCTCAGTGACTTAAAGGCCAGCCTGGCCTACAAAGTGAGTTCCAGAACAGAAAGGACTGTTACACAGAGAAACCCTGTCTCGAAAAACCAATATACATACATACATACACATGCACACACACGTTTGTGTATGTGGAGATATATACATCTACGTATGAAAGAGTTGAAATGAAGTTACACTACTTGAGATGATATTGATGTTCCCAAGAATCAGAGACTATCTAACAAAAGGCTAGTGCAAAACAGGAGAAATTTCCTTTTGTCTTGCTGGTCATAGAAGTTCAAGAGACCTCCACATCAGAATAAGCCTTGAATTTGCCATTGATTTACTCCCAGTAAATTGCTGAAAATACTGTATACTGTGGCTACAGGACTTGAAAGAATCAAACTGGAACTGATCTAGAAGCCTCTTCCCTAAGAACTAGTTTTTATAATGCCTGAAGATGCTATTTAGCTACCCTAAGAAAAGAACAATCAGTAGTCATATCCAGCTGCAAAGCCTGTGAAACACCGCAGTGAACAGCATGGCAAGGTGTCCCTAATGGTTCAATGGTGGCATTTATATTTTGGGGGTAATAAACTCAAACTGGTGGTTCCTCTCCTACCATCCACTTCCCAAATAAACACTCTAAGACTTAATATAAATTATAAAAGTTTGGCAGATGACTCATGCTTATTATTAACAAGCTTTTACAACTTAAATTAACCTATTTCTGTTAGTCTATATTTTACCACGATGCTTGTGGTTTGTGACCTCACATCTTGCTTCTTTGGTAGCTGTTGGCATCTCCCTTGACTCCACCTTCTTTCTCTGTGTATTCAGTTTGGATTTCCTGCCTAGCTATGTTCTGCACCGTCATAGGCCAAAGCACTTATCTATTAACCAATGGTAATAAAAGATATTCACAGAATAGAGAGGGGCATACCACATTATCCAACAGCTCGGGAAACATCATGGAAGAGGTGGGTAGAATGATTATCAAGCCAGAGGACCAGAGCATCTGTTACGGGATAGTGCATTTTATGTATGACAAAGAGATACATGCATGGAATCTCAACAATATGGTCACTCAAACAGGATCAGTACAGTGAAGACACCAGTGGCATTCCAATGTGAAATCTCACAAGGCCTTATCCCTAGATGAAGAGCTATAGGACAGTACTAGCTTCTGAGAGAGGGAGAATCAGTCTTCTCCAAAGACGAGTCCTGATAGCTTTCTCCCAAAACCAGTGATCAACCATAAACCATATACATATATTAAACAACAGCCATATACATATGACTCAGCAGGTTAGATTTACACACATGCACACACACAAACACATGCATGCAGGCATGCACATGTATTTATGTATATCTGTATATAAGTAGGTGTCAAAATAGAAAAGAGAGTTATGAGAAAAACAATAGGTTTTAGTAGTGTTTATGTACTTCTAACCCACAAACTTATTTTAATGTCTCCTTTCAATCATTCTGAACTTGATCTGGGTTTTACTGGATAGAGTTCTGTGGGAACACTCTGGAAAATAGTTCTTTGTTCCACCTGTTTTTTTTTATCTTGTGATGGGGACATTTCTGTCTATAAACGCTCATAAATGCACAATTATATGAATATAAGTTATTAGAAAATGTCCACACTTCACCTAAGTACTTCTAAAATGTCAGTGGTGTCTCTAGCTTGCTGCTTTAATTAATTAATTCATAAGTTTAAATATATATATATATCTATAAGTCAATTAATATGAAGAAGAAATGATATGACCCCAAAGGAACAAAAGTTATTTCGTATGCTGGGTGCTGGTGGCACATGCCTTTTATCTCAGCATTCAGGATGCAGAGACAGGCAGATGTCTGTTAGTTCGAGGGCAGCCTGATCTATAGTGTGAGTCCCCGGAACAGCTAGGGCTGTGACACAGAAACTCTTTCATGAAAAAAAAAAATCAATCCATCAGTCAAACAAACAAATAAAAAATTTCTTGTGAGTTAAAAAACATCCAACCTTTTGATGTGTGAAAAACATATAGGTTACTTATATTCTTTGTGCAATATATACACAAATGCACAGGTGGTCCCAGTCAGTCTTCATGGGCAAATAAAGGAAAGGTAAGAAATTATCACTGACATCAGATACTTACAGAGATATTAATGAACCAAGATTATCTTTTAACATATTTAAAATAGGATAATCCTGGTAACTTCTTTGGCCTTGACATCTTTGTTTTGATTTTGTACTGGAACAACAGTAGGTTTGGTCATTTTTCTGAAAAGAGTGGCAAATAAAGCATATATAGAAAGTCTACCTGTGGGAATCTGAAAAGCGTTGTTCAGCAAGTAAATAGAGGAAAGGGGCCAGGGGAGCATCAGTGATGCCATCAAATACGCCCCTGAATGCAAAAGAGTCTTCAGTGTCTGTTTCCTAAGCAACCTTTGCCTGTGATAGAGTGTCAGGAAGAGCAGTTCCATCCCATTGCAATCATATGCACTTTATGAAATCTCTCTAGGAATTAGTCTCTCTAAAAATAGGCAATGAAGAAGTTATTATCTCATTCTAATTTATTGCCACTTTCACTCGATAAAGTTCCATTTAAATGTCTATGGAGGTCATGCATATTAGCAAAACATGAGCAGATCTAAAAGCAGGTCTGAATTAGACTGAAAATTCATGAGAGCAAGCATTTGAAAGCTTGTAAGGATTCAGGTTTGTATGTGTGTGTGTGCGTGTGTGTGTGTTGTGCATGCATGTAGTCTGCGTTGTATTTTGTCAGATAGCTGGGTTAGACTAGTACCGACTCTTTGTTTCTTACTGCACAAGGTGTCAGACAAACAGTGCACACGCCTGGGAAGAACAATGCTTCGCCATCCTGAGTGCTATCTTGCGAAAGACTCAAGTGAAGACAGCAACCTGTGCCCAGTCCACCTCTGTCATGAATACTAAGCAAAATGTTCACTGTTGGACATCACAAATTTTGAAATCTATTTGCAGTTTGTTTTAAAGGAACTGATTATGGGGATGAATATGATCCTATGTCCATGTGAGACTGACTCCATAACAGAGACTTCCCACACAAAGTTTTCTTTACACAATGGCTTGGGTTATTTCTAGTATTAAAACACAGGAAGTATCTTTTAAATAAAATGAACTAACCAATTCTTTATATTTTAATTCCTATCAAAATATTATTTGAATAGTTTGATTTACTAAAATAACTAAACTTGGTGACCTATACTGTAAATTTTATCTCATAGGCTTTCAAATTTCTGAAATATTTCTCTTTATTGTGTAGCATGTTCCTTTAAATCTTTAAATTTTTCTCCTTGAATATTCCTTTTCCTCACTTCATCTACCTGAATTTAGCACATCTTTGACATTTTTATTTCAACCATATTGTTTCTGCCTGGTCCCTGCTGCTGCCTCTTCCCGGTACTGTGCACTTCTATTCAGCACATCCAAATTATTTCATAGCCCCATTCCCTGACAATTCACGATTGGCCCAGGGACATGTGAAGGCCTGGCAGCCAATGCAGCAGCGGCTGCCAAAGACCAATGCTGTGAACTGTGTCACCACTGCCACAAACAGCTCATTACAGCCCCTCAAGTACTGGACTTGTTTTCTGTCACTTAGGTCCCAAGGTGTCTCCTTTGTTCATTTATTTATTTAGTCATCCATCTCCACACATATAAGAACACCAACTAAAATAGCAACTACCCTGTTAGCACCAATGATACAAAAAGAAGTAAAATGTAACTCCTGTCTTGGCTAGCTCCCATCTTGAGACAGCAAAACACTGGGCTTGGATGGTTTGAGGCAGCCTGGCCACAGCAGGCACATGTGTAAGATCCTATCCAAAAAGCTCTTGTATTTTCAAGCCTAGGGAGACTGGAGAAGAAATCTCATACAGTGCAAATGAGATCAGAGAGAACATATTCACTTTCCCTACACAAGTAGCCTTGCTATTAACATATGCTGTCATCCTGTCCTAGGTATCCTAAGAAGTTTACAGACACCAACTCAGGTCAAACTAAATTGAGAAACGATAGTATACTATTTAGTTAACAAGAAAATGATCCAGCTACACTTCTGAGGAGCATGAATTCAAATAGAAATATAGGTTCACATGCAAGGCTCATATTCAAGAAGTATTTAGTAGGTGTAGTTAAGTCTGCTTCAACATACCACAGGATTTCTCTGGAGTAGAGGTAGGGGATATAGAACCATGAACTGCGAAAACAGGTGGACAAGGGATAAAAGATCATAGTCTTGTATCATACCCATTATCTCCTTCTCTCCCTCATAAGATATGTCTTACTCCCATCAGTACATGAACATACATGCAGACTCACAGATGAGCATGCCACTAAGCTTAAAGTGTTGCTTAAGGTCAAAATTAATTTGGAGAAGTTATAAAATCAAACATCTAATCCTAGAAAAGATTTATCTCCTTTCTCCATATTTCACAAGCAGAACATTCTTCTTGACCTTACATGTTTTTTCAGATTCCCTGAGAATAGCATCCTAATGATTGACCCACCCTATGCTTTGGAGGCTATCCACAATAGTTTACCTCCTTTTCTCCATGCTGGAGCTTTTACTTAGGCTGCCCTCCCTGACAAACAAGAAGCCTCAATTTCTAAATTATTTATAACATCCTTTCGTATATTTGCGGGGGAGTTCAGGGAGCAATTCAAAGACAAATGCAGCTGCTTCCAGATCCACTAAATAAAGAAACAAGCATGCTTATCCTGGTCTCTTGGATATGTCAATTGACTCCTCTGAAATGTTTGTTTTTAATATTGTTAATAAAGAGTTGTATATAGCAGGCACAAATCCTGGTTCTTACCAGCAATCTGGGGTTGGTGTATAACTTCTCTAATGACATTTTCTGTACTGTAGGAAGCATCCTGTACCTGAAATTTGTTATAGATTTTCTTTATAGTATTGAATAAATAGTTGAACAACTAATTTTAGAATGAAAAATCCTGAAGTACAATAAAATATCTGAGTAATAACTAGTGAATGGAAAACTGTTGGATCTACTATTTGTAAAAAAATAGTTTAGCTAAAGAGCCTTTTAATGTATAGAGTTTGTAAATCCCAGTCTCTGGCCTCCATCTTTGGAGGCCCTGCCCATTGTGCCCACCAAGCCTTGGCCCCTCTCCCGAGGAGGGTCAAGGTGTCCAGGCAAACCTTGGTCCCTCCCCCGAGGAGGTCAGGACCAGTGCTCCAGTCTTTAAACTGCTCCCTGGAATGTCCCTTTGTGGTCTCCCCTACCCCCATTAAACCTGAATATCCTTTAATTCAGCTTGTTGTGACTTGGCTTGAATGGGATTTTTTTGCATCAGCAGAGAGCTCATGTTAGGAAATATTCCTAACAGAGTTGAGACAGAAAGTCAATGTGAAAACATAAAATGTTTTTAGAAGAGTTAGAAAAATCTGCATTTGAATTTTATTCTCTTGAGGTAAACCCACAAACATATCATTCTAAACAGATTCTTAAATTGCAATCATTTATGTGCACCAAATACACATAGTTTTAGAGTTAGAATGGATCTCTTTCCATGATTCTATGAGACTGGAAGAAGAAATAGATTCCACTGAATCAGAAAAAAAAAATGCACAGTCCTTGGTATCAGTAAAGAACACATGTTCTTTTTTTACACTTGAAGCCTGGTTACTAACTGTGTCCTCTTCTTTTCTCACACATGAATCCTATTTACTAACTAGTATCAATATTGTGGTGCAGGCACTGTAAGGAGTTAAAAGATACCATTTAATACTAAAACACATTGCTGGGCAGTGGTGGTACATGCCTTCCATCCCAGCACGCAGGAGGCAGAGGCAGGCAAATCTCTGTGAATTCAAGGCCAGACTTGTCAAAAAGAACTTGTTCCAGGACAGGCTCCAAAATTACAGAGAAACACTGTCTCTAAACAAACAAACAAACAATATTAAAACACACCAACAGTTGGTTGTATAGTTAAGAAGAAAACCATCCAAATGAACAGGTCAAGAAACAGGGACAAGGAATTGAACTTCACATAGAGTTGAGTACTTACTTTAGAAGGCTGTACAATATAATGGTTATATTTGAAGCATGCAAGGGAGCTTCCACTTTTATATACAAGTTTGGTATAATCACTGTGATTGAGATGATGATGATAATGATGACGATGATAATTTTGAAAATTATCTATGTTCTGTGCATCAGCTGCTCATTCTTATGTCTGAATGGTATTTGATCATGTGGATCTATAATTATTTGTTTACCTGTTCACTTACTGTTGATCATTTTGGTTATTTTATATATCTGGCTATTATGAGAAAACCACTACTAACATTCATGCATCAGTACTGCATTCATGTCTCCTTGGTAAATGTTACAGAACACTGCAATATTGCATAGGTGCACAACTTTTTAAAAGTATTTTTAGAAGAGTTTTTAGACATTTGCAGTTCCACCTCAATAGATGATGGGTTTGAACCCTTAACTTCCCTACTAGTAAGTAGGGTGCTAATTTTGTTTCTTCCTTTTAGTACTGTTATTAATCTTCCACCTTCTGATTGTAATTGCATTTTCCTAATAACAGACTCAGGAGTTTGCTTCCCATATATCACTTTGTTTGTTTGTTTTCACAGCTAGTCTGTTCAAACATTTAATTCTTACTTTATTCTGTTTTCTATAATTCTCAAAGTGTTTTGTTTTGTTGCTTGACACACCCTCAATATGTAGTCATGACTGGCCTTGAACTCATAATCCTTCTTTTTTGGCACAGCCTTGTAAATACTGCAGTCACTGATGAGCACCATCATCCCAGGTTAACTCCTGAGTTCTCTGGATATAAGTCATTTTCCAGGGATGTGATTAGCAAATATGTTCCTCCATTTTCAACAGAGCAAACAAGCTGCTTCCTTAACAAGTAATTGGCACTCCAATGTGTGCTCGCTAAATCCACATAAAACCTGAGAGAGCTTGAAAAGGATTTCTACACACACACACACACACACACACACACACACACACACACACAGAGAGAGAGAGAGAGAGAGAGAGAGAGAGAGAGAGAGAGAGAGAGAGTTAAGCATGGCTTAATGCTTTGTCTCCTTTAAGAAAGGTCTTACTAAATCGGCAGAAGCAGAAAAAAAGCCACAAGGTTTTGTAACCAAGGCTCTCTGGGCTGTGCTGCCCATAATAACTCTGATGTGGTTAGGCCAGAGTGCTACATCTTGCTTAATAGCAACATATACCCGTTGTGTCTGAAAATGGGGTTATGAGCATGGCTCGAACTAAACAGACCTCTGGCTTGCCATGTTGGACTGGGTGAACCAAAAGGAAAAGCAGCCTTCGTCTTAGTAATGACACTTATCTGCTTTGCATTTTAAGAAGCCATCTTGGTCAGAAAAGAATTACAGATACGCAATAAGGATATATTCAGACATAAAATACCTCAAAATGAGACACAGTATATTTACAAAAAAAATAGCCTTGGGAAAGAGAAGAAAAAGAGTAAAGAGACAGTGAATGTAATATAAAAGTACAGACAGTCATAGGTTAAAGGAGTAAGGATAATAAAATAAATATTGAACTTGTAGAAAAAGTAATAGAGTAAGAAATATAAGCCACATAAAGATGGAATATACACCTAAAGTTTGGATTATGTATATTATTGTGTTTTCTTTGAATTTTTTTGACTGTGAAGGAGCCAAGAAACCAACTATATACTTTAAAGGTATCTTGTCTTCAAAATTTGGGTCTAAGGATACGTTGCTTTGGAAAAGAGGTTCTTCTTTTGTTTACACAGAGGACAAGAACCTGTGAAATGCTTTCAGACTAATGTGGTTTGATGGACCAATAGTCCCTGAAAGGTCACCATGAATAACCCCCAAAATACATTGCCCATCAAAAGGCAGGAAGCAGTTTGGAGAGAACTATGCCTATATTCCCAAATATTGTCTATAAATGTTTGTTTGCATATAAAGGGGGATATGTTAATAGAGATTTTCATTGGTATGGATCTTGGTCTATTGATGTGAATTTAAGATCAGTCTTGTTATATGTATATTTCTTCTCTTGATTAAGGTATTGTAATTGCCTGGACTGCTTGGTGGTATGCTATATGAACTGGGCATGCAGGACCCACAGAGACTATGGAACTTGCCTAAAGGTGAGGTGGTCTTTCAGGGTTCCTGCTTCATGAAAAAGTCTGCCAGACATTCTTTAGGACACAGAAGAAAATTACTGACAAACTGCCTGTATAGGTAGAACTGTCTTTGACATTTCATGCTTTATGGAAAAGTCTGCCAGATTCTATGGGCCTGTAGGCTGAAGATGGATGCCCCAATGTTACAGAAGCATTTTGGGTGACTCTTGAGGCAGCGAGATATCTCTGTCAATTCTAGAGTTTTGGAAGTTACTTACAATGCACTTTCTGCTTACTTAGGTAATATTATATCCTTCTGGAGTCTTTGACAGAGATAAAGAGTAGATAGTTGTAATTATAGTTTTCCTTAGTTACAATGAAAGATAAAGCAGGTATAATATTGTAACTGTAATCCTTGCTTGATACCTGTTTTTTTATATGTAATTTTACTGTGTTAAAGTTAAAAATTTTTCTTTTCATTTAAACAGAAAAGGGGATGTGATGTGAGGTTCCTCTCTGTATGCTGTGAATACCATTGGTTAATAAAGAAACTGTCTTGACCTGTGATATGGCAAAAGAATAGAGCTACTTGTGGAAAATAAAACTAAATGCTGAGAGAAGAAAGGCAGAGTTTAGAGAAGCCATGGAGCTCCTGCCAGAAACAGAAGCCAGACGGAACTTTATCCAACAAGGCACAGCCACGTGGCGAGACACAGAATAATAGAGATGGGTTAAATTAAGATGTAAGAGTTAACCAGAAATACACTTAAGCTATTGTTCAAACAGTATTGATAATAATATGGTTTCTGAGTGATTATTTGGAGGCTGAGCAGCCAGGAACTAACTAGCAGCCTCCTACAACATTTCTTTATTCTAATAGTTTTGTTGATGAATCACAGTTTTAGTATTAGTCACATCCATCAATCCTCCATGTTGGTGGATTATGTTTATAGTGTGAACAAAATATCATCCCCTGATTAAACATGGCAAAGATGTTCTCTCATAATTTTACCCATAAATTTCATAGTTTCAGGTTTTGTTTCTAGAGCTATGGCCTATTTTTAAACAATTTATTTTTGAATATTGCATGAGATATAGATCAAATAACAATGAGTAGTTTTTTCCACAAAGATATACAATTATTCCAGTAGCAATGTTGAAAAAGCAATCCCTGTAATACCACCTTCTTACACAATGGAATTTCTGTACAAGAGTCGTTTCACCTTCAAGATTCATAACAATGTCTATTTTTTTAAAAAAAAAATCTACTGAGCACAGATGCTTGAAATTATTCTTCATTTTGTTATTTTCTAATAATCTACATATCAATTCAAATACTAATGAAAAGAAGTCTCCTCATAACTAGGACTTTATAATAGCAGCTAATTCTTCAAAGTGTAGAATATTATAGTTTTCAAAAATGCTAAGTTTATTTCAGAAACTTTACATTCCTATATACTTTATAAGCTGTTTATCAATTTAGTTAAGTCTGCTAAAATTTTTACTGGGAATATATTTTTAACATACTTTGTGAAATTGATCTTAATTATTAAATAATTCATGTATTTCAGTTATTTGTAGCTCATCTCTGAGGGAATGACACTTGTGTGTGTTTGTGTATGTTCACATGTTGAGACCAGAGTAGGACTTTGCATTTTTTTCTCTATTACTATTTATTACATTGCTTTGAAACAGGGTTTCTGAGCAGACCTAAAATTTGTTGTTTGGCAAAACTTGAAGATCCACATGCATGCCTGGCCATATCACATATTTTATTATATGTGAGCTCTGCTGATTTTGTCTCAGATCTCTCTCATATGCAAATCATAGCTTTAAATTTCTTATTATTTTTTTTGTGTGTTTACCGAGTAGGAGTTGTGGATTTCAGGAAAGTAGAAAGGAGTCAGTAGGAGGGAGATGTATTAAAGGAGAAGGATTATATGGTAGAAAAATAAGTAAAAAATAAGTAGAGAGGAGGAACACTAGGGGTGAAAATGTTTAAACAGGAAGGCAATAGAAGAATGGGAGAAAAGAAGTACGGGTGGTTAACCTACTAACCCGCAAGCCAATTAATAAATGTAACTGGAGGAGATAATAGAACACATATGATATAAAAAGAGCTGAGTACTCTGTTTAAGAAGGGATGGATTGGAGATATGGGGGGGGAGTAGGGGCTGAGTTAATCAAAATTAAGAATTTATATAAAAGCCTTATGGAAATTCACTATCATATAAACTAATTACAAAATACAATTTTAATAACATCAACAACAGCCAAAGGTTTATGAATAGAGGTACTCTGCATGGTCCCTTGCTGTTCCAAGATATGGAATATGGACTATTTAAAAATGTTAATGCCAGCATGGGATACCTCTCTCTGAGTTATTGTCAGGGAGGCTCAAAGGACTCAGAAAACAACATAGGCCATCCTTTCTGGTTGACCACCATAACATGATGGTAAGATTCTATGACTGAAGAAAAAACACTTTGGTCAGAGGACATAAAGGAATCAATCTTGTACTGACTAGCAACGTTCCTCATTGTTTATAAGGTTCACAGTGCCTAGAGGTACTGTGCAGAGCACTGTGGGAAAAAGACATCAATTATCCGAACAGCACTGAAACCTGCATGTTACAATATTGACCTACTAGGCAAGATATGCTAACTGGCACAATAGTGGCAAGAATGTAATCCATTTCTGATTGGGTCTCAAGCTTCCTCCACTTGAATGAATTTGTAGTTGGTCCAAAGCCCATGTCTTGGCAAGTCAGAAGCCCTAGGTGGGGTTATTCCTATTTTGCTAAATAAATGGATCTTGTAAATATTTATGCTTATACCTATATATCTGTGTTGCTATTACCTTTGGCCAGCAAAACTTTTTTTTTTGTAGTGGGCCCTGGTTAATGTAGAAAACTCATACCTGTTTGTAATCCTTTGAAGAAGTGAGTATGAATTCTCAGATATAAATGATACTTTTGTATCACACTAATCCCTGCCAAAGCTTACGGGATGTCACAGTAGAAAGGGCGACAAATGTAGGGATGAAGGGAGAAATGCTGTAAAACACTTTCTTCTGAACATGGCATGGCTACTGCCGTGAATTCATGAGTGAATTCACAACACACATGGTTTTATGCAAAAGATCTATATAAGATCTAGTTATGAAAATACCAGAATGGATCAGGAGGGAATCATAAGACCTCAATCCTAGGTGTGAAGTTATTGGTAACTGATGGCTGTTGGGGGAGAGAGAGTTTTCTTCAGAGATGGGAGCAGTAGTGCCTTCCACTCTCTAGTGGATAGCCCCAGACCCATGTGCATACGGAAAAACTATTGGGGATCAGTGGGATATTAAAAACAAAACAAAATAAGATAAAGCTAGAAGAAGATCATGCTGGAAACATCTATACTTAGGAGGCAATTCGAGAAATGGAAAAATGGGTCAAACATGTATAAAATACATTATATCATGTGACTTTCTTTAAGAACAAATAATGAAAGTTACTACAAAAAATATTGAAGCTACAAAAGAGAAGTGTTGAAATATAAAATATTTATAGGTTCTACTTTTTTTTACAAGTTCTGTTAGTTTTTTATTTAATTTGAAGCATTGCTATTAGTATACAAACACTTTCAATTTTGTATCCTCCTTATGAAATGTCATTCTTAAATCTTCATAAAATTACTATAGTATCAGTTGTTTTAGTTTAGTTTACAGTGTGAAACTTTAATTCATCATATATTATTTTCAACTGACATTCTTTGCACCTACTATAAAAAACACATAACGTTTTACTGGGGTAATTTCTAGCCTTTGTGTCATAATTGCAACATTTTATTTCTAATAGAAACTTTGTTTCACAATATATTCTGATGATTTGTGCTATAAAACTGTTTTTGAAAAGGATTTGAAAAATAAGAAAAAAGAAACTCTTATGTAGTTACTACTATTGGTATGTCAGAATAACTTTCTACAAATCCCAATCTACAAAACCCCTGTGTTTCAGCTATATAAGTTTTAGCTGGTCACTATATTGATCTCTCACCTCTCTTGTTCAGTTGAGAAGACCAGAAAACTCATTTGTGTTTTATCTTTTTATATTTCAACAGATTAGTATGTTGCCGGCTCCTTTCTCTTGCCCAAATGCAAATGTGCTTTATGAACATTTCCTGATCAGTGGTGGCTCTAAAAGTCTGTCTGTTGCTTAGAAAAATCAAAGTAGGTATAACAATATTTTTACCATATATCTATGAAGTAAAAATAAAATGTATAGACTATTGCGGCCACCATAGAAATAGTCTGAGAAGAATATGTGCATATCATAGATTAAGTTTCTGAATAAAATTTTGCTTAAAAGGGAGCAAGAAGATGAATGCACCCAGGATGACAATAGAGAATTAATGTCAGAAACATCAGGCCAGACCAGGAGCTGACAGGCCTAGCAGTCTGTGATTGCTATTACTGGTCCAACATATCATTTCAAAATTAAAGCCACAGTAATGATCTGACAGCCTTACCATTTCTATGATTCAGTAATTCAATAAAGGATTTGGAACAATTCTGGAGTAATTAAGCCTCATGAGTTTTAGTCAGACAATAGCTAGAGATAGAACAGATGGGAGTTGAAGCAAATGGACATAGATGAATCTAGCTTTTTAATAAACATCACATTACCTTTGCATGGTTCATCTAGGTGGGCTGGTTTGAGTTTCTGAAAGAATGGCAGGACTGGATAGATCAGCTGCGCTGTGTTATAGCTTATTAACACAGCACAAGAATAAAAACAAGTGACAGAAAAATGATTAAATTGAGGGAAGTACGAAGATATTTCTGTGACTAAGCCACAATTTTCCACATTCTCTCCCGAGCTTCTTTCTTTCCTCTTTTTTTTTTTTGTTGTTGTTAAAAGGCACTCAGATAGGTTTAAGTGACTGAGAGTTTCCATTTGGATTGTGAGTAATGCGGGACCCTGCCATAAACCTGTCCTTATTTTTCTGTCTTAGAGGAAAAAACATGTTTATGTCTGTGGCTAGATTTTCCTGGAAAGCAAATTTCTTATAAATTTTCTATATTAATTTTCTAACCAGATATTTGGTTTGTAAATATTTTCTCTGTATCCACATTTTTGTCACATCAACAGTAATCATTGTGAATTTTAGTCAGAGCAATGTTTTATTTCATTTTCTTGTTACCTTTGTTCAAAAGCAGTTGACTAAATATGAAGGGATATATTTCTGTATTTTCTACTTGGTAAATATAAGTTGGGTAAGTGTGGACCATACACAACAAAAGAAAAGAAAGATAGACTTCTAAATGATAGATCAATGACATTAATGTCTCTAAGTGATATCTACACTTCCATGTTTATTTCAGCATTACTAATAATACCCAGGATACTAAAACAACCTATGTATCTTTTGATGGATGACAATAAAAAGAAATGGTGGAATTTATTAAAGTGAAATATTATTGAGTCTAAAATGAAGGAAATTTCTATAATATACATAAACAAGCAGGAAACTCTGCTAAATAAAGTTAGATGTTTACTGTAATTTACTACAGGATCTGACATATATGTAGCATCTATAAACTGTTGAATCTCTAGAATCAGTTAGTAGAATGCTGATTTACAGAACAGAGATGGAAGAACAGAAGAAATGAAAAGATATAGGATAAATTATATAAATATTCAGTTATGTAGGCTAAATAATTTCCAGTGAGCCACTACGAATCACAGTGACTATACTTAAAATGTCATGCTACCTTAAAGAATAAC
The DNA here is from genome assembly GCF_037038515.1 of Microtus pennsylvanicus. Taxonomy (NCBI): domain Eukaryota; kingdom Metazoa; phylum Chordata; class Mammalia; order Rodentia; family Cricetidae; genus Microtus; species Microtus pennsylvanicus. Next base: position 181,651,805 of record NC_134579.1, on the reverse strand, counting down.
AAGTCAAAACATTCCATGATCTTTGTTACCACAGGGGGCCATAGGAACCATGGTCAAAGACATGGTCAATGCTGAGCTGGTCCTGCCCCTTGCTGGACACTGTAGCAGGAGAGCTGGCCATAACCCTCCTGAGAGAGTTGCTCCCACCATGCACTCAGGAGAGATGGTCCCCTTCCTCACCACTGTGGAGGAGAGCCGGCCCAAAGGCATGGGCCTAGGAGAGCTGGCTCTGCCCCTCACCTGAGGGGGCCACCAAACCCACATCCTGGACCTTGGATTGGCCACCCTAACAGTTACCCCATCTATGACCTGCTGGAATATGTAAAGGAGCTGATTCTGAAGAAAGATAGCTGAACAATCTCCTCTCTTGGGGCAATAGCAGGATGTCCAGAAAGAGTTTCATTCAGTGATGATGGAATGCCAGAGGCCAGCGGCCTTGAACCAACCAATGACTCACTGCAATGAACATTTGCGGGTGGGGCTGATTGGAAAAAGGGTCTACTGTGTGATAGTGACACACTGCAGCTCCGAATTCCACTAGGAAGTATGAAGAGGTATTGGAGAAGTGAGAAAAAGAGGTGGGTTTTCTTTTCTGTTTTTAATTAATTTTGGGGGTGTTATTTAGGAGGGAACACTGTAGAAGTGAGGGGTGGATATGGAGGTAGTGGGGGCTGAGTGGGATTGAGGTAAATGACGTGAGGTTCCCAAAAAATTGATAAAGAATTATGTCATAAAAATAAAATAAAATAAATCAGCTGGGCTGGGCAGTGGTGGCATATGCCTTTAAACCAAGCACTCAGGAGGCAGAGTCAGGCAGATCTCTGTGAGTTTGAGGCCCGCCTGGTCTACAAGAGCTAGTTCCAGGACAGGCTCCAAAGTTACAGAGAAATCTTGTCTCAAAATTAAAAGAAAATCAAAACAGAAAAATTAATAGCTTTTATATAATTTAAATGATAAATGAAAAGAGGGAAAAAATCAGTGATAAAATATTTTTCACAATAGTGCCCCCAAAATATCCTCAGGTAATATTAAACAAGAGAATGAAGGACTTGTTAATAAAAGCTTTTGGAAAAAAAGAAATTATAGAAGATATCAGAAGATGGAAAGTAAGTTTATGGATCAGAATTAACATAGTAAAATTGGTCATTCTACCAAAAGCCAAAGATTCAGTGCAACCCCATCAAACTTCTAACACAATTCTTCACAGAACTGGAAAGGACAAGTTTCAGCTTCATATGGAAACACACATTTGTGCACGCACACACACACAATAAGAATGGATAAAACAATCCTGAAAGATAAAAGAATTGATGATATCTCAGCATCCCTGATCTTAAATGGTGCTTTACAGCTCTAGTAAGAAAAAAAGAGCATGTTAGTGACATAGAAACACGGACATAATGATCAATGGAATTGAGCATGTTAGTGACATAGAAACACGGACATAATGATCAATGGAATTGAGCATGTTAGTGACATAGAAACACGGACATAATGATCAATGGAATTGAGCATGTTAGTGACATAGAAACACGGACATAATGATCAATGGAATTGAATTGAAGATCCAGACGTAAGTCCACCCATGGACACCTGGTATTTTAAAAAGAATCTATCAAAAACACACTCAAAGGCTTCAACATAGAACAATGTACACTGATTCTCATAAAAAGAGAAGAGTTTTGAACTCATTGGCACAGGAAAAGACTTTCTGAACAGAACACTAATAGCATAGACACTAAGAACAACAATGAACAAATAGGACCGCATGAAACTGAAAAGCTCTGCATGTCAAAGGACACCACCATGCAAACAAAATAAAAGTACAGAATTGGAAATATTTTCGTCAACTATACATCTGATAGGGGGCTAATGCTTTACGTGCATACATACATGCATACATACATAAACTGAGCAGCAAGAAAACAAATAAACAAATTAAAACATGGGGTACACATCTAAAAAGAAGTTTCAAAAGAGGAAACTCAAATGACTGAGAAGCCCTTAAGACAATGTTCAGCGTCTTTAGTAATCAGGGAAATGAAAAATCAAAACTACTTTGAAGTTTCACGTTACATTAATTAGAATAGCCAAGGTCAATAAAACAAATGACAACTCATTCTGGGGAGTATGCAGAATAAGGGTAATATTCAACTACCGCTGGAGGGGTTTAAATAGGTACAGCCACTATGAAAATGAATGTGACAGTACCTCAGGAGGCTGAGACTCTGTCTACTTCAAGATCCAGCAGTACGACTCTTGTGCATCCACCCAAAAGATGCCCCAACCAACTACAGACACATTTGCTCACCATTTTCATTGCTGCTCTATCCCTAATCACCAGAATTTGGAAACAACCTAGCCATCCATCAATCAATGAGTGGATAAAAAATGGCATATTTATACAATAATATAGTACTCAGTCTTAAAAAAATAAAATAACAAATTTGAAGGTAAATGGATGGAAAGAAGAAATAACCACCCTTCATGAAGGAACCCAGATCCAGAAAGAAAAATATGGTATGTATTTGTATATATGTGAGTCTTAGCTTGCAAGTCTTCATTTAGCAAACTACAGTATGTATAACTACAGAGTTCAGATACATAGAGTAAAGGACTGGGGGTGGGTAAATCTCATTAGGAAGGAAAAAGAGAACAGATAGTTATGGATGCATGGGGGAGTAGAATAAGAGAATCCAACAGGTGGGGGGGGGGGGAGAAGGAGGCAAGGAAATAAATACTGAGAGGGCCAGATGAAATTCAGGTTCCTGTGTGGTTTATATGAAAATCCCACACAATAGAATCTTGTATATATATATATGTGTGTGTGAGTGTGTGTGTGTGTGTGTATGTTTGTGTTGTAAGTAAAAGTGGAGACAGTATCCCGATTAGACATCCTTTGTCACCAAATGATGCTTCTGCTACTGAAACTGGGTTACCTCTAATGGAGTAGCTAGTCAAAGGGGTCCCATGGGAGCCTACGAATAACATAGGCTATTGCTAAGTCTATTGGTTGTACTCCACAAACTGAAGATAAAGCCCTATTGCTGCAGACAATACCTACACTACTCATTGAACATGAAGAAGCTGTTGCCTACCTAGAGCTTTCACCCCTAGGAACTAGTGTTCATGATACTGGAAGGCAGCCTGTACCCCACTAAAAGAGAACGGTAAACACCAAGTCAGTTACAAATTCTTCTATCAACAGTGATTGCCTTTCTTTGAGATTTGCTAATGTAACAGTGGCATAAAACTTGTGGCTATAACAAATCACTATCTTGTTAGATTTAAGGCCCACTCCATGAGATGTAACTCAGTCACAGCGCTGCTCAGGGGGCCAAGAACCAGAGACCAGATAGGTGAGGGACCTAGGAGAAAAACAAATATGATTTCTCTGATAAAAGAATGCAGCAACAAAATGAATCCTAATAATATTCAGCTATATTTATACACCCATGCATTGCTCTGCCATTATCAGGGAAGCTACTTTCTGCAATAAATGGGAGCAAATGTGAAGACTTTCAGGCAGACAGTTTTCAGAGAGCAAGAGATCTTAGAACAATCAGCCCCAAATGGGGTGGGTATCCCTGTCAAATTCATTGCTCAGTATTCAGGGAACCCTATGGAAGAGGAAGTAGGAAAATTGTAAGAGGTGGTGGGGGATGGAAGATAGGAAGGATGCAAGGCCTTCTTAACACTGTGGGACCTATGCAACTCAGAACTCACAAAAGGTGTAGCACCATTCACAGGTCCTGCAGGGGTATGTGCAAGGTGGGCTTTCAGCGCTGAGAGAAGTGGTCACAAGTCCTCATCTGCAACACAGAAGCTCTCTCTAATTTGCTAACCATTTCCAAATGAAAACTTATTTTTTTCTCTGATGGAGTCTCACTGGGGAATACTTTATATTTTCTAAGAAATAAGGTCAAATTGCAAATTTGGTATCCTTTAAAGACTATTTCCTCTTTCCAAGATGGTACCTGTTGTTACTATGTGTGAACTATGTCCCCCATATGGCAGAGGAGAGCAGGCTAAATCCTTTGTCCTCTTGTGAGTGCCACAAGTAACACAAGTAACCCATGAGTTTCATGTTGGTGATTAAGTTCTCCCATATATAAACAACACATTATGAACATAGCAGAGCTGAGACTTCTTGGCACTATAACAATAAATACTATCACTATTGAGACACTGTTTTGTTCTATGTGTTTAAATAGATTCCTTATTAAAAACATCATAGAGTAAGTATAATAACATATATTTAACAGCAAGGAGCCTCTGTCTCACAAAGACTGTATGTATCAACGAAGCTCCCCTTGCTTAATGGAGATTATCTGTGACTAGTCTTTTTAATTTCCACGCCCTGGTTACTGCCATCATACACTGATGCTTGCGTATTTTGTTCTTCTCTCGTAGTCATCAGCTAATAAGAATATCAGTATTTCTCTCAACATGGAAGGATTTTCTTTACTATCATATGAATAGACAGAAATCTCAGTTTTAAATACTCAGTTTTAATGTTTCATCACTGACTGCGGACAAAAGGAACAGATGTGCAGTGCCACTTGGCAATCGATCTAATCCTAATAGCAGAAATGTTTGACACATTAGATTTCAAAATATGAATTTAGATCCAATGATTTTCTTCACTAGTTTAGAAAAGTGTGTGTGTATGTGTGTGTGTGTGTTCATTTATACCTCAGGGTTTCAGTATTGTTTTTAAAAATGATTTTCTTTTGTATGTCGTGAAGCTGAACATTTTGAAACTTATTCATCCATTTATAATAGGATCCAGAGGAACTTACAGCAAATATTGGAGAGCCCCCAAATGATACTGTCTGTAGCAAAGGTCAGAACCTCACAGTGATTATCGCTGAACCTTAAAAGACAAACAAGCTTCGATGGCTCGGCTACATCTTGGCTCAGTCCAGTTCCAGCCCTGCTGAGAATTGTACAATGAAAAAGACAGCTGATGCAGGCTGCAATGAACTGCTCTTCTTGGATGCTTTTCTTCTTTTCTGTCATTGTTTTGCTTCTGGTTTTTCCCCTTGTAGGAAAATGCAAATATAAAAATACGTTCATTGACTATGGAAACACAAACATGTTATCAAGCCAAATTTGATTGTGGTAATATTTCTTGTAAACTCAAAACAAAGACTAAGTGAAAATAAAACACTTGTTTTTCTGAGCTAACTCATGGTAAAATGTTAGACAAGGTAGTAGAACTCAAGTAAGTAGCCAGTTTTGCTTGGGCATGTTGGGAGACATATATAAAGAAATTGATATGTTTTTTACAAAAAACCTCAATCTTTCTGTAAAAACACACTCCAAATTCCAGTAATGTCTTTATTTTGGCCCCTAACAGTATTAAAACAATTAATACTGTTAAAGGTGAAACAATTTAAGGGCCCACAAAGCAAGTAATCATTACTATGTTCTGTTCAGCTGTCATTATTTGAAAAATACAACTTAATGAGTCTTAGGGGTAAAAACAGAAAGTAAACTAGATAAGTAATAAATCATATTGATAGCTGTATAATATGTGCTAATATTATACAATCCTTGATAATGGTTTAATTCAAGCTATCAAATCACGGAGTCATTTCTCTTGGTCTAAACATGCTACACTATTTGCCTCTTGTTTCCAAGTCTTCCATAATTCAGTTATTTAAAACAACGTATACTTAAAAGACATCAGAAGGTAGCAATCTAAAATATAACAATTATGTACCTTAACTATTTTTAACAGAAAACAATAAACTAACACCAGGTACAATAGGGTCTCTCTGACTTCTATTTTTCATCCTAAAATCAGAATATAAACTCCATGTGCCACAAAAAAAATATTCTGAACTTGCAAATAAGGAATTACTATACATAAAACATATACATGTAAATTTAATGCAATAACCCCTATCTTTCACTAGTTACACTCATATATTTCCTGGTCAATTTTCCCAAATCGATTTCTTTGATTCCAAACCCCATTTTCCTTTCTTTTCTCACATCTCAGCACTATATTGCCCTTTATTAAAAACAGTATGGATTATAATAATAATTTTTTAAAAAAATGGTATGCATGGTATTGTAATAATAATTTTTTAAAATGGTATGCATGCCACCAAATCTGGCCTTTTCTTGAGTTTCATCTCATTTTCTATCTGTGTTTCCACATTCACATGAAAATAAAATATCAGAAATAAATAAAAGTTATCTGTTTTTTTGTTAATATGTTTTTGGTAGACCCTAATCACAAAACCTAGGAAAGGAAGGTTAAAACCTTGGCTTCCCTCAGTATTATGTGACAGGAATTAAGTAAATCACAGTTCATAATTAACATTATGAAATAAACAATATGGCTTGGCTACTCAGCATATAATATTTTGATCTACCTCTTCCATATTTCCAGTTTCAAAATGTCTTCTGTGTTGCATGTCTTAGGCAGGCTATCCTGATCACTATATCTGATAACTGAAACTGGATAGATTGAGGATTGAGTTTTCCATGAAAGATGGAAAGTGACAGCCTATATAAGGTGGACACACTCTGCTCACAATACACCTTTACCCTGTTATGCATTTCATGTAATCACAAGAGACTGGCCCTACTGGTGTGCAATAATGAACAAAAGGAAATACAAACTCGGATACAGTTACATCTTTATCAAAGTTACTGTAGTCAACAAAGCTAAGATTTAGGTTCAACACAAAAGAGGAAAGTTGCTGTTTTGGACACAGAGGGCACCTAAGAAGTGGTAGATGAGAAAATCTTTCATATTACAAGACTTAAAGTACATCAGATATAATTAAGTTAATAACACTTATTAGTTAATACACACAAAGTTGAGGATTTACCCACTAAAATGGTCTGCTTAGTTCTTTACACACACCATATATTTAGAAGTGAAAATGATCATCTTCTGCCAATATCAAATTTAATATTCTTTTGCTTATTGTAGTTTTTCCCATCATAGGAGTCAGAGTCAAGAATATAGGAACAGTACTTGGAAAAAATGGACAAACCTTAGATTGCAGGAAAGAATAACAAGACAAATAAGGGACTTATGGGACATTTTCAAGGCTAATAAAGCCAAGGAACAAAAGGCTATGGCTTTTTGGGTTTTGGTAGTCACTATCTGGTTTCTTGATTGCATTAAGAAGCTATTCACTGCTAAGTATAGAAACATACTACTACATAAGTATGCTATGAAGTATTTAGTAAAGACATTGGTATTGTTGCCATTGTTGTTTTTAATATATTTGGAAATCTCAGCCAAGTGGATTTTATGCTTAGCTTTATCCCCATGGTGTTTTTTGAGCATCTCTATCCCATTGGAAAGAAGACAAAGCTACAAAAAAGGACAAATGTAGAAGAACAATAAAATGTGGTCCATATGCAAACATGCTTTGACCAGATGCCAGGTATCTTTGTTGGGACCCTACAAAGCAATTTTATTAGCAATGTAGTTGAACAATCTGAAGCAATTGGGATAATGTTGAAACGTTCAAGGGAGAGTGTTTGGCACATGGTCAATTGTTAATTGTTTTACTGTGCAGGTAATGAGCTTCTACACATGGTTCCTTCAGCAACTGAAAAGCTGCTTTAACTTCTGCTGAGAGGCCTGTGAGTTTTTATACTCTTAAATATGAAATCACTCATAGTTGTATTATTTTCTTTGATACTGAATTAATTCTCATATATTTATACATGGATACCATGAGTAATTTTATGTACCTACACATAAACAAAAAAACTCAATTTTTATAATCTATCTTCACTCTTTCTAACAATCTCTATTCTCCCTCTTTCTGTCTGAAAATTAAATGTGTTACCTTAACTGCACTTTGATGGGCAAATGACTCTAAAAGACTGGGTTTCTAGGCAACCAAGCAGATATTAAGGCCAAGACAAAGAACCAGTTCCCTACTTCAATTGTCACAGTAAAAGGGATTTCTTCATAATGTATTAATGCCCACAAAACTGGCATACTATTTGATTTCATTCTCCATACTCTATTATCAAAAACATTTCTTTTCAAATAACCATTTTCTGAAGCTATTGTTTGATTTTTTCTTTCTGTCTTCTTTAAGCAATCTATTACTAATCTGACTGATCTTTATTTTATGCTAGTTTATAAAGTAATTTTCAGAGAAAATTTGGTTCTAGCCATTGCTGTCAGCTTGATATGAACAGTATGGTCATATTACCATATTCCACAACCATCATTGAAAGAAAGTGGAGAATTTTTGCTGACAAGGCAGCGTGTAAACTTTTGTGCAACTACAGCTGTTACAAATACAGAGAGACTACAATCAAGGTCAGCTCTCCTTCTTTCCTTTACATGTTATGGATTTCTAAAATCCACTTATTCTTACATAGAACAGTAAGATTATTGACAGACCTTGAAAGTTCTTCAGGCAGGAACACATCAGGAATGTTGACAATGGTTAATAAGAAAACATCGTTTTATGCCATTTGCTGCTCAATGGCTGACTGCAGAGTCATGAACCTGTTGATTCCTGAATGGTCACATGGATACATCTGTACCATAGAAAGAATGCGGACCTTATCTCCAGAATTGCATATGACGTTGGGTGACATGAAATTTTGTATCCAGTAACTTTTGTTCAGAACATTGAATGTAGTTTTAACAGAAGCAGAGCAGAGTTTAATCCCTGGCAGCAAGCAGAGCAAATATATTCTAAGTGTCCTGCTAAACTACAATGATAAATGCCTCTTAGCAACCTCAGTTCAGTTTTTACTGGAATTAAAAAAAAATGTACTGAAGAAACTGATTAGAGGAACATGACTTCTCAGTCACTGTCTCAATCAGTAGGAGATTAAATCTCGAGCATGAGATGAAAATCTGTGATTTTATAATAATACAGGTCCATGAAAGCCAGGGTATGGGAAGACTAGAATGGAGGAACATAGAGAAGCAGAGAAGAGGAAGTAAGTGGAGACCGGTTGCATTTCTTCATGATGTTTAGCTGTTTCTAAGGAGTATTGGGTGCAGAATCTCATTAATTTGGACCAGTTTGTCTAAAAAGAAAGCTGAACTAGGCAGCGCTAAGGCTAGTCACAGAGTAAGAAGCAGAGAGTCAAATCGTGAATTCTGATTTCAGAGAGAGTCACTAGTTAAAAGGAAAGCACCGAAGCAGAATTTTGCAATGCTTGTAAGAAAGATGTAAAGCGCCTCCAGAGTGTCTTTGATATGAACTGTACATTGGGGGAATTGTTCACATATGCAAAAGATGAAAGGCAGTCAAGAAAACCACGTCAAGTAGTCCATTATTTCATCCTTGGAGAAATTGAGATAAAATGCTAACTTTGCACCAATAGCCGGAATTGCAAGACATTGTTAGGGGAGGTTCTGGGAACCAGGGTACCTCATTATTATGGACACAAAGGTGAAAATATCTTCCAGTTTCTGAATGAAAAAAACACACAAGTTGATACTGTCAGAAACCCAAGAATATTTCTAGTGTATTACATGTGATATTAAGGCTAATCATATAATAATATGTATACATATACACACATATTACTGTCCTGTGAACACGTGTATATATTCTAACAAAAGCTGTACTGCTCTTATATTATTCTATGGCATTGAGTGTAAGATTCGCTTTGGATTCCTACCTGTCATCTCAGGTAAAGTCTGAATATTTTGTTCAGATGAGGTAATTTCAACTTCAAGTTGACTGATTAACCCATTTTCTCTACTCTGTTTTGGGCCCATACACTGTGCATTCGGATACATCTCAGTTGCCAGATTTGTTCCTCTTTCTTTCTTACATATCTTTGTTGAGACATTCGAGGTTTACTGGTCCTTTCATTCACTGCTCACACATCCACACTGAAGCTCTAAGTTGTTACAGACAGTGTCATCATGCTCTCCCCTCAGCGCTGGTGTATGTTTACTCTATCTTGATTATTTAGCTTGATGGATTTTTTTAAAATGTAAATACGGCAAGTGACATTTGACTGAAACCTTAGCCACTGAGTGCTATGCTATATGCTTCTGAGTCTTTTCTATGCAGGCTTCTTTTGACATCACACTATTGAAGCAATTATGCCATCGTGTCATGACAGTTGAGTGGGAACAAAGCTCTCTCTCTACTGAGGCTCTGTTCACTTCTAGGGATGTTGAGTGATACACAGTTCCTTGTAACTGCTCAGGGTAGGAATTTGGATTTCATCAGATCTCTGCTGATACCATTTTGGCAGATAAACGACGATGTCCCATTACAATCTCTGATGTGTCATTGGCACAGGAAGGGAGGTGTGGGTTTTGCCTTTTCAGTCATCAGTGGATATGACAATTACACTCTCCATGAGCCTCATGATTTGCAACAAAATTACATATTTCATGTTAGCAAACTGAACATATAGTTTAGGAGAGAAGATATTTTTCTCTTAATATAACCTAGAAAACTGGTTATTGTTTTGAAGTTTGAAAAGAGGCCGAAAGTATGTACAATTATCAGCCTGATAGTTGTGGCATTGTGTAGAGACAGAGGCTGCCGGCCACTCAGTAACTTTCAGGGTTTCTGAATTCTTTCTTACACAAAGTTCCCAGGAACTTTTTAGGAGCTTTACTGTGAACAATAGAAAAAGAAGTCTGTCTTTCCAGAAATATGAGTCTTAGTGCAAAGCAGCTGAAAACTCAACAGGGCTTCAAGGGCAAGTGAAGCTACAACAGAAAATCTAGTATGTGCCTTTAGGGTCCCCCAAGGACAGAATGAAAAATTACCTTCAATATAAGAAACTTGCTAAAAAGTAATTAAACTCCAGGCAAACCTTAATATCAATGAATATTAAAATCTATTCTTTTCTAAAGCAAGTTCTCTTCAAAGATCAATAACATTGGAACTTTTAAGTCAGGCTAATCATTACTTTTAATTAAACATAAAAGATACAAATGAGCAACATTAGAATTGAGAGAGGCAGAATCACTACAAATTCTCAAGCAAGAAAATGTAAAGAAGCTATTAAATAGTCACTTTACATGGCACATGCAAATATAGAGATACAATGCACCAATTCCTTCAATGGAGCCACATGCCAAGACTCACTTTGCAGTCATGGAAAACTGACCAGCATGGTAGGGGAACAGGTGAGTTACCTCCTATTTCTCCAGAAAAAAATAGAAAAATTTTCATCAGAAAATCTGAAAGGTGGATTCACTTTTTTTTTGAGATATAGTTTCACTTTTAGGCCCAGAGTGCCAAGTGATTTATTATGTATCCCTGATCAGAATTCCTCCTGCCTAACCCTTCTGACTATTGGGATTACAGGTGTGAGCCACTACGCTTCACTCGGAATTTAACGATTGATATGAACTGTGTGCAGTAAACGTCTCTGTAATAAATTGCTGAAGAAATGAAACCAGAATTTATTCAGCATCACCCTGTGGATATACCCAAGCCTACTGACTCTAGTTCCATCCCTAGAACCCAAAAATCATCCATTGACAATATTTGCCATAACATGTACACACATGACAAACAACAAACAAACAAAGATGGGTTGATAATAAAACGTCTTCAAAATGAAAGCAATGGTTGTCTTAGGACAGCTCTTGAGCAAACAGGAATAGAAGTAAAACAGTATAAAATAATGTGTTGATATATTCAGCATTTATGGGTATTTATTCAATTGATTGTCGTGACGGTTTTTACTGTCAGCTTAGAAAAACATTATACATTTAAAATACATGTAGTACATTTCTTATACCTCAACAAAACAAACCATCTCTATAATTAATATGCAATCATGAATTTAGATATACATATTCCTGGCGGCAATGGAAACTAATGGAAAGGGTTCAGGTTTATATTGAAACAAGCCACTTTAAACTGAATGAGGCAACTATGTTCTTTCCCCCAAACTCTAATAATTGATATTACTGAATTTTCCCCCCTTTTGTTTGGTTTTACTTAGGTTTATCAGGTCTGGTTATGAAGACTATATTAATAATTAGTTATTTTGTTTGAAACTATATTTTAGAAAGAAGATCCTGTTCAATCTCACTTTTAGGATCGTTAAGTCTGTTTTTATTTTACTCTTTGACAATGTCGTTGATTTATATACTGAATTCTAGTCATTTTCATCACTATTACTCTCTCACACTGAATTCCTTTTTTTCCAACAAGTGCGCTCCTACTTTGACCTTTTATTTTTCACACTTGAAGGCAGTTGTTATCAAACTGTGGGTCACAACCCCTCTGGGGGGTCAAACGAGCCTTTTACAGATGCACCTACGACCATTGGAAATACCATGTCTTTGAATTAGGATTCATAACAGTAGCAAAATTACCGTTATGAAGTAGCAACTAAAATAATTTTATAGCCGGGGTTCACCACAACATGAGGAACTGTACTAAAGGCATTAGGAAGGTTTATCTAAGATTAAAGGTATTTGTTTGTATGAGCATGAGTGAGAGGTTATTTGCTAGAACTGGAGGTCGTGCCCTATGCAGAAGACATTGCTTTGCACCACCCCTCCCCAACTTTATGCTCTTTCTGTCCACGCCTATGGGATGTTCCCTCATCCTTGGAGGAAGGGATAAAAGATCCAATTTAGGGTCCAGTATCCCACAGCCACTTTTTCTCTGCATCTTAGACAGCTTTGCTTCTCTGTATTAACATCATTCCCTGAAAAATAGACGCATATGTGTTGAAGGCTGAGAGCAGCTCTAATTGCACAACAAGGTTAGCGTTGTTGTAGTGGATATTCTCTCTGCCCATGACCTTGGGCTACCTTAGAACCAGTGTTTGTCTGTTGATAAGACCACTTAAAAGGAAGGAGGGAGAGTGGTTGCTCTCTCTTGGATGGGGAAGACCAAGGCAGGCAGCATGAAGCAGTATGTGATTGGTCCACAGTTTTCCAAAGACTCTGCAATTGGATTTACCATATCCTGTATCTGTGAGTGCATTTCCCCACTTTTATATCTTAATAAATATTTGATACTCCTTAAACAGTCGCATGTATCTGTGAGTGTATTTCCCCACTTTTATGTCTTAATAAATCCTTGATACTCCTTAAACAGTCGCACGTGCATTTCTCTTAACACACCGTGGTTTACGTCTTAGCAATCTCCTTAACTTGTTTAAAACAATATTTTAACAACAGAATTCTTAGCGTTTATCATGTTAATGTGAATTTATAAACCTTTGTAAGTGTCATAAAACGAAAAGGCTTTCTTTTGTGGCTTTAAAAATGAATACAAGTAACACACAGACTGACAGACACTGTCATATTCAGGAAAACAAAATATTTGTAATGACAATGGAAAAAGGTCATGAAACTTTTTAAGAAAAGAAAGCAGTGTATTAGGAGGTTTTAGAGGGAGAAAATTGGAGGGAGAGATGAAATAATTATATTATAATCTCAAAAATAAAAGAAAACAAAAGAAAAAGGCAAAAATATGATTAATTAACAATTTTTGTGTTTCTAGATAAGGAAGCGATATTTTAGTTCTAAAGTCTAAAAATCATTCTGTTAAGTCACATGCTATTTCTTTATGAAAAACAGAAACAATCTAACATTTTCTGGAAATATTTTTTATTATCTTTTTTATCATAAATCCACACATATCATTGTCCTTGGTTCTTAATCATAGTTGGCTAAACTTCTATAAAATATTTTCAGGTTAAAAGACAGTAAAATATGAAAAAATGAGGTTATGCATAAATGTTGGTAATTTATATTAAAAAATCATCCAAGTTTGATCACCTTTCACTTTTATCAAGCATCATAATTGTCAAAAATAGCGAAGAAGTCATGGTTCTAGAAAAAAATACTTTAGGCAACATTAATTTATTCACCAATTATTCTTTTGATTTCTCTTCTTGGTAAAACCTTGAAGTTCCACCACTTTTCCATCTTTCCTATGAAACCCAAAGTAAAGAACTCTTGTAGTAAAGAGTATGATAATTCTATTCAACTTCATCCCCAAAGCAGAACAATCTCTCAAGGCATGTACAGGAACTGGCTCTGCCTTGGCAGGAAAGGATGACTAGATTTTGATTTCAAGAAAGAAACAAATTAGGGGAGAGGAAGCCTCCTTCCTTTGGATTGATACCCAAAGGATTCCCACCAGTCTAAAAATGTAAGTTAATCAGAAACACAGAAAATTTTCCAAACATAAAATTTGTTTCTAGGTATCTTATTCCTGTAAAGGGGATATGGAGTTCCAGAATGGTTAGTATCCAAGATAACTAATAGTAAAAAAAAAATCACTTTAGAAAAGATGATCAGATTGTCTTAAGGTTTCCCACTATATTCTTGCAAATATTTTCAAAGATATCTTGGGTATATGTGAAAGCAAACATCAGAGAACCCTGATATGTATGGAGGCAAGCAAGAGCCACCAGAATAAAGAAAAGAATTATACTTATGGGTGCTCTAAATATTCACAGAATTCAAAATATCTCCAGAATTAATAATAACTATAAGATATGACATCTAGGACAGAAGGAAAGACAGATTTAGCAAGGAAAAAATTCAAGAATTGAAAAATATAATTAATAAACTTAGGAACTCAAAAGATCAAGAGTTGACTATACAAAGATTAATTGGGAGTTAATAAAGTGCAAGATCAAAATGACTCTTGAAGTAAAAGAGTGAAGCAATGGATTTCCCTTGTTTATTTATTTTGTGGTCTGTGTCTGTTCATTGTGATGTAGTCTCCAGATACCATGATTTCAGCTTGCTGACTGCTTTCCCTGGTGCTGCCAAATTTCTTAGTATGTAGTCCATAATCAATAAATACTGGACAAAAATACATTTGTTTAGAACAATTCATTTCCATTATCATTATTACCACAACTGTTTGGAGAGAGTATACACAGACTAAATTTGGTTGACTATACCTAAATAACTTTCAAGAATAATGTCCAACTAGTGACAGAAATGACAAGTTATTAGTAATGGGGAAGAGAGAACTTTTTAATAGAAAATGGTTGCAGAGATACCATATACAAATATGCATATGGACACACACACACTGTAAACTAATAAATCCTTTAGAGTTATAATTGTCACCAGAAGCATGACTAATATCATGGACCAGACAATTTGTCATGTGTGTTTCTATCCTGCAAGGGTAGGGTTTTTTGTAACATCCCAATTTCTGCACACTGGTGTTAGTAGATTTTAAGAACAACAACAAAAACCCTTCTGATATTTACTAAACCTCAGAAACATTTTGAGATACTATGCACTAGATAGTACTGTAAGATTTTTGGGAAAAAAATTACTTTCTGAACAGGACACGGCTCCTTATCCAAAAGTAAAATCTGTTAAGTTTTGACTGCATTAAAATTTAAGAAATCTTGCTCATCAAAAAGCATCATTAAGAGAGTGAAAAGGGAGCTCCAGGGTAGAAAAAACAATTATAGCTACAGAACCAGCATGGAACTCAAAACCAGATTATATAAAAATGCAATACAAATGACAGAAATAAAAAAAAACTGGTCAGGGGAATTCGAACAATGAAAGTATGCAATATCCAAGAACATGTGAAAAGATTCCCAACATTATGACTACATGGGAGGATGTAAATACAGGCTTACATAAAATGACAAGGTGGGGAAAATTAACAAAAGAAATTGTGAACTAGCAAAGGAGGAAGGTCTGGTGAAATTCTTCCCAGAAAGGAATGGATAGTAAACATTTTAGGTCAGGCCTGCTATGTGGTTTCTGTCTCCAAGCACTGAGTTGTACTCTGCACCCAAATCAGTCATTGGCAATGATAAATACTCAAGTATGGGTGTGTTAACAAATGCCACTTGAAAATACAGCTGGCTCACTGGTTTTGGTTAGTGTACCATGTTTGGTCGACCTCTTTTTTTAAATTGATTTTTATTGAGCTCTACATTTTTCTTGGTCTCCTCCCTGCCTCTCCCCTCTCCTTCAGCCCTCCCCCAAAGTCCCCATGCTCCCAATTTACTCACGAGATCTTGTCTTTTCCTACTTCCCATGTAGATTAGATCTATGTATATCTCTCTTAGGGTCCTCATTGTTGTCTAAGTTCTCTGGAATTGTGATTTGTGGGCTGGTTTTCTTTGCTTTTGAATGGATAATGATAATGTGAAACATTTACACAATGGAGTACCACATAGCAGAAAAAAAATTGTGACAGCTTGGTAGACTTCTGATAGAAACTACAAGAATGTTTACAGACTGCTCATAGACGTGCAAATTTGTACAATTAATTCATAAGTTATTTATTATCTTACAACAGTATTACATACATGGTGGTGGCTAATCTTCATCACCTAGAAACACATACACATATACACACAGACACACACATTATAATGATACTTCCTGAGAGAACTAATATAGGGGGCAATATCTTCACTAAGTGTAGGCTGAAACACACTAAGATGGGGTGTCTTTGGGAAAAAATGTAGAAGGAAGGAGTAGGTTACCGCTGCAGCTATTCTCCCTCCCTCCCTCTCTGTCATTTCTCTTTTGTCCTTTCCCTCTCTCCTTCCATGCTGCCATGCTATGAGCTACTCTCCTATTCCCTCCCCACATGGATGGATCAAGACCACAAATAAATTATTATCTAAGTTATTTTGTTCAGGTATTTTTCCCTAATGATACAAAACTGAGACCCATTTCTTCTCAGCAATTTCACTCTTCGATGATGTACTCCTCAGAAAGGCTATTGGTAGAAAGGCAACAGTGATTTGTGGGCATTAGTTTTAGTAATGAGATAATAGTATTGCCTCTTATAACATTGGCTGTAAAAGGGATACATTTACTATAATGTGCTAAAATGAAATAACTTCAGAGCAAAAAACAAGAAAGAAGACCAATGGCTCAAATAGTTAGAACGATGTGAAAGAGACCAGACAAACCCACTTGTTTAAGTTTTTCAAGTACGAGTTTTAGCCCCACCATAATGTTTACTAATTCTTGTTCTGTTTCTAAGAAGTACAAAAAAAAGAAAACAAATATTGTCATAAAGGTTAGGAGACTGGCATGATGACTGAAGAAATTGTACAAAAATCACTGATACTCTATTATGTATTTCTCCTATTTAAAAACAATATTTCTTTATTTTGCAATCTGGCTGCAGCTTCCTCTCCCTACTCTGTTCCCAGTCTTTTCCCTCACTCACCTCCGTTCCCACCCCCATTTCTGAGCCGGACTAAATTGACCTAATAACTTGCTTTGTTTTGAAGATTTTCCTATTCGTGCTTCAATAATAGACTTCGTGCTAAGAAAAATTCCTTTAACATACTAAAATGTTTATACAACTTTGCATGTGAGAAAAAAGAAATAGATATGGATATCCATTTAAGGCAGGCGCAGAAATATAAGTTAGGATACTCTATGATGGACAAAAATATTGAGTCCTGCAGACAAGGACTCATTCATAGCACACTCAGGAATCCTTTGCTCCTGTGAATACATCAAGTCATAAGGAGAAATTCACAAATAAAATGCATTCCCAGTTCTTCTACCATTATGAAGCATTTTGTTTAATGTTGTAAGAGTCATTGGATCCATGTTTAAATTGTTTTAGACCAGTCACCACTAAAGGGCATACATTTATATTATAGTGGTCGCCAACCTTCACTGCATATTAAAATATATTGACTACTGAAGACAAAAAAACAAGAACAAGAACAACAATGAAAAGCACAAATCATTGTTTGAATCTATCTCAACTAATTAAATCCAATTCTCTTGAGGTATGGCTGGGGCATTTAAAAAACTCTAGAGGAGGGTGTTATATGAAGGAGGTTTGAGAACCACTGACCTATGTGACACCCCTCAGAAGTTTGTATATTTAAGGTAGAAATGGCTCACTTCCCTCAGGGTAGTGGTTTAGGGAGAAACATGTAACGGCCCTGGAAAATGGAACTGCCCTCATATAGTCAATGATTCTAATAAAGTTCTGATGGCACTGCTTTCCAAATCTCAGAACTTTAAATCTCATATTGTTATCTTTCTCCTCTATGAATATTCTGGATCAACTCATGGAAATAGTGAAAAGGAAAGGCAAACTCATGGATGCACGGCCGTGGTGATCTGATAAGATACATAAGTAATTCCATTTTTTTCTTATCTGATGACATTTGCTTTGTTACTGAGTATGTAGTTAATTTTTGAGAAGGTTACATGAGGTTCTGAAGAGAAGGTATATTCTTTTATGAATAGATGGAATGTTCTATCTATGTCTGTTAAGTCCATATGAGTCATAACATCTGTTAGTTCCTTTATTTCTCTGTTAAGTTTCTATTTGGCAGACCTATCCAGTGTTGAGAATGGGGTATTGAAGTCTCCCACTATTAGTGTGTGGGACTTAATGTGAGATTTAAGCTTTAGTAATATTTCCTTTACAAATGAGGATGCCCTTGTATTTGAAGCATAGATATTCAGAATTGAAATTTCTTCTTGATGGATTTCACTCTTTGCAGATGATATACAAGTGACCCCAAAAATTTTACCAGGGAACTCCCACAACTCATAAATACCCTCAGTAATATAGGATACAAGATTAACTAAAAAAAAAATCAGTAGCCCTTTTTATTCAGATGATAAATGGGCTAAGAAATTAACAAAAGAAATATTACCTTTCACAATACCCACAAACAACATAAAATATTTTGTGGTAACTCTAACCAAACAAGTGGAAGACCTGTAAGACAAGAACTTTAAATCTTTTAGGAATTTGAAGAAGACACCAGAAAATAGAAAGATCTCTCATGCTTTTGGGTAGGTAGAACTAAAATAGTAAAAATGGCAATCTTACTAAAAGCAATCTACGATGGAAATTCTTATCAGACCTAGAAAGAATCTGTGGAAAAATCAAAAAAACCACTATAGCCAAAACAATCCTGTAAAATAAAGGAACTTCTGGAGGCATAACAATCCTTGACTTCAAACCTTACTATCTAACTAAGTACTAAAACCAGCCTGGTATTGGCATAAAAACAGACAGGAGAACATATGCAATTAAATTGAAGAGGCAGATATCAATCTACACACCTACGAACACCTGATTTTTGCCAAAGAAACTAAAATTATAAAATGGAAAAAATAAAGCACATTTAAAAAATGGTGCTTGCATATCTGGATATGAACATGTAGAAGAATACAAATAGATCCCTATCTACCACCATGAACAAAACTCAAATCCCAATGGATCAAATACCTCAACATAAAACCAACCACATTAAGCCTCATAGAAGAGAAAGTGAGAAGTACACTTGAATGCATTGACACAAGAGACTACTTCCTAAATATAATCCAGTAGCACAGACACTGACAGCAACAATTAATAATAGAACCTCCTGAAACTAAGAAGCTTCTGGAATGCATAGGATAAAATCAACAAGACAAAATGGCAGCCTATAGAATGGTAAAAGATCTTCACTAACACCACATTTGACAAAAGATGGATCTCCACAATACACAAAGAACACAAGAAACTTGACACCAAAAGAACAAATAAACCAATAAAAAATGGAGTACAGACCTAAAGAGAGACCTCTCAATAGATAAATCCCAAATGACTGAAAGATACTTAAGGAAATGACCAATATCATTAGCCATCAGAGAAATGCAAATCAAAACAACTCTGAGATTCCATTTTACAACTGTCATAACAGGCAAGATAAAAAACACAGATGATAGCCTATGCTGGAGAGGATGTGGGATAAAGGGAACACTCCTCTATAGCTGGTGGGAATGCAAAATTGTACAGACATTTTGGAAATCAGTATGACGATTTCTCAGAAAATTAGGAAACAATCTACCTCAAGAAACAGTAAAACAACTTTTGGTTATATGCCCACAGGATGCTTAATCATAACATAAGGACATGTGCTCAACTATGGTCATAGCAGCATTATTTGTAATAGCCAGAAACTAGAGGCAACCTAGAGGCCCCTCACCTAATAAATGGAAAAAGAAAATGCGGTACATTTAGACAATGTTGTACTACACAGCAGTAAAAAATAATGACCTCTTGAAATTTGCAGGCAAATGGATGAATCTAGATAAAAAACCATACTGAGTTGATGTGGGAAGGGTTTTCTGTTTTGTGTTGATTTCATTGCTTAATAAAGAAACTGCCTTGGCTGTTTTGATAGGTCAGAACATAGGTGGGTGGAGTAGACAGAATAGAATGCTGGGAAGTAGGGAGGTGAGCCAGATGCCATGGATCCAGCCGCCTGGTCAGACATGCTGAATCTTTCCCAGTAAGCCACCTCATGATGCTACACAGATTATTAGAAATGCGTTAAGCAAGATATGAGAGTTAGCCAAGAAAAGGAAGAGCTAATGGGCCAAGCAGTGTTTAAAAGAATACAATTTATGTGTTGTTATTTTGGGGCATAAGCTAGCCAGGCGGCTGGGAGCTGGGCAGCAGAAACGCAGCCCGCTGCTCCTTCTACACTGAGTGATCTAACTCAGACCCAGAAAGACAAATATGTACTCACTCATAGGTGGCTTTTAGACATAAAGTAAAAAAAAAAAACCAGCTTACAGTCTACAACCCCAGAAAACCTAGACAGTAAAGATGACCCTATGAGAGACATACATGAATTCACATAGGAAGGAAAAAATAAGAACTCCTGAGTATATTGAGAGCATGAGGGGTCACAGGAGTGTATAGAAGGGAAAGGGGACAAAAGGGAGAGGAGTGGAAAAAAATGTAAATCTCAGTAAAACCAATTATAAAACAGAAAATAGGCCTCTTGGAACTCATGACCTATTGTGATAGATTCATGAGAACATTTGATGGCTAGAACCCTAGAGATTTACATTCATTTTTAATATGGCAGTTCTATAAACAGTTTAGAATGAAGGTGAAGTGAAGTGAGTCTGAAGTTGCCAAGCTGAACGTCAGATTCAGTTTCATTGGCTCATGAGGTTTATGAGCTGGAGTGGCGGGAATAAAGCTATGTTATCGGATGTGATGTTTGTGAAATCTCACAAGGTTCCTTGGTAGTAGTCTCTAAGGAGCAGGGAAGTCATCTGTTGTATGATATCAATCGTAGCTTAAACAACTATCCAGGTGAACCTAGTAGATATTCATGCTGATGTGATGTGTGAGTGCTAAACAAAGTGAAATAGTAATTGGATCCAGGATAACTGAGAGGGAAATGGAAATGTTGCTTCAGGCATATTACCTAATGCTGGAAGTGATGACCATCCCAAAAATAAACAGAATTTCAAAAGGAAAAAAATAATAAAATATTATAATATAAAACAAAAACTAAATCATTGGAGCTGGACAAGATAAACAGAAAAGAGCCCAAGAGAAGGTACAAGAATCAGAGACACAGTACTTTGCATGCCCAGGAATATCATAAAAACAGTAAACTGGAAGCCGTAAAATACACCTAGAGGATCTGGTGCAGGTCCTGTGCATGCTGTTTCAATCTCTGTGAATTCATGTGATATTTGTTCATATTGATTTAGAGGTACTTGTTTTCTTGTGTTCTCCATCCCCTTGACTCTTGCACTCTTTACTGCCTTCTCTTCTATGAGGTTCTCTGAGTCATCAGGGGAAGAATTTGATAGAGTTATTCCATTGAGGTCAAGATTCCTCACCCTCTGCATAACATCTGGCTGTGGAATTCTGTATCTGTTCCAGTCTGCTACAGGGGGAGCTTCTCTGATGATGACTGAACAAGGCACTGATCTATGAATATATCAGAATGTCATGTTGACTAATTTCATTGCTATAGGTTTGTTCATTTGCTTTTTGTAAATTGGGGTATTTGATTTTACCCTAAGTCCCTAGGGTAAAAAGAGGAGCGGATAGCTTCCCGCTACCTGGCTCCCGGCTAGCATTACCCATAATAATTACACAGAAATTGTATTCATTTAAACACTGCCTAGCCCATTAGTTTTAACCTCTTATTGGCTAGCTCTTATATATTGATTAACCCATTTCTAATAATCTGTATCGCCATTTGACTGTGGCTTACTGGGATGAGTCTAACTGGCATCTGTCTAGGAGAGCAGAGCCATGGCGTCTGCCACACTGCCTTCTACCCAGCATCCTGCACTGTCTATTCCACCTACTTAATTTTCTGCCCTATCAAAAAGCCAAGGCAGTTTCTTTATTTAACCAATAAAATCAACACAAAGCAGAAGACCCTCCTACATCAGGTATCTATTTTCTGGTTCTTGGCTGATCAAGCAGTGTCAGGTATGGCTTACATCTTGTGGAGTGGGCCTTAAGTTAAATGGTTGGTTACTCCTAAAAGCTCTGTTCTGCCATTGCACTAGCATATTTTCCAGGCAGGATACCACTGATGATAAAAGATTTTATAGCTGCCTTGGTCTTTGCTTTTCTATTTTAATATTGTAAAGAGTACTTTCTTCATTGCTCTATGCAGGCAATAGCTCAACTTCTCAAAGTTCAATGAGTTGTATAGATGTCTTCATCAATGGGTTTGCAGTCAGTTTCTGGGAATCATCCCACGGTTTGCCAACAGCTATTATTGTTTGAGCATTTGCATGGGAACTCTTTGGCCAACAACTCAATGAGATGTGACACAATCCTGGTACTAGAAGCTTCGTTTGGTGGCAAAAGATATACAGTTGGGACCTTGTCTTTCACCATTATTTGATGATTTCTTGTAGGTTGCCTTCATATTCTTACATATTTTAAAAAGATTTTACTGTATTTGGTTTCATTACTACGCCTCAAATGGCCTTTAGTTGTAGCTTTCTCTCTTTGTATTCCATACCTCAGGCCCTTCTTCCCTTCCCTTCCCCATTCCAACTTATCCTCCTGTTCAAGCTCCACATCCAACCATAACTATCTATTGTTTCTCTTTTCCAATGAGGTACAGGCCCCCAACCAATTCCTTTTAACTTAAACATAATTTCATTATTTTCCCTCTTCTTTCTTTTCCTTACAATCCCTACCAGGTCCTCTGTCTCCTTCCTTATCCTGTTCCCTCTTACTCTCCAATGGATCACTTTTTCTTTCATTATTATTGTTATTACTACATATATGTATCTACATACATATATGTATTGTGTGCACAAATATATAAATACAACCTTCTGAGTCGATTTTTGTTGTTTGTGCATATAATATTTTAGAGATGATCTCTTTGTATTAGATAACCAATCAGAGGCTTCATCTCTTATTTCTCAATGTATCTGTAGATTTGGTAGACATTGACCATACTTAATTCTCTTTTACTTGAGATGATTCAAGAATCCAAATAATCAACCTTTGACCCTCAGGGAATATAAAACAACTAAGTGAATCCTTGACATCCCCAGAGTAGAGATTTACTATTAAAAATAAACTTGTTCTAAAACAAGACCACATATTCAAAAATGAAAAAAAATGTTGGCAGTTGTTTTCTGAAATTTGGAAAAAAATCCAGATAATTTTAAAATGTCTTTTCCTCAGAAGCATGCAATAAGTTCCACAGATAATAAATGGATAAGAAAAATGTGGTTCATTTTATTTTTTAAAAAGTGTGTGTATGTCACATCTGTCCTTCTGAAAAAAAACTTGTGTGTGTATATTTCATATACATACAATTTCACATATTTATATCTGATATACTGACATCTTGACTCTCACCTCCTACTTCTCTACCCACTCCTGTCCCCTTTCCCAACTCCTCATATATCTTTCTTGGCAGTACATGCCTATTAATTTTTGTTTTTATTTTGTGGTCCTTCAAGTCTTACCAGGGCCATTTGTGTGAACATAGGTTTAGTGCTATGCTGTGGAACCTGGTGTGCTCAGGAAAGAATACATAACTTAAGAAAGTATTTCCTGCTCTCCCAGAATCTACGCTTAGCCACAATGCCAGAATCAAAGAGTGGAGCTCTATGATCATCTCCTCCTTTCTTGATATGTCCAAATCATTTCCTTTAACATGTGACTATAATGAAACCATGGTCATAAAAAAAAATAACTTGTCTATACCTCAGTTTCTCAATCCATAGGCTAGGTACAATAGCTGCACTGATTACTGAATGAGAAGTTGCTGTTAGACCAATATCAAATATACAATAAATGTCAACATCTGTCAGCTATTAGCTCATATTCATAGTATCATTAATCATAAGAATAATTATTTGGTAATTACCATATGTCATAAAAAGCTTTAGAAAAAGTAAATGATTATATACATATATATCTTAAACTACAGTGTAGTTTAAATAAATTATATGCTAATTCATTTGAATAACATTTTAAAGGAATAACACAATAATATAAATGTTAAGACCATCCTCACAATAATTTTTATTGTACATATTTAGCATTATACTGAAGAATAAGTTATCATTACCCCCAAACACATAAATAAAATTCTGTGTTTTTTTTTTCATTTTTCTTGACCTCCCAGGGTCTCAGGCAGTATTGAGACTGTTGTCTACTGACCTTTCTTTAGACAAATACATTAAACTTTTCTAGCACATATTTCAGGTTTTTTCACAGCTTATAAGAACACAAAGTACTAGGTTCCTTTGCCAAGTTGACATTCATATTTATCCATAAAGATTAATGATGCATCACTGCTTTAAATTTAAAAACAAATTTAAAATTTTTGAATTCATCTTTTTTTATGCAGATTTCTCATTCTTGGGAGAGATGCCAGCATCACATCCCAGAGGTGAGCAACTTTCTGTGTTATTTTTGAATCTTCTTAATCCTCCCACACACAATTCTAATTCAGCAGCCTGTCTGATAGTTATTCTTTCATTTCTATCTCTCTGGTTCTTAACGATCTCTGGCCTGAATCACTGAAACATACTCTCTGTTAGCAGAGGCTCCCAGGCTGTCTTCATTCTAATTAAGAAAAAAAATGACATGATTGAAGTCACAGTTAGGTTTCTTGACTGCATTTCATTAAAACACTTCCCTTTAGATCTCAATACCAGTCATCTACACCATTCCTCAAATCCAAAAAGCAAGCATTTCCCAAATCTCACCTCATTCAATCTCATCTTCTTTTCTCATCTTTGTTCAAAAAATTATTCACATTTTGGAATTATATTTATATTTCTCACATTCCATTTTTATAGTTACAACACATCACGAGATATGAAATTTTGTGTGACTATACATACTTCTAAATTCTTACATTCGATCAAATAGAGTTTTAGAGAGTAAACAAATAATGCTTTTCTCTCAGAGTATATCACACACACAAATCCAAAGTGCCAGGGAAGTTTACCTGAATTATAAGTGCCTGAGCAAGAGGTTTCTGTTTTGTTTGCTACTGTAACTCCTAAATGATCCCGCTTACTAATAAATGCACAGGGATGACACTAAATGAGTAATGATAGAATATGTTCTTGCAAGACTAAATGATACTTATTATAGAGATACTCAGAATAGTATTCTCCGTATGGAATGGAAATGTTTTCCTGTGATGCAATGTATCAACTATTTATCTAAACATGTCCACGGGGCATGTATACATTTCCTTTTTATATAGGACTATAATCAAGAAAAGGGTAAAACTAAAAAGAAAAGTGCTGATGTTTTTAACTTGTAAGTGGATTGAACTTAACTGCCTGAAGGGCTTATGGGAAGAGTTTGATGCTACGCTCCTCCATGCCATACACTAATACCCAGCAAAAGATGTTCACCATTCCAAGGTAGTTAATTTTAGGGACACGTGGGCATCAAAACTTTTTCTTTTCTCTTTTAGAATCTTCGAACACAACAATATTACATGTTGATTATGCTCGAGGTAAATTTGTAAGTCAAAGTTGTGAAAACCATATTAGAAATAATTAAATTACAGAAATCCAATTTCTAGCTATAACTCAAGTATAATGATCTGTTAAAAAGAGAACAATCTTTACTACATGTGTAAACCTCAATAAATGCCAAAATCTCATACCAATTTCTGCCTTGAGCTTTATGCACTGGCCTGGGAGCTACACTGCTATTAGTGGGAAAAGAACTCTACTGGCCTAGTGAAATGGGAGCACCTCGAAATTTTAAGCACTTCTTCAGGGTAGCATAACATGTTTTCTTGATACCTAGTATTATTTGATGACCCCTTGTTTCATTTTTATAACATGCTATTGAGGTCATATAAATTATTTATATGTCAGTTTGCTGAAATGTCTTATTACATTTCCAGAAATATACCAGAAAGACTTAAGCAATGTTCTGCAATCTATCCTTTATACATCAGTCACCTGTCTATCATATAGCTACCTACCATTCTGTCTTCTATTTCTTCTAGAAACACAGCATGACTAGGCTATCCAAGATTTGGAGGTCATGCTTTACTTTTTTCTTCCACATTATATTATAATGCTACAATAAGAAGACAAGAAGTGAATCAATT
Organism: Microtus pennsylvanicus; assembly: GCF_037038515.1. NCBI lineage: Eukaryota > Metazoa > Chordata > Mammalia > Rodentia > Cricetidae > Microtus > Microtus pennsylvanicus. Next base: position 181,625,477 of record NC_134579.1, on the reverse strand, counting down.
GGTAAGTAGTGCTTTAAAGCTCCCTTCACATATTATAGAAAAATAAAAGCTCAGGTAAGGTCTAACTATGCCATATATAGGTGACCTCATAGTACCTGATTCTTTCAACTGACCTACTTAAACTCACTTGTGCAGAATGATGCATTATTTGTTTTTTAGAGAGAAAAAAGAAACAGAGACAGAGAGGAAGAAAGAGGCAGAGAGAAACAGACAGAGAGACTGAGACACACATAAAGAGATCTATATATCTGGTTTCTAAATTAGATAGTATGTGTTATTCCCAGAACACAATGTCTATTTCTCTGCGGTACTTTCATATGCTGAGAGTCCCTAGGATGACATATAAGTTTATGAGCCAGGCAACATCTGAAATTTTAAATACAGAAAATTTGGGCCTGAATTATCCCCTTGTTCCTCAGAGTTTGTCTAACCTAAGTCAGCTGACTTTCTCTCTTTTGGTCTTGGTATTCTCACATAGAGGATTTTATGGTGATGGTTATATGAAATGATAAATTTTTCAAAGTGCTAGAAAATGGGCAAATTTTACATGGTTCCTGATGTTGTAAAGCAAGCACATTTGTAGAATATGCATGTGCATGTGGCCCAAACTATGCTCCAAGGTATAACTTAGAAAGACTGTATGCAAAGAGTTCAGAGTTGGGGTGGGGGCTGGAGATGTGCGTTTCTGGCAGTGTGTATAATTATCTGGCCATTCATGATGACTCCATCCTTTAACTTTTTATAGTAACAGGATATTTTAGTGTTCTCTCGTTATTTCAGTGATGTTCTGTTATTTTTGCCTCAATTTGATAAAATAACCTGTAACTTTAAAGAAGAAATTTACACAAGTCATCAAACTAGCAAGCAGCCTAGTCAATGTTGTAAACCCGTCCTCTTGCTTCTGATTCTTTTTACCATCTCTTCACTATGACCTAGTCTTCCTAATATATAAATCACATTACATTAGACAATCCCCACACTGAAGTAAAGCATTCTATTAGGAGCATGAAGAATCATTCTCATTAGCTTATGGTTCCACCTCATGTACTGAACCAGTGTATAACAATGATGCTAATGAATATCACCGAAGCTTTTATTTAAAAGTTAATTTCATCCACCTCGATTATTTAAGTCCTTTCTTCTGCTCAAGTAAGTCTGACTAAATCTTTTTTGGTGTTGTTTAAATTTTACTTTTAGCTTTCTAAACATTCTACAGCCACAGGTTTTATTTGTTTATTGACAACTTGACAGAATGCAAGATCCAAATAAAAAGAGACGTGTGTATCTATCTTTGAAGAGATGTCTAAGAGAGTAAGGGGATGGGAAAACACTAAGAACATGATCTCAGACCTGAGAACCCACACCATATAAGACGATATCCCTAGTATTCTTCTGAATAAGTGAATTTCTATCAGTAATGTAACTTTTAAACTGTTCTAACCTTTAAAAAATAATAGAAGGAAAACTTACTTTTCTTTCATCTTAAATATGATTTTATGTATTTTGGAAAAAGAACCATGAAGTGGCCTGCTGGGGTGATTATGCTTTAAGGGCCTTTCCAATGATGGGTAGAGTCAAAAGTTCTTCTCTCTGGACCATGCTTTCTATAGGGAAAAACTCTTCTGACTTTGACATAATTGAAAATTAATCTCAATTATTTTTATGTTTTGAAATCATAATGGTAATTTCTTAACAATTTAGTTTTCTGTCTGTACTAAAATACAATGGAGAAATTGTAAGGTTCTTTAAAGGGTATTTGCTGTATTGGAAAAGACTAATAGGGTATTTTATAAATATATCTTAGTTGGCACTAGATACTAGAGTAAAACAGTGAGGTTCCTGAACGGTTATTTTAGAAACTCAGCTGTCCTGACTCCAATATAACAACTAAGGAAGACATCAGGCACTAAAGTGTATTTTTCTTTTAGAACTTTCCAATTTAGGGCAAGATAACAATTAGAATGTTTGAAAATAACTCGTAAATACCATTCAAAGACTAGAGGCAGGGATGGGTTGGTGAATGTATATTCAAAAACGTCATGCTATAAGATCCCGTTTCCATGATGTGGGGGCAGTTAGCCTGCACAAGTATGCTAACTCTATGATATTTGTACAGTGATGGAATTAACTAATACTGTAGTTAATTTTAGTTAAGATTTCTGAGAATCTTTGCTATTGTTTAGTAGTGAATGACTACTATACATTATACATTGGTCTGCTTCCATCTATATGAAGAATGACAATATCTCATAAACTTTATTTGTTAGAAAGAAAGTGGGCAGTTTGTTTTACAGGTTCACTGAAGCATCAAAAGTCATATGATTAACCAGACATTAATATTCAGTTAGTATTGAAGAGTTCATAAGATCATAGAAAGTTGAAGCTTTGACTGTGCTTACGCTTACGTAAAAATAATTTATAAAAGCACTCAGTATTTTCCTAGGTCATTGAATATCCCTGTTGAAATGAACAAATTGAACAAATTGGTGTCCTACATGACATCCTTAATAAATAATATTGGACTTTACACTTTGTAGTCAGAAGAGAGTCTTACCTGATGTGGAGTGCTTTCTGTGTGTTTTGATTGGAATTTGAAAGGGGGCTGACTCAGAAGTGATTTCAGTAAGGCAGCAGCTTCTGTTACTGCAGAGAGTCATGTCCTCAACTGTTTGAAGACTCTCTCATTTACTAAACAAATATTTGTTGAGTAGCTACTCTGTTTCAGGCCTTGGCGAACAAGACAAACAGAGTCCTAGACTTTAAAAGGTCACATCATGCCAGATTGCCATTGACACATTAAGAAAACAAAAGGCCAGAAGGACAGACTGATTACCAATACTTGCTGACCCCTTCTCGCACACATACAAACAGCACATCGCCAGGTGACAGGTAAGTGCGTGACAAGAATAATTTCCCAAACATCAGCTCTCACTGTAGGCTGCTCTGGACTTGGAGCTTGCATTAATTCTACTCCTCGAGCGTTCATGTTTGCACAATTTCATCCTAAATAGCACAGCTTTCTCTATCTAATGTGTACACTATGTGGCATAGTGGTGTGGTTTCATAAAATAGCTATTCATCTCATGGAAAGCAAAGCCAGGAAGCAAACACTTCCTTCAAGCATTTTACAACAATTAGGAAAAAGTTTTATTAAAAACACCCAAGCAAACTCAGAAATGTTGTCTTTTAATATTCAGAAACGTCTTGCTTTTTGTTGTCTGAGTCCCCTTTAGAGCTGGCAATGGCCATTTGGTAATTCTACTAGTTTTGTAATAAGAGCAGCGGGGCTGCGTCCCCAGCACCCCGACCGCCTGGCTAGCTTATACCCCGAAATAATTACACGGACACTGTATTCTTTTAAACACTCTTGGCCCATTAACTCTAGCTCTTACAGGCTAATTCTCATATCCTGATCAACCCATCTCTAATAAACTGTGGCATCAGTCTTACTGGGAAGATTCTAGCCTACGTCCATGCTGGTTTGAGTTCATTGCATCTGCCTCAGAGAGCAGAGCTATCGCGTCTGTCCAGGAGAGGGGAGCATGGTGTCTCTCTGAGCTCACTTCCTCTTCCTCCCAGCATTCTGTTCTGTTTACTCCTCCCACCTATGTTTTAACCTATCAGGGCCAAGCAGTTTCTTTATTGCTTAACCAATGAAATCAACAGATTGATATATGACACTCCCACATCATACTAGCTATTAGGAAATCCCAATAGAAGACCTGGGAACACCTCTTCTTTATCTTGCAGACTTAAGTTTTCACTTACTAAATTGCATGTTTTCCATGGCACTGGTTTCTCTCTTCAGTGCACAAATGGGCAACTGAAGCTAACAGAAAAAAAAATTACAGATTTCTGGGAAAGATAAGATTTTTTTTTAAAAGCCCTTGATGAACTCTACTGTACATACTTCATTTGAAAATCATACAAATCTATTTTGAGGTCATTATTTCTTAGAGTTTATGTTTACCTAACCAAGGAAGCAGGAGATCAGGGATGCTTTCCTGTCTGTATAGGGAAGCATTTATCTGCGAATGGCATGTCTCCTAATAGAGAAAAAGTCTGTCCAATGTAGATACTCATGTTCAGGCAACTTATTAAATATAAAAGCTTCCCTTGTACTACTAACACTGTTAACCTAGAGAAATGTTCTGACTCGCAGAATTTGTTTGATAGCCAATCTTTGTTTACATCATCAAATTGAAAGAATATTAAAATTTTTTCCAAATGATCAGTAAACAGCCACGTTCCAAGTTCCTTGAGTACTGCCCCACCCCAAGTGAAAGAATTTACTGGAATCTTCTTTATTGGCCTCTGTAAGAAGAAGCCCATGGAAGACAACTTTCCATCTACTCACCTCTGGGTTTTTGATATCAGGGCTTTTGTAGGTAACAAGTGAAGAAAAAAATATTTCATTCTGGTGGCAAAGATGAGCTAAAACTACACATTTGAAGAGCTTTGGGATACCTACCAGGGTTATAGTCATTGTTGGTAAAGCCATATTGTCAAATTGTCCTAAGATTTTGAATAACTAAAATGACAAAAGATGGAAAAATAGTCAGACTTGGTGTCATCTACCTGAAAACTCAGACACATAAGAGGCTGAGGTTGGAGGACAACTGTAATAAGGCCAAGTCGGCATGGGCTACATGAGACTATATCAAAACCAAAAATATGACCAAGAGCAAAGGCATGTAGTTCAGAGCTAGTGGACTAGCCTAGGGTATAGTTTCTAAAAGTCCCAGGTTCAATCCTCAGTTTCACATTAAAACCAGGCGTGTAGTGAAGAGAGAGGAGCTACATGTAGCATGTATATGGTCCAAAGGACAAATCTCTTTAACCATCATTAACGTAGTATCATGCCAAAACAGTAGCCAGAATTTTCCCCCATTTTTGACATTTTAACAAATTATATTTTTTATTTTTGTTTTGATATTGACTGGCTCAAAACAACTTACTTGCATACATTAACTGATTCAAACACAAACACACACACGATTATATTAGTGATTAACCTAGTGATTATGTTAGTGATAATATATCTGCATTCATATAATTTTATTCAGTAATATTTAGTAAACACTCACTAAGTAAACATAGCTATGCTTAACAAAGGCAAAACCAAAGGCGTATAAACTATCATTCCAGTCCAGGGGGCCATAAAAAATAACAGCAGTACTGTTAAGGCAGTTTTTTAAATTGTTGTTTTCTTATATTATCTCATGGGTCTTGCAGTATATATGAATATATATTAAAGTACATAAATAAGGGAAGATGGTAGAGAGTTATTTTTCCTGTATGATAAAAAAAATCATTTATCTCTTTCTCATTCTCATCACATACTCACGAAGAAGCCTATATCCTAAGAATTTCATCAGCTTACAAAGAATAAGTGCTAACATTCAAATGCACCTCCATAGAGATAATATATTTGCATTTGTATTAATTTATTCACTAATATTTAGTAAACACTCATTAAGCATCTATAGCTATGCTTAACAAGGGTGAAACCAAATGAATATAAAATACCAATCCAGCCCAGTGGGGCCATATCAAAATAGCACCAATATTGTTAAGACAGATTTTTAAATTGTTATTTTCTTAAATTTTCCCACGGGTCTTGCAGATTGAAAAGACATTTGAATATAATACAAAGAGAGAAAGCCTTGTGTGAGTGGGTCAGTAAGGAAAGAGACTGAAAAATGATGGGCGATTTATTCACAGTCAACCCCGAAATTTTCCTTCCTTGTGGAAGTCAATGTCTACTAAGCCAAGGTCAAACTTTAATTAGTGACTAATGTGGCTTTGCATCCAGAGCAAACAGTGTTAGGTTTCTGTGTGCCTGGTCACATGTTTACTAACACATGGCCTTTTTTTGTGTGTATGGTTCTGTTAAAAAACATCTATTTAATATATACTGACTGTCTATTAGCATCAAACTCAGTATAGTTCATGCCTGAATGAAGCTTCTTTAACGTATGCGTTCTCTGAAAAGTTCATCACCACCTGGTTGCACTGTGAACCCAAGTATTTCAGCAACATGCTTTGGGGATGTATTATTTAGCAAAATCACAGACACAAAGCCATACAATGAAATAAATAAATGGTAAATTCAATTAAAACGTTCACATTGTGAGTGAAAATGAGAGGAGAATAGTCTTTATCAACCTTGGGTAACTCTGGGTGGCTCAAAACAATCATAACCATGCAATGCCCTTAAATCTCATGAGAGTACCCTAAGAATTAATAATGTCCTTATAAAGAAACTCAGGAAGTAGAAAGGTAGTACCGCTTAGAACGTACACCAACAGCATAGACAGATTATACTTATAAAGAAAAACAAAGTGTTTGTTACACTCAGTCTGAAAAACTGGTTCACATAGTAATATCAGGAATGACTAAATTTGTGGACCATGTGATTATACATTTATTTTTCTTAGAGGTAAGGTGGACCAGGAACTTTAGTAGAGTTTTGTAAGAAATGCAAATTCTTGCCACTGCCCCCCCAAAAAAAACCCCAAAACAAAACAAAACAAAAAAACCAAACCTGTAACATCAGAGTTTGGAAAGAAGTGAAAATCTAGTTGATCAAGATTTCCGTATTAACTGTGATGCAGAGGACTGGAAATTTTTATGGTTGTAGCTGAATAATGAATACAAAATAAGGGTCGTCCTTATTAAAATTATAGTATCCTTATAACCGTATCAGTATACTGGTATTTATCTAGTTGTAATGTGAATTTTTTATTTTGTTTTATGGTTTTTTGGGGGGGGTTATTTTTTTTATTGAGAAAAAGGAAAAACAAGTTTCCCCCTCCTCCCAGCCTCCCATTTCCCTTCCCCTCCTCCCACCCTTCTCCCCCTACCCCCACTCCTCTCCCCCTCCCTCTCCAGTCCAAAGAGCAGTCATGGTTTTTGTTTTATGGTTTTAGAAAATAAGTTTATAAATGCGATGTTTTAGTTTAGAAATTTGGAAGCAGTCATTCATAATAGCTAGAAGTTGGAAATACCAAGATGACCATCAATGGATAAATTGATAAAGAAAACGTGGTACATTTACACAGTGGAATATTATCATCCATTAAAAACATGAAATCATTATATTCACAGGTAAATGGATTGATCTAGAGAAAAATTATCCTGTGTTAGGTAACCCAAACCCAAAAAGGCAAATGTGAAATGTACTCACTTATGTGTAGATTTTAGCTGTTAAGTCATTAATAAGCAAACTACAATCTACATAACTGCAGAGATTAGGTATAAAGTAAGCGACTACAGGGTAGGGAATGGATCTCCTAAGGAAGGAAAATAGAATAAATGACTATAGACAGACAGATAGTGGGGTCAGGTATGGTCGTATCAAATGGGGAGGGAGGAGAGAAGGAAAGAGGTGGGCAAGGGAGGGAATATAGGTAGGGACAGCCAGAAAGAAGAGCCATTTGAGGGGTTGTATAGAAACCTACTATAATGGAGTCTTGCTATAACACACACACACACATATATGTATATATATACATATATATATGAAGGTGATCTAAATGAAATTGCTAAATTGAGAGCTATCGACACAAACTCCCACACCCAGAAACTATCTAAAGTTAATAACCATTTGTAAATGAAAATAACTATGTAAAGTTAATAACTATTTTTAAATGAAAAATATTTTTTTTCTTCAAGACAGTCTTACTGGGATATCAAACCACTCTTAATGGTAGACCTAGAAGTAAATGGCAAAACCAAAGTGAACTGATGATATCTTTGGAGCTCTGTCTCACAATGTATGTTAGTTTATTCATTTTTAACTTTAGAGTCTTTTGCATATATACTATGGCTTCTAGTTTTCTGTGATTCTTGGGTATGAGCTATAAATATTGTGTGTGTGTGAGAGAGAGGTGGAGGGATTCTGTATTCTTGGAGACTGTTATGGTCACTACAGGTCATTTAGAGGCATCTCATCCTTTTATCTACTTACCATCATCATTACCTGGTATAATAACAAAAAAAAATAGCTGAAATTCTGCTAAATCTCTTCTGAGAAGAATTATAGACAGTTGAGAGCTCCTAACATAGAACAGAGTGATTTTCATTCATTAACATATTCAACTTAATTCAATTTGTGTTTATTGACCACCAGTCAAATCTAAGACTGAGTTTGGGTAGAAATACAGAGACAAACAAGACACATGTTATATTGACTTCTATCTTAGGCTTTATCCCTTATAAGGAAATGAATCCATTTTAAGAGGTGGGAAATAGTTTTTTTGATTTGTATAGATTGAGGCATCAACCTATGGATTATCTAGTGGCATTTTCTATGTGATAAAAATCCAATTCTGAAACCACAAAGCTACCCACAAACAGCCTGGGGTTTTGTGACCTGTATGCTTATTCTGCAAATCACTTTGTGCTTTCAAGCTGTGCCTAATGCTGTTACTGGACATAGAGCCATTTATTGTTAGAAAGAGAGATATTCAAACAAGGCATGGAGATTATTTCTTTTCTTTGATTGGAAGCCTATTTATTTAATCACTGGAGGTTTATTGTCAAATATTCTGGGGATGTAGTGATTGTTCAGTAAGTTAAGAATCTTGCAGAAGACTTGGATTTAGTTCCCAGCACTAATACAGCAGACTAGGATTCTTTATTTCTTTAGTTTTTGGTGTTCTAACAATCTCATTATTCTTTATGCACTGCATGAATTTGGTATGCATATACCTATACATACATAAGTAAATAACACACACACACATATATCTATAACTATCTATAGCTATATCTATAAATGTATACACCAATATAGGCAAAATAAAAATAAATAAAATCCTAATCAAAAACATTATGAAGTGGTCAGTTAGAGCAATGGAATGGGAGGTTCTTCCTATATGAGATTAAACTAGTCAAAATTCTAGCATGGGAGAGTTCAGAAGATTCACTCCTAATGGGAGAATTACAGGAAGTTGATGGCTACTGAGATAGATTACCTATTTTCTTTGGAAGTATTGCCACTTGTAGATTGCCCATGCTCCTGTAAATGGCCCTATACTAAAATGTATATTGGAGGTATTACCTGTACTCAGTGAGCCATATACAAAAGAGATTATTTGAAGGAGAAGAAGGTATATGGAAGGATTTTAGAGGAGGTACATACGATTAAAATACATTTTAAGTATGTGACATTTCCAAAGAATACATTAAAAAAATTATAAAAATAAATAAAAAATAGTAAATAAAAAGTATAAAATATTTATGGGGTTAAAAATAATTAATAATATTAATATAAATATTTGAATCAAAGCTACATTTCATAAAATGATAGAAACAGTCAACTGCTATTGTTTTAGTATCTCGTCATTGTAAACTCTTAAGTATAAAATTATATCCATGCATGTACATAACTTGATCTTAGCCAAGAAGCTGAGAAGAGGCTGTGTCTATGTGAATGAATGCACATGTATGTATACACATACACATACACACATTATACACACACACATATGTAAACAGAAGTTTCTGTCACACCCAGTCCTGCAGCCATTTAGACCCGAAGAAACACTTAGAGGCTTATATTAATTATAAATATTTGGCCTAGCCAGGCGATGGTGGCGCACGCCTTTAATCCCCAGCACTCGGGAGGCAGAGGCAGGCGGATCTCTGTGAGTTCGAGACCAGGCTGGTCTACAGAGCTAGTTCCAGGACAGGCTCCAAAGCCACAGAGAAACCCTGTCTCGAAAAACCAAAAAAAAAAAAAAAATATATTTGGCCTATTATCTCAGAACCTTACTGGGAAGCCACACCCTCATGGTGAAACACAGATTAATAGAAATGGATCAATTTAAGATATAAGAGCAAGCTAGGAATATGCTTGATTCTTTGGCCAAACAGTGTTGTAATTAATATAGTTTTGTGTGATTATTCAGGTCTGGGGGACCAGGACCAAAAGCACAGTCTCTGTTTATACAATAAATATTAATGATATAACTTGTCAATATATACCTAAATGTAGACCACAAATTTGATAAACAGTGGTGAGAAGTGGACTTGAATTTGTCTACTCATCCGGACCATCTATAAATATATGAACGTCTTAAAATCTGAACTTCAGGGAAACAAGGAAAAAAGAGCCAGACTAAGCTGGGAAACTGGGCCAACAGTTGCATAGGATCATTCAAGTCACAGAGAAATAAAAATTCAAATTCCAATTTCAGGAAATATTGAGTCAGTAAGCCTGGAGCCTGGAAACAGCTCTGCTTAAAAATATCTAAGGGTGGGTGGTTAGAATTGTGTATTTCTGAAGGAGAGATAGGCTATGTTAGCAGAGCAAAGAATCAGAAGAACATCTTCCACAATTCAGTAAGTGGTCTGCAAGCATGAGCAGGTTGAAACAGCCATATTTGTTCTTTTTCTCCTTTCATAGCTCCTCATACCCCTGGGTTCATGATTTACTTATCTACATGATGGTATTGCCCTAGGATCAGTCTCTAAAAATGTAAAAAAAAACAACCAGCTGAGCTTTTAATAGCCAGCTATAAGAAAATATAATCAGGTATTGTGACTTTTTTCTATTTGTAACACATGACTGACTTGATGAGTCTTTTCAAAATATGCTCTTATTTTCTGCCGTCTTTCTCATTTGAACTCTGTTCTTGCAATTTCAGGAATATTATTTTACATGGTCAGCAAATGCAAAATGAATGAGTCTTCACAATTTGGTAATGTCAATGGCATGTAGTTAGAAATGAAGTTAAAGGGAATTGGCTAATTTAAAAACTGAGTAAAAGATAAACCATTATAAGCAATTGTGTATCACAAGCAAGTGAAAACCCTGAACAAAGGCCCATGTTTACTTCAAGAAGCTATAGGATGATATACATATATATGAACCACCTACTGACCCTAACAAAGGCATACACAATTGAATGTCTTTATAATACCAACACATCTGTGGTGACTTGAATGAGAAATGTCCACATCAGGCTCTTACATTTATAAATGTGGTTCTCAGTTATGGTGCTATTCAGGGAGGTTATGGAACTTTGTTGAAGAGATACTGTCCCTGGAGGAAGGTCTTCACAGTTCATAGCCTCACTCCACTTCCTGTCCTTATAATGTTCCCTTTGTTTGGGAAAAAAATTAAATCAGTCCGTTTCCTGCTCCTGAATCTTACTGTCTGTTCCCTGTCACTATGTATTCTAAAGTCCTGTGTTCCTTACATTGCTGTGCTCTCGATGGTTTATCACAGTGGCAGAAAAGTGACGGATACCACATCTTTAGACAGTTTTATTTTGTCCTTGCTGCTCTGAAATGTGATCCACAATAGTCCTATGGAATACTTTAAGTCTTTAATCCTACTTATCCTTCAAATTCTTGCTCTTATAAATTATTTTAGGTTGCTACTCTGATCTGCTAGTTTATTCAGACTTTCAGTCTTTTATGCAACACATATTCACTCACTTTCTTGTGCTGGGTGATAAGAATACAGCAGTGAAGAACTTTATCGGGTTCACCGTTTTGGATTTTGCTTTCTGCTTCTGTGAAAACAGATCAACAACATGTACAAACAAGCTGTCTCAGGGAGAGGGTGACACCCCTGTAGTGAGAACTCACTGGGATAAAAATATTTCCATTTTATTTCCTGAGACTAGTCAATACTGATGGGTAATAATGATTGACTCCTTAGACTTAGGAGCTAAGAGTGCTACCTTCTGATTTACTTTTGTATTTGATTTAAATCTATGATATAAGCATAATTAACATTTTTAATTTCCTAAACGGAAGATCAAGTGTATATAGAAATACAGAGGAATTAGAACAATAACTTAGAGGCAACTGAATGACAGATGCTACAACAGAAAGGAGAAAGGTTGGAAAAACGAGAGGAAATGATCTAGAAGCCATTTGGGAAGTGGTATAGGAGCTGCATGTGAGAGGGATTTTTGCAAAGAGAATTAGTAAGGAAAGGACCTGAAGGTAGAAGGGATACTTTAAGAGTGAGGCAAGTCATGTCCATCTGATCTAGTGAGACACACTGTAAGGATGAGGATTTGCATGAAGTATGGTGAGGATGGGGAGGCAGAGGTCACTGGTGAGGGCTTCAATTCCTCTGCCAGAGTGTTTGATTTTATGCTGTAGCTAACAGGGAGCCACCGAAGTGTTTCAAGCAGGTGAATGACCTTCTATATCTTGCCCTTTGGAAAGATCACCCTGTCTCCACAGCTGAAAATGGATCCGAGAGTTAAATAGGTCGCCAGGCAAACTGTTTGGAAACTATGTGTGAGTCAGAGCACAGTTTGATGATTCTTGCCAGGCAGAAGTCGTGAGCTGCATATTGAAGCTGTTTCCAGGAAGGGGATAAAGTAGACAGAATTAATACACCTCCATGACTTTGAACAGAAAGTGTTGACCGAGGTTTCTGTCCCACCTGGACCCATAGCCATTCAGTCCCCCAAAATATACAGAGGCCTACATTAATTATAAACTGGTTGTCCTAGTAGCTCAATCTTTCTTATTAACTAATTCTTACATCTTATATTAGTCCATAATTCCTGTTTGTGTTAGCCATGTGGCTTGGAACTTTTTATCTGTGAGGCATTCTCATCTTTCTTACTCTGTGTCTAGGTGAAGACTACAGACAGAACCTTTCCTCTTCCCAGAATTCTCCTGTTCTCATTACCCCGCCTATACTTCCTGCCTGGCTACCAGCCAATCAGCCTTTTATTACAAAAATACAAGCGACAAATCTTTACAGGGTACGAGACCATTGTCCCACAGAAGGAAAGGAACATTGTATAAGAAAGTCATAGTGGCTCTCCCAGTTTCTGGCCTTAATGACTGAGGAAAATATGACATTATTAAAGGAAAATGGAAATATGGAAGTGAGGTAGCATTCAGACAATTGCTGACACTATATATATATATATATATGTATATATATATATATACATATATATATATATATGAGTAAATCTAGGTTTTCCTTGCTGATTGTGCAAATGATTAGTGAACTGGAGAGCATGGAAACCCATGAAGGCTGTCCAGTTGGACCAACCATCAACGTTTGTGTTGAAAACTTGTGTGATCTTCTGATCAGGCAGCTTTTCTCTCAGAATGTTTTAAGATAACAACAGTGTGTGCCACTGTACCTTCAGATAATCGGGGTGTTAGACAAGAAAATATATTTTCCACATCAGTCCCAGGACACTGTTTTTTTGTTGATTTTCTTTGTAGCATATAGTCGATGATAGTGATCCTATAACTCTAAAACATGTTTTTGCTTTTGGAACTGTCAGGTATCTAGTCTGAAAGTCTGATAGAGTCAGATGTGTGAGCTGTCTTATTTCTTGGAGCTTGTGTAGACACTGAAAGAAGCAACCATGGACCAGGTACAGTATAAATTGCTCAAGCCATGAATGTGTATATGGAGCTCTAATGAAATGGGCCTAGGTCAATTTTAGAAATCGAAGTTCCAGTTTGTACTTCTTTTCATTTGGACAGGGGCCTATAAACTGATAATTCCAGTCACGGCTCAAAGAAAAAGAAAAATGAATAAAACATGATTGCCCATAAATCGTTTCCTTTCTTTCTTCTCAGAGACAATGCTTATGTCTAGGATACAAACAGCACTTTACTCTTTTTAGTTAGTGGTGTTTTAAATAATCTATTTATTGGGTATGGGATCAGAAGAAAACATTTGTCTTCCATTTTTATAAGAATGCAAGGACTTGGGTGATTGTATTACTTAGGCCATGAATCTGACAAAGACTGAAAAAGAAATATCATCTCTCAAAACTCTCTACAGTCCAAGAAACACCTCTAAATTCAAAGGCACTATTCAGGTTGCAATGTTTATTCTTATAAATAAAGTGATATATTAATTTGATGTGACTGAAAACAGAAAGAAGATGCTGTGTTCCTTGCCATCTAGGCAATAAACACAAGATGTGCGCTTTCTGAATAAAGCCCTCCAAAGCTTGGAATCAAATTATGCAAATGTTAGCAAATGCAAATGCTGGCACCCGGCTTGCGAGTAACATTTACAAATGATGATTCGGCCAGAGCTTAGAAGAAATTAAATTATTTTTTGTCTCTGAAGAATAAAAGCAACTAGTGTTTTTAAGGTTCTCAAAACTTTTGTTGTTTAGCTGATCTTCATTGTTCAGTCATTATCAAATTTCACTTCCTGACAGTACATAGGATGATACCATGTTTCTCACCTGGATGCTCCATGAAAGCTCCACCCTGTGCATGGTATCTGCCCCCAAGCGGACCTCTCAGGTCTGCATGAGTTAATGATATAGTTAAATGCTTGGACAAAGAGACACTGAAGTATTAATTGCCCTAAATTTGATGGTGTGTTTTCTGTATGGTATTCTGATGAGGCAGGCATTTTGGATTCCCATAGTGTGGTCAATACTTTTGAACCTCTTACATGTTGAGAAAAGACTGATGGCCCTAAAAATTTTTTTTGATAAATGTTATATCTACTCATATTTATAGAAGAAGATTTTAAAATTGGCTGGTGAGGTGGCTCAGTATGGAAAAGTATTTGCTGCATGTGGTCGATCATCTGGGTGCAATCCCTAGAAACAACTTAAAACTACAAGAAGACAACTGACTCCTAAATGCTGTCCTCTGACATTCACATGGGTACTATGGCAGATATATATATATATATATATATATATGTGTGTGTGTGTGTGTGTGTGTGTGTGTGACTGTATTTGATGTCTGACTGGCTGGAAGACAAGTAGCTTTTTTACAGGTTCTTCATTTAATATGTTGTATACTTTGTGCTGGTTGGACAAGTTAAGTATTCATAATAGCAATGTCTGAAATCAAATATGTCCCGAAATCCAAATATTGTGAGTACCAACATGCTATTTCAATTAAAAGTGCCAACATGATCTTATTTGACATGTGAGTCATAGCCACAACAATGACAAATGAAATATACTGCACGAAATTACCTTCCGTTTCTATAGCCGGGGTGTTTTATTACGTATGTGTCTATGTTCTAGAATTAGAATTAGAATTATAATTTCAGAGAAATTCTAAAATCCAAAACATTTATATTTCAATCATTTCAGATAAAAAATTTGCAGCATTCCCTCTGTCTGTCTTCTTGGTCTCTGTCTCTTTGCCCCACCCCCCACTCTCTCTCTCTTCCCCCCAATTTATATGTGTTTAAACTTGTTCCTACAATAAAAAAGAACTAAACAATGGGAAGAATAATTTCAATTTCTCTACATTTTCAGATGTTTAAGAACATTTCACTAATTCTACAAGATCCCAGTCATATTCATTGTTTATCATTATGAAAATACTGATTTTATGGACCTTTAGAGAGGTTCTCAAGAACCTCCAGAAGTTTCCTGATAATGCTTACCACACCACTGACCCATACAACAACCAAAGGTTTCTCCTAATTTTTATCTTGAGTCTTACAGTAGTCCTCACAAACATCTGTTTCTAGCCAGTTGTAGGACAAAGTCTAGACAGCATAATTATTCTTTAAAATCCATTTTATTGAAAGAACAGTATTCCTTCTTATGTTCTATTACTGAGAACAATTTATATGATAATATCTCACATGAGAACAGAGAGGTACAGGAAATGCAGTCCCTTGGAAATATTATCTCTTTCTAAAGCATTCTTATGTGACAAATGTACATGTGTTGGGTTGGCAGAGAAAAATTCTTAAACACCAGGTGCTTGATTGTACCATGGCTATTTCTCAAGGGATTTCTAAGGCTGGATGAGTCAAGCAAAATTATAACCTCACAAACGAGAAGCATCCATATTTCAGCTGTGTTGCTAAATTACTCAGAAAGAGAATGGCCATAGTACTTGACCCTGACTTCTTTTGAATCTTGTGTTCATCACCCATGGATGGGGCAAACTTCATTTCTGCAACTTTAAAAAAAAGAACATAAAAAAGATATGCAATAAAAGCTTCTAGTCATATACAAAGAAAAAAGCACTTTTCTAGTACGTTAGCACACTCCATTTCAATTCTACCACTTTCTTCAAGGACTTCGTACAAGTCCTTGAACATGAAATGACTACGCTAGGGAACTTTGGTATTTGATAGGATAGTGGAATTGTAACCATATTTCAAATGGTAAGCCAAAATTCTGCAAAATGAGCCTCCTGATGTGCAAAAGGCATCAGAGTTTGGATTCCATGATAATGTTTTTCAAAATCACATCCTATTTCTCTTTTAGAAACTTTTCCCCCCATTTAGAAATGGTAAATAGTTGCAAAGTTCATTAAATCCTTGTGCTCTCATACCTTTTCTAAAGCTCTTTGCCACACAGAGCTGCTAGGCCATTTCAGTTCCCATATTTGCACAGCTGGAGATAAGCCCAGGGCTCCCCGTGTGCTAGCAAAGAACTCTGCCACTAAGCTACAGTCTCTTTGAAATTTAAAACCCATTAAGTCAGGATAAAATCAGAAAAAAGAGAGGGTACTTAAGGTTTTAGAACTTGAAGCAAGAAATTAATTATATAAATCATGAAAGAAGTGAGAACCCAAACGTGGCATGCTGAGGAAACATGACCACCAGCAAAATGCTATTCTGAATAGAGAGCTGGAGGTAACGAGGGTGGCAGCAGGGTTAGTGGAGTCCGTAGACTATGGGTCCCTGGGAGAAGCAGGTACAATGTCTGGTTCCATATTTCCAACAGGACTTATGGAAAAAAGAGCCTATGGTGGATAGCACTGGAGCATAGGCAGAGAAAATGAAAAGTCTATATTTAACCTTCTTTCTGCCAGCATGTCTAATCTTAAGAACACCTAGCTTTGGCTACAGAACACAGACGTTCCCCAATGCACAGTGCAGCTCCTTCAGGCTTCAGAGCTCTACCGGCTAGGAGAGAATAAATGGAGATAGAAGTAGTTCACGGATGACACACAAGGATCACAGGCCAAGAACACAGCTTACTCAGCAAGCTCAAAGACCCAAAACCGTGTTGCCAGGACCCGTGTTTAAAGAAATAAAACAACAACAACAACAACAACAACAAAAAAAAACCACAACCAAACAACAAACAGGCACTGGTACTTGAGCCTATAGCTCTTGTCCTGAAAGGGTAGAGACAGAAGCAAGCCTGAAGCTCCTTGCCTGGGCAGCCTAGCTTAATGGTTGACCTCTAGGTTCAGAAAGACTGTCTTAAACACGCAGGTACAGAGCAGCTGGACAAGACACTCTGGCCTGCAAAGCAGGTGCTCATGTACTTACATAGACATGCCCTCACATACATGCACATATATTACACAGTGTGCACACAATAGATTAATGATGATAGATAGATAGATAGATAGATAGATAGATAGATAGATAGATGATAGATAGACAGACAGACAGACAGACAGACAGATAGATAGATAGATAGACAGACAAAGAAAGGTAGGCAAGCAGAAACATACATATAAACATACATGCATACATACATACTACATGCATCCATAGAACAGCATGATGGGCTTGGCCACTGAACCACAGTGCTGGAGGATGTTTTCCAAGTGACTGTGACCCATTTCTTTTCTTTTTGTTGCTTTGTTTTGGTTTTGGGGGTTTTTGTTTTCTTAATGTTTATTTGCTTTGTTTTGTTTTTAATAACTCCTCTACAACATGGCAGGAGGTAAGAGAGGACTATCTGAAAGACTCCAGATTTTATTCCAGAAGATGAAGTCTAATGTTTTATCCCAGCATGTGATGTGCCCCCAGGGCATAACATCCAGAACTGGTTACCCCCTGGAGTCTCTCATCTGTGTATAAATGGAGTTTGGACAGATGAGACTTAAACTGTTCCTGGCAGCTTCTCTGAGCCTTGGGATAATGACTTGTCATGAATTAGAGACTTCTGTTGTGTGTCTTCCTTTCATATCTGAAAGCAATAAACATGTGTGTCTACTGTGTGACTTCTCTGTCTCATTAGACTCATACAATTACCCAAAGGCTGAAGTGACAGGTAGTGTACTTTGATTTTGTCAAGCAGGTGACCTCATGGTAAGTTGAATTGTAACTGGAAAAGAAAGTGTCATTGACATGGACCCAAAGGAATCAGAAGACTCCGTTGGCCCCTGGGATGCAGGTGAGAGTCAATCAACTAGCACAGGTGACATAATGTGGTAGTATCAAATGAGGTGAACTCTTCTTGTTTGAGATTCTAAAAGCCTTAAAAGCCACAGGTAGATAACTTGTAGGAGCCTGGATTCTCTTGGAGTAAGAAAATAGATTTCTGGATTCTTCCCTAGGACTGGTAGGTAACAACGAGAATTGCCGAGACCCATCAATGCACCCTGCAAGTGAGGAGATATATTACTGGTTATATTCTTACAATTCAGTCTGTGATTTAGTAATCCACTGTTAAAAACCCTTCTAATGATTTCCCCACATTGAAGTGTGCATTATCGAAGCGTACAGATCCTTTACAAATACTATTCATGTCTGATCTTAGGTTTTATTTATGAGGAAACTTGATTTAAAAGCACAAGTTCCCATTAAGTAAAGGATGCAATATAATGCTGTTTAGCAAGCATCCATCAATATTGATGATGACATAAAATTTCTTTCACTAAGGATAATTGGCTGATTAAAAACGTTAATGTGTAGGTAGATAAGTGTAGTCAAATTGTAGTCAATAGGTCTATTTTTAAGGAAACTTGTTTCCTTTTACAAATTAGGCTACCTCTAGATAAAAGCAAACACCATTAATGACATGGGTTTTTATTCATTTTCTCATTAAGAAAAACTAATTCAAAGTAAAATAAGTGGCTCTTATCAATGGAGGATAATAATTTCACGTTTTTAAAAAAGAAAGAAGTTTTAAGATGTATCACATTTTTCTTTATGCTCAATAAAAAGGATTTGGGCTAGATATATAGAAAGCGACTAATTTGTAAAAACTTAAGACTGATTCCAAAGTTTTTTTATATCCCATGTTCTATGAAAACTTCTAAATCTGTTTTTTTCTAAATTTGATTTATGTATCAAAATAAATAAATTCCTCAAATTAAATTTGAGGAAATATATAATGCATATTTCAGGTTTAATTTTCCTGATAGAAGATTTTTTGATGCCTTTAAAAATGTATGAATGATGTCTTATCATCATTTTTCCATCAGTTTTAATGAAAGCATTTTATTCAAGCAAAAATTAACAACAGATTGAAAACAGTTTATGCTTTTTACAGTAAAAAAAATTATTGATTCAAGTTCATTACAATAATCTCACCAAGAGGTCATTTCTCCAATCTCATTTAAACATACTTGAATGAAATGAATTCATTTTTGTATGTCTGTATGTGTGCTTGTGGCTCAGAGGAAATAACATTGGTATGTGACTTAGCGGAGCCAGTATTAGTCAAGAGTTGTGTATTTCATACCTTGTTTTGTTAGGGCCGTTATAGCTGCAATTAGAGGCCTCTATAACATGAAAGAAATGAACTGCTTCTCCACACAAACACCTCAAGCCTCACAGCTATTCCCAGTTTCTCCTCCCTGTAACCACGAACTGACTCTACCCAGAGCACAGTCCATGTTCACTGCTTAGGAGAGTGCACTTCAATCCCCATCACTTGAGGATGAGCATGATAGCAGGGAATCCTACTCGGGATAGTCATGTCCACTCTCACTGAGAAACTCTCTGCCACCTTCATTTATGTTTTCTCTGACCACTGAGTCATTTTCTTGGCTAAAGAAACAGTTTTGATCGCATCTCTTCATGAACTGATCGCCACAAGTGAAAAGAAAATATCCTGACTAAATGAGAAGCAACATTTCTCATTTTTTTATTCTACTTCATTTTGTTGTTTTAGGGATGAAATTTTCAACTGTTAAATTAAGGCAACAATTTTTTCCATGAGACAGTTTACTGGTAACTAAATAACTTATATCTTACTAGGTGAACAAGTACTGATCTAAAGGCATACTGGCATGAAATTAATTATATCAAGTTAATTAAAGTAAATCATAGGTTGATTATCCTTTCTCCAATATAATTTTTAAGACTTAATTTTTTTGCCCCTCTCTCTCTCTCTCTGTGTGTGTGTGTGTGTGAGAGAGACAGAGAGAGAGAGAGAGAGAGAGAGAGAGAGAGAGAGAGAGAGAGAGAGAGAGAGAGAGAGAGAGAGGTGGGAGGAGAGAGAATATATTTGGAAGCCAAATATAAAGGAAATTCATTTGCATTTCATACATAGTTTTTACACATGTTTTATTATTTGATATAGTATTTTTGAAGCCTTTGTGCATGAAATAAAGGTTCATGGGGGTAGTATTGTACTATGTCAATGTAAAGTTCTGAATTTAAGAAGACTTTAGATTTGTGATTTTGGGATAGGGATGTTCAGTCTGTATTTCCCTTATGGTCAGTTTATAAATATTATTTTGTAACAGATGGAGACAGTTATAGAGAACCACAACCAATAAACATTCAGAGTTGTGGAGCCTACTCCCAGTGAGAACACTGACAAAATATTCCTGAACTTAAGGCTCAGGGAACACTGCAGAAGTTGGAGCAGGAAAATTTTATAAGGTAGAGAATCACAGGACAACCTCCTACTAATCCCATAATTATGCTCATAAAGTCTCACCAACTTGTCTCCCTAAAAATGAGCATAACAGATACAACAGCAATAGTCTTGCCAAAGTGACAGGGGACAACTCATCAGGCCTCAGCCATACACAAGGAGCTACAGGTAATTGAGGAATTCTGAGAAGGAAAGAAATATACTTTTTGAGGAAAGGGCATACCACTTGGGCATCCAATGCCAAATGGTCAGCCCTGAAAATGTATATATGCATTTATATATTATACATAAATGCAGCATATATACACACATGCACACGCACACACACAGACACACGTACATGTGACAGTATTTAATGAAAAAAAGAAATAATGAATTTGAAAGAGTAAGAAGTACATAGGAGAGTTTTGAGAGAGAAAAGGGAATGGGAAGATGATGCAACTTGAATCTCAGAAATAAAAGGAAAAAACATGTATTGCGCATCTGATTGTAATTTCCTTATTACACAGTGAACAATCAAAGGCGGTTTTCAGAGGAGAGACAGACATTATACGAAGAAAAAGTAGATGCAAATGGATGTACAGAATGCTATAAGGGTGAGAATCGGAGCACAAGCTTTATGTCAAATATTCTGAGAACCTCCTTCAAATAGTAACTCTAGATCAGATACCTATGTAAGGAGAACCAGATATAGGACGTGAGAAAGTAGAGATACACAAACCTTGTCAGAAGGAATAACACCCCAAACTACTGTCCTACAGAATCATTTTGTTTTTATAGCTTTAAACTCTACCAATTTTCAGAGAACACTAAATTGCTACCTATATATACTAGTTATTATTTTGCAAATCTAGTAATACTGTTTAATCTGTTAGCATATATTATTCCCCACTATAGGTAATATTTTTCCATATTTATACATAATATTTTGCCACAGTTTCTAATGAAATTTATGAGGAACTCCTTATAGTTTGTTTTTAATTATTAGTGACATTTGAGTATTAGATGAAAACCTCATGTAGAAGAAGCCAACACACAAAATTCCTAGGCAGGCTTGCTCATTAGTCAGTCCTTAGAATCTAATTTGTTTAATTGGTTTAAAGGAAGAGAGAGATAACATAATAACAATTCAAGGCTTACGTTATTGCTCTTTGATCTTCCTTTCTCCATGACTTTCACTTGTCCCAATGAACATTTGGCCATCATATTGATATGTGTATGTGTGTGTATGTATGTTCTCCCCCCAAAATTGATTCTTAGTAATTCTTGTAGGTAGGTCATTGCATTCATATGCACTTTATTGTCTTTTTCAAAACTTCAGTGCCTCATTTCTCACCCAAATTGTTCTTACTTTGTCCTGTATTTAATTGCAGAACATTGGAGTATTTCAGCAAATTTCTTTACTGTCTTCCAACCAAATCCACCATTCTGCCACAATTTCCAGTCTTGCCCCAGATTTTCTTCTGATGGAACTGATGGAAGAATCAGTAGCATTTTTTCTCTGATGTTGAGTCCTAGTGTCCACTTTCTCTCAGTTGCTCAGGAACTTTGCACCTCTACCAGTTTCAACTTCTTGCCATATTGTTCCCTCAGCAAAAAGCCACAAGCACCAGTGTCAGCTTTCAGTAAAACAAGCTCAGTAATCCTTTGTACTTGACATAGACTTGTATAGGTGTGCTTAAGACACTCAAGTCCATGATGCTCAAGTCCCTCAGTTAAATAAAAATGGCATTGGCATATTGTATAACATCTATACACATACTGAATGTTAGGTGATTGATCATAATGAATGTGATGAAATAGTCGTGAGTGGTTGATATATTAATGTTTAGGCATTAATGTCAAGATATTTGTCAAAATAATATCAACTATACTCCATACATGTTCAGAAAAGACACATGTCAAAAATATTTTTGATCCCTGTTTTTTTGATTCGGTAGATGTGAAATTCATGCAGACTGTGGGCTGAGCTTAATATAAATTATAAAATGTCCACGTTCACTTTTCTTCTGTTACCTAAAGCAACAGCCAAAGGAAAATCTTACTTTACCCATTGTGCATCCGCTCACTTCGCCCCATGTAACAGTTTCTCCTTATTTCTTTTCTAAAACCATTTGTATCAGAGTGGGCACTGAGTTCTACTTTTGCATGTTTAATATTTATGTTTTAATTTTAATTTTTGTCACAGCATAGTATCCATTCTTTTTAAGTACTTAAAGAAAATTTCCACAACTCATATTCCTAGTTCCTTCCTTCCTAGAAGAACAGCATCCTTTTGTCTCTTCCTGTGCATTCCCTTTGCTCTGTTTCTAAGGAGCCATAGAGAATCAAAGCAGAGATCTTATGCCCATCCTGTCCTAGAAATCTTACTCTTCCAGGAACTCTCAAACTCCACTAATGTACTGACTCAAATTCATGTACCTTTTTTAAATCTCCTTGAATTCAATATTTATGTGGACTAAAGACTGTTTTACTATGTATATCAAATGGGCAACTCAAGCCTACACTATAGGAGAAATAATTCCATACACAAACTTACTTTCTCTTTCCACTGTCATCACTGATTTTTCTATCTCAGCATATTGAAGTAACAAATTTGAAATGTCCAGACTACAAAGCCAGAAGCCAATCTTCTTCATTTTCTTAGTATGTGCTGTATTCAATATATTAGTAAGTCTGTAATTAACTTCATAGAACAGTAACCGTAATTTTAACCAGATGTACTTTTAATTAATATCAATTCACATACTTTTCACTACCTCGATGCCTACTTAGTTTAATCCAACTGTACCTGCAACTTAAGCTTATTATTAAATCGATTTTCCTCTTGTGATTCGAGTCCTTGCTACAATATGGTTTATTTCTAAATATAAAATTTTTCACAGCATCCTTTTTCCTATCCAGTGTTTTATTACACATAGAGAAACATTAGGGTTAAGATGTGAGTTAGTGTTGATTCTGGATGAAATGCACATGACCCTGGGTTCTATTCTTAGTGAATCCTTTCCTAAATAAAGTACAAACTTCACTTTATATTTTCACAAATAATAAAATTTTTTGTAATAAAAATTGAAAGGTCTTGTGTTTTTATATTAAGCTAGTCCAGTTGTGAGGACATATATCGGTTGAACATTTTTAGGAAAGATTTGTCTTTTAGGTGTTTAAATGAAAATATTAATAAGGTTTATTCTTATTTTCTTGTAAATCTGAATAAGAATTAGAAATATAATAAAGAAGTATATTTGTCAGTGACTTGGATGTATGTAGCTGTAGCATATATACTAAAGTTACCCCATAAAGGGGAAAAGAATTCTCTGATTATAGAAGATATTTTAGGTTAATTCACCAAATATGCCAGCCTTTTATCTAGTCAAGCCAAGAATTGTGCTTATATGGTCCAAATGTCTATGCTTTCTTAAAGAAAACTGCTCAGCATGAAATAAACTTAGATTAGGTTTCTTTAAGGCAACTTATTATTTAGGACAAACAAAAAACACTCAAACAATCTGAGGGTAGTGAATCTAAAGAACTGCAGAGACTAGCTTCCTTCTCTGTGGGAAAGGCATACTTTTCAAGGGCGTGGGCAGTTTCATAAAAAAGGAAAGATGGATGTAATGGAACAGACCCTGGAGATTGGAGGGAGATAAATAACATATGCAGAACAATGGCACACTACTCTCCAAATACTGTTTCTTCACGTAGTTTTGTTTTCTTCTTTAATGCACCGTGAGAAATGTAATTTGATACCTTTCTAATGATATGGTTAAAATGACTTATAATAATATTTATATACAATATAAATATTCTCTAATAGTATGAAACAAACCCAACACTCTCCGCTATCAATACCTTGAGTAATCATTTGTACCATTTGTGAAAAGAGACTTTTATGGGAACAACACATTTATCATGCAAACCGCAGTAGCTTATTTTAATTTCTGAATATGTAATTATTTTCATTTCCCTCCTAGTTCAGTCTTCAGATTAATATTTCCACAATTTTTACAGAAAAAAATTCCTAAATTTTGATTTCTTTGCATTTCAGATTGACAGAATTTCTCCCTTGTGAAGTCTGTCACTTGTGACTCTGTAGAGAATACTTAATATTCTGCTACAGTCATTCAGAAAACGAAGGACTTGCCATTGGGAAAGTTATGTAGAGATGGAATGTTAAAGCTCTTATAAACTGCATCTACAATACGTTGTTAGGTTTGTTTTAACTTATCTAAAAGATAACTGAAACTCTGCTACACTTTATATTCTTAGTAAACATGGAATTAGTTGCAGACTATAGAGCTCATTCTTCCATGGTAAGAAGATTGCAGTGACTCACTCCAGTCTCACTGTTTCATAAAGAATTAATAGTTTTATTATACTATATAGCTCACATCACTATTTCTATTGGTTAATAGTCTGCTTCCTTTGTTTTCAAATCAATGCTCCTTGCTTTACATGCCTTGAGGGATAACTTAAAGGGAAAAATCATGCCCAGCAGCACTAATTATTTGGCTATTTGGCAATATTGAGCTCAGTTATTTTTTCCGTCTTCCTCATTGAGAAAAAAGAAACAGGAAGCCAAAAAGACAAGAAGAATAGAGTTCATTATACAACGCGCTATGACGCCGCTGTTAATATACTGTATAAATGCATTAAAAACTAAGTAATGGGTGGGGGCTCTGGGTGTAAAAACTGCTTGGTGTATTAAATGTTCTCATAAAACCAGAGTGCAGAAACTCAAGTCCATTCATTCTGCAGCCTCCTGATAAACCTGGCTTAGCGGGTACTGTCCTAGGGAGCTCTTCAGAGTGCCCGGATGGCCACAGATATGATCAGGAGGAATAGCAGAGCACACCAAATTGTCTGATAACTGGGACTCCCATCAGGCTTAATTGAGTGCATCACACTCAGTTTCAGCCGTGATTCAAATAAAAGGTTTGAAGACTTGTCACCAGAGATTTTTCCATCAACACTCAGAAGGAACAGAGTGTCCCCGTAGTACAAATGCAGCCACTTTGCTACAAAATGTCTCATTTTTATACTATGGGAAAGATGACAATTTTTGAAATATCCTTGATTACTTGAGTTTTATGTATTATACCAGTAAGTGTGAAAACCCTGGAGTCCTGTAACTACAATTGGATTCGTTCTTCTAGCAGGTTATATGTGTTAATGAAAGAGAAATGAACAACAATTATATCCCATAAACGACTGTTTATTGCTGAGTCGTGCCACTCTTTCTACTATTCAGAGCCCCACTTCTTATTGTAACAGTCTCCATGCAATTTTTTTTCATTATTAAAACATAAACCTTGAGGAAGATCAGGGAAGTAACACCATGAGTATTATGCTGAAACACAAAACAGGCTAACTATTTAAAAATTTCTTTGTGCAATGTTCAACCAGCCAAGAGTTAAATATATTTATTTACTTTGTGTTGTGTCGTGTCTAATAACATTATTTATTAAACATGGCTCCCGGGTGCTTTTATTGCACAGAGCTACTAATACAAAGTTTCAACTGCATTTTCCATGTAAATTTTAAGTACAGGGCAAACAGAAGTAAGTTTTTATTCCCATACAAAAGGAATGGACAACAGTCACTTAGTCCGTCTTTCTTCGCCAAATAATCTGAGGGGCAGAAACTGGGAAATATCTATTCTGTTCTTTATTATTGCTTTAGTTTATTTCTTGAGTTGTGCTCTTATTTAATTTTTACCAATTCATCAAAGCATCAATCGTCCCCACTGAATATGTACAGGGACAATGGCATTCCACCCTCCAAAATTAATGTGACAACTGTCAATCTCTACCAGTTTTCTGTGTGATTCAGTTTCAACCTCACGTTTGGGTGACACTTTACAATGAGCAGGATTATTTTCATGATGTTATCACAAACAGTAGCATAGTCCGAGAGCACACGAGGAGAAGGGGTGGATTGTGTTGCTGGATATAATTGTAAGAAAATCCTGGAACTATTTAATAATCTCAAGGCCTATACAATAGACGATAACTATCACATGAGACTATCTCTCTCAGTACTTTCAAATTTCAAAAGGATGCAGTCAGTGTTTCCCTGTTTTTTTTCTTTCTTTTATACTTCAAATACTCCCCCCCCCTTTTTTAAATAAGGACTCTAAGGGTACAATGTTTCATCTGGTAAAGACGCTTTTCTCAAATGTCAGGCAACAAGAATACAACCTCCAGAACCCATACAAAATGAAGGAGAAATAGAAGCTACGAAAGCTTGTGGGTACGAACACTCGCATTGCCAGCATGAGAACCTGGTATGAAGGGAGCTGCCTATCTACCTGCAGACTGGGTCCATTGATCAAACTCAGATCCCATGTTGGCTGAGAGAGTGTTCTTAGCCACTCAACTGTCTCCCTGTACCCTAAAGCATAAATGTTCAGTGCAAATATATCCTTACAAATGTATTCTTATGCTATGTCATCTCTACAAACAAACACTAAGAAATACTTAGCTTTTAATTTGTACCTACACTAAAACCTATCATTCTAGTATAATCTTTATAGAGTAGGATTTTGAAACAAATAGGGTAGGCAAAGCCATGATCATTTCTGTAAATTTGCCTCTTATTTTGAACAAGGCTATCTTGAGAATGTAATGACTGTAATTTTATTTTCTTCACACTAATTTTACAAATGTTTCCTTGTGGGTGAATGCCATCCTCAATGCTTAATAGACAATTAATGTTGTTTTAGGAGGGACACCAAAAGAAATAGTACTTGAAAAAAAGAACACCTCTCAAAGTCTACACAGGAAATAGTAGCTTTGAAGTCAAAGTTTTTGATCATGAAGAGAAAATAAAGGCTTAATAATAACAAATTTGAAAGGAAAGAGCACATCAAGCCATCCGAGGCCATTTCCAGAGAGACAGAGGAACTAGGAGGCAGAGTATTGAGATACCGGCTACATCTTGTTTTGTCAGTTTTGTGCTTTTGAGAAGGGCATCTCAAGAAGCATGGGCTGACCTTCAATTTACTCTGTAGCTGAGGCTGACCTTGAACTCATCATCTGTTTTTTCTGTTTCCCAAGTATTGAGAGTATAGACACGAGTTAGGATGCTTAGATTGGTTATACCTTTAAATCAACAACACACTAGCCTGCAGCAGCAGCTGCTTCAGTGTTCTAATGCATCACCATGAGCTGTACTATCAGAATGGAGACTCAGGGAGCCAAATTGACACCTGAAAGCCATTCTACCTTTCCTTTCTAGCAGCATACAGTGTCTTTATTTCTCTCCAGAAGAATGATACACCAATACTGGGCAAGGGTGACAAATCTGAGCCTTTCTTCTGAAAAGGTGTTTTTTTTTTTTTTTAAGTTTTATGGATCTCTACATTTTTCTCTGCTCCACTCCCTGCCTCTCTCCTCCCCTTCAACCCTCTCCCAAGGTCCCCATTTCTACTTCCCATGTAGATTAGATCTATGTATGTCTCTCTTAGGGTCCTCATTGTTTTTAAGACACCAAGACTTTGCAAAGTTTGAGGGGAGCATTTCTGTTTAAGAGGTCCCACTTGCAATACTCAAGACAATTTTATGCCTTACAATAAAGAGGATTGCAATTTTGACACAAACTGGAGTATTAATTGGTCTTTGCTAATTTCCTGAGAAATCACCATACTTGTTTTCAAAGTGACTGTGCAAGTTTCACTCCCACTAGCAATGGAGGAGTGTTCCTCTTACCCCACATCCTTTTCACCAAAAGCTGTCATGAATGTTTTTGATCCTGGCTATCTTACAGATGTAAGATGGAATCTCGGAGTTGTTTTGATTTGCATTTTCTGAAGGCTAAAATGTTTAGCATTTCCTTAAGAAAGTATCTTTCAGCCATTTTAGATTCATCTGTTGAGGGTTCTCTGTTTAGGTCTGTACCCCATTTTTTTATTCTTTTGATAACTGATTTCTTGAATTCTCTGTATATTTTGGAGATGTAGCCCTCTATCCAATGTGGGGTTTTGAAGTTCTTTTCCCATAATGTAGGCTGCTGTTTTGTCTCGTTGACCATGTCTTTTGCTTTACCGAAGCTTCCAAGTTTTAAAAGATCTCATTTATTATCTCAAAACCCAGCAATACTACTTTCAGGTATATACGTAAAAGATGCTCAATCATACCACAAGGACATGTGCTCATCTATGTTCATAGTAGCATTATTTGTCATAGCCAGAACCTGGAAACAAATGAAATGCCCCTCAAACGAAGAATGGACAAAGAAGATGTGGTACCTTTATACAATGAAGTACTATACAGTGGAAAAAAAATAATGACATCTTGAAATTTGCACACAAATGGATGGATCTAGAAAACATCATATTGAGTGAGATAACCCAGACCTAGAAAGACAAATATAATTTGTACTCACTCATAAGTGCCTTTTAGACATAAAAATTAGCCTATAACTCATTATCCCAGAAAAACGACACAACAAAGAGAACCCTAAGAGAGATATACATGTATCTAATCTACATGGGAAATAGAAAAAGACAAGATTTTTTTTGAATAAATTTGGAACATAGGGACCATGGGAGAAGGTAGAAGGAGAGGAGGGAGGAAGGAAGGGGAGTGGAAAAAAATAATTAGCCCAATAAAAACAATAAAAATATAATGTATAAAATGAAAAAAAGAATTGGTCTTTGCAAGAGAGAAAGACACCAAAACAAAACAAAACAACAACAACAACAAATGAAAGCAGATTTTAGGGTAGTCAACTTTCTAGAACCATAAAAGCTGTATGTACCATGAGAATTTTGTTGGGGAGAGAGGCAACTGACTCAGCTTCTCTCATAGAAGGCATCAGTTCTGGAATGCAGAATATACTCTTTCAGTGACAAGAAACAGAGTCAAATGGAAGTGGAAAATGTCCGACTTTGCTTCAGTTTCCAATCCAGCTACACAGAGCATGCCAAGGCTTCATCAGCCTGGTAAGTGGAACCTTATCTTTTGGAAATGCAGTTATGATAAAAAATAATAAGTGTTCGTGCTCTCTCTCCTTCTGCTCCTGATTTGGACCTTGAGATTTCAGTCTAGTGCTCCAATGTGGGTCTCTGTCTCTGTCTCCTTTCATCGCCTGATGAAGGTTAATATTCAGGAGGATGCCTATATGTTTTTCTTTGGGTTCTCCTTCTTATTTAGCTTCTCTAGGATCACTAATTATAGGCTCAATGTCTTTTATTTATGGCTAGAAACCAAATATGAGTGAGTACAACCCATGTTCCTCTTTTTGGGTCTGGCTTACCTCACTCAGGATAGTGTTTTCTATTTCCATCCATTTGCATGCAAAATTCAAGAAGTCCTTGTTTTTTACTGCTGAGTAGTATTCTAATATGTATCTCAGGACCGCGAGGGGTGCACCCACACACTGAGACAATGGGGATGTTCTATCGAGAACTCACCCAGGCCAGCTGGCCTGGGTCTGAAAAAGCCTGGGATAACACCGGAGTCGCTGAACATAGTGGACAATGAGGATTACTGAGATCTCAAGAACAATGGCAATGGGTTTTTGATCCCACTGCACGTACTGGCTTTGTGGGAGCCAGACAGTTTGAATGCTCACCTTACTAGACCTGGATGGAGGTGGGTGGTCCTTGGACTTCCCACAGGGCAGGGAACACTGATTGCTCTTTGGGCTGAAGGGGAGTGGGACTTGATTGGGGGAGGGGGAGGGAAATGGGAGGCGGTGGCGGGAAAGAGACAGAAATTTTAATAAATAAATAAATAAATAAGATGGAAGGAAAAAAAGAACAAAGGAATGAAGGAAAGAATGAAAAAAACATAATAATAAAAATTAGGCTATGCATAAAAAATAATAAGTGTTGCACATAAGAGTCTTGAAAAACTTCAACTTGGAGTCTGCTTCTTCTTGCAGAATTATATGGAAAGTTTATGATGGAGATTTTACTGGCAGAAAAAAAGCTTTGGATTACAAAGGAAGAATGTAAACAGCACCTCCCATCCCATCAAGAACCTGGGATTTATTTGGTACTTTACTTGGTAAATTAGATAGGGATCATAGTAATATGTCAAGGGATAAATTTGTGTATTTGTAAATATTCAGTTCTACATTCAGGTTTCTTCTTCCCCCCCCACCCCCAAATGGCCAAGAATAAAGAAGTTCCCTTTGTGCCTTGTTTTGAAGACTCCTATAAATACAATTCTTACAAAACAATGTATATTCTCAACATAAAGGAATATGTCAAAGTTAGAAATAACCCAAGAACTCTGGCCTCACTCCAGAAAATAAAAAAAAATTAATGCCTAAATGTTTCATATGATTACATTCCTTATGCTTATTATTGCCACAGAGTACTAGGCCAACCCTGAGACAGATTCTATAGTTCCCATGACTATGGAGTATAAAGGAGCACCCCCAGCAGCTATGTTTGCAACCAACTTCTGGAATCTGTATTCCTGCAATTGGTCTCTTTCCAGTGAATATCCTTGGTATGCCTGACTTTTTTCTTGGTACTGGGAATGAATAAAACATGATACCTACATTATATACTAAAGACTAAATAGTTAAATAGCAATAATTAGGATATGTTGATAAGAGCATGTAGTTTTACCAATTGGGTTCATTTATAAACACCTAAAATGCTCAACTGATTCATCACTATAGTGCAGTAGCCCATTCCCATGTGGTTTAATAATCAATTGAAGTTTAATAGGAAAGAAGACTCTCTTAAGTGAATACTATGACATTGTCCAAAATAGTATATAATTATTTATATAGGTAAGAAAATATTAGAAGTTTTATTTATTCTCATACATTATTACATTTTATTTCAACAAAAAGTTGCTCATTGAGATAATCACACATAAAAATCAGTTATGTTAATGCCTTACATGAAATAGAAAGGGGGTGTTGCTATTACATTTTCTTAAATACTTATTAATATATTTACTACTAAAAAGGAGGATAAGTAATAATTCATTTTTTAATTAATAAGAGTGCATTCAAGTCCTTATTCTCAATGTCTTTTCCAAAACCTTTGTCTAATTCATGCTTTGTCAACTATATTGACTTTGAACTCCACTGTGTCTCTCTCAAACATCCTGTCAAATCTATCAGGTCATAAACATGATATTATTAAAAAGAATTTCTGTCTCTTTTTTCCCTCAGTCACTCTTAATATAGCTTTTACATATTTAACATAAACAAAAATCAGATTGACCTTTCTGGTATTTGTCTATTGTTGAGTTTTGTTTCATTATCTCATTATTCCCATTTTGAAGATTCACTGTATTTTCACCAACTTCTGAATTTGTCATTCGTACTTTTCAGTATATTTTAACTTTTATATCTCATCATCTAGTTGTCAAAGGAGAAAGACGTCATGGGTGGAAATTTACCAGTAGACCATAGCCTCATGGCAATACACAAATTAATAGGAATGAGTTAATTTAAGATATAATAGTTAGTTAATAAGAAGCCTGAGCTAATAAGCCAAACAGTGATGCAATTAATATAGTTCCTGTGTAATTATTCAGGTCTGGGTGTTTGGGAAATGAACAAGCAGCCTCCCTTTATGCCCTCTGGCTGTTACAGTCTTCCTGCCTCTTCTTAGCACATCTCTTAGAGCCCTAATCATGATGAGTTCTTGTAGGCATTACTAATTTGCATTATGTTAATTAGTATACTTATTAGCTTTGAGTCACTTCTCCTTCAACTTTACTGTTTATTGCCTTAAATATTACATTATCTGAAAATAAGACCACAGTTTTTGTTTCTTATTTGGGGTACAGTTGTTTACAAAGAACATGTCTTCTACTTTTTTATATTTTTTTTCAGTAGATTCAAATATTCAAGAGATAACCTCTTAGATAACATTTATCTCAAAGTTCTATCTTAATTTAGACCTGTAACTTTTCATTTCTTGACTGAAACACAAATACTACATAACTTACAATAGGACATTTAAATAACCTGGTATAATTTGAAGAACATCATAAGTAAAAAAAAAATGCTTTGATGAAACATTCCTTTATACCAAATACATTCAAAGACTGTACTGAATTGAATCTGAACTTTTGTTTCAGTAATGCTTAATCTGTGTCTGGTTATCTTTTGTTCATTCTCCAAATGATTTCAAATATAAAATTGTATTCTGTAGAATTTGTCTCTTACTTTAAAACTCATTTTCAAGACTGCCAATATTATTTTACTATTTTAATAGTAAAACATTATATTACTCTACATTTATTATATTACTATTATACAATTATATTATAATTCTACAATGCAATTATTATATATACAATAATTATACAAAATATATATAGCAATTATTATAATTATACAACACAATTATATTACTCTATACATTTATATTTTTAGCATATACAAAACTCACCATTTCCCTAATAGCAAAACTATTCAAATGTTTGATCCTGTGTCCTTCAAAGATATCACTATTTATAAATTCCCTAAAAATTGTTTTTCACAATTGTACCACAAGGACATATGTTCAACTATGTTCATAGCAGCATTGTTTATCATAGACAGAACCTGGAAAC
The DNA here is from genome assembly GCF_037038515.1 of Microtus pennsylvanicus. Lineage (NCBI taxonomy): Eukaryota > Metazoa > Chordata > Mammalia > Rodentia > Cricetidae > Microtus > Microtus pennsylvanicus. Next base: position 181,592,416 of record NC_134579.1, on the reverse strand, counting down.
AACGTAAATGTCCTTCAACTGAAATATGGGTAAGGAAAATGTGGTACATTTATACAATGGAGTACTACAAAGCAGAGAAAAATAATGAGATTTGTAGGCACATGGATGGAACTAGAAAATATCATACTGAGTGAGGTAACTCAAAACCAGAAAGACAAATGTAGGTAAAGAGAGGTCCACTAGTTAGTTCCTAGCTGCTTAGCCCCAAAATAATCACACAGAAACTGTATTATTTAATTCACTGCTTAGCCCATTAGTTCTAGCTTCTTATTGGCTAACTCTTACATCTTAATTTAACTCATCTCCATTAATCTGTGTATCACCATGATGTTTTGGCCTACCAGCAAAGGGAAGGTTTTATATTTAGGGAGTGTCACATTGATTGCCCAAGGCAGTCTTAAACACTTTCTACAACTCAGGCAAGACTTGAACCTGACATTTTTCTGATTGTCTGTCTAGTAACTATGCTATGGGGGGGGACAATCATATCTCACTTAAAAATGAATATTAGATTTTGAAAAAAACATGAATATAAGTAAATTGACTATAACATATGTCATTTTCACATACAAGATTATAGAAGACAAATTTGATATAAACATTGATTTCACTAAACATAAGTATGTACAAACATTGGAATCTCTCTAAATGAATAATGTATTTGTTGTGGAATATGAAAAACTACAATTGATGTAAGAGTTCATTATTTTGTCTTCTACTCATTTCAGTTTTTAAGGATTTATTCCTTTTAGCCTACAGTGTATGGAAGATTTTATCTTCTTTCTGCTTCTTACAGAAGAGAACAATTTTATTCCCCAAAGCTGGAATTGAATGTATTATCTGGCTCTTTCAGATGGCAACATTTAATAATAAATTAAATATAGACCCTAAAAACAACTACAAAAGTCATTAAAATGTAGCAGCTTTCTAGAAGAAGCTTCCATATACTTCTAAATCACACACACACACACACAAACACACACAATTAGATATAATTAAATACTGTTGCCAAGGTTTCATCAAGTAAATTTCAAATGTCTAGTGAAATCTGACAGATATGTACCTGTGTCCTGTCCTTCATCTCACAGGTTTAAGTAAAAGCAAATTTGTCTGTCCTGGGTATAAAGTAATCCCATTGTCTGCCTTCTCTGTAAGATTATTGTTGTATTCCTGTAACATATGATCACCATTGACCAATGCCTCTCCTCATAAGAGAGAGGCACAAATGGCTCTTCCAAACAGCCCCTTTAGAAGGTTTGGTGATGTGCAGCTTCAGTTGGAGCAGGATACAATTTTTTCCACATGTAACAATTTCAGGTTTTCAACATTTGAGCAGACCAGCATGCTTGTCCTAATGTGTTATTATGAAAACTTATTTTCTCATCCCAGGTAATGAAATGAATAAGTAAATAAGTATAGTACATGTGCTTTTGTTCTGTTAGGTACTTTGAACCCAAAATTTACTATTGATTAAATAACATATCTTTCATCTTATGCAATAATTCAAGTTAGTAGATGGGTAGGATAGGTTTTCATTTCTATCTGAAAAGTGATAAGAGAATAATAATTGCCAAGTATATTTTAATGAAATAAGACTACATATGAAGACTTCCCCAAACTACTAATGCTACTGCTTCATTGTTATTTCACTTCATGTTTAATGTTCAAAGGCAACTTCAAACAGCTACCATTTACATGAATTGAAAATCTACTTCCTCTTGGTTTCCAAACAAGACATCTATTAAAATCCCAACTCAAGAAACAACATATTATATGATACTTGACGATATTTAGTTTAAACACTATCATGGTAGCTACTGATATAAATTATGTAGAAATTGTTACCTTTTCGTGGATATTTTGTTGCTATGATATATTCATATAAATTATATATTAGTATATTACGCACATATATATTCCTATTATATGTTATTTTAACAAAAACTTAAAATGAAGTTTCTCTATTTGATAAAAATGAAACTAATTTTTATTTTTCTTGAATCTTTTACAGTTTCTAACATAGTCATTAAAACTTTGGTAATGATGTATTTTCATAGCACTAACCATATATTTATAAATGACAATCAAAGTTCAAACAGCTTAGTCTCACATACTATATTATTGTAATCAAATAATTACTGATTATAGGCACTGAGTTTATTCATGGTTTTATGCAGTTCATAATCCTATGGAAAACTGTTTGCTTAGACAATTAAACTGAAAAATACTATAGAAAAGATAACCCAAATTTTGATCCCTATATAAGTCACTAAAATTTACCTTAAAGTTTTATCATTTCTTGCCTATATTTGTTCTAAAGCAAATTACCTATTTTCATGTTTTATGGAAAAATACATTTGTCTCATTATGTACATCTCATTAAATGCCTTCTCTTATTTGATTTCCTGTATTTATCCCCAAGATTCAAGTAATGGAGCATTCAGATAGGAAGCACACTGTCTTATTCTCCAGCGGGTTGAAAGCGCTTTATGTGCTGTAATGTGGCTACTATAAGTAGGCTCAGCTGAGCCCTTATTGATTTGTCGGGAATCTGTACATCTCAGGTACTCATGCTTCTTTCTCGCATTATATTCCTCACAGTGTGGGCTACTTGCAACAGACTAAAGAATTAAATGCCACAATCACACTTTCTTTAAACCCTCTGAGCATCAAAGAAAACCCAGAACAGATAACTATAGAACTTAGCCCTTTACAGTTTTATTTTAGACTCTTTGTTAAAAGGAGATGATTAAATTTTCATGTATTCTGAAGCACTGGTGAACAAGAAAATACCGTTAACTGCTTCATTGCTGACGACAGACTATCATTAGATGGCCGTAAGAAAAAAAAATTCTCTCTTTGGCTTGCAGCTTGCTTGGGCTTTAGGCTTTTAGTATGTTCCCTCACAGAGGTTTAATGATCTTGTTCAAAATCATGAGATCCCAGCCTCTATTCTGTCTCTGCAGACACACGAGGAAAGTTTGCTATCTCCAGAGAATATCAGAGCACTCAGCTTGCCTCAAGTCTTGTGCTCTGTGTTTTTATGTTAAAGAAACTGTGGTTTGCTAAACCACTTAACTCTGTCAATACTCTTGACATTTGATTTACAATTTTAAGGTGATTCTTTTAAATAGAGAATATTCTTAAGTCTCATTCTAATGTTGAATTTCTTTGAAGAAAGTGGTTTACAGAAGAGTATAGATATATAAATGGGGGACTAATTCAGGTCCCAGGGAAAGCATACTGCCTTTTAAGCCGTGATTCCATCTGTGTTCCTCCTAGAGCAGTGGAAACAATTTTTCTCCATTGGTCACAGCCCCTTCCCAGATGGGCTGTCTGCTGCCACAGCATATAGAATGACTCTCTGAACAAATCACCAAGTGGTCCTTCGCCAGGCTGACTGTGAGGAACTAGACCCAAATCTGATCATTAAATATATCCCTAGATTCTTCCTCATCCCACAATGTCACACTCATATTTTCTCTCCATCTTTTGTCATCGAACCAAGATAAATCAAAATGATTTCTACTTGACATTAATCCATAGCACAGATCAAATGATAAGCGAACACTATTAAAAATGCTGAATGTTTTGTCAAATTTCCACACATATATATTATCACCCCCTATTTCTCTAGCCTGACCAGATATGTGGACATGGGGAAGTGTTGTCCAGAGACTTTTCTTCTGAATACTGTGTTTAAAGATGTCCGTATCTTTCTGATATTTGCTAATGTGATAGTGATAACAAAAAATATGTCACAACTTATGTCTTTCAACATTAGCAAGAAGAACAAGGCATGAATTCTTTCCAGAGTCAGGATTTACTTAAATGGATGGTCTTATTTGAGCTATTTGCTGCAACTTACTACAATATAGCAATGGTGCCTTTAGAGGTCTGTAGACTATATCATTTCAATACTCAATAAATACATGTTAAAATTGCAACACTGCTCCTCACATATTAAATAAAGTAATCATAGTGAACACAGCAAGTTTTACATCTTTTATACTATGTTAGAACAGTGTATATATTTTATTCACATCTGTAACAATATATTTCTTTCTGATAACAGTTTATGGATTGTTTAAATTATTGTATTATGATTTGAATCAGGAAAACATTGTTTAATACAAGGAAATGAAGCAACTTCAAAATCTTAGAGATATTTGTCTCTGAGAAATTTGGCCGTAGAATTCTCTCATGAATGATAAAGAAGCATATTTCATGAGCAGTGTTATAACTTATACCTCAAGTTAATTCTGCTAAAATGCATCAAATATATCTTTGTGATGATAAAGCATAGAGGTAAGACTGTGACTTCCTTTAATTCACCTTCACCCACTATATAGAAGACGAGAGCTGGGGAAGACTCGGCCTAACTTGGAAGGAGATTTATTAACACAGGGGTAATGACTCAGCAAATCAGATGGCAAATTACCTTTGAGAGATCCCCCGCCTCCAAATAGAAGCAGATAACAAACACATTCCACGTCACCCAGAGGACTAGCCAGACAGCGTACTGTAAAAAAGCAAAGAAAAAGGAGCAGAATGAATTTACTATTAGCCAAGGCAGAGGGCAAATAGATCTTGAACTTCTGAAATTCAAATCAAAAGATTAGTTATTGATTCCATCTAAGAAACAGGCATATCTATCTATCTATCTATCTATCTATCTATCTATCTATCTATCTATCTATCTATCTATCTATCTTGATTTCTTATAACTTTTTAAGGTCTCATAATCCAAAAAATACTTGAAGGATCACCAGGCAATGGTGGCACATGGCATTAATCCCAGCACTTAGGAGGCAGAGGTTGGCAGATCTCTGTAAATTCATGCCAGCCTGGTCTACAGAGTAAGTTCCACGACAGGCTACAAAGCTACAGAGAAACCCTGTCCCAAACAACAACAACAACAACAACAACAACAAATAGTGGAGGATCATTTCAGTTTTTTTGAAGCAGAAGAAATAATTGCCTCCCCATTAATAAAGAGATTTTAGTTTGCAGTCATGGAAAGAACTGAATGCTCCAGTAGAAACTCTAATTGTGCAAACAGAAAACAGTTTTGTTTAGTAAATATGCCTTTATAGTGCATATGCAAACTTTCTTCATGTTATTAAGGCTATCCCCAACACAACGGCCCTCACGTCCATGGCCCATATATTATGTATTTTTTAGTGTTTCACTTCTTTGTTCATCTCTCCATGCTATCCTCTCACAAACCCCATGACATAACAGTAACCATTCGGCAATCGCCCCACCTTCATTCTGTTGTCTGCTTAGCGCATATTCTGCAGCAGCAACAAATTTTCTTACCAAGTCACAGTTCCGACCAGTCAAGAAAATTATTTTAAACACCTTGAATTGCTATTTTAAAGCACCGCAGATAACAATTACCCATAGATTTATGTCAAATGAAAAAGATGATTTTTAAGAGGATGAATATCTCATAAGAATCCTAAGATTATGTGTAATGTGAATACAAAGACGATGGAAATAATATATAGTTTATCTTGAGAAACAGAACATGAAATCTTAAAAATAAAGAGGTGATGTTTTCTCTATAAGAAATGAATGAGACTAACTTTCATACTCAACTAATTTTAAATCTGGGGATTTACTGGAAGGGCGATATCAACAAGGAAATGGCAGGCATGGGTACGCTTTATCAGTTGAAATCACAGAGTATTATGTTACCTCCTGCTAAATAAACCTATGACTTCCATCTCTTTGATAATTGGTTCCATATTTTTTATAATATTATTCACGAACTCCAAGAAATTTTAACTATACTGTCTTTTAAGTCACTTATTTGAGCTCATCCCTGTAGACATACTGGATACCAAACACATCGTTGACTTTCTGTTCCCTGGACTTAAGGTACATTTTTCTTCCTGGGGTCCTTTACCATATAATTTCTTCACCATTGATTTTTTTTCCGTTTCTCTACACATTACTCTTTACATCCATCAATATTTTATTTTTCTTCAAAGGTCACCTAAAATAACAGTTGCTGACAGACATGCAGTTATATCTGAATGAGCTTTTCATAGTGTTTTTAGCTGATGTTTCTGTCTTAATTTTAATCTCTACCATCTTTACTTATATATAAATGTCTAATGTACAGTCAATAGTATCTTTAGGATACTATATGTTCATTTGCCTAAACTACTAATAACTTGGATAAAATAAACATTCAGAAAATATTATTTTTAATTCAGTGAGTGAATGAGAAGAAATTAAGATAAAATATTATTTTTAGTTTCAGAATGCAGACACTACTCATAGACATCATTTTTGCAGGCATACTGTCATCATCATCATCATCATCTTATTTGAGGAGTGATAAAATTGTTTAACACTAAACAGTGGTTCCCCAGCATTTTAAAGATGCTTGGTTGTTCCAAGTACTGTACAGGGGTGTTGTTCTGTTCAGCGTAGAGCGAAGATGGCCAAATGCTCTGAGAACAAGGATATTTGAGATGCTGCCTAGAGTGCGGACTGAAAACTCATGGAATGAGAACTCATGAGGAGATTCACAAACTGAGTAACTGCAACGAAAGAGGATCGTGTTTTGTAGAATAGGGATACTATAAAACATTTGAGTTTGATCAATTGTGTTTTTAGATAGCTTAGTTTATTTTTTAGTTTACTAAAATGGGGAGGTTGTTATTGAGTACTCGGAGGTAAACTTGAGTAAAAGTAAATACCTTTTTAGATATTTAATGTATAAATATTCCACAGATTGCCTTTCTCTCTAGGTGCTTCCTACTCTCTGCAGATTATAGTCACTGTATATGACACATTCTAGCTTTGCTTTGATTTCCTGTAATTTGGTCATGTTTTTCCTGAAAAAATCTTGCCCTTTTCAATGTCCTGAAATATTGCACCTATAGTGGTTTCTAAGAGTCTCGGGCCTTGCATATATTTGATAAATAGATTTGGATTTTAGTTTCAGAAATACAACGAACATCTGGGTACTCATTGATAACTTGATGAATAAAAATGTACCTATGGTTTGCAATCATTTAATTAAGTTTTCTTTAAAAATCAGTTAAAGATAAAAGGGTAGGAAAACTAAATTTATGTTTTCCTTTGTTCACATTAACACAGTTTTCCCTTTTTTAAATGATGGATGGAAAGCTGAAGAGATTCTACTTAACTAAATGATCAGTTAGGCCAACTATTTTGGATGAGTGGGTGAAATGCTTTTCATCATACAACCCAAACGCCCCGGAACATTTGCCATTGGCAGACATGAAAGAATATTAAAGCTAGATTAGGGATGAAGTGAAGAAGCAGAACCTTACATGTGAGAGCACTGAGAAAAATCTTCAAAACCTAAGAAGAGATAAATAAAAGCAAAGAATGTCAATGCAATCGTTATTTTTTTGTTGAAAATTTCATTTTCATTTTATTTGTATGATTTGCCTGCTGGGTCTATGTAGCTCTCAAGTGTATGATGTCAGAAGAGGGCATCAGATTCTCTAGAACTGTAGGTACAGATGGTTGTGAATTGCCATTCAGGTACTAGAAATCAAACCTGGATCCTCTGAAAGAGCACTTAATGCTTTTAGCCACTAATCCATTTCTCCAGCCTGATACTGTGGCTTTTTATACTACATACATGAACTTACATATAAATTTATCAATTAGTGGAAATATTACCTATATCTCCACAGGTACTTGGGATACTGGTTTAACCAATAATATAATGGATATATAAGTAACATTATTTTTCTAATAGAAACTAATACAGTCTTTATAGTCTTTTCTCAATTTATACCTTAGTGCTTACACATATGTTAAATATTAATTGCCACTGGTATTCTGTTTGGTTAAAACGGGAGCTCAAAGTTTTGGTTTATAACCAAAATTTAATAATATTATGGAAGGATGGCTATGATCAGATGTCCCCTAAAAATATATCACATAGAAATTAAGAACATTGTATATGTTATCTGCATCTGTCAATTAGGAACTCTACAGAACTATTCCAACTATATGATATTATTGACATTCAGGCTCTGTTACTGGTTATTAATAATTGGTAACTCATAGGGCTTCTGTGAGACTAGGTGATAGAATGCTTTAAAGGTCTCATTCCTTGTGTATTTAATAGCTGTTGCCATTTTATTATAAAACTTATGTTAGTACACCAAACTTTGTCAAAATAAAACAGCAGTAATACCAACATTTTATCAACTCAGACGCCATGAAACACACTCCACTAATGTGTCTAACACATCAATCTACACAGTTGACTTTGCAACCCAAAGTTATTAACCTTAAGGTAATATGATTACCCTTATCTTGAAGGGTTTTTTTTAAATCTTTTGTCCTTTTACTTAAATTCAAAAATTTATATTTGGATAGGATTTACATTTTTAAGTAAAAACAGTAATTTTTACCTTTTATTTACCATGTCACACACTTATAAATCACATTCTTTATCTTATGCTATCTTTCTTTTGTAGTATTTAAGATTATGCATGCCCATATTATCCAAGGTAACACAGAAACACTTATTCCTTTTCCATCTTTGTATTTCTTTGAGTTATTTTTATTTCTTTGTATATTTTACTACAAGTCAGGTGGTCCCAGAAAACACTGGATATTACAGGCTTCCAAAAGAGTCATTGCTTTTAGTGCTCAGCACCCTTCAACAAATGGGGAAAACACTAGGAAGGAGTCATAGTGATCCTTTTAATTCTCTTTTTATGAAAAATTGGGGATTTACTAACTTATTCTATTTATCTTGACGCATTAATTATATCTCATTTAACTACTTTTATATCCTTACTATTTTCTTCATTTTTTAATTTTCTTTTTGTAGTCATACTTCTTTTTCAATAGCTAATGGTGGTATTTTTCTGGACCAAACATGTTCCAATTGAATATTGACAGTTGCTTGAGTATTGAAGATATTTGCATTTCTTTATAAATTGTCTGGCAGTGATCTTTGCCAACACACTCTATGCATGTCCTTCAACTTGTTCATGTAATAGAAATTATAAGGGTCTGTACTAACTTCTTTCTGCTTGCTACAGTGCTCGGATTGACAATAGCTGACCATTGCTGAGTGTATGTAATTGGAAATGCCATTCTGCCTTGGAGAACTACCCTAACGAGATGACAAAGAATTGTACTGGCTAGGTATCGCCTAACTTGTAGTTTTCTTCAGTAAAACGAATCTTGCCTCGGTCTCATTTTTTCCCTTGAGAAGGCTTATATTTTACTTTTCAGATAAAAGCTTAAAAGCTTTGATCTATTATCTGTGATAAGAGACAAATTCCACTTTTTGATGAAATTCACTTTTCAAGAACCAATGCCTCAAGCAACCAATAAACCATTTGAGAAACGAATGCAGTGCAAGTCTTACCAAAATGCTGAGAACTGTTAGCTACAATGAACTAATGAATCATCATGATTTCCCTGTTGTCTTATAGCTCAAACAACAAAATAAAATTACCAAAATGAAGCAAAACATAGTTAAGGCTCTTACTCATCATAAGCAACTATATTAGGTAACTCAGATATATTTGTGGTGTGCGTCCGTGTATGTGCGTGTGTACATGTGTGCATATGCACATGCATGTGTAGGGACACACGGGCCAGGACAAAGTATGAAGGTCAGGTGGGAGCTCTTTCTCCACTTCCACTGCGACATTCTGTGTCATCAGGTTTTCTGACAACCTTCTTTACCACCTGAGTCAACTAACAGGCCTGATATACAACTGCATAATGTTGTATATATACATAATTGAAATTAGGTTTGCAAGGCTAAAATACTAATATATGTTTTATTTGGAAAAAAAATGTCGATCGCATCTCAATGATACTGACACTACCTTTGCACTTCCCTCATTTACAGTTATAAACAACTAGATTTAACCTCTAGGTTTTTAAGGTGTCACTTCTATTCAGCAAGACAAAGCATGTAATTTTAACATAGTTTGTCAGCTTTATATGACCAGATATATGTGATTACAATTTTTATTAAGATAAATGAACTTTATAAATTATCTGAAACTATAAAATAGTGCATTACTTTCCCAAAGCAATCCTTTCTTTTGAAAAACTAAGGGAGAACAAATGTACTTAAGACAGAAACATTTTGTCATATTTCCTACTAAAATTTCTATAAAATTAACTTCAGGAAAATAGACTATTTTATGATGTTAAAATAAAAAGACAAGAATAATTTGAAATAGAGTTTAAGTTTATAGTTTGTCTTCCATGTTAATTTCATGTTTAATTTTCTTAAATATAACCTAATTTGGAAAAATATTTAAACAGTATTTTTTATTATTAGGAGATGGAAGTGGAAGATAAAGGTAATTGCTTGCCATGTGATATCATAAGTGAGTTATTAGCAAAAGAACTGGTCGTGAATCAATTCACATTCATCAGCTACCATCTGGATTTCCCAGATGTGTCAGGGAATTACTACAGGACATGACCAAATTTGTCTATTGACTTCCTATTGCAATATTATCAATTATTGATATGCAATCCACAAAGTCTGCAGAAATGTTTTCTGGTTTGAATATTTTCCCTAGGGTACACAAGTACTATCAGCAACTAACATCACTGAGACCATAATGCTAATATAAATGTAATAATACATCAACTATGAGGAACTTCCTTCAAATAATTCCTTAATGCAAAATGTGAGGATGTTGGAATTATTAACAACTAGGTGTCTATTATATAAGGGGGGACATTTGAAAGATAGATTGAAAGATTGTTTTCAAAAAGAAACATTTCTGCTCAAAATGTTTCGGATCCACTGATGTTTTCTCAATGCTCACCATGTTTTAGGTTAGGTTTCTCATCTCCGAGAGCTACATCACCTGACCTGGTCATCGCTTCTTTACCTGTTGTTATAAGGAGCAAAAGTAGACAAAATAATCCATTTATTTTGCAGTTATTGCTTATTTAATGCCAATGGAAATCTGCATTACAATGAAAATCTGCAAATCTTGTTACAACTAATTATTGCTGTAGTAGCTTTCTTATAAGAAATTGTTATAAAAAATACACTATCATTATATAATTTAATGCTTCCAGGGATGAAGTCTCAGTTAAGATCATCATCCAAAGTCTCTTAGAAATCTAAAGCTCTTTTTGCCCTGCTTTGCTATAGGCTCAAAGCAGTTCTTTATTACCCACAGGTATTAGCATACAGAGGGAATCCCACATCAGTGTTATCTCCTCTTTCTCTCCTCTCTGCATAGTGCTGAAGTCCTGCCTAGTCTACACTACCTTGCTCTTTGTTCTATTCTTTATGGATTTCACTTGGTGAGGAAGAATTATTTAATAGTCTATAATATACATGAACGTTCAATCCTGTACAGAGTTATTAGGTTACTTCTCATCTATTTAAACTTCTACTGCTTTTATTCTATTTGTAACAGTTCTGAGAAAACAAGTTTTTTTCTTAAATATGTTAGTTTAGTTTGACATCAAAATCCTTTCGGTAATCATACTTGAAAATGTTTAGCTCAATTAACAGTCTATAAATTTTCAAACATTCAGTGGACATTATTTTAATAAATGTAAAAATGACTATTGATTGTTTTCACAACTATAAATCAAAATAATATCCCAGACGTATTTTGTTTGTCTTGAAGTAAAAAGTAAAAGTAATTTCCTGTGATTAAAAAAATAAAAATATTCATTCAGTACAAAAACAGATGTATATGAATATTTTCTTGTTCTTTAACTCACTCAATATTTTTCATGACAAGAAACTTATTTCCCTGTAATTTCTGAAGCTGGAAATGTTCTACTGAAACATCTTTGTCCATTTACAATAATTTTGTTATATGAAGACATTCTGATTATTGTGCACACATGAATTTAATATTCGAAAAATTAATAAAACATAACTTGGTAAAACATACCAAACTATATTAAAACCATAAAAGCTAAAATTTATGTGATGTTAAAATTATATAGTGAATTTATTGAGTCCTTATATGGGAGGATATTGGGTTGTCGTTTTGCAATACAACAATGAGTGAAGAGAAAAAATATCTTTAATTTGCTAAAACTACAATTTCATTGTTTCATATTTATCTCTACTTGTGATTTGAAGTGGCAGCACCAACTACTTCTTGCCAGTCAGAAAATAATTTAACTCTCTTAAGTTCTTCTTATGTTTTTTATATCTTTGTTTAAAGATTCTAATAACTGACTTCCTTCTGTTCAAGATTTTTGGATTGCCCCAAAACCACTAAAGATAATGAATTTGCTGAACTCTTCTCATTCAGAATTCGACAAGCAGTCCAAATGTGTTATAAATCATCTAGAAAGTTAGCTGTCATGAGTTTGAATGTTTTCTGTATTTGGTTGTGTTCACATGTGTGTAGGTAGGTGCACACCTGTATAGAGGTTTGCTTCTTTTACCATTCTTCATTTTATTTATAGTAGCATCTCCCACTGAACCTGGACCACACAACTACCTGGCCAGCGAGTGCCTGAGTTTCATCATTGTCTTCTCCTCTTCTCCCCCTGCTTCACCTATCATTTGGATTAAGCAAACCTGTATACCTACCCTTTAACATGAAAACACTTTATCCACTAGAGATTTCATCAGACCCTGAAGAATTTTATACATCTCGTACTGCTTTTATTTTGTCATTCTTTCTCACCCTCCCATTAAAGTTATGTAATAGCCTTTCTAGATCTATGCATATATAAGTTCTCCAAACATGAAGTATTGTTAGTTATATAGGAAAACTGAATAGAAAATTACTTTATTTTTAGACATGAGTAAGAAAGAATTAGAGGTAGGCTGATGTCCTTTAGTGTTGGGTATATCCAATAACATCATATGCGTCTTTGTAAGAGACAGATAAATGGATATTTTATACAGAGAAGGAAAAGGGATGATGGGAGGGGAACAATAAGAGGTTGAACAATGCTGGGTTAAGTACTGGCAGGTCTTTCTAAGCACCATGGAATTTTGCAACTGCCAAACCCCTAAAATTCAAAGATTGGTAGGATGCTAGAAACTCTTGGTAAGTGGAATCCTGGTTTTACCTTTTACACCAATATCAGACTTTAGGAATCTAGGAGAATTTGTATGTGGTGTGTGTGTGTGTGTGTGTGTGTGTGTGTGTGTGTGTGTGTATGTGTATGTATTTTAGACAAACAAGTTTGTAACAATTTATGGTGGGAACATGTAACAAAAGCACAGGAAACCAGCATATCCGCAAGTGCAACACTGGAATACATAATAAGTAAACACATGTGACTATGGGTAATTTGGTTATTGAAAAGTCCTCCTTTTTAGCCATTTTACTGCTACTGCCTCTGAATCAGTCCATTGCTAATATCACAGTGAAAAACAGACAGAAATGCAATTGTGTGAAGAGGTTTCATATCCATAGAAACAAAGGAAGATAACAAACTACAGAAAATATATGCAGTGCTACTTATTATATTGTTAGGGACTTCTAGGGAAGTTGAAAAGTTAGGAAGCAATGCAAATGACTGATTAGAAGAGACTAGATATAGGAGGCAGAACAACTGTCCACTAAAGAATCTGCGGCATATTTCCAAAGTGAAATGCTTGGTTTCAAAATATTACTTATTAGCCAAGTTTTTATAGAATCAATGATATCATTTAATGAATAATAACATGTGAAGATTACTTTATGAAAAACAATTTGTATTCATTGAGTAGTAGTGTTCAATTTATCAGCTATCATTTTTGTTTTAAAAATTGGGATAGCGCTTAAATTACAAATTTTATACAACAGTTGGAAATTCAGTATTTTTGTAAAATATTTATTATTCTCATTTTTAACAGTTATAGATTATAAGGAATAACTGTTGTCATATGTGGTTCATGAATGTATGGAAGCATCACAGTTAAGCATAAGGTCTTTATAGTCATTTGAAGCACTTTGATGACACTCTAATTTTAGCTGATTTTAATCAGGTAGCATCCATATGTCGGTCTTCAGTTGTGCTTCATGAAAGAATTCAAGACGAACTTGACTAATGATACTATCTATAAGACAATATTATGTCTTATGATGGTGAACTATGAAATGACAAAGTCAGGGCTCTGTCCAATCCAGGTTGGTCCTGATTTGTTCAACATTCTCTCATGTCTGCAAACTATTACCTGGAAAAATACATGCATAACATTCAATTTTCTTATTAGGAACATGGGCTTATGTATCAAATTGCATTCATTATGTTTTGTTTTAATTATGCTTAACATGCTCTGTAGGGTAACTAGTTCCCCACAAGTACATAACGACTATATAGTTATCTTAAAAGTCTCAGACTGCCACCGTTCATGTAGTGATTTGTTTGGTGGTTGTGACTCAAAAAAACAAACAGAGGGGACAGTGTTCAACTGGGTAAATACCTGGAACATGAAAATAAATTTCTTCATGGGCTAGAGCATGGTTCAGTGTTTCAGAGTGAATACTGTAATAAAGGACCTAAGTTGGATACCGTATCTATGGCTCACAATTATCCATAACTACAGCTCTGAGGGGTCCAATCTCTGGCCTCTGAGGGCACCTGTACATGTGTACACATACACACCAAGTTATAAAGTAAAATAAAATATATGAGAATATACATGTCTGCTTTAGAATTTTAAATGAGGTGTTCATGCAATTTTTGTGAGTAAAATATTCATTAAAAGACTGAAATTCTAAGCTTACAAAAACTTATTGATACAATAATTAAAAGTCTGCTGATATGAATTGAAAATACACTGTATTTCTTCTACCTCATTAGCATTTTTAGTTTAGCCAACAGCATTTTTTGTGACCTGATATCTCAAAACTTTGACTCTGACCAACTCGAGTTGAATTTGTTTTACTAAGATTAATGCAACCAACTCGAGTTGAATTTATTTTACTAAGATTAGTAAAAAATAAAATGTTAAAACACCTTAATTTTTAGGAATGCGTTGGGATACATAGAACTTAGTGTTGAACTGTGTTTTATAAACTTCATTTTCTTCCTTTAAGCTGGTGGTAGAATGGTATCAATGCTCTAAACATTTAATTTTTGGATGTTCTTTCACATCTTCGTGCATAATATGCCTATAATGTATATGCAGATACTAAGAAAATTGATAGTTAATGTTAGTTCCCTCAGCAAAAATTTCTCATCTAGGGTAGAAATTATCTCTAGATTCAATCAGTAGACCTCCTTACACATAATTAACTTTACTGTGCCACAAGCTGGCCCTAAATCCAACCAATGACTAAAATATTTTGGTTGTCATATTGTTTCTACAAAATATGCAATCCATCATCGAACCAACAAGATGATAGCCAAAAGAGTTGTGATGTATATACAACTACAAGGACATCCTAAGTGAATAAAGAAAGGACTATCTGCCATGGAACATTAGCACACTTTAGAATTTGTTTCTCTTTAATATATGAAAGTGAATAATGATTATATTTATCATGCAGTTTATAATTTTGTTTTTTTTTAGAGATACACAAATCCTCTTGCTTCAATAATGCTATACATATTCAGCCAAATAAACAAGTAATATATTAGTAACACCAACAAAATATGAGATTTTAGGTCACCTATTAAGGAAAGACATGAGAAATAGACAAACAAAAATCATGAAGATACAACTTAAGAAGGAACAACTTTGTAAAAGTGCATGTAGTGTAAGCTGTCTCTACAGACATGTCAAGCAACCAGGTGCTGAGTCACAGAAAACAGAGACACATGTATGAAGACTGTTACACAGGAACAACAGAAATCTGAGGGATGGAAGGGATAATCTGAGAACACTTTGAGATTCAAAAGAAGAAAGGTAGCAACATTTTCAAAATGAATGTCATTATCTTTACAAAGATCTGGTAGATGTATGGTTGTTGTAAATATTGATTGAATAGCATAGTGTACTTCTGCACCCCCACTTTTGGTATTGGAAGCATCACTTGTCTCCTTTGGACAAAGGCTTTAGTGCCTTTAATTGTCATGTTACTTATCACCCTTCAGAAATTTAAAGCTACTCTACTTGTCCACTAAATCGTCTTCTAAAATATGTATGTTACCTTAATTGAGGGATGTGGTCAGTCAATCAATATGAACTTCAAAATGTTTAATTGCTATCTATTGTTTTAATATGAAAATACATATGGAGGTCATATATATATAATTTATAAAATATAGCTGATGTTATTTTAATTAAAGAAACTTCATTGCTCTTTGATCATTTGCATAATACTTAATTATAAGTGTAGGTAAATAATAAAATCCTTTCAAACATTATTTTGTTACAATGGAATTTTTCAACTTTCTTTTACATAGAATAATTTTTAAGAATTACATTTTCTCTGTCTACCCAAAAGGCAACATAGACATTTTTCATATTTCCTGCAGTTTCTGTCCTTTGAATACCTGATTTGGTTGGATGTTGTCAGGACTGAAGCTTTATCATGGTGTCACTGATCGCTGAATGATTCTGTGTGCTACATTGTTATTTGAGGCTTAACAATCCAGGGGTGCCAAGGAGTACAAAGAAATGAAAGTTCTTAATGAGAAGCCCCTGTGTTACATTAACAGATTAATTCAGTGAAGGAGAGGAAATATTAAAGTTACAAGTCCTTTAAAAAAAATTATACACTTAAATGTGTATGAGATAAGACAACAATGATGGTAAGTCTTCCCAGAAGAGAAAAACAAAAAAACACCAAACTAAAACAACCATTCAGCTAAACAGCAACAACAAATACTGAATGAATTTAATTGACTCTTTCAAAATGACTTTTTTTGGTGTATGTATGTAATATATGTGTGTGTGTGTGTGTACACACACACACACATTATATATATATATTTCGTTGTTTGGTCTCTCAAGATGGGGCTTCTCTGTGTAGCCCAGGATGTCCTGGAACTCACTCGGTAGACCAGACTGACCTCAAACACAGAGCTCTTCGTCCTCTGCCTCCTGAGTGCTGGTATTAAAATCCTAAATCACTGCCCATCCAACTTTTTTATATTTTAAATTGTTAGGTAAAAATGTACTGTGTCTCATCGTGTACAAAGATGCTTCAAAGTTTGTATGCATTATAGAATAATAAGCCTGGTAACGAATTTACTCACATAGTTACCATTTTGATAGTGATCGTATTTACTATCCCTTCCCAGGGTTTTCAAGAATATAATGTGTCATCATTTCATACAGTACATCTGCTGAAATTACTCCTTCCTTTTAACTGGTATTATTTATTTTCTTAACCAACAGTACCCCATGCTCACTCCTGAGTTAGCATATCAGTATCTGATAAGCTTACTAGGTTATTTTGGCACAAAACATTTCTCTATAAAACCTCAAGGTAGTGTTATACAGGTCTTTTCAATAGTGGTAAAATGTTTTGTCTGCTTCTACATAAATGTCTTAGATCCCATATACTGCAATGATTTTGAGTGTCATCTTCTAAGGCTTGCTTTTTCCCTTATTTCATTTGTAATAACCCCCTTCCTGTTTTTCTTCTGTTTTGAGTAACAGGATTCCTTTTCATTTTATAGTTGAATATTCCCCACCACTCTCTCTGTATCTGTGTGATCATATTCTATCACTTCATACATTCATTCATTCATCCATTCATTCATTCACTCATTCATATATAGTGATCAGTTACACACCATGGCTAAAGTAAGCAGTTCTGTAGTAAATACCAAAATGTCAATAACTGTTTGATAAACTGATATGATTCGGGAAGCTAAAAAACTGACAATAATTATGTTAGATTTTTATATTAATGTTATTTTAAAATTTTAAATGAACTTCTACATGTTTTCCATAATGGATGAATAAACGGTTCCTAAGGTTTTTGTTTCATGGTTCATCTCTCCACAGTCAAAAAATGACTAAAAGGTTAGTTGAGAAAAATAACTTCCAGAAATATATGTCAGACATTTTCAATGTGTGCCACATGAATAGTGTCTGAAATTTCACACCAACCTTGCTCTCATAGTTGAGGTATGAGTAACCCCTTTGTGTGTTGTAAGTTTATATAATGCATGTTAGTTGTTAGTTGTTTTGTGACTGCCTTTGTTCTTAGAAGACTGCCACTACTTCAAGGCTTCTGTTTAAGTAACCTAATTTGCTCTAATGAACATCATCAAAGTCCAAGGACAATAACCCTGGTAATTTTTCATTCCTACAATACTAGTTCAATTTACTGGAATCCCTATTATTCATATTTTATTGTGTTTGATTTATATAGATATGTGTGTGAATGGGCTATTATTTTTAATACACATAATTACATATTGTTTTAATATACATAACAATTATATAGATAGACATAATGTGTGTATGCATGTGTTGTATATAGTACATACCCCAATATATATATATATATATATATATATATATATATATATATATATATATATATATCCCATGTTGGTCTCAAATTCACAGTCTTCGTGCCTAAGCCACTTAAGTGGTGATACTTGAAGTCTGTGACATCATGCCTGGCTACTGAGCATAATTTAGAACTTTACTTGAATGTAGGTATATGGATGTTCTGTTATTATCTGTAACTTCAGTAACGCATTAGATGACATTAAACTTATTCCCAAAAGATAGACTTTTACAAAATTTCATTGGCCTCATCAATGGCATGAGTATTTTCCTGCATATTTTCTTTAAGTGGCTTATAACTCCAAACTTCTAAACTGATTTTGAGGTGTACATACATTTATTTTATATTAAAAGTATTGATGATAGTATATTATTATATGAATAATAATATGGTAGATAAGAACATATTAATAATTTATAATCTAGAAATTTCCATTATTAAGATTATTTGAACTGTTTAATAGAAAGATCTATTGATAATATAGGTGTCCTGAGCCTAAATATAAACTACACAATGAATACATACTTACATTATGGTAAAATATCAGTACTTTGACCTTGCTGTTTTTTAAACTAATATTTTTGGACAAATGCAAAGGAGTATTTTTTTTTTCAGATAAGTATACTTTTTCTCATATAACAAGCTATCGCTACAGTGCCCATGGGCTTGTCCAACAGTGGTGATGTTGATAAACGGAGTGATTCACTTCTATGTCAGCCACTTAGACAGTCAATCATTTTTATTGGAGATAATGACTGCAGAGAGGCATGAACCAGAAGTTCTAGCACTGGGGACCTCTTGACGCATCATTCTAGGAAAGTTCTATGAAAAACGAGATATTTACAATTTCTTAAGGAATGTATTTTATAAAAAGCCATCAGGCCCTTAATGACCATCGGATGACATATCAGGATGACAGGATCCATTTGATCAAATGTGTTTTTAGAAAATGAGCCCTTAAAATATGCTAAAATAATAAAAAATGTGGAAACCTATTTTGATATTTAGTATGAAAATAGCCTTAATGTTGTCTAATACCTATCAAAGAATGAAAATAAGGCCATGGGAATAATTAACAAGCATCTGTATGGATAATTAGGTTTTGATATATACACTAGTTACTTTTAGTCTTCAGGGTTTTTTGTTTTGTTTGTTTTTGTTTTCCGAGAGAGAGAGTCTTCAGGTATTTAGAAAAGTAACTGTAGAGCAATTTGCTAACTCACATTTTGAGCAATTCAAGGATAAAAAGTCTAATAACCATCCTTTTCTTAAATTTTATTTTTCTAGTAAATGATAACTGTGGATTTAGTCCAAAAGAAATCATAATTTATAATTTGACCTACACATAGTTATTATACATTCATTCTAATTACTAAATAATTTGCATGTTCATCCCGTATGCTTAGAGTAATTTACGAATGGTGCTATAATCGTTATTGATTACTTATGTGGGATGTTCCTTATTTCTGCTCCTTGCCTATAGACCATAATTCCAGCCCATTACATACAAACTCATTACCTCAAAATCTTAAAAGTTAGGTAATGTAAGTATTGGGAAAAAATTATTTCAACAAATTTCAAATGATATATCTTGCATATGCTATATTGATATTGTCATCTTTATACATATCTTTTCTTTGTAATGAAGCCCAATCACAAACAAAAAAACCGAAATTTGAATAATTCATCTTTATAGACACATAACTATTTGAGAGATAAGGACCTCTTCTACAGGCTTTTAGCACTCAGACTTTAGAGAGTACTTTAGTTGAATGCCTAGGTGACCTTTCAGGATACCAATATTTTTTTCTCCCATTGCCAGAAATATTTCACATTGGCAATCCATAGCCAAGTTATTTCTCCACAATTATCCTTGGCTACAGTAAACTATCTTGCTCTGGTTATGTATTACTCCAAGGAATATCTTTTCATGACTGGTTTTTGTTGAGGTACAGTTTTCTTAGGCTCGCTCACAATCCTGGAAAGAGCAGCCTGGACTCAGCTCTGTGTGCAGTCCATGGAGGCTTGTGTTTCTACTGGCTTGTAGTTTATCTTCTCCTGCATGATCTTGCTTCCCCAGTCCTTTACAGATGTCATTCCTGGGAACATGCTAATAAATTGCCTGCACACAAATCTCTATCTTAATGTCTGTTTCCAGAGGAATAGAACTTATAACCACAGAAATTAGGAGTTGTCTTTGAAAATAGACACTAAAGGGAGATTTTGGTTGTAGATCACCAGACGAATGGCAATAAAGATCTTGTCACTTGAAATCAATGGTGTAATGATAGTTTGGGGAACGCTATAGCATTGAAACTCGACATTTTTACTGGTGGTGTACTGAGATGACTCATTTAGACATAACTAATGGCAAAGCTGTCAACCAAAGAGCAATAGTGAACTCCTAATAGAGAGCCTGTCTGAGAAAACTAATAGCCAGTGAGTAACAAATGACATATTAGTCCCCTGTACTAAGAAATAGAAATGACTCATCTGGAACAAACTGAATCATTCTGACTGGATCGCTGTTTATTCTATGTGTTGGAAAAGACACTCATAGAAATGTATAGACCATTTAGTCTATAGCACAAGAACTTGATAAACCCATCAGATTTTTTGAAGACACATCAAACGGTTAAATTGGAGAGAGTACATGCAAAGTGTCTACCTCTGATAGACGGGAAATGCCCTGTGCTGTGTGTATTTCTAGTGGGTAGAATACTTAGATCCACAATGGGACAACAGAGCAGAATCGTGCTATCATTGCAAACTGAGAAAATTTTGCTTCTATTGCTAAGCCAGTTTATGAAGCTCTAGAAGTACCAGGTTTTTGTTGAGGATATTTCCCCTAGATTGTAAAGCAAAAGTTGTGTTAAGTTTACTACACAACTGTTGCAAATCACGTTAGACTCTGACCAAAACACAAGCAGAGAAGAAAAGTAGCCCATTCCTGGCAAGAATAATAGACCCTGATCTTCACTGACTCCAGGGCAGAATATAATTGAAAGCAGTATGAAACATGGGTGTCTCCTTTTCAAAGGATATATGAATATATACAAGCAGCAATGCATTCATACCATCTATACATCTATATATCCCACTGTAACTCTGGCTTCTAAAAAGCAATGTAGTATTCTAAAATACTACATTCATGAGGCTTGATTCTGCTTTCCTCAGCTGGGTCTCCCCTTCCATTTCCATTGTTTTATGTTTATCTTGTTCTTTGTCCTTCTATATCCACCAGCAAAGTCCTATAATGCCCCACATTAATTTATTTGAATTTTATAAATACTCATTATTTTATAGTTTTGAATATTTCTAGCGTTTTGATTTTCAAATGATTAATAAGAAAACTCCAAAATCATTCAATAAATTACTATATATCTCATTTTTATTCTAAACATATTTCCCTTATGAGTACAAAGCAGCCCAAAATAATATCAAGTTTTGGTGAGTGCATCTGAATACATAAGTTTTATTATTCTACAAGCTCTTTAATTTATTTCTGTCACATTATAACTCTGAGTTTAACTTGGAGTGAGTCTATTGACATTTACAAATAATAAATACCATTTATTCCTAGCTCAAAATGTACTAAATACTACTTTAATAATTTTACATGATTGCTTCATTTAATCTTCAAACAACACTGTAAAATAAGTAGCATTACTATTCATATTACAAAATGAATAAATATACATAAGACCGTGGTGTTTGCTATCACCTCTGTATTTAAAATTATGCTAGCTGTCTTAGTGAGAAAAGGGAATAGGAAAAAGCAATGCCTTTAGAAGAAGCTAAACTTGGTTGCTCATAGATGGTATGATTATTTAAGTGAGAGATGGCAAATGGGTGAATGGAACTAATTTGGTGTTCAATAAGGAACAACATGCAAAACAAATAAAGGTGTTATCCAAACAAATAGGAAAAATTAGAAAGCATTTTTAAAAGAAATGGATTCTGAAATTTCTATCTTACACTTGATAGGCAGCTGAGTATCTTAAATCTTCGAAAGCCAGTTTAGAATCCAAACAAGAAGGAACTATATCTAGTTGATGTACCGGAAGCTGAACACTAGGAAACAAAAGGTATAAAATGGGAATATGGGTAGATGAAGTCCAACTGCTATGAACTCTGAATAGTGAAAGTGAAAGACACTAACTTCTGATGAGTTTCTTGAGACACACACCCATTACGTCACAAATGATCATTCCTAGAAGAGAAGGACTTTATCTAGATCAGATTGCTTGGCCTCAGTCTCTGGAAGAAGACAACAATGGGACGGGGATAAAGTGTTAAAATTGAAGGAGAGGAAAGGGACAAAGAGAGAATGGGAGATATGACTGTGGTTACCTGTGCCTTTCTGGTAAGACTGCCCAATTCAGCAGATAAAAATTAACTCCATATAGAACTAAAGTTATTTCTTTTATAAGAAAATCAACTTATACTAGGCAATTTAATTTAATTACTAATTATATTTAATCTGTTATTTTTTTTTCTCCAGTAGAGCAGAACTTTCCAGAAGCGTAGAATTTGATTCTGAGGGAACAAGGTCCAATTCAACCACAGCAAACAGAGCAAGAATGTAAAATTAAAATGAAGTTAATATTAAAGAGGCTTTGCAATGTGTTTTCTCTGTTTTTGAGAAATTACATATTAGAGACTACAAAGTTAGAAAGGAAATATTATGCCATCATGCAAATATGGGAAGCCATAAAACCAACAGAGAACTCAGCATAAAGGGGGAAAAGAAAGGAGAAGCTTTGTAAACTACCATATCCCAATGATGAAAAAGACAGAGAGCCTTATAAGCTAAATAAACAGAGAAATTCAACCAAAAGTCACTTCTCACTAATAAAGCCTTGAAGTGAATAATCTATATTATACAATTAGAATTAGATTTAGAATTAGATCCAGACTGCTTGAGTGACATTGTAAACATTGGAAATAGAAGTGATATTCTGAATTTGGGGAGTCCAGCTTATCAACAAGGAAAACTCTTCAATGTAAAGGAAACCGATAAACAGTCATACATCTATGAAGTAACAAAAATGGCCCAGCAAGAAGGCTTAGTGAATAAACGAATTCTTTGTTAAGCTTGACAACTTGGGGTCACTGGGACCCATACAGTGGAAGGAGAAAATCAAATTCTGCATGTTGTCCTATGGCCTCTCCATTTGTGCTATGGGACACATTCTTATATGCATAACAAATGAATAAGTGTAAAGTATACTTTAAGGCAAAAGTTGTTAAAAAAGAAAAAGGCACAGCAAAATTATTAATTGATCAATTAAGCAGGGAGATAAAATGATAGTATATATGAGCCCAAGGTAAGAGCACTCATTTTATTTTGAAGTGTACTTAAATATGAAAATATAAAGTCATTTTATAATGCCAGTATCACCCTATACTCAACCCTGGCAATGTAGTTTTTTTTTTTTTTTTTTTGCTGTGACCCATCACTACCGAAAGCAAAGCTGGTGGGGAAATGGTTTATTTTAACTTACAAATTTCAATCCATTCTCAAGAATAGTCAAGGCAGGCACCTGGAGACACGAACTGAACCCGAAAGCATGGAGGAGCAGTGTTTGCTGGCTCATTCCTTCAGATTGTTTAGTTGTCCTTATTCTACAAGCTGGACCTATCTACCCACGGGAATGGCACCACCCATATCAGGTTAGGTTCTTGTCCATAAATCGCTAAGAACACACCCATAGACATATTCAAGTATCATTTTGATGGAGGCAATTCTTTAATTCAGGCTGTTTCTTCTAAGGTATGTGAAGTTGAAAGCCAAAACTAACCATATCAGGCATACGTACAAATAAAATATAAAATAATAAGCCAGTATTAATGGTCAATAATAAATGTACAAACTCAAACAGATACCTGCAAAAAGAATCCAGCAATACATCAAAAAGATAAAATTATAATACGGATTTACACCACATATGTGAGAATAGTCCAACTCTGATGAATAAGTACAATAACACATAAACAAATTCAAGGACAAAGTCATGTAATTGGCTTGACACTTAAAAAAATCTAACAAAGCACAAAATTCTCAGTGATGAAACTCTAAATAAATTAGGAACAGAAAAAAACACACTTAAACACAATATATAACAAAGCATACCAAACATTGTACTGAGAGGTGAAAAGTCAGAAATATTGTCACTGAGACCAGGAACAAAGCAAAGATGTTGTCACTCTTATTTGACAGAATAGAGTTCTTAATGAAAGCAACTAGCAAAGATAAAGAAATAGGTAAGAGGTAAGGGACTCAAACTATCTCTGTTTGTAGATGGTATTATTCTAAATATGGAAAATGAAATACTGTACCAAAGTCTATTAGAAATTACAGTCGCTAAAAGTTATAAGGTACAAAAATAAAGATATGAAGAAAACAACTTTTTATACAATAATAAATTTGTTGAGGAAATAATGAAAACATGTATTTACAATGGCTACAATATTAAAATAACAACAATAAATGAACAATGCAAATAAAACTTTTTCAATGAAGTTTTAAAACACAGGAAAAAAAGCTGAAAGGATGCTGAACATTTCTATCAAATGTTTCTCAACAAATTGAGAGTCCTCTTTTGAAAATTTTAGCGTAGATTTTTACCCTATTTTAAATTGGATTACTTGGGTTTTTTGAGATCTAGTTTCTTGAGTTCTTTATAAATTTAGGATCCTAGTCCTCTATCAAATACGGAGTTGGTACAAATATTTTTAAATGAGAAATTTCATCCATCATTTCAGACTGGAGGCAAGTTAAGTTGGTGGAGCATTTTCTTAAGTAGTAATTGATGGGTGAGAGCCCAGCATATTGTGGGTGAAGTCATTGCTGTGCAGGTGGTCCTGAGTTCTTTAAGAAAGCAGTCAGTTAGTAAGCCACGAGGAGCTAGCCCATAAGCAATACTTTTCCATGGTTTCTGCTTCATCTCCTAAATACAGATTCATCTCTCTTTGAGTTTCTGTCTTGAATTCCTTTGATGATGGATTGTGACATAGAAGTGTTAACCAAATAAATGCTTTCCTTCCCGAGTTGCTTTAGTCATGGTGTTTCTTCAAAACAATAGTAACCATAAATAAAATAGTTGCCATGGAAATAAAAAACAAATTCTTAAATAAATATTATCTGACCCAAGTAAAAAAAACAAACAAACAAACTGCTATATATATAAAAAAGATCCCTTTTGTGGTGTCCTTGGTCCCTCAAGCTCCCATAATCCTTCCTCCCCCACCTTACAGAGGATTCACCAAGGTCTGCTTAATTTTAGCTGTGGGTCTCTGCTTCTGTTTTGATTATTTGCTGGGTGAAGCTTCTCTGATGACAACTGGACTGGGCAAAGATCTATGAGTATAGCAGAATATCATGAGGAATCATTCATTGACTTTTTTTTACCAGTTATATTTGGTTTTATCCATGGTCTCTGGACTGTCAGCACCTGAGTCCTGGCCCTCCAAGCAGTGTAAGGGTGGGTTCCCTCTCTTAATATTGGTCTCAAGCTGGAGCAGTCATTGGCTGGTGACTCCTAAAATTTCTGTGCCACCTTTACCCCGGTGTTTCTTGTAAGCAGGGAAAATTTTAGGTCAAGGGTTATATGGCTAGGTTGGCTTCCCAATTCGTCCATTGGAATTCTTGCCTAGTTACAGTAGATGGTGGTTCAGGTCCATATGTCTAGGTTCTTAGCTAGGGTAGCCCTCATAGATTCCTAGGCATTTCCATTGCATGGGATTTCTAGCTTATCCCAGAAATGCCCCTGATTTCAGTTCTCTTTTCCAATACTTTCTTCCTCCATCCTCCCCCACCTAATCCCTCTTGATCCCATGTCTATCCTCCCTTCTAGACCTCTTCCCCATTCATCTGTGATGTCTATTCTATTTCCTCTTCACAGTGAGAATCACTTGTTCCCCTTTGAGCTTTCCTTGTTACTTAGCTTCTCTGGGTCTGTAGATTGTAGCATGATTATCCTTTCTTTATTTTATGGCTAATATTCACCTATAAGTGAGTATATATCACATTTTAGAAAACCCACAGCATCAACTAACTGGGCTCATAGGGACTCGCAGAATCTGGATTGCCAACCAGAGATCTTTCATGGGACTGAACTAGACTCTCTACATATATGTCACAGTTGTGTTGTTTGGTCTTCTTCTGGAACTCCTAACAAAGATATCAGGAGCTGTCTCTGATTTTGTTTCCTGCTTTTAAGATGGTTTTCTCTTACTGAGTTACTGTAACTTGGTATGCCGTGGTTGGCTGATACACAAGGGAGGCCTACCATTTTCTGAAGGGAAAGAAGGAGTAGTAGATGGGGGTGGAGAGAGAAGAGGCGGAGAGGAAGGACAACATGCATTGCCCCCTGTCACGAGAGCATCATTTGGGCCTGAGCTGCACTTGGGCCCATGTCTGGGTTCATGGTCCTGCTACAGACCAGACCTGGGCTGATGGCCCAGGCTCCTATCACCATTATCGAAGGCAACACAGATGTCTAGGATCTGGGCCCACACCTGAAGCCATGTGGTGGTTTGAAAGCCTCACTGCCATTGGGTCCATGCTGTCTACATAACCTGCACTACTCTCTGGGACCATGGTGTCATCTAGGCCTGGGCTGCTGCCAGGGGCCATGTCATAGTTCCTGGCCCTCCTGCAACCAAGTCTGTGTTGATGTCCATAGCTCCTTTTACCACTTAAAGAGTGAGGCTAGGGCTGTACAGAGTTGACCCTGTCCCTCCCCAACTGTATCACTCTGGCCAGCAGGGCTGAATTTCCTCAGAGCAGCTCAGTAGCCCTGTCTCTTTCAGTGGGGGGCAGAGTTTGGGAGAGCCGTCCCTGAATATACATGAGTAGAATAGTGAGGTAATGCCACAGTCTGGCATGCGTTGGCACAGGAGAGGGAGAGATACTCAGCTTGATCATCATCCCTCAGCACCTACTACAGGCCAGAAAATCTGGTCCTGGGTCATGCGTGGGGGAGAGGTGATCCCGCTCCTCACCAAACTGCAGCTCGTGGGAGAGTGGGTTTTGCATATAATCCGGGAAGCTGACCATATTGTGTCAGCACAGGTGAGGAGGCACAGGTGACCCAGGGCAGTTCTGGCCCCACCATTCATTTCATCGGCCATGCGGTGGAGTGGGCAAGAGAGGGACGACCTCCACACTCCCTCTACCCTTGCCACCTGTGGCAGGTTGGTGAGCTGGCCCTGAGGGATGAGAGCGGGAGAATTGGCACTGTCCCCCACTTGCAGCAGCATTGGGGAGAGCAGGCCCTGCGTCTACCCTGGGCAGCACAATAGGGATGACCCTGTTGGCAAGGGCACAGGTGAGCTGGTCCAGAGGGAATGAAAGCAGGAAGACAGTCCCTGCCCCCTCATCTGCCCTGTGGAGGCATGGTGAGAAGAAAGATGCTCTCCATCCATTTGCGGTAGGTGAGAGAGCTGGCCCCAGGGCCACGAGAGGAGGTGAAATGACCCTGGCCTTCGCCAGCTGCAGCACATGGGAAAGCAGGCATGGCACCTTGTCTGGGCAGCATACTAGAGGTGACCCTGTTGGTGTGGCTGCAGGGGACCTGGACTTGTAGGCATGAGAATAGGAGAGCTGCCCACACCTCCTTCCTCCCAGGCCTTATCATCTGTGACAGCCAGAAGAGTGGACCTCATGGACATAAGAGCAGAAGAGCTGGTCCTGCCCCTTACCTAGTGCAGCAATCCAGAGAGCAGTCCTGCACCAGGCCTGGGCCAAACAGTAGAGCTGTCCCTGGAGTTGTGAGCACAGGTGAGCTCACCCGAGGGTGTGAGGGTAGGAGACCTGGCCCTGCTCCTTGCTTTCGGAAACACTGGGGGAGCTAAGCAGGGTAGTGCTGAAGAGCTTGCCTAGGTGGTAACAATGAAAAAAATCTGGCAGGCTGGCCAGCCTAGCTACCACCCAGGCCCAGAACTAGGAGCATGAGATAGCCTACTTCAACTTTCATGTCATCTATGAACTGCTGGAGCCAGACCTGCAAATTCAAAGCTACAGGATCTCCATGACACCAGACAACAATAAGATACCCAAGACGAGTCCCAGTGAGGACCCAGTATCAGGGGTATACCAGAAATCATAGGCCTTGAAACAGAGCACAGATTCATTGCAATGAATACTTACAAGTAAAGATGTATGGATTAAAAGGTACATTGTGACTCACTGGGTCACACTACAGCTTCCGTGCCAAGATGTTTTCTTACTTGATATTTTTTTTGTTTTACTTCTAAATTTTGGGTTTTTTTTTTTTTTTTTGAGGGGAGATGAAAGGGCAAAGGGTTGAAGAGAGGGGATCGGGAGATAACAGATTGAGATGCTTGAGTGAAATCCACAAAGAATCAATAAAAAGTTTAAACGAAACAAAACAAAATAGAATGACCATGGTCTAGCTATCCCACTTCTAGATACACTGTCAAAGAAATAAAGTCAGTACATCAAACAGCTAGTTACTTTCCATGTTTGTTACAACACATTGCACAATGGTTAAGACATGCAAGCAACCTAGACGTCACAATGTCATCAACAAATAGTTTGGTGTGCATATGTGATAGAGTGTTACATAGTCATTAAAGAATGATACCAGAGTAATTGTTTAACATCTATGTGTCCCTGGATAAATTCCCCAGCATGTCTGCTTATCTAATGTCTGCTTATCTATCTATCTATCTATCTATCTATCTATCTATCTATCTATCTATCTATCTATCTATCATCTATCTATCTATCTATCCATCTATCCATCTATCCATCTATCCATCCATCCATCCATCTATCTATCTATCTATCTATCTATCTATCTATCTATCTATCTATCTATCTATCTATCTATCTATCTATCTATACATTTAAAGACAAAAATGATGAAATTGGAAGACACTATGATAATCAAAATAAGTCAAGTCCTGACAGAAACTGCATGTTCTGTTTCATACATGGAGAGTAAAATTATTTATATTAATGTAGGATAGTGATTGCGAAAGGTTTAGAATGACAGAAATATGACAGGGATTGTGGAGTCTTGATAATGGGTACGACCACACATGTGCACAGGAGAAAGAAATCTGAGTCTTCTGCACAGCTGGATGATCATGAATATATTTCACATCTTATGTATATGAGAACTTCAAATTTAGAGGGAAGACAGCATAATTCTGTACTTGTATTTATAAAATAATGGCCTAGTGTCTAAAATTAATACAACTACAGTAATATTTATAAACTGTATCTTGCAACATTTCTGAATATCATCTGAAATAAAGTTTTAAATGAAAAAAACCTAATAGAGTAAGATGCCACTGGCTGTAAGAACAAACATCTTATGCTTTAATAAAATGGGACTATATCCAAATGCCACGGCCATACTGATGATTTTAGCAATTAAAAGAGTAATAGCCTCCCGCACACTTCACAAAAGAAGGCAGTTAAACTTTGGCTCAATTAACCCAGATTTTAAATCAAGGGAAGGTTGATTCTGAGCCAAATGGATCTTCTGTTAATCTGACAGTGAGAATATAACTTATTTGATTAGGTCACCTGTCAGCATATTTTTAAAGCTCATTTTTTAAATGGTAGCTTAATTTAAGCTGCTAATTTCTGTACTGTGTAACCTCTAATTTATTAATTAAACTTATAAAGATAAATGTAAAAAACAGAATTACAAATGTAGAAAATAGGAGATAAAAAGAATTGCAATTTTTTTACAATAACAATGAGTAGAATGAAAATAAATTTATTTTTCCTTCAACCTCAACACACAGTGAAAAACTGATGGGACAATGTGATGAAATTAAGGCACAGGATATTTAAAAATGATGGATGTATTCTTTCACTCAGCATGTTTAATTACATTTTAGTATTCACAGTTATAAGAGGTCATGGGAAACTACTAAAAATGCTGGGGTTCTAAATAAACAGAATAAATTCCTAAATAATGAAAGAACTTGTGGCATAATTAATTATTTTTGTATTTCAGAGAATATAAATGAATCACACAAAACTCGCCCATTTTCTCATAACGTGTTTATAATGTCTTTGTATTTTCTGTTGCTAAAGGAAGAGAGAAGTGGCTGTCTTTACTAGTTATTTGACAAAACTTATCCCATTATTTTTAGGGACAAAGTGGGGAGTCAATGCTTGTATTTCCTCTAAGTTTGAATACTATTAATGTTGATAACATTTGGGGTACTTATTTTTATAATTTTCTACAAGTCATATAAATTTCTTGATGACAGTTTTTCTATTTCTGCAGTGGGTTTACTGTAGCCTCTTCCATTATAGATCTGGGCAGAGAGATCACACCTCTTTTTTTCGTCTCAGTAAGAAGCACAGGTAAGTAACTTCCTAATAGCCTAGAAAATCCGCTAGTGCTCAAAGTGAAGAATCAAAGGATTGGTGATTAAAATTCTGAGTTAAAACATTATTTATATCAAAGTAAAACAAACTATACAAACAGATTATTACTTGGCATCCTGAGAAATTGTATTCCACAAAATTTGCTTTCTGGGCTTAAGAATTGTCTCTTTGGAGTATAGAAACAAGAGGCAAGTGATTGCTCCTCTGGATTTCAGGATCAACTGCTTTCTCCTGGATAAACTTCCCAGCCTCTGATTTTGTACATGCTTATTTAATATCATGGCCCTTCTCAATCTCATTTCTTCAATAGGTCTCAAGATTGTTATTTTTTATCCTGCAGTCAGATGCCCTGCTATGCTGAACATTTTTAAGACAAACAAACATTGGTTGAAATAAAGAAAATGGAAGGAAGTATAGAAGGAATTATAAAACAGAAAACCAATGATAAAAGAGATAAATAAGCATGATAATCTCTGAATATAAACAAAAAGCCAAAACCTAATATGAGTTCATGCTTCCTACAAAAATTAACAAGAGGCATATAGAAAGCCTACTGATTTTTGTAAGCTGATTTGTATCTACGTTCTTTGTTCGAAAATATTGAGCATGTCTATACCATATGAGCCAAGGACTGTCTAACAAACATGCAGTGCGAGGTATGGGTAGTGTGTCTTTGGGCTGGTGGTCAGGAGAGTTTAAGAGGCTCCACAAACAATACAGGCTATTGCCATTGTCTGAGGTTGCCTCCGCAAACTTGAAGATAAAACTCTACTGTTAAAGACACCAAAGAATTTGGATATAGAATCAAGAAGAATGTAGTTGGAACTGACCTTGAAGTCTACTCACTGAGGACATCATTCATATTTGAAGGCGCTATGAAAGATACTGGTAGAGAAACAATTAATAGTACTCAGATATAAAGGCTATGAACCATAACAATGACCAATATGGTAAGACATAGCTAGGAATGCATCAGTGGCAGTCATATCTTGGTGCTAACTGACAGCCATCTAATAAAGATCAGGGCCAATTCAATAGTAGGGAACTCATTCCTGGTACTGTAAACCTAGCCAACAATGCACAACCAGTGACTTATCTTTTGCTAAGTATGGGAAATGTTGTTAAAGTGAAAAGATTCATTGAGTCATTTCTGGAGAATGGTCACTACAAACACCAACTCATAAGCAGAATAAAAATGGTTTAAATTATTGCAGAAGAATAGCAAATTTGAAAAAATTATCGAATTAATAACTCTAAACCCACAAAAAGAATGAAGAAGCAAAAAATCAACAATTATAAAAATTTTTTGACCATATTAAGTCCAAGACAGCACTTAAAAAATAAAAAGAAGTAATGTAGCATTGCCCTCATTTGCTATGCAATCTCAGAAACCTCCACAAATGCCAAAACTATTTCATGAGGCTTTAACAGAGGACATGGCATTGAAATTCTGAACGGATTTGTACTTAGCATTTCTGTGGCATTAGAGAAATGATTGGAAATTTTTCTTTTAATTAAAACTGTCAGCATGGAAGGATTTAAGGATGATCAGAACAAATCCAACTAGCAAGCTTCATTAGCCAAGAAAGTAACAGGAAAAGTAAAAAAAAGCACTATTTACGAATATTATAAGAAATAGCCGTACATGTTAAAGTTTAATTTTTTGGCTGGCATTATCAGTAATATATAGAATTCAACTGTAGATAGCCTGCTGTTAAAAACTCTTTACCTAAAGTTTTACACGTGGGCTACAACCTAGCAGTTTAATGTACGTATTGACTGGGTGAATATTTTGTTTTCGGGTGTATTCATGAACATGTGAATAACTTAAGAGAATTAAAATGCTGCTCCTCCTCAGTTTAGGGTAAAATAGTTATAATAGATATATGATGACCTGATGTGAGATGCCCTCCTGTATAAGTGTTGATTTTTTTGGTTAATGAATAAAACTGCTTTGGCCTATAGCAGAGCAGAATATAGCCAGGCTGAAAGATATATATAGAGAGAGTGGGCAGAGTCAGGAAGACGCAATGCAGCTACCGAAGGAGAAAGATGCCAGCCACCAGTAAGAAACTTATGGTAGGCCACATTCTTGTCGTGATTCACAGATTAATAGAAATGGGTTAATTCAAGATGTAAGAGTTAGCTAGAAATATGTATAAGCTATTGGCCAAACAATGGTGTAATTAATATAGCTTCTGTGTAATTATTTGCATCCAGATGACCAGGAAACAAATGAGCAGTCTCCTCTTACAAAGATCCTCATCACAACCTTAGCCATTCACTCTTGTAAAGAAGTCACAGGAAGTGATTATGTTTGATGAAACAGATCATCCCATGAGTCTGAGGCTAGAATTAATTGTTTCACACACCTCAGACATGTCTGTGGTCCTGTCATTTAATTTACCTAAGTTATGGAAATGGTGATTTTTTTAAAAAATTGTTTCTTATATATCCAATGGGACTGGGATCTACAAATCTGTATACTAATAATAGGACAAACCCTGACAGCCTAAATTTACACAAAGAACTACAGGCAACTAAAGTATATGATGGTAGGAAAAATAGTATTCACCAGGGAAGAGTACAGTCATTATTTTTTTCAGTACTAAATGGTCAGTTCCAAAAATACACATGAAAGTAATAGTAAATAGGCTGACCAACTGAGCAGGTCATATTTAGAAATACATAATAGATATAATGAATGAGTGTCAATCAATGACTTGCATTTTGCCAACGATAAAGCACTACTTTTTGAAAGTCCAAATGAGCTGCAGACTATAGTAAATAGAGTAATAAAAGTAAGTGAAAACCTCGGTTTGAAAGTAAATATTGAGAATACTGAGATACAATACATGGGGAGGCTGCACAAGGATTTTAACAATGTAAAAAAGAATCAGAACCTCAAGCAACAGGGAAGTATTTCATATGCCAAGAGACAGATAGGGATAGTGTGGGTTGCATTCTTGGCACTAAGAAAGGTTTGGTCAGGAAGGGACCTAACAACAACAACAACAACAAAATTATAAGTATATGAGACACTTGTCTTGAGATGCCTTCTTTA
Organism: Microtus pennsylvanicus; assembly: GCF_037038515.1. Classification (NCBI taxonomy): domain Eukaryota; kingdom Metazoa; phylum Chordata; class Mammalia; order Rodentia; family Cricetidae; genus Microtus; species Microtus pennsylvanicus. The sequence goes on along the minus strand of NC_134579.1, from coordinate 181,558,575 downwards.
GAACTCAAAAACATGGACAATGAAACACTCCTCAAAACAGCAGATGAATGTGTTTGAGATGGCATGTCTCATTAAGATTCTAGACATCACAGAAAGAGATAGATTGAGCAACAATGATGTTAAGAAACATCTCCATCTCCAGAAGGAAGTAAACTACAGGATACAGCAATTGAAATATTTCATCCATGTTATGAGAATGAATGATGGCAGATACCCCAAGACAGCACTGTTTGGAAAAGTGCACAGGATTAAGGCAAATAGCAAGGCTCACAAAACACGGGATAGACAGCATAAAGACTGTGGAACGTTGGGTATGACAAGAACACAAACATCTGGCACTGCCCAGGATACGAACAACTGAAGAACTGCCATAACTTGGCTACTCACAAATGCTTAAAAATTGTCATCATGGCATAAAAGATGATGATGAATAGATACAGTGCACATATATGCATACATATGTATATATATATATATATATATATATATATATATATATATATACACATATACAAGGATGAAGTAACAATTAATGACATAAGATGCCATGAATTTGAAAGAACAATAAAGTGTATAAGGATTGTTTAGAGGAAGAAAACAGAAGGGAAAGATGCTGTAATTATATAAACATTTCAAAGATAAAAATAAAAACAAAAAAATTTTTGAAATTGAAATATAATTAGATCATATCTCCTTTCCCTTTCTTCCCTACAAACCTTTGTATGTTCACTACCTTGCTCTCTCTCAAATTCATGGCTATTATTTCTTTAATTTTTCAGATATATACACACATGTGATATAAACCCATGTGTATATATATATATATATATATGTAAATATTATATATATAGCTGATATGTGTGCATGCATGTATATACCTGATATATACATGTGTATATAGTCATAATAATATGAATATATGTATTTCTAAATATGTAATTAAAACCTGCTCAGTCTATATAAAGTTATTTATATATACCTAATTTTATTGCTGACAAATTGAAATTGGATAAGTAATTGTGGGCCTCTTCCCTGAGTAAAACTATTTTTCCTTCTCTTTGCATTCCATAGTTGTCTATAGTCATTTGTCTAGTGTTAGGGTCCCAAGAAGTTTCCCTATTCCATATTAGCATGTGTACTGGTGTTGTCTTTGTTCAGGACTTTTTTGGCAACTATGCTGATGAAACTTCTACCAAGAGACATAGAATATCAAACAGAAACAGAAACTCTAAGTTTGAAACACACCTTTTATACTGTTGGTCAGAATTGTCTAAAAGATCTCCAGAACATTACAGATTATTGCTATTTCTCTTGGTTTCCTTGCAGAAATTAAAGGTGATTCCCTTGTTCTGAAGCAATCGTGTACTTCAAATGCAGGACCTGGAGGACCTGAGCTAGATCTAACCTAAAACCTTCTCTCTGATAATTAGATTTCATGGGAGCAAAAGATGCCATGTAATCTTCCCAGGGAAGAAAACAAATAACAGTATAACTTAAATATAATGCTCATGAACCACAACAACCTATAGGTGGAGGTGGCACATGAGTTTCCAGGCTTCCCATACCTGAATAATGACACAAAACTATATTAATTACAACACTGTTCAGCCAATAGCTTAGGTGTATTTCTAGCTAACTTTCATATCCTAAATCAACACATTTCTATTAATCTGTGTATCGCTATGAGGCTGTGGCCTACGAGTAGGATCTGGCACTGTTTTTCTTCAGCAGCTACATGGTATCCTCATGACTCTACCTACTCTCTCTCTATATTTCTCCTCTGACTTCCTGTTCAGCTTTATTCTGCCCTGCCATAGGTCAAAGCAGCTTTTTATTTAACCAATGGTAAAAAATCATATTCATAGCATACATAAGAGAATTCCATATTATATCCCCTTTTCTGTCTAAATAAAAAGTTTTAGCCTTAAAACATTTGAAATACGTAAAACTACATATACAAAACAGTTAACAAGTAAGAATTACAGTTACAACATTTCTGTGTAAATCTAAAGTTCCATATCTAATTTATCTTTTATCATAACTAAGGGAAACTATAACTATGTGTCTTCAACTCCATAAAAAACTACAGAGGGATATAATATTACCTAAGTATTCAGAAAGTGCATTGTAGGTAACTTTCAAAAGTCTAGAATTGACAGAGACATCTTGCTACCTGGACAGTCAACCGAAGTTCTTCTGTAACATTGGGGCATCCATCTTCAGCCTGCAGGCCCATAGTATCTAGTGACTTTGCCAAGAAGCAGGAATTTTGAAAGGCTGTTTCACCTATATTGGCAGTTTGTCAGTAATTTTTTTTCTGTGTCCTGCAAAATGCCTAGAAGACTGTTTTATGAAAAAAGAAACCTGAAGGACTGTCTCACCTTCTTTTGGCAAATTCAGCAGTCATTTTTCGTAGGTCCTACATGTCCAGTTCATACAGTATGACATCAAGTAGTTAAGGAAAGAGCAGTTTCTTGCCCAAATGGTTAACCTTGTCACATTGAAAGCAAATTCTATAACAAATTTTTCTCTGAAGTAATTAATGCTGCCAGAAGCAGACATGTCTCACTGTTGAGAAAAGTCTAAGTTCTTAAAACATTTTAAATGCTATATTCTGTAGTACTTGAAGTGTTTATGATTATCTAACTTAAATATATATCTGTATTTCAAGAAAATATAACTAACATGACTGAAAGTTTGACTATTATAAATGACTAATAATGTTTAATTTTAAATTATACATTACACTTTTAAATGAGCTGTATAAACATAATACCTTAAATAAGAATAGAAATACATATAAACAGTGTAACAAAATTAACCTTAAATCTGTATCAATAGACCAAGATATATACCAATGCAAAGTATTGATCTCTGTGCCACATATAAACAATCATTTTGGGAATTTTGGTGTAGTTTTCTTCAAACTGCTTCTTGTTTGTTGGGTGAAGTATTTTTAGGGTTCACTGATGAATATGTGTTGCTTTTATTGGTTAATGAATAAAGAAACTGCTTTGGCCTGTTGATAGGGCAAAACTTAGGTATGCAGGGATAACTGGACTGAATGCTGGGAGACGGAAGGCAGAAGGAAATCTAAGTTAGCTGGGCAGCCAGGAACAAACAAGCCTCCTTTTTCCTACAAACTGTCATGCCAATGTGGTGGACTAAATCCATGTAAAACCTGAGAGGGCTTGGAAAATACCTTTACACACACACACACACACACACACACACACACACACACACAAATTTTGCTGCATTTTTTCAGCTGGTGGCTTGCAACAGCTCCTTTAAGAGAGATTTTTCTGATTCAGCTGTAGCAGGAACAAAGCCATGCCATTTTGAAATGATGGCTTTCTGGGCTGTGCTGTCAGCGTGACTTCTGTCTCTTTCAGAGGATGGGGTTTGTGAGCAGTGTGCTGCAACTTGCTTGATGTCAGTGTGGACCAGCTTTGTGCCTAGAAGTGGGGTGGTGTGCTTGGCTCAGAGGCATAAGCAGCTCTGCCATACTGGACTGTGTAAAGTGAGCAGGAAGTACCATATATGCCATAGTAATGGCACAGCTTAGGTTTTAAGAAGCATTTAGAATTTTAAAAAGCACTCCTGGGTAGTAAAGAATTACAGATATGCAATAAAGATAGATCAGAGCCAGAGGTTAATACATACTCATTTATACTAGTCAAGCTTGTAGTATTGTTAGTTAGATTTTCTAGATGTACGGAGAAGTATTTCAGATGAATAGGGATTCTACAAATCTTTTAGAGACCTTCAGAATATGGCATTTAAAATGTTTTAATAAGTTAGGACTTTTTATGTCAGTGAGACACATCTGCTCTTGGCAGCAGCAATTACTTCAAGAGGAAGATGGACATTAAAGAGGCTCTTTATGGAGTTGCTAGCCATTTGGGCAAGAAACTCTTCATGCCTGGACTGCTTAACTGGAAATGCAGAGCCCACAGAGAAATGACTTCTGAACTCACCTAAAAGTGAGGTGATCCTTCAGTGTTCCTGCTTCATGGAAGAGTCTGACAGACATTATGCAGGATACAGAAGAAAGTGACTGAACTCTCTTTGAAATTTCCTGCTACGTGGAAAATTCTGCCAGATACTATGAGCCTGTAGGCTGATGTCTCAATAGTACAGAAGAACTCTGGGTGACTGTCCAGGCAGCAAGATGTCTCTGTCAATTATAGAGTTTTAGAAGTTGCTTACAATGTACTTCCTGTTTACTTAGGTAATATTATATCCTTCTGGAGTCTTTATGGAGTTGAAGAATTTATAGTTATAGTTTTCCCTATTATAAAGTAGATATAAATATTATATAAAGTAGATATAAATATTATAACTGTTATTCTTGCTTGATATCTGTTTTGTTATATGCAATTTGAATATGTTAAAACCTTTCTTTTTGTTTAAACAGCAAAGGTGGGAGGTCCTTTTGTCTATGTGTTGCTTTAATTGGTTAATGAATAAAAAAAACCCTCCTTGGTCTGTTGATAGGGCAGAACTTAGGTAGGTGGGGAAAGCTGAATGCGGGGAGAAGGAAGGTGGAGAGGAGATGCCATGGAGTCACCGCCAAAGATAGACATACTGAAAGTTTGCTGGTAGGCCACGACCTTGTGGTGATACACAGATTAGTAGAAATGGGTTAAATTAATATGCAAGAGTTAAGAAATAAGAATCTAGAGTTAATGGGCCAAGCAGTGATTTAATTCACACAGTTTCTGTGTGGTTATTCTGGGCCTAGTTAGCTGGGTGTCCAGGAAGAACAAGTAGCTCTCCTCCTACACACTGAGACCTTTGTGGGGTTTTGTTTCATTAAACCACATTAACCTGAAGGAATCCACAGGGTCCCATCTTCTGTGGAAACTAAAGCTGAACCCCTTTTCCAAAGTAACATATTCTATATTCAAATTTTGAAGTCAAGATACCTTTAAATCATATATGCTGGTTTAGTTTACCAGCCCTCAGAAATTCAAAGAAAACACAATAATATACATAATCTAGACTCTTTGTTCATTTTCCATTTTTATTTGCCTTATTTTTTAAAGTGAATTACTTTCTAATATTTATTTTATTATCTCTACTCCTTTAATCTATGAGTGTCTGTACTTTTTATACTACTTTTACTGTCTCTTTAAAGACTGCTTTTTTTAAAAAACTACCTATACTTATTTTCCTCTCTCTCCAAAGCCAATGTACATTTTTAAAGACACCATATCTCATTTAGAGGTCTTTTATACCTGAATCTGTCCTATTGTGTATCTGTAATCCTTTTATGAAAAGGAACATTTTAAAATAGTAAGTGGTATAGTTGCTGTAGCCCTGGATGCTGACTTCACCTCTCTCAGACTTTCAATATGGCAGAGGTACCTTTACCACCAGCTCTGGGAGTTATGTTCATGCCCTAGCTTCAGGGATGCAGCAGGTCTATTTTGCTGCCATTAAGCAACTTACCATGTGGTGCTCACAAACCCTGTAAGTGCTCTGTTGTAGGACCTACTAAAAGAGCCAGAACCATTTGTGCTACAATCTCTAACCATGGCACCATATCTTAAAGGAGTCATGCAGTTTTTGCTGCTAATTCTGAGTCAGGAAGCCTTCTTTTAAAGGAATCGCACCTATGCTTGACTTTAACAAACAGAGCCCACCTGAGAAAATCCTGCTACCAAGAAGCCATGTTTAACTATGTTCTTTTGTGTCTAGAAATCCTTCCCAAACTCTTTCAGATTTTATGTGAATGCAGTTGGATCACATTGTTGGCATTTTATTAACAAGTGGTAATAAAACATATTCATAGCCTACAGAGGGGAATTCTACCTCAACAACCAGCACAGCACAATAGCTCTAAGGGTGTGGTAGTGGCAACCACACAATAACGCTGTAGCAACGAACAATTCTCTGAGTTGTCTTAACATACTTGCAACAAAAGAACAACTGTCACTTTACTAAATTAGTATGTTTCTTAAGTTATTCTAAATATTTAATATCTATACCCAAACTGAGGATGGGTCTTACTCCTCATCAAAAAACTTTCTCTTTGCAACAGACAGACAGTGCTATAGAAGACAACTTATCAGATTGAATAGAACAAGGGACTGTGTGGAGCTCAGGTCTAACTGATATATTTACAACACAACCTCTGCATCTAAGGTTTTAGGTTCATAAAAGAGAAAGACAGAAAGATTGTAAGAACCAGAACAAAATAAAATTCTCTATGATTCTGTGAGATTGTGTCATCTAGAAATTACAGATTTCTAAAATGTATTTTGTGGAGGGTACTTTTGAGTAGAAATGTGTATCAGTAGCAAGTAACCAAAGTAGTACCTCTAAATTCTTTTAAACAAACAAATATAAAATCATTCCCTAAATATATCTCAATAAGTTTATTGAGATATATCCATACACACATATGTGTATATATAAACATATTAACACACACATATATTATGTATATGTATACATATATAATTGTCTCTCTGTCTCTCTGTCTCTCTGTCTCTCTCTCTCTCTCTCTCTCACACACACACACACACACACACACACACACACACACACACACACACAGATTTCCAGAATTCCCCCTCACAGCCACTAATCAAATTTTTGATTCTGAAAGGCATTGTGAGTAAAGTGAATCTCTTACTGCATTAAATCTTATCCTCTGTATAAGGAAATCTCCTATCAACTTTTAGAATCTCTTTGAAATTTAATGATTAGGTGCAGGTTTGTCTAAATTTCTAAATATCATCATTAAAAAATTCTTATGCTATTCTTACAAAACTCTCAATGCCCTTGTTTTCCAATAAGATTTATTTTCAGAAAATTTATTAATCCCACAGAAGTACTTCTCCGAGATTATGAGCTTCAAGCACTCAATGCATACTGACTGTGCAAATTGTGTCTGTTACTCAGACTGATGTGAATATGACATTCTGTTTAATTTACACTGATACACTGAGTATACATATCCAGTAATTCATCACTCATTTCTTTCTATGTATTGAAAGTCATTTAGATGTCATAATGACAAAGATACAATTATAAGAGTGAATAAGGCATTTAATGATTATTTATATGAGCATAATTCACTCTGATAAATTATCTTTGTTCATGCTGAACTTCATAGAAACATGATTTTTTATAATACAGATATGTAAAATGGCCCCATTACTCTCCATATTTTTAATAGCCTTTTTACCTTTAAATAAGAAGAGATTTGTGGAAAAAGTGTAGAAATATGTCCTATGCATTCTATTTATTTCCATAAAATGAATAGTACTGGACATTGCTATAAATATAAATTTTTGAAAGCAAAAGTGAGAACATACACCAATATAATTCCTTTTCTCTACCAGATTCTTTGAACAAAGATCCAGTGTAATATAATTTACATTTGGAGATTCACCACTTTGGAACATTAATCCTCTGCCAATTCTATTCATATGCTAAATCCTTATAATTAAAGTCATGCCTTCGATATATTGATTCTCTAGAAACCAGAAAAGATTTTAGGCTCTTAAGAACTTTAGATCCATGAATAATTTTACATGTGTCAATTGCTTCCTAAATTGTAAGTGTTTCTTCAATTTCATTAGGACTTTTCCTTTTGTGCTATTATCCTGAGTAAAATGCTTTAACTACCTTCTCTGACATTGTAACTTTTTATGAATAGTATCTAGGCTTGGTTCTTAAATTTGATTTCCTATCACTTTATTGCCATTACTTGGAAAATTTGAATATCTCTATAGGCTGAACTACAAGCATAAGACATCAAACTTGTTGATTTTGGACACAGTAAACATCTTAAAAATATAGATACAGGTACCTCATTTTTAGATTGGAAATATATAATATTTATATGTCATAGTAAAAATGTAAAATGATATAGTGATATCTATATAATGTACAATATTTTAGCTGATATTAATCATGTAATTCATGAAGGACATATTTAACAATTTTATGTACTAGTTCATTTTATAAAGTTTCATTTATATTAAGAGGAACTGATGTGGTATTCCCCTCTGTATGCTGTGAATACCTTGGTTAATAAAAAAAAAAATTGTCTTGGGCCTGAACAGGGAATAGAGGTAGGTGGGGAAAACTAAACTGAATGCTGGGAGAAAGGAGGTGGAGTCAGAGAAAAGCCATGTACTCCTGCAGGAGACAGACACCAGAACTTTATCCAGTAAGCCACAGCCTTGTAGTGATACATAGATTAATGGAGATAGGTTAAACTAATATGCAAGAGCTAGCAAAATAGAAACAATAGCTAATAGGCCAAGTAGTGTGTTAGTAATATCGTTTCTGTGTGGTTATATCAGGTCTGAGCTGCAGAGAGGCTGGGAACCAACAAGTGGCCTTCTTTTTCAACATGGAACTGTTAAAATATCTCTTTTGACTGGAATGCTTGTGCCAAAATATTTATTTATCTCAGAAAAATGACAATAAATAAATAAATTGTAAATGGAAACTGCTCGCTTGTTTTCTGGCCACCCAGACCAGAATAATCACACAGAAACTATGTTAATTGCAACACTCTTAGGGCAATAGTTTTGGTGTATTCCTAGCTTGCTCTTACATCTTAAATCAACCCATTTCTATTAATCTCTGTATCTCCATAAAGCTGTGGCCTACCTGTAAAGTTACAGTGTCCTTCTCCTTTGGCAGCTACATGGCACCTCTTTGACTCTATCTATTTGCTCTATATTTCTCTTTATGAATTTTGTGCCTGGCTTTATTCTGCCCTTTCATAGGTCAAAGCAGCTTCTTTATTAACAAGGGCAATAAAACATATACACAGCATAAAAAGAAGAATCCCACATCACTCCCCCTTTCTGTCTAAATAAAAAGGAAGGTTTTAACTTTACATAGTAAAATTACATATAATAAAACAGGCATCAAGCAAGAATTACAGTTATAATATTTATATCTAATTTATCCTTTATCATAACTAAGGAAAACTATAACTATCTGTCTTCAAATTCCCCAAAGAACCCAGAAGGATATAATATTACCTAAGTAAACAGGATGGGCATTGTAAGCAACTTCCTAAACTCTAGAATTGAAAGAGACATCCCATTGTGTGGACAGTCACATAACGTTCTTCTGTGACATTGGGGCATCCATCTTTAGCCAACAGGCCTAAAGTATCTGACAGACTTTTCCATGAAGCAGGAAATCTGGAAGGCTTTTTTTGCCCATACTGGCAGTTTGTCAGTCACTTTCTTCTTTGTCCTTTGGAATGTCTGGCAGGATCTTTCCAGAAGCAGGAACTCTGAAAGACTGTCTCAAACTTTCTTTTGGCAACTTCAGCAGTCATTTCTCTGTGGGTCCTACATTACTAGTTCATATGCAATACCATAAAGCCGTCCAGGCAAGAGCAGCTTCTTGCCCAAATGACTACTAACTCCATAAGGAGCCTCTTCAATGTCCATCAGCCCCTAGAAGTAATTGGTGCTGCCAGAACCTGACATGTCTCTTTGTCAAGAAAAGTCTAAGTTCTTAAAAGATTTTAAATTCCATATTCTGAAGGTCATTGAAATGTTGAAGATTATCTATATAACTGAAATGTATTTCTATATATCTAGAGACCCTAACTAACATGACCATAAGTTTGAGTATTATAAATGACTATCATTAATCTGTAATTTCTAATTATACATTACATTTTAAAAATGAGCTGAACAAAACAATACCTTAAATAAGAGCAGAAATACATACACACAGTGTAACAAAATTGACCTTAAACTTGTATCAATAGACCAAGATCCACACCAATGCAAAGAATTCATCTCTATATCCTGTCTCCCTTTAAGTGAAAACAAACATTTATAAAAAATAATTTTTTTTTTAAATTATGGCATTGCTTTCTCTAAACTGCTTTCTGATGTTTGTTGTGCTAAATATATTTAGGGTTCATGGAGACCACTTGTTTCATCAAGCCACATTTACATGAAAGGAATCTATAGGTTGTCATCTTCTGTGGAAACAAAAGCAGAATCTCTTTTCCAAAGCAACACATTCAAATTAAATTAAAATTTCAAAGTCTAGATATTTTAAAATATATATGTTGGTTTAGCTTAGTAGCACCCAGAAACGAATGTTTCTATGCTTTCAAAAAAGAAAATCAAAGATATCAGTCTAGTATACACAATCCAGACTCTCTGTGTATTTCCCATCTCTAAGTGGCTTATTTTTTTTACTTTTTAATTTTTAATTATCTTTACTCCTTTAATCTATGGCTTTCTGTACTCATTTCTTTCTCTCATAATCCCATGTACACTTATCTAACACTGTGACCCAACTAGAGGTTTTCTTATCTGAATCTGTCTTATTGAATATCTGTAATCATTTTCTGACCAGGAACATTTTCTCATTTTTTTAAATGCTAAGTGGGAATGGCTAGGACCAATTCCTTGGCCCTGCCTGCTTGCTCTGCCCCATCCAACATGATGGAGGTACATTCACCGAGCCCCAATTCTGAGGACATAGCAGGTCTTTGTCACCATTAAGCAACTAGTAGCATGCTACCCACAAACCCCACTTAAGTGTTAGACCTCCCAAAAGAACCAGAGTTCAAAATACCAGCACAATCCAGAAAGCTGTCTTAAAGACCCTTCAGTTTTTGATGCTAATGCTGAGTCAGGAAGCCTTCTCTTAAAGAAGCTGTGCCTCTGCTTGCTGCCAAAAAACAGAGCCTATATGATATGGTATGAAAAGAAATTGTCTTATCTATGGTAAGAAGAGTTAGCCCTGCTAGAAGTTCTTTGAAGGACAAACAGGTTTCATGGATAGTGGCTTTGCAGCTGATAAATTTCCAAAATGTTCCTGGTACATTATTTCCTCCAGATCATCTTCCAGAAAATTCTGTGTACTTCCACGGAACACAACTCAAAGAAACTTTTAAAGCTCTTTATCTGACAAAATATATTAGCAATATTTAATGAAGTGAATTTTAAAAGAACACCAAACACTATCCTAAATCTTGTTGTGTGTTATTCCTTTTCTATTAAGAATTTGTTTGCATTAAAAAAGTAACCCCTTTGTGATTTTAATATTTGAATATGTAATGGATACTGAAAAGGACTTGAGAAATGTCAGAAGCTACACCATATTGTCTCACCATGATGGATGCCTAAATGTGTTTTGAAAAACTATAATAGACATGCTAAAGTGCATAGAGGAAAGGCCAAAGGCCTTAGTCCTACACAAAGAATTATAGCTAAGGAGTGCTGAGAGAGGGAGAAATAGTCTCCTCCAGAGAAGAGCACACCAATCGGTTATTTAATATTAAATGACCAGCCATAAAAATACATACAAGTAATATTATAAATATTTAGGAGATTATATTTATGCATTTAGGAATTTATATGTATCTATATAAACACATGTAATTAACAACTCTGAGTGAAAATGGAGTCCATGAATCAGAAAGAGAATAATCATGAGTAATATGTGAGGATTTTGAGGGGGAAAAGAGGGGAGAAATGATATAATTATATTACAATCTCAATGAATGAAAAAAATAGGATCATCATTTGGTGGAAATGACAAAGACACACTGAATAAGTGGCTGTATTTTTAAACTGGAATGACCACATATGATATTAATGTGCTTACATACCCATGAGATCTGCCTGGGCCAATTGTAAAGGGTAGCAAAATGTCAGATACTGATTATCACCAAGCTATCTCCAATATTTCTTTTTTAAATGTTTAATAAATATCAGTCAATCTGAATGGAAAGTATCTTATGTGACTATGATAAAACACTTACCAAGAGCAACTTGTAAAAGAAGGTTTATTTGACTTACTACTTACCTAAGGAAAACCAAGACCAGAGCTTAGTGCAGAAACCATAGAGGAAGGCTGCTTCCCAGGCTGCTAACTCTGGTTGCTTAGCTACTTCTCGGATATATCCTTGGTTCAGGTGACTAGAGATGGCTTGACTCACCATTGGGAGACCTTTCTCTATCAATTAGGAATTATGATAATGTACTACAGACGTGCCCATAGTCCAGTCTAATGGAGGCAATTGCTCAACTAAGATTCTCCCTCCCTCCCTCTCTCTCTCTCTCTCTCTCTCTCTCTCTCTCTCTCTCTCTCTCTCTGTCGCTCTTTCCCTTTTTTGATAGAATAAGTAGCAATTTATTTAACTTACCTATTATATTAACTTACTAACAATATTAGTATTGTTTTGTTGGCTTGGTTTTGTTTTATATTGCTTTGATTTTTTTAGGCCCGTATATACAACAATGCTTTCTGTATGGAATTTTCTTTTCTTTTATTTTTTTAAATTTTCAAGACAGGGTTTCTCTGTAGCCTTGTAGCCTGTCCTGGAATCAGTTCTTGTAGACCAGACTGGCATCAAACTCACAGAAATCTGCCGTCTCCTGCCTCCCAAGTGTTGGGATTAAAACATGCGCCACCACTGCCCAGCTTCTGTATGGCATTTTCACAGGTCTGTGTCAATCTGTTCTTGATTAAGGTATTGTGTTTGTGCAGCTCACTTAAAAATGTAATGGATAATTAAGAAATACAGGTTAAAAGATAATCACTTATAATAGTCAAGTTTGTAGTCATGTTACATTTTCTATATATATAAGAATGTATTTAGATGGATAGATATTCTTCTGATCTTTCAAAGATGATAGAATATGCCATTTAAAATGTTTTAAGAACTTAAGATTTTCCATGACAGAGAGACACATCTGCTCCTGGCAGCACCAATATACTTCAAGAGGATGATGGGCATCAAAGAGGCTCCTTATGAAGCTTGTTATCCATCTGGGAAAGAAACTGCTCTTGCCTGAACTGCTTGACTGGACTTGCAGGACCCACAGGAAAATGACTGCTGAAGCTGCCTAAAGAAGATGAGAGAGTTTTTCAGGGTTCCTGCTTCATGAAAGAGTCTGTCAGGCATTCTGCAGGACACAAAAGAAAGTGACTGATAAACTGCCAATATAGGTGAAACTGTCTTTGAAGTTTCCTGCTTCATGGAAAAGTCTGCCAGATACTATGGGCCTGTAAGCTGAAGACAAGTGTCCACAACATTACAGAAGAACTTTGGGTGACTGTGCAGGTAGTGATATGTCTCTGTCAATTCTAGAGTTTTGGAAGTTGCTCACAATGCACTTACTGTTTATTTAGGTAATATTATATCCGTCTGGAGTCTTTGATGGTGTTGAAGAATAGATGTTATAATTATAGTTTTCCTTAGTTATGATAAAAGATAAAGTAGATATAAATATTGTAACTGTAACTCTTGCTTGGTACCTGTTTTGTTATTTGTAATTTTACTATGTTAAAGTTAAAATATTCCTTTTTATTTAAACAGAAAGGGGGAACTGGTATGGGAAGTCCTCCTGTATGTATGTTGCTTTTATTGGTTAGTGAATAAAGCTGTTTTTGTCAGTGGCTTAGCAGAGTAGAGTAGGGAAGAAGTTGCAAGCAGAGATGGAAAAAGGAGAAAGTGGGTGGAGTTGGTGAGAAGCCATGTAGCTGCCCACAGGAGCTAGTTGCAACAAAACCTTGCAGGTAAACCACAGCCATGTGGCAATACAGAGATTAATAGAAATGGGTTAATTTAAGATATAAGAATTAGCCAGAAATATGCGTAAGTTATTTTCCAAACAGTATTGCAAATAACATAGTTTCTTTGTGATTATTTTGTGGTCTGGGCAGCCAGGAATGAACAAGCAGTCTCTCCAGCCTGGTTTACAAAGCAGGATCCAGGACAGTCAGGGTTGTTATGTAGAGAAGCCCTGTCTTGAAAAACCAAAATAAACAAACAAAAGAAAAACAAAACAATAAAGAAAACTAAAACAAGAAATTCAAATCAGAAAGAAGGATGTCATTTGAGATAAAGTTAATGAGAAAGGATGGTGGTTCTGCAACTGACAGACCTGAATAAGGATTGCCTATTGAGGATTCTCCTAGTTAGTTAGGGCTCCCGCCCCAGCTCCACTCCATACAAATTAGAGTCATTTGAGAAGGAGGAATAAAGAAAGTGGTGGTAGTATATGCCTTTTGTCCCAGCATACTTGGGAGTTAGAGCCAGATTAATCTCTGAGTTTGAGGCCCGTCGGGTCGACAGAGAAAGAAGTTCAAGGACAGTTAGGGTTACACAGAGAAACCCTGACTTGAAAATAAACAAAAAACAAAAATAAAAGAAGAGAAGAAGGAACATCAGTTGAGAAATCCTTCTACTAGGTGTTAACTAAAGGGTCAAATGTGTGACATTTTTTGATTAGTTACCAGTGTGTGAGTTTTCTGTCCATAGTGGGTGGTGTCACCCTTGGGCAGGTGATCCCAGGCTGTATAGGAAAGCAAGCTGAGCAAGCCATGGCAAACAAGCCAGTAAGCATTATTCCTCAATGGCCTCTGCATCAGCTTCTACCTCCAGGTTCCCACCTTGAGATCCTGCACTGGCATTATTGAGTGATATGCTACAAGCTGAAATAAACCCTGGAGTTGCCTTTGGTCATGATCTCTTATCCCAGTAATAAAAGCCTAACTGAGACAGTAGGTGGGCTCACATTGTCTAACTACTAAGTTCAAAATTGAGAGATCCTAGCTTTTAAAAACTATTTGCTTTTCTTAGATTATAGTATGTGGGTCTCAACTAAGAACAGAGAATGATAAAGAAAAACAGTGCAAGCCATAAAAGTTATTAAAAATAAACATGCTAAAGTCATCTGTGAGCATAATAGGTAGAATTAGTTAATAGTTTAAAAAATCATTAGCATTTAGATATTCAATATCTTAATACATTTAAAAATGTCCAGGCTGTATGGTCACAACTGCCTTCCTCCCTAGCATGCTAATATGATATCCGTTTTAGACATTACATTAACTCAAATTAACAAATGGCATAAAGCAGATACTTAAGCTAGAAAATGCTCTTGGTTGGATGTATGCCAAGCAGCACAGAGCTAACTGAATTACCTCTAGAAAACTCTTTCCCAGCTTGTCTCTTTCACTGCGGTGTTACAGTTTTGAAGGAGTGATTTCTTCTCTTAACTTTCAGTAACTCGTTTAAATCAGTGGTTAGCACTCAAGGACTCTTACACTTGCTGTCTACTTGACTTCCCATCAAACTTATATTGCACCACACTTCAGGTCTCTGCTGATTCACACATGTTTTCCTTACTGTAACCAATGCCACATTTGGAAGTTAAAATATACCACAAAGGAAGCCTTAGTTTCTATAAATCCATGTGTGCCAGATCAGTAGACATTTCTGCTACATGACAAGGCGTGTTGTTTAATAGGTTCAAAGATAGTTTTGAGGCATGGAAAATGACACCACACACCACAAAGCAAAGCCACTCACAATGCCGGAAACCATTTCCCCTTGACCTGCTCTTCATTACCTTTCTGTCATCCTACATTCTTTCCTCATGGCCAGCTGCAGATACGAGAATTCTTCCTCAGGGCAACACAAAGAAATCTTTTCCCCAGGGCAGGCATAAAACCTTCAATTATTTTTCTACCTCCCTCTTGCTGAGGAAATGAAGATGCGCATTGCAGAGGCCCTTGCTTCACAACTAAGAAGAAGAAATTTTACAAGCAAAAGGATACAGAGACTTCACTGCCTCACTACAATGCGTTGTACGGTTATTTTCACATATCTTCTATGTTCATTCATTTGTCCATGCTTCTGTCTGTGCTAGAACTGAAACCCAAACAGTTCACACCGGTTTACTGGGTCTTCCATCTGAAGTCTCCTGTGCCACAGCTAATCATTATCAAGTAAATCATCTATGGATATCTCTCGCTAATACACTTTTTTATTTGCATAGGTATGTCAATCCATGATATAGTTTATGATTTGCCTGAGAGGTGTCAGTCTTGTTTCTTCCTCTATAATATACTTAAATCTTTAATTCTTTACTAAATTTAAAGTTTTAATTCTTTACTAAATGCTAATTTCTTTGATTGTATTTAGACTTTTTGTAAGTCACATTTCACTGATAAAATTAATGCATTATTCATTAAAAAATTAAACTTGATTGGGATCTCCCACCAAACAACACAGTGATGATTAATGAATATTATGGTCAACTGGTATTTTTCAGTTTCCATTTAGATTTGTAAGTTATTTTTTTTATTACACCTTACATTTTAGTTTATTATTTATTTTTATTCATTTTACATGCCTACCACAGTTCTCCTTCCCTCTCCTCCTTCCAGCTCCTCCCCCACCTCACTCCCCATCCATTACCCTGAAAGGGTAATGTCTCCTATGGAGAATCAACAAAACCTGGAACATCACATTGAGGCAGGACCAAGCTCCTTCCCAAATGCATCAAGGCTGAACAAGGCACCAGTTCATGCAGCAGGGATAGATCTCGGTCTCACGGTCAGGTGCCCCATAAACAGGCCAGTCCATACACCTGTCACCCACATGCAGAAGGCCTAGTTTGGCTCCGTGCAGACTTCCCAGCTGTCATTCAAAGAATCCGTGAAGTCCCATGCATTTTATATGTCAAAATGATAGAACTTGACTTTTTATTGTTTGAAATCATTATCTATATTTAACTTCAACAGAAGTTGTTAAATTTGTTGAATCCTTTTGTACTACTTCTGAGAAATGCATATTTTGGAACAGATTGCTATCTGAAACACAAGAAGATTTAGCATATTTTAACAAATAATTCCAAGATGAAGAAATGTAAAATGCTTTAAGAGGATAATTTTCGAAAGAATATGGCAACGGAGAACAAGAAATTCCTTTGTAATTGTCAACCTTTATGTTTATTAAAAGCCTTCCACTTCCATCAGTGACAACCACAGGATACACGCGGCTATTGATCGCGTGCTACTTCTACAGGATGGATTAATGGCCTCTTCTCCCGTAAATATAAATATTTCAATGTGAGATCACCAAACCTTCAAACTTAAACAACCATGAACAGTATCAAATCCCATTTATCCACTATCCCAAGAGATTTCTTAAGATACTGCCAGGTGAAATAACAATAAGTCAACAAACTATAATTTAACCCTAGTCATATTAATTACCTAGCATATCCTAATACAATCATTCTGCTTAGGATATTACATTATTCAACCAGAACGTTTTATAGCTTTGTTTTTTTTCTTTTTAAAGTGTGTGTGTATGTGTGTGTGTGAATGTGTGTGGGTATGTGTGTGTGTCTGTGCTGCCTGCTGGCATGCCATTCTGAACACTAGTAATTGTGTATGTGGAGGACAGAAGTCAGCACTGGGTACTGTTTTTTATTGCTCTTCATTTTACTTTTTAAGGCACGGCCTCTTGGTGAAGCTGGAGCTCATTCTTTCTTAGGTAGGTGAGCTGACCATCAAGCACTAGGAATTTGTCATCTTACCTCTCTGTCTTATATTTGGATATCAGAGAACAGGTGCTATTTTATATCCCCTATAATGTGTATAGTAAATTAGTTAGAAAATAGTGTTTCCACAACTCCAGGTTCTTATTGCTCACAGAAAAAGCAGAAGTTATTGTTTCTGTATTTTCCAGTTCAAGCATGTTTGTTTAGGTCAAAACACTACATTTACTCTGCTTTAATGTTGCTTAGTTTTTTTATGTAGAAATATATGCTATCTTCTCCTAGCAGAAGAGCTGTATTCCTCAGAGTAATGACTGCTGAATGACTTGGCTCATGATTTGCCAGCAGCAACAACAAAGAAGGTGAGACTGAAGGTAATTTGTGATCTATACTTAAAATAGTTTTCCATCATGCTAGTTGAGAGTTGAGGAAAAAGATTGCATGCATCTTAGCAGGGCATTGGATTGGTCTGGTACCTATCTTATTCATACATGTAAACCCTTAGCATACAAATGTCAAGGGCAGCTTGCCGTAGTGGTAAAAAAAAAGTGCTGAGTCAGAGCAGATTTTGTTTCTTTAATCATCTGTTGCTTGTACTGATATAATACTTGTGCTCATCAAAATTCCTAAAACATTTATTAGTTTATATGTGCACAGTAAAGGTCTCGTTTTTATTTTTTTTAGACGATAAAAGATTAATGGACTCCTTTTCACAATATCATTTGTCATATATAAATATATATATGAATATATATGACAAATATATATGCATCTTCACATAGGTATGATAATGTATTTTTCCTTCAACTATGTGTCCAAAATAGTAGCAACCATTGCAACCTTTATTACTGAGTGTAGATTAAGAAGTGGTGCTAAAGCAAACACCTATCTTAAAAAAGCTCCCTTTCCAAAAATCTTTACTAATACATTTTTTTATTCATAAGGAAAGTTTACTATAACAGAAAATAAAAATATACACATAAAAATATTCAAGGACATTTTTATTTGGTAATATAATTCTTCCAAAATTTTTGAGAAAGTTGGGTTGTAAACAGGGATAAATTAACCTGGTGTTCCTGAACACTGTGTATCAACAAAGTGCAAGGATAGAATTAAATACACAAGAGATGCCTAGGAAAATCAAGAAACTAGGAAAAAATACAAATGGGGGAATAGAATGGAAGGATAGGAGAAGGAACAAGGGAAAGTGAAAGAAAGGAAGGAAGAGGAGGAGGGAAGAAGGAATGAAGATGGAAGGAACACAGGGAGAGAGGAATGGAGGGATGAGGGATGGAATGAGGAAGGGAAAACAGACAAGAAAAATTCTTTTATACGGAAGATAGCTTTGTAACTTATAGAAGATGCAAGAGGGTACTGTTATAGTTAGGATAGATTATTACAGCTCAACTGGAGACCAGAAATAAGTTCTCAACAGTAAGAAAAGTATACAATACATAAAATTGAGTGGATTGAGTAGAAAATGAAGTGTGGAAGGCAACAACTTTGCTATTACTGAGCTTGAGCTGTAACCAGGCAAGACTTCGAGGGAGTGGGAAATCAACTCAGACACATAACTTTTGACCTACACTCTGTCCTGCCTGTGAAATGTGCAAGAGAAAGGAGGCACAGAAATTCTGTGACTGTAGAAGGTGGCTGCTTGTTTGTCCCTGCCACCCAGAATCAAATTAACCGCACACAAACTGTATTACTTAAATCACTGCTTGGCCCATTAGCTCTAACTTCTTATTGGCTAACTCTTACATCTTAATTTAATCAATTTATATTAATCTGTATATCACCACGAGGTTGTGGTCTACCAACAAAATTTCAGCATATCTATCTCTGGCGGCAGATCCATGGTTTCTCCCTGACTCTTCCTTCTTCCTCCCAGCATCCAGTTCCATCTTCTCTGCCTACCTAAGTTCTGCCCTATCATTAGGCCAAGGAAGTTTCTTTATTCATTAATGGTAATCACAGCACATAGAGGGGACTCCCACTTCATGGGAGTGGTCAACAAATGACTGGTCTAGCAAAAAATCCCGTGCCAGGAGAGTAAGCCAAGCTCACATTCTGACACTGCCTGGAGCATCAAGATCCATAGTCTGGATGACCCAGACACCTAATATAGAACCAAACAGGACTGAAGGAAAAAAATTCAATGTAATCATGCCTAACAATATTCTGCTATACTCATAGATTGGTGCCTAGTTCATTTCTCATCAGAGAGGCTTCATCCAGCAACTGATGGAAACAGACACAGACCCATAGTCAAATATATGCATATCTCAGGGAATCTTGCAGAAGAAGGGGAGAAAAGGATTATAGAAGCCAGAGGGGTCAAGGACATCACAAGGAAACCCACAGAATCATCTAACCTGGGCTCATAGGGACTCACCGAGGCTGAAACAAGAACCAGGGAGTCTGAACAAGACAGACCTACATGTGTAAGCTGGTCTCATGAGAATCCTAATAGGGGGAACGGGGTTGTCATGACTCTGGCTTTTAGGATCGATCCTACACCCCATACTGGGTCGCCTTGCCAAACTGAGTCTTTTTTTTTTTTTTTTTTTTTTTTTTTTTTTTTTTTTTTTTGGTTTTTCGAGACAGGGTTTCTCTGTGGCTTTGGAGCCTGTCCTGGAACTAGCTCTTGTAGACCAGGCTGGTCTCGAACTCACAGAGATCCGCCTGCCTCTGCCTCCTGAGTGCTGGGATTAAAGGCGTGCGCCACCATCGCCCGGCTCAAACTGAGTCTTAATACACGGAGAAGTACTTAGTCTTACTGCAACTTGATATGCCATGTGGTTTGTTGATGACCCTGGAAGATCTGCCCTTTGCTCACAGAAATGGAGGTGTGGACTGGGGGTGGGAACAGAGGGGTAGGGTGGTGAGGGAAGGACTGGAAGGAGTGGATGGAGAGGAAACTGAGGCCATGATGTAAAATAAATAAATAAATAAATAAATAAATAAATAAATAAATAAAGGAAAAGAATCCCAACTGTACCCTGCAATTATCTCTAGCACCCTGATTGTTACCCTTACAAGAGTGAAACAATTGAAGTATTCTTTCAGAGTATCTTTTTTGATAAGGTAGAATTTATTTCTTTCCTTGGCATACTTCTCCTCCAAGAAAAGAATTCTTACATTATAGGAAACACTTCAGGGTTCATTAAAACTTAGAATCAGCAACAACAAACCTCAAACTCACTCCAGTAATTTACCAAACCTTGACCATAGAACATTGTAGATGCCCCCTGAATGCAGCTCCCCAAATTCTCAAAATCACTGCCTGCATTAATCCTCTACCATCCCTGCTCAAAATGTCTCCTAAGTGACTGCCACATTTCTACTGAATAAATTCCTCATGCTAGCACAGCTATGTTAAAAGCTCATTCCAGTTAGGATGGTTATGAACCCATTTATGTTAATTGGTTTATTTCTACATTCAACCAAATTCATTTTTATCTTAAAAGGGAAAGAAATTATTTTATGTACCCTTTTCAACCCTTTCAGAGAGGCTCTCCATATTCTTTTCTCTCACAGAGAAGCTTTCCTACTGCTCCTTCTATAAATCTGGTTCATTTTATTCATTAGTTTATAGTAATGTTGCTTTTCTTTCTATAATTTCTGACATTTTATTAATTAAGGTTATTCATTAAATCCTAACTGAAGACAATTCCTGGTTCAGCAGTGCCTAAGAGGTGGATTTCTCCTTGTAGCTAATCTATCACTGTTGCATATTCCCTTCTTTCTAAGAAACATGAGGCTCAATTTCCGTTTCTGTTAACCAATCAAGCCTAGTTAAGGCATGGCAATGTAGGGATAAGTCCCGCCCCTTGGGGGGGCGTGTTCGCCTCGGGCTAATATCTGCCTAAAAATTTGGCGAGTGTGCTCCCAGCTGTCGCTTCTGCTTTCCTGGTCTCCGCTGGAACGGTGGTTCTGTAAGTCTCTTTCGACATTAAAGCTATATATATATTGTTACAATCTGTCTGCATTCGTTTACACCGCTACATGGCTACCTGGAACCCAGGAAAAAAAAAACTGGGATGGACAAGGTGCATGCTCTCTCTGCACGATTCCCACCAGACACAGAGGAAGTCGAACTCCCCATTCTTGTGGCATGAGTTTCCCATTATAACCATTAAAAATATAAGTGTTATCCTTAAGCTTACCAGGTTATTTCCCATAGTGAGCTAATTCATAATATCTGGCACCCAACATGGGGCCATTAGAGCCTCTGGCAGCTCTGGCCAATGCAGCCATACCACGTTCATTTGGACATAAACTGACCAAGCTCAGTTCCAAATAGAATGCACCAGTAGCCGCGCCCCCGCGCACTTCCCCCTTGGCTTCCCTCCATGCCTGGCGCTGCTTCTTGCGCACCCTCCTCCGCATTCCCAACACCCCTCTATGGGGCTCCACAACAACTCTATCCAGTTGATATGACGTCATGATACTGATAGCGCTACCACAAGACCTGTTTTGGATACCATCTGCACAAGACGTTTCCAACTTGGTTAGATGAAATGGTGCACCTCTTTTACTACATTCTAGCCAGACCTCCACAAAATACTCAGAGACTATTTGCAATCTTACCAGACATTAATCTTGAAATTTAACCATCATTTTACTTTCACAGGATCCCCTAGAAAGAACGTCGCCCCCATAACAGCTGGAAGTAATTCTAGAGGACGATGTCCCCTCTCCCAGCAAAGTTTGTCCTCAGGATTAGGGGCATCATTTATGGGTTGATTATAGTTGGTATATGGTTGAGGGTTAGGGGAGTAATTTTATAAGCTCAGGGATCTTAAAAAAATATGGGGAATTGGATGATGGGATAATAGATTGGTATTTGTGAGTTAGTGTTTATGCACAATTACATTGGTGTAGATTCTTGTATGTTGATACAAGGTTAAATTTTATTTAATATTGTATGCTTGTATGCTATACCTCTGTTTAAAGCATTGCTTATGTATTGATATATATATGTGTGTGTGTATATATATATATATCTACCATATTGCAATGTACATTTCCTACCTATGATCAAGATAATTATACATTGTTTATATTTGGAGGTCATTGTCCTTATTTATTGCACAGTTGTTTATTGTCTTAGTCTTTAACTTAGATAGGTATATCCTTTAATACTTCTTTGATTTTTTTATCTTGTCTTCACCTATGGTCTAAGTTCACCTTATAAAAATTACTTAGCAATACTATTAAAATATTTACATTTTTGATTCTGCCTAAATATTACGAACTTAATAAATTTATTCCCCTACCCAGAAATACCTGCCTTGGTCCAGATTTTTTCTATTCCTGTTTGATTGACAGTTTCATATAGGTGTTCATATTTTATATCCCTAGAAAGATGCATCTTCTCCACACTGAACTTTGGTTTGCCTTATATTGCCAGCACTATTAGAGGCATTTTTTTTTTCTTTTACCCATCTGGTTACTCAAATCAAACCATGAAATCTGCTTGATACTTTTCCTTTGTAATATTGAAGAAGTCATTGGGATTCAATGATTAGACCCCTTCAGCCCTGCCTCTTGTCTTTATCCTAGTGACTGAGCCAACTCAACCATCCGTGGTTTCATTTGCACTACTGCAGGTCTCACGGTTTCCTTCCTTCCTCCACTTTAGTCTTTCTTTTATTAATACTTCTTGTTTTTTACAGTCTAATTGCAAGGCAGAGATCTCACCATGTCATTTTCTGTTTAGAATTTCAGGGGATTTCTCCAAAACAATTGTCTTAAATTATTTTCTACATGCTCACATTTGCTAAGAGAGTGATAAGGTAAATATGTCTTCTTTCCTGTGAGGCTCTATTCATGCTCTAGGAAGCACAGTTCATGGAGTCAAACCGTAGAGGCATGATTTACAGAATAAAATATCAAAGACTGTACTAAAGGTCCAAAATCCTGCTACTGTCATTTAAATGCCCTGTTCAGTAGCACTTGAGGTCAGGAAATGTGACAAGCTCATTTTTGTTTCTGCATAGTTTAAGATCCATTTTATATCATTTCTTTTCCTGCCTGGAAAAATATCATGCATCCTGTGAGTTCTGGCCTAAATTTTATCATCCTTATAGATTTTTTTAAACTCCTTCAGACAGATACTAATATGACTGCTTCCTCTTCTTAAATGGTTTTTCCTAATAATATTTGTGAATCTAATGATTATTTGTTATATGGATGCTTTAAAGTTGCACGCGATACTCTAGACATAAGTTTTGCATAAACAAGTCACTGGGAATCTAGTGGGTGATAATGTTTTGTAGCTTTAATTTTGACCACATGTTACAGCTTTAGAAACTTAGTATGAAAAAGGCTATTGACAAAATGTCTTAGGTTGAATGACATGAACATAAAAATAATACAGTCAGTGAGGGAAGTTTAGTAGGTGAATTCATTGAAATATACTGTCTGTGCCATGGAAGCTGTAAAGTTATGAAAAGCAATAAAGAAAAAATACAGAAACAAAAGATTTGATGATGAGAAGGTGTTTGAATCTTTTCTCACAGCTATCCCATCAGCAGGCTATCCTTCATGTCAATCAAGTGAGCATCCAGGCAGTGCCTGGTCAGCCAGCTGCTCCTCTAGGAAACTGATCTGAGAAACACCACAGTTATGAGAGCAACAGCAGAACGAGTTTCACATTCTCTCTCTCTCTCTCTCTCTCTCTCTCTCTCTCTCTCTCTCTCTCTCATGAAACATCTCACATACTGTGAAAGAAATGTGAAAAAATTAATTTAGCAAGGCACAACACTCTTAATTGCTTTTAAATGAAATGTTTTATATACATTTTAGCATACAATCTTAAGAAACTTTTCAGTTGATAATTAAATTTAAACCAATTATCTTTAGTACTTCTTCAAAACAGAAAAATGTGAGATAATGGAAAAGAGACAGAACACTAAAAGAAGCTGTGGACATATTGCCAGGAAAGCCAAGAGACACTGAGTGTATAATCTACACCCACTGATAGAATGGTAATTTTATTTTTAAGATAAATTATTTTCCTCATATTTACAGTCTAATTTTTGTTTGTAATTGCTAAAATAATTTATATTGTGAATGATCAGGGTAAACTACATTTAGAAATAACAATCACTTAAATTATTTTCTTTTCAGAAACGATCTTGTTTGTTGTGGATATTTGTTTAACAAGGTAAAGATGTGCTACATTTGTTTATGCCACACTTATTTAAGGAGGCAAGGATGTATGCTTAATTATGTAAAGATGTGTTGCACTTTTTTCACTTTGACTGCCTAAATGATCTAATAAAAAGTTAAAAAAAAAGAAAAAAAAAGCATCACTGTTCTATTCTACTCCATATCTGTTCCTACCATCCCAATTGTCGAGCAACATCTGAGACTCTCTCAGCCCAGGGAGAGCAGTCAGTCTGCTCTTAAGAAAGGAACAGACAACGACAAGCTTAGCATTTGTTTGTGTTCCAGTCTGCTGTGTTTTGTTAGAAACTCATCAACACAAGTCAATAAAACCCTGAAGAAAACCTGAAAGTCCCTCAGGTTGTTGCCTGAAGATACCCTAATAATAACCAACTAGCATTGCTAAGGGCTTTCGTCATTAATGTCCCACTTTTAATAAACCTTTGCTCAAATCTGAAAAAAAAAAGTTTAAGGGCCAATAGCTAGGCAGAGAAAGGATAGGGGCGATTGAGGGCAAAGAGAATAAGTATGAGGAGAAATCTAGGCTGGAGAGAGAAGAGTAGAAATAAAAGGAGAATAGAATGAGAGAAAGAGAGGGACACACCTGGGCAAGAAGCCAAGCAGTCACCAGAAAGACAGGCCCTGGAGGAAGCAGGAAAGTAAGCTACACAGAAGGAAGAGAGGTAAAAAGCCCAGAAGCCAAAGGTAGATAAAAAGAAACATGTTAATTTAATTTAAAGAAAAAGGAGATAGCCAGAAATGAGCCTAAGCTATGTTGAGCATCCATAACTTATAAGTAGTCTCTGTGTAATAATTTGGAAGCTGGTTGGTAGCTTAAAAGAAAAAGTCTTCTGTGTTTAATCAGAGAGAACACATACCACACACATATCTGTGACAAAATATTATTCAGGAATCTATTATAAGTTCAACAGCATTTTTTTTCAATTTCCAAACTTACAGGCTAGTTAGTAAGTATAGAATCTTTTAAATAGATATTTGTATGTCATCTTGTTCAGTTCTTGTTGAGGCAGCCATGTTGTTGAGACATCATGGGGTTAGTTAGTTTTGGTGACATTTCTAGAAGACATAATCTTACAGCAGATATCCTGTTCTAGATTTTTGTAGTCATTTACCTGCCCCCTTTTCTGCAAATTTCCTTGAACACTGGTGTTGGCATTGTGTTACAGACATATCAGTTCCGACTGGACACCACATGGTCACTTGTTCTCTGCATTTTGATGAGTTATGGGTGTATGAAATTGTCTCCATTTGCTGCATAGTGAAGGTTCTTCTTAGATATACTAACATGGAACGAGGAAAGTTCATAGGTCCCAACTCTAGACTAAGAACTACAAGTGGAGAAGAGTCTTCCCTAGAAAGACCACACCAATTTGTTTCCTGATACCAAGTGGTCATCACTGAAAGCATATACATACAAGCAATATTTAACAACGACTTATCAGGTGGCAGTGATTTATTTAGAAAAATAAATATAACATAAAATTATATATAACACATTTATAAATAAGTAATTAGATAAAAAGACAATGAATTTGAGACAGAGCATAAAAGGGAGGGGAGTAGAAGATAGCCAGGGGAAGGAGGAAAAGCAAAGGGGAAATGGTGTGATTATATGGATTATAATTAAATGGATTCTTTGAGAGAAATTGAAACTCAAACTATATTGCTCCTTGTAGCTTCTCTCATCAGGACATGTGAGAACCAATTGTAATTGTGCTGTGTCAGCCCAGAGTGACCTAACAACAGGTTCCCTACCGATGGTGGATTTACTGCATCATGGTCTTTGCAGGCTCCCTACTGATTTGGATTTATGGCATCATGGTCAAGCATTACCAATTCACTCAGTCAGCAGTTCTCTGCTAACTTTGCAGAAAAGTAACTACTTGAGATCTTTATCATTTTTATTTAAAATTACATATTATTTATAGGCCAGTTTTTTTCTAAATAGATATGTGGAGCCTTTTACTTTTACCTGAATATAGGAGCAACCCATAAAATACACCTTTATAAATAGAGCTGTGACAGATAAATTATGAAAACAGTATACATCTTAGCATATGTCCAGTGCAGCCATTTATAGCCATGTGCAAAGGTCAGTGTCAGGGTGAACCATCCTTCAGAACTCATGACAGGAAGGGAAATTTGAAAAAATAGTGTCCGTTTTCTTCTGAACTGTAAAACTAGTAAATCATGATAGAAAGATTAAAAATGGAAAGAGATCGAGAAGGTAAAAGAAGACAGGTCAATTGCTGCTTAAAATTTTGTCATAAAAATTGGTGACAGGGAGATAAAGAAGAACTATAAAATAAAACTTTATTTATTTACTTATTATTTATTTATTCAGGAGAGTCTGAAAGTCCTTTTGATTACCACCAGTTTCAAAACTTTTTAATTCCTCAGTGATGTGTTGTCATTACTTAATTATGTTTTTATGAAACACAGTGAAGATCATATTGAAACAAAAACTGAATTTTGTAACATTTTGTAAAGATTTGAATGAATGTGAAAAACATAACTGAGTCCTTTGTTAACTCTTTGATTCCGCACTCAAAATTACTGACAACTTAGAATGTAAACTAAAGTTTACATGGTTGATTTGACTTGAATACAAGCTCATGAGTCATTTCATTTCTGATATGAGAGAGCTATGTCCTCCCTCACTCATTTCAGAACCTCTAAACATTTTGTCAGTTTTACTGAAGAAATTAGTTTGTTCTGAGAAACAAGATCTCTAGCTCAATATCTGATTTTGTTTCACATGACAATGAAGAGAACTTCAGGCTTAAAATTTACTTACAAATAAAACTTGATTCCATCAGTACGTGGTTAGTGTTCATACATTTGTTGAGTCTCCCCACCTTTTCAGACTTCCCAGGAGATACAATGAAATTGTATAACATAGAAATGGTTATTTGGCTGGAGGTACGGTCTATATTCATAACAATGGTACAGCCTTATTTTTTTCTTTCTGCATTTATTCTTAGCCAAAACAAACATGTACATTTGTTTTTAATTAATTTCTTCCTTCCTCCCCTATCCTTCACTTCCCCTTCTCTTCTTTCTTTTTCTATGTGGAAGTAAGATGACCAAATCCAGGGCCTTATATTTGGTAGATCTATGTCACTGAGTTAAATTTACAACTACAGTAATAGGAAGCAAAAATACTTTAATTTGTTTGCAGTTAACAAGCAAATGCAAATAGATCATCTACTTTCATAAAGCAAAAGCAGAAGCTTCCATTTTTTTTAATGTGTAACATTATTTAATCTCCTTCCTGAGGACTCCAAAAGAATTGCTAAACTGACAGCCTAAAACAATGCTTTTGTTTTAAAATGTTGATGTTATCATGAGGTATCTTAGGTTGAATGAAAGAAACTAAAATGTGCCAAGAGAAATCCTAACATAAGGCAAGCATGGGTAAACAAGAGGCTTGTATGCAACTGTCAGGGTCCAGAAAATTAGAAGGAAGTCCCGGGTCATGCACAAGCTGGAGCCGATGCCACTGTACCACACATTCAGGCACTCTAGAGGGACCAGGAGACTAGAAACAAGTAAAATGCTAGCAACAGGGAAGTGATGTGGTCCATCATCACCTAGACATGGCACAGCTGGGGGGGGGGGGCTCTATTGAATAAGTTGCTATCAAAGCCTGAATTAGTCTGCAGAGATTTTGAGAGAGCTAGTTTTATGTATATTTGACACAGGCTCAAGTCATTTTGAATAGGGAACATCAATTAAACATAATACGTCCACCAGACTGACCTATGGGCAAGACTGTGGTACATTTTCCTGATTGGTGATTTAAGTGGAAAGGCCCAGCTCATTGTGGCTGGTGCCAATTCTGGTCTGATGGGGTTAGGTGCTTTGATAAAAGAGGTTGAGCAAGTTATCAGGAGTAAGCCAACAAGCAACACCCCTCCATGGCCAGTGTATTTGTTCCTGCCTCAAGGTTCCTGTCCTGCTTGAGTTCTGGCCTGACTAGCCTCAGTGATAGACTGTCACGTGCAAGTATAAGATGAAATGAACTCTTTCTTCCCCAGATTGCTTTGGTCCTGCTGTTTATCACAGTTAGAGCAAACCTAAGAAAGATCCACTTTAACTGATACCAAGCAGGTTCAAGGTAATTGTGGATGAGAATTCCTGAGGATGTTACACCGGCTCTTACTATGGCACCAGCAGAAATGGAGAAATGACAAGATACAGTATCCATACTGCAGCAGATGGTGTTTGATACATCACCAAACAATCTTGGTATATGTTCCATGTTTTTTAGTTAAGTCCTAATCCCAACTGCAAAATAAAAATAACCATGATGAATATCTTAGATATGGGTAAACAGCCCAGGATATACTCAGATAGAACATTCTAGACTGTGAGGGAATAGGAGGAATTGTGCTTTATAATAGCCTGGATGAAACTAGTTTTTATAGTTTTATAAAGGACCCAATTGATGAAATCTATTTTAACAGTTTGAATCCAGATCAGGTCTGTACATTGACAGGTAGCATGAACATTCTCCATCTGAGGATGCAAAGTCACATTATTTAATGAATTTTCATAAGTATTAATTAGTTCAATATAATCTATATTAAATAGATGGAAATTCACAAGTTTTGAAACATATTAATAATGATATTGGAGTTATGCCTTTAAGAAGTATATCTGTAAATGTCATAGAAAAGGCCATTACATAGAATCAAGATTGAAATTCATTATATATATATATATATATATATATATATATATCACAGCATGAATCAAGTTTACACACATAGCTAGATAAATTGAATATTTTATGTGCTAACATTACCAGTAAATTATTCATATGGAACACCCTGTACAAGTTATTGGCTCAATGCCTATTATAGTCACAGAAACATGCATTTAATGATCATAGTGACATAGCAGATGATTTACATTTGGAATATTCTTTTTACAATTTAAATCATGAAACTCAGTGACAAATGAATAAATCAAAATATATAAAAGCCCATTTTAAACAATGAATCAAACATCAGTCATGGGAATATTAATAGTCTCAATACTTCCATTTTATACGTCTGCTCTCTCTAACAGAAGAAATAGGTTGTCTCAGTGTAGAAAAAGAAGATTTGCTGCAGGTGGATAATGGTATTTTTCTATTGAAAGAAAAATAGAGAGCAAAAATAACAAAGTCAGGGGCAACTGCAATGAACTGAAATCTGCTAAACTGTGCCTGGAACACTAAAGCAGTGCAAACACACCACCAGCCCCTGGGCAGCTCACAGATCTCATGTGGCTGAAGGTGAGATGAGCTGGCAAGAGACAAACACTTAAGTACTGACCCTCAGAGTGCTATCTGGATGCCTGAGAGCCAGGAAGTCACTCAATAAAGCCCAGAGAGCCATGGTTACCCTGCACTCCTAGCCCTCAAAGGCTAAAGGTATGTATAAGTGAAGACTTGAAAATACCATCATAGCCCAGGTCAAAAAAACCTCACCCAGAAGAGAAGATTTCTCTAAAGTGTTCTTTTTGTTGTTGTTTTGTTTGTTTTGGGTTTTTCAAAATGATTAAGATCAGAATTAGTTTTCATCTATTTTTGCATTTTCGAGACTAAACATGGTGACATAAGAAGTAAAGGTGTAAATGGTAAAATCCAGTAACACAGCAACTTCCTACTCGGTGAGAAAGCAGATAAACAGTAAGCATCTGCATCACAATAAAGCACACGAAAGGACCACTTCTGAGCAGCACACCTAAAATAATTATTAAGCAGCTAATGCATTCTTAGATATGAAAATTTTTTTGCTTTCCTGAAGGGCAGGCAGGAAGACAAAGGAAACAAAACCTTTGTAAGTTACCCCATTTACTTCCCCAGCCTGTCCAAAGTCCTATCTACAGCAACATAAAATGGACTTTCTATGTAGTACTAGAAAGTTATCCATTATGGGTATACATTAGATTCACTTAAATATCTTTTCATATCAAGAATATCACTCAATCTTTACTTCAGGGATGCCAATTTAACAGGTAGAGACATGGGTCCTTTCTATTTCTAACAGGCACCTGTGGATGTACTGAGTACCTTTGCCTTAAGGAACCTTGGAACCTTTATCTGAGAGATGATGATTGTGTGTAGTAACTTTGGCTGCTAGGAAATCTAACTTAGACAAAAACTCACATCTTGAAGTACCATGTGCCTGCTGGATGTTTGAGAGCTGCTGGACCAGTGAAGCCCAGACTTTCCTGGTTCACATACTCCCAGCCTTGCAAAGAAACAGAAAAAAGATAATTGAAAGGATTAGTTTGTGTTGTGAAAACTCCACTATAATTTGTAATAGAATAAGGTGTTGGAGTCAATTTGTTTCTAGTTATAAAACTACTAGAACTATGGAAGACTTTTTGAAGAAATTAAAAGCACACAGATTTCTGAATGAGTCTATAAAGGCAAACATGGTTCAACACGAAGACATCTAGACAGAAAGTTTTTTTTTTCTGTTAAAAAGGAGACATTTTTACATTACTTTCTTAAATCTTTAGCTTGACAACCTCCTTTTTTTTAATTTATAAAGAAACATACAAATCTGTAACTTCCAAAGCAACGAATAAAGGAGTATAAGTAATGCTTAACTCCGTAGAAACATTGTGCTAACTATGGGTCCTGTGATTATGGCCAAATGATGATTAAGGAAGTGCATTGATAAGTGTCATTACAGAGGAAAGGAGGGTAATAATAGGATGACCAAAACTTTATTTTCATTATGGTCAAAATTAACATGCAATTACTTAAAAATGTATACTTTTGGCTCTGTGTAATGTCTTTGGTCAGATTAACTATGCATCTAAAAAATACAAGTGTTAAATAAGATAATTTAATAAAAACGCATATAGATTAATGTAAATGCTTTCGTATCTTAACTAATAACCAGTTATCATTATACCATTATTAAATATTACACTATAAAACATAAATAGATGTTAATATTGTATTCATATAAATTTACAGTTTCCTGAAATTAAGTTATAGAGCATTAACATAAACAAAATACTCTTCAAAAATTCTATTTATGTACATTTTTAATTGTAGAGTTATATAGAGTTGTAGAAATTCTAAATTAATTATATTCACTTCATGAAAAATTGCTGCCTTGTTGTTCATCAGACTGCAATCCCACATCAAAATAAACCACTGAAAATACATCTGATGAATACCTCTGGAATAGACACACAATTCTTTAGAAAAAACAAAGGCAGATTGTATACCTATACAAGAGCTAGCTCAGCTGTATCAATGTGCTTAAGTGTAATATCTATTTACATTTATTTCTCCTTTTAATAATTGTATTTTGTCCAGTTATCAAGTATATAAAATATGGAGCATGAGAAGCCACAACAAAGCTGATCATCTCACAGCTTAACATATTTGATGGATTCTGTGCCTCTGTTCTTGCATACTTCCACAAAGCATTTTGGGAAAATGAACTTCAAAAATAATCCAGCCTTCTCCACATCAGGCATAACTACCGAAGTCCTATAACTATGCAGCTATTAACAACAGGCAGCAGGAATACATGAAATGGACAAGATGAAAGCACCACCAATGAAGATGAGCATTGAAAGAAAGCAGGCTACTCATATAGTAGCAATGTAAGGGTTATATGGAATATGTAGAAGATAATGCAATATTCACTTCAATCATTTACGTCCCTTATGCTTGAATGGGCTATGCAGCCCTGGAACTTTAACAACTGGGGGTGTTTAAAAGGTTCATACAGTACAATGACATGACAGTTGCACAGAAAGGTAGAAATTACTTGTACCTTGGCACTAAATAGAAGAAAAAGTAACGCTTAAATAGTGCTTAAATTTCATTTTGCATTCTGACCAGAACAATACATTAAACTTAAGATAGTGATTTAGCTAGTCAATTGGAAGTACTTTTAAATGTTCACCCTAGGAAAACATTTGCAGTTGTGCCCGGATATCATTGTGTAGCAAACAATAATGTTCTACAATGGTAAAGAGGGCATATATAAATCACACTAGCATAAGGTTCCTAACTGCATTGCTCATAAATATTTCTCTGCCTATCCTATTGTAGTAAACGTATCTTTTATAGATACTGAATGGGGAACTCAAGACGCCAGTTTTTACCCAAACATAATGTCCAAGGGCCTGAGGGACTGCAGAATGGAGTAAACAGTTGATGCTGCTATGATGGATATACTAATGGGACACAGAAAATGCCCAGATGGGAAAAGACTTTGACGTAATGGAGCAAACCTCTGTAGGTAGTGTTACTGTTCTACTTGCCAAACAAGGGATTCTAAACTCCATATTACCTCAGCAACTGATGTGGAATTCCCCTCTGTATGCTGTGAATACCATTGGTTAATAAAGTAACTATCTTGAGCCCCTGATAGGGTAGAACAGCACTAGGCAGGAAAAACTAAACAGAATGCTGGGAGAAAGTTGGCAATATCTATTTACATTTATTTCTCCTGGCGGAGTCAAGAGATACTTCCTGAGACAGATGCATTGAAACTTTGCTGGTAGGCCATGACCTCGAGATCATGCAAGATTAATGGAGGTGGGTTAAATTAAGATGTAGGAGTTAGCAAATAAGAAGCTAGAGCTAATGGGCCAAGCAGTTTTAAATAATACAGTTTCTGTGTGTTTATTTGGGGTATGAGCTAGGAACTAACTGATGTGGGAGTCTTCTGTTTCATTATGATTTCATTGGTTAAATAAAGAAACTGTCTTGGTCCTTTAATAGGAAAGAAAATTAGGTAGGCGGAGTAAACAAAACAGAATACTGGGAGAAAGAAGCCTAGTCAGGCAGACGCCATGCCATTCCTCTCCAAGTGGTATGTATTTTAAGGTGAGTTTTGTTATTTGTATATGCATATTTCTAATCTTGATTAAGGTATTGTGATTGTGTAGTTCATTTAAGAATGTAATGAATATAGGTTGTTAATGGATAATCATCTATAATAGTAAAATTTGTAGTCATGTTAGTTATATTTTCTAGATATATAGAGATATATTTCAGTTAGATAGGCATTCTTCATATCTTTCAAAGACTACAAAATATGACATTTAAAATACTTTAATAACTTAGGGTTTTTCATGACAATGAGACACATCTGCTGCTGGCAGCACCAATCTACTTTGAGAGAAAGATGGGCATCAAAGAGGCTCCTTATGGAGTTTGATAGCCATTTGGGCAAGAAACTGATGCATAAACTGGACACAGAGAACCCTCAGAGAGAGGACTGCTGAACTTGCCTTAAGGTGAGATGATTCTTTGGGGTTCCTGACTTATGAAAGAGTCTACGAGACATTCTGCAGGACACAGCAAAAATTGACTAAACTGTCTTTAAAATTTCCTGCTTCATGAAAAAGTCTGCTGGATACTATGGGCCTGTGGGCCAAAGTTGGATGCTCCAATGGTACAGAAAAACTTTGGATGGTTGTCCAGGCAGCGAGATGTCTCTGTCATTTCTAGAGCTTTGGATTTCTTGTTTGCTTAGGTAATATTATATCCTTCTGGAGTCATGATGGAATTAAAGAATGGTTATAGTTATAGTTTTCCTTAGTTATGATAAAGGATAAAATAGATATAAATATTACAACTGTAATTCTCACTTGATAACTGTTTTGCTATATGTAATTTTACTATGTTAAAGTTAAAGCCTTTCTTATTTGTTTAAACAGAAAAAGGGAAATGATGTGGGAGTCTTCTATTTTGTGTTGATTTCATTGGTTAAATAAAGAAACTGCCTTGGCCCTTTAATAGGACAGAAAATTAGGTAGGCAGAGTAAACAAAACAGAATACTGGGAGAAAGAAGGCGATGATTCTCTGATCCTAGACGGATGTAGGCTAGAATCCTTCCTGGTAAGCCACCTTGTGGTGTCACACAGATTATTAGAAATGAGTTAAAGCAAGATGTGAGAATTAGCCAATAAGAGGATAGAACTAATGGGCTAGGCAGTGTTTAAAAGAATACAGTTTCTGTGTAATTATTTCAGGTAAAGCTATCCGGGAGCTGGGGCAGCAGGGAAGTGGCCCGCAGCTCCTACTACAACTAACAAGCGGCCTTCCACCAACAAGCAACTTAGAAGAGGATGCCTTCTGTATTTTCTGTGAAGTGAATTTGTTTGTAGTGGAAGATGGTGCCAGGAGCATCACAACAGTACATAGCTTCATTCAGGGGAAATGGGAGTAGTAATCAGTAAAAATATCATTAATGAAGTTGTCGCAGTGATTTTTTTCTAGACTTAATAGACATTGGAAATGTAAATGTTAGTGATTTTTTACTATTGTTCACCTGGTTCAGATGAGAAGTACTCAGCCCCAAATTCACCAGCACATAGATACATGCAAATGGTGTGGAAACATGGTGATAGCTATGTGTAACTTGGTTAGAACTCATCTGTAGTTTATGTTTTCAGAAATATGTTCTTTCCAATAACCTGAGTTAGCACCAGAAACAAGTTACTGATTTTATTATATCATGTGTAGATGAAAGTGAAATATAGGCCTATATGTAAGTAGTTATCATATATTCTCCTATTCCCAATAATTAGCTGTCTTAGAAGAAATGGCAAGAACTTCATAGAGCTTTTAAATAACACCAACATGATATGTTAAGGTCGCTTGATTTCATTTAATAGCAGGTTTGTTCAGTGAAGTTAAACACCTTCCGTGAGTTATCATACAGAAGATGATTTACAAAGGGCATTTCAACAGTATTTGGTATTATCATACATTAGGAATCATGAAATTATTTATCATTTTTTGTGGTAATTATTATTTAGTAAATTTGCATGCTATTGAAAGTGACAGAAAGCACCACTGTATTAATGACTTTGTGTCAGTTTGACCGATTTAAAACAAAACACACGGTGAAACACTTTGTGACTCTGAGGGATGTTCCTTTCTGTGTCAGTCTATGTGATGTATAACACTCAAACATATGATTATAATCATATGTAATCACATATATACATAATCATAAATATATTTAGAGAGGGGTGTGCGAGAGAGATGCCCACAGAGCGTCCTGGAAATTTCTTTGCTGAAGATCTCCTAAACAATTTTATTTCCTCAATTTTAGTATTTCTAATCACTACCCAAAAATAAAAATAAGGGCTAGGGTGATAGTCCAGCTACTTGAAAGTATTGGTTTGCAAACCTGAGGACTAGAGTCCAAATATTCTGTACCAAATAAGACCAGAGCATGCAGCGTTAAGTGATGCTCACAAGAGGTCAGATCATGGACCTTCTGCCCCTTGGTTCTAGGTTAGGCAGAATAATCTGAGCTTACCCCGAAGAGTGTAAAACTACAAGCAATAGATATAAAAGTTCTCTACATCAGAAAGAGAGACAACTCATGAAAACTAAGGGCTATAAAGGGTAACCAGGAGACTCCTTCCCACCCACACAGCTGTAGCTGACTTGGAACTTTTGAAAAGGATCTGATACACATGATGTAATCTTTCCATGCTGTGTTGGGCGTGGCTATTGGGTTTCTAGTTTACCTGGCTATCGCTTCTAAATCCAGGTAGCAGCTCATGCGTATGATAGCTAATTGTGGTTCTTTAGAGACCTATTCTACCATCTGTAAAAGCTTTCAATGTATTTATAACACGACTGACCACTTCATGTCATATGGACTGAAAAATACATTGAAAAAGTTGTAATCCTGCAATCACATTATTTGCAACTGGCATAGATACTTACAAACAAACATACATACATATATAGTGTATGTGTATAAAGTGTTTATAATTAACTAGAACTGTTGTCTAAATTTGTAAGAGATTTAAAATTTTGATCATGGGTATTTAGACTTATTCTACTAAACCAAAGGTTCTGAATTTTTTCTTAGGATGAACTTTTATGTAGTTATCTCTGTGATCATGCTATTTGTTGCTGACTCTTTTACATGTATAGACATCTTTTAAACTATGTAAGCTATCTAAAGATCTACGTGTATAGGATATTTGTAATGTAATATACACTTTCTAATTTTTGAATTAGTTTTAATACTTTCTAAGCCTTATATCTAAGTATTGTATGTGACTTGACAGTTTATTTTGTAAAGTCTTCTAACAGTCAACATTATAACAAAGGAACCTCATGATAACACTTAAACCATAGGAAAGCTAAATTTTACACTACTGTATCTCAAAATGATCAAACACTAAATATTGATGAATTATTTATTGATATGAAAAACGAAAAAAGTTACATGAGTTTACTTGTGGAAAAAAACTTGATTCAAGCATGTGTACATGAAAGAAAAGGGAATACTATATTACTAAATTAAAAATGTCAAAATTTTAAATTTTTCTTTAAATTAGAAAGCATTTTATATCAACAATTTACAATATACTAAAATATTCTTGGAGAGAATAATAAAAGTTTTATCAGAATGTGGGGGAGAACTGTGGTTGTAAGAGAGAGTAGGTAGTAGTAGGAATTTTGGATCAGGGGAGAAAAGAGAAAGAGATGCGAGAAAAACAACAGGGGCAGTCATCCAGACACAGAGGAAGTAGGAGAGTATGACACACAGAATGAAAGAAAGGTCAAAATTCCTGAGACAAAATGTAGATGAATAGAAACAGGTTATATTAAATTAAAAGAGTTAGAGGGACAAACCTAAGATAAAGTTGAGCATTCACAATTAATAATAAGTCTCCCTGTTATTGACTCCAACAAAAAAATACCAACTACAAATGAAGGCATTTTCCCCCCTTGTTTACACACAGGTGCATCCTTAAGAAGCTAGTATAATCAATGTGCTCAATGTACTCACTGATGAGGGACTGAATTTCTTGCAGTTGCCTAAGTCACCATTTGCCACTATCTAATAAACTTCACATTCCCATGGCATTGAAGAAGTTTCTTACAATAAGATGATAACAATAAAAGATTAACAAGAAAACATAGAATGAAGAAGAGCCAAAGGTTTTAGAAATTAAAATGGCAACACCACTAACTTTCAATGTTTAGATACCAATTCCTCTGAAAATACAGCTTCAGATGTGCATTTGGCAAAACAATAGTAAGCAATCAAAATTTCTCTAAGTTCCAATTTCACAGTTTCAAAAGAGATAATTTAGAAACAGTAACTTATCTTCTAAAGTCCATCTTGCATACACTTATCAATTTCTTATTGTATAGCATCTTTAAAAATATAAACTCTATTCAAAATGTGCTTTAATGCAGGAAAACATCCCATTTAGGAAACTTCTTAAACACAAGTGGTATCTTTAAAAGAAAAAGACAGAAAATTGGCTTCATTGTGTTCAAGTAAATGACAGGTCTAGTCAGGCGGAGGTTTAACAGCAGAGAACAGATAGCATGTTCTCGCACATGGAGTTCCCAGATGAGTTGCAGTTTCCAAAACCACTGACAAGATGTCGGCAGATGCAGCATGAGATGGTGGGAAAAGTGACAACTCTTTCATTGAGAAGACAGTTGGGCAATCAGAATGTATCCTGCCACTGGAACGATTCACACAGCCTCTGAAAGGTCAACTTCACAGCATTCTGTGACAGAGCGACTCATTTGAGACCGCACAACATATAGAATTCTACACAAAGCCATTCTGAAGTAATCACCACTCTCAAAGTATCTCTTCATTTACGATCAGTTTGCCAGGCTTTGGAAAATGCAATCCAATAACAAATCTCAGAATCAAACAGTTTGAAGGTGAAATCCTTCAATAGAGTCAAACGTTAAAATAAATTTTAAAGTAACTTTTAGACCCTTAAAGCATGAAACAAATCCAAAAAAAGACAACTTAAATTTTTTTGCATTATCAATCTAGCTACTCTATTACCAGAAAAAAAAATCAAATATTCTGAAAGTGTTGCCTATGTTATGGAAGAATCTGTCTCTTGCTGAATCTTTGAATTGGGAGAGATAATTAGGAAATTTATGCCTTTGATCTCATCTAATGACACTTTCTGTTCATAAAAATAGAACAGATGAATTGATGTATAAAGAGACAAATGAAGATTCAGAAGATATTCTAAAGAGGGAA
Source organism: Microtus pennsylvanicus (assembly GCF_037038515.1). Lineage (NCBI taxonomy): Eukaryota > Metazoa > Chordata > Mammalia > Rodentia > Cricetidae > Microtus > Microtus pennsylvanicus. Next base: position 181,520,023 of record NC_134579.1, on the reverse strand, counting down.
ATAGAATATAATAGAAGATTTATGGCAAGAAAATTAAATAAAATCTCTAGAAAGTAGATGATTTGTCAACATTTTTGTTGTTGGTATAAAAAAACTGCAAAATGTGAAGAAATTCTTTAGAGAAGATTACAAAGCTGATTAGATAGCCGTGATTTATGAAACACTTGGTCCCAAATAGTTTTGTAGATGATTCTAAGAAGGGTTTCTATTTCTAACTGTATTTGTGTTGCTGTAGGCCACAATATATACCACTAAATCTTATTTTTTTGAAGAATGAATAATTGAAAACGTTTGTTATGTTAAAGCAATACATCAACCTCAATTCTAGAAGAGTAAACATTTAAAGTACAAGATAACTATTTAAGAATATAGGATGCTATAAACTAAGTCTAAATAGTGAAGGAAGCGTTAGTCAATTCCAAGACACATTAGCAGGATAATACATTCAAATGAAATCTAATGAAGATAACATAAAATTAAATATAGTTAATTAAAACATTTATTATTCTAAATAACTGAAGGTTAATATGTCAATTTGGTACATATGGTAAAGACAGTTTACTAAGTACTAATAGCAATAATGCAACTGAAAACAATGAACTGATTTCTTTACTTTTAAACCAGGGGACTTGACAGAAAAGATTGCAAGTTAATATTTTCTTGTTGAAGATTATAAATGAAACATATACGTGAGTCTAATATTAAACATAAACTTGAGAGTTTTGCTTTAAAAAAAAACTATTAAAAACCAAGAGACACAGGAAATTTATTTGTGAACCAATAAAACAGCAGAGTTTTACTATTTGTCAGATGCAAGAGAATCAGTTCAGGCCCTCAGCTGCATAGCTAGTTTGAGGCAAACCCGAATTACTATGAACACCTGGCTCAAATAATAAAATAACAAAAATGACAAATGCTGGTATTAACTGATACTCATGTGAAAGAAAATAATCTTGATGCCACATATAATATTAAATAATAAAAAGTCTCTCACTATGATTTAAATGTTAAATATCAGAGTATCAAACAATGCCTATCTTAGAAAAAAAGTGTAGAAAGACCTTTGAGCTCATGGAGTATATCTTCTTTAGTAAGTAAGAAAACCCAGAAAGTAGGAATATTTTAGCAAATCAAAATTCATTGGCCAAAGGGGACAAAAAAAACACTAAAAGTATGGGCTAAACACTAAAATTAAAGTGTTTGGTACAATAAGCAAAAAATTAAAAAACATGCCATGTTTGATAGTAGCCTTATAATAAAAAAATAACATATTTGTATGCATGACAAACTTATGGGCATACATTTTTTAAGTTATAACTAAATTATTTCTAATAGTTAGGGCTTTGAGAATGTATTCATTTTAAATTTATATTTTCTTTACTTGGATACAATCAGTTTTTGTATTTTTCTCAAGTTCGTTACTGGAATTTGCATTTTATTATTTATTTATGCATAACAATGAAATGATATATTTTACTCAATGCAACACAGATAAATATAAATAAAAATAGTTTTAAAGGTTTCTTTCTTAGAAATATACAATGAAATAAAATCATATACATCCTCATCAACCCTCAAATTCCTCTCTTCTCTGCTATTATGCCCATTTCCAAACTTCATGTCTTCTTCTTTTATTTTAAATAACCCTCTAAAGCCAGCTGGTGCCAGCCATACATGCATAGATATGAGGTTACCCACTGGAACATGGGAAACCTACCGCTTTCCACAGACTCAAGACAGAATGGTTACTCTTACTCCGGTGACTATGTGATGTAAAAACCTCCTTAGTAAAGGTTAAGACTCTGCCTTCTAAATAGTAGTGCTCATATCTTATAGTCTTAGGGTATGCTCAGCCTCAGTCATACCGTACAATTCTTGTTGTAATTAGCAGCATCAGTGGGGGAAATGCCTAAGAAGTTATCATGTCAAACGTAAGAAACTGTGTGCTAGGAACTAAACAAGAAGAGGAGGCAGAAAGAAAGTGTGAAGCAGAGACTGGGATGAGATTGTGAAATACTTTTGGTTAAGAAATGTCTGTTTCACGTATGGACACCCAACAGCTGTGGTATCCTGCACAGAACCTTGTGGAATCAAGCCAGTGGAAACTTACCATACGTAGAGCAAGGAAAATAGTTTAGGTACCATATATGAAATGAAATAGTAAAAATGCATCCCAGATAAAACAGAAGTTCATCTAAACTAGTTAAACAGTACATGCTTAAGACACATGAAATTATCAGTATCCATTAACTCTTTTATAGCATCTCATTATCTTTTGATGATGATGATGTTTTTGAGGATGATGATGATGATGATGATGGTGATGATGGTGATTTTGATGATGGTGATAATGATGATGTAATGATGGTGATGATGATGGTGATGATGATGACGGTGATGATGCTGATGAACGCACACTTGCTATCCACATATTACCTCATTCACATCAGAGATTAGACTTTCATCTTTTCAATTCTCAAATCCACAGAGTCTGGAAGGGAGTCTGTCATGTTGCAATATGTGTACAATAAAGTAAGCAATTGACACATATGTGTGTTTGCATTAGTGCATGCTACTTAAGAGTTGGATAAAGCCTCAAGCTTGGTTAAATGGGTGTAACCTGTGAATAATACCCTCAGACATTGGAAGGGCTATTCTTACTAGAAATAATATAGGTTTCAAAGTTTGATTTGAAAGTTTTGCAAGTCAAAAATGCAATCCTAAGGTAACTGTGTTCCTACATATCTTTGGCTCAACTTCCAGTGATTTATGTTACTTATAACCACAGCAATAAAAAATTTTTAAATGGAAAATTCCAGAAATAAACAAATCACCTATTTTAAATTGTGTGTCATTATGAGTAGCACGATGAGTGATGTGTCATCTTACTTCTTCTCTCTTGAGTTATGAATCATCTCTTGGCCTACCTGTATAAATGTTAGTCCTTTAGTAACTACCCTCATTATCAGATTAAATGATAACCTCTGGTAATGCTTATGTTTAAATAACCCCTGCTCTCTTAAATAAGGACACTGCTGCTGGTAATTTCAATAAAACAATGTGAAACTCCAAGTGCTCTCCTCTAAGGAAAAAGTTTGTCTTTATCAACTTAGGAAATAAAAATCTTTTATTGTATACCTGTTAGGGATTTGTTCCTATCTATGGTTTCAAGTAACTACATTTATCTTCAAATGTGTAGACCTAAAGAGGGCTAAGACTAAGGGTACTGCAACTTAGCAACCAAAATGTAAATTGATTTGACTCAAGAATAATCTACCTAGTGTACAAAAAATGCATGGCCATTCTCAGCACTGAATCAGGAGGTATAATCTTCTTCATCTGCTTATATCAAAGCTTTTACAAAATTCTTTATAACCAATAATGAATGGCACAGATATGTTACTACACACTTATTCAATAAAAGTTAATAGTGAATTGTTAACATGCATCCAGGATATTAAAAAATGATTGAACTGCTACAGTAATTATATAAAAGCTTAACTAGGGTTTGTTACAGTGGATCTGACAGAGACTATGGACTTCTCCTTTAAGCAACTATCCACAAATAGCATGTTCGTAACAGCACTTTGTATAGGTACTGAATATTACTAAATTTATTGTTGTACTAAAAAGCACTGTGGACTCAGATTCTAAAGTACTGGTTAACCAGAGGCCCAGGAACTCTGACAGGATACACAGTCAGGTTTTGAATGATACCAGGATATAAGAAGTCAATAAAGGACTATGCTTGCCAAACAAACAAAAACATCCCATGTGTGTGCGTGCACACACACATACAAACACAAACCAAGGGAACATACCGCTCCACAGTTAGACTTGTTAGCTACTAAAACAGCATAATGCTTGTTTTCTACAAAAAAATATTAAGTCTGCTCTTACTCACCAACAAATGATTGTGCCACAAATTCTATACCCTGAATGTTTGGTGCAGCTAGTTATGAGTTATATATTTTATTCAGTCTTTCTGGTAAAATTACAACTAATCCAATGCACACCTTGCAAAATTATCTACCTCCAGGGCACATCTAAGAAACCCACAGGATCACTTTGTGTACAGAATAACTGGAGGTGTAACAGTGAATTGTGTTAAGACTTCTGGAGACACAGACTCTACTTTTAAAGAAGAAAATGATAGTCCCATATATTTACTACAAATCATATATCAAATAATAACAACATTTTTGGAGGCTACCAAGATGGTTCACTGATAAAAACAAACAAAAAATGTGCCTCTAAGACTGAGGGCCTGATTTCAGTCCCCAGTCAAATGAATCTCAGAGACCCACAAAACAATACAGCATGCTGGCATTTCTTCTGGCTGCGTACCAAGACTCTATTGTAAGACCTTATTCTTGAGGATAATACATGCTTTGATCACAGGAATAAAAACGAGCTGTGATTAAAAACTGAGATATATTAAAGTGGCTGTTGGTAGGTCTCTACCACATACTGTATAGTGATGGTAAATGCCTCTAATTCCTGTACTTAGCCTGAGACAAATTGGTCATAAACGTGAGAGTTGAGCTGCTTTTAGACAGTAACACTCAATATACACCTAAGCAAATGAGAAAATTAGCATAAAAACACACATACTTCTAATTACAAAATATAGAAAGAGATTAGAAGAGTTAAAAAATATTCTTTGTTTTAATCTAAATCCTATATTGTACACTGTTTCTAAAATCTACAAACATTATTATTTTATTTTAGAAAATAGTTTTTAACTGCACATACATATTATATATTTTAAAAATCCTATTATAAGAATATGAAGAGATTTAAAAATAAGCATTTGAATTGTTGAAATGTAATTATTATAAGTAACACAAATACTAAAAATCTTAGTCAGAGCCCAACACTAACAGGAGTCAACAGAGTAACTTCTCATACAGTAAGTGACTCACATTGTCTCCGAAGTTAATGTTCCTGAAAGAATAAATTGCACTCACAATGCTGCATCTTTATTTAGGACTACAGGCCAAATCATTAAACATGCAATGCTGTGTTCTTTGTCCTCCTCCTAAGCCTATGCGAAAATATTTGCTCTCACAATGACTTCTCATCATTAGTCATATTGCTAATTTGATTCTGTTTCAAGAAATTGTTTGTCACTAGTCTACAGTGATTGTCTGTCTGGGACACAGCAAACACACAGTTTTAACGTTTTAGCTATCAGAAGTTTGCTTCCAGATACCTTCTCTATTTTTTTATAAAAAGCAAGGAAGTATCTACACAGAATAACTTCTTAAAATAATCTCAAGGTGTGCAAATGTTTTTTAGGGAGGCAACATCATTACAACCAAAAAGCAAATTACTTGAGAATAGACCTAATAAGTACTCCCCCAAAGTGCTTATTTATGGTCTCTATGAATAATGAAAAATAATAGCATAGCTGATTATAGCAGTTAATGCATACCAGAAGTTCAGAATTCCTTTTCTTGCAATCATTACATAGATATAAATCTTCCAAACTGCTATACCCAATGATTTGCAAAAGGGGCCTTTTATTTGCCCAGTATGGCAGGGGCTGTTTCTTTAGCATTTTCCCACAAAGAAGGCACAGCTAATGAAGTCAAAACATATAACACATGCATGATGGCTACACGTTCGGCTCAGCCATTAGAACTCAAGCATCAACAGCCTGCCACCACTGTTTCCCACCCAGACACCTTTGGATGCAGTGTGCAGGTTGATAGGAGTTTCGTAGGATTTGTAGAGGGACATAACCAAGAGAGCCAGCAAGGAAGTGGCACTAGTAAATATTATTTTAGTGCACCGCATCCTTTCTTTGTTTTTATGGAATTTGACTAACGGATATTAGGGGACTCAGAATGATAGGGAGGAATAGAGAGACAGGGAGAAGAGGAAGGGTAGAAATATTTTGAGTGTCAGAGCAGCATTCTCTTGGACAGTCTAATAACAAAGCTGCTGTGGCTACAGCCAAGAGAAACCTACATGTTTACATGTCATAAGAGGACTGATGAGTGAAACTCATCCATGTTTTTGTAATTAACAAACTGTGTTTCATAACCCAACACTGCATTAGGCTTGCCAGTGTCTTGGGCTCAAGTAAACATGCATCACACACTTTGATTTCCAACATAAAGTCATGTTTTCATCAGAAGCATATATTTATTTGTGAATGAGTTAACCAGAGTTAATTTGAACTTTTTCAATTAAATTTTTGTCAAGAATTATACAATATCAGCTCTTTCTGCATATAGTAGCTGCACTCCTATCTGGAATTTAAATTTTCTATTTCATTTTCTTTGATCATATTACATTATTCTAAATACCAGAGACTCTCAAAAAAGACTAAAGATTGCTTGTTATAATTGACTGTTTTAAATTTGAAAATTGTTCTTCTTTATGCTTATGAACAGGAAAATTAGTGATGGAAAAAATTCATTGCCTACTCTCTTTATGTTTTTGCTGTACTTAGCATTTCAGAGAATATTCACAAGCTTTGAATGAATGCCTGCTTCTTAAAGCACATTTTAGGGCACTGGCATTTTTGTTTTAGTAAAGTTGGATACAATGGCTAAAGTCTTACTAGTTATATTTTAATATAATATTTAACTTTTTAAAATTTCAAAAGAGAATGAATTACAAAGACAAAAAGAGCTTAAAGAGATGAAAATAATAAGCATTATAATAAAGTCTTATAGCATTTTAAGTGAAAATATCTACAATTAGTTTTTATCATTCTCAAAAATATTGTTATATTAATGTACAGCCTTCTTATTTTTGTGAAATCTTACTAATGTACTTTTAGTTATTTCTATAACTATATGACATATACTAATATATAATACCTTACTATATATTTGTAACATAAATATATGAGAAAATCATTTGATATTCTATACAATAATATATTCCTTACCAAAAATTCTTAAAATAAATATTCATAAAAAACAATTAAACAACTATTCCAAATTTATCACCTCAAAATGACATAAAACAAGTAATAATAGCATAAAAAAATCTACTTAAATAAAGATAAATAGGACTTTAAATATAAGTAAATTTTTCATATCAAATATGACCCACTTGTTTGTCAGAACTAACAAGAATTCAGTGCACCTGTTGGAAACAGAATAATTTACTACAATTTAGGATATGAAACTCAGTTATATCTAAATAACGCTTATATACTTTTATTATTGGGTATTATTATTTATTATAAGAAGCAATTCATAAAAAACACAAAAGTATTTTTCATGGAGAACATTGTACACATTATAATAAGTAAAATATAGGAATGGATGATATAAGCATCAAAATTAAGATTGCTTAAATGAACAATGTAATATATGTGTATAGCTTCATATTAAATCAAAAATTTAAAAATTCTATATGATATACATTAAAATTTTTAATTTTTCAATACATTTCATCTATATACATGTAAAGAAAATATAAAACTGTCCATAATACCTGTCAGAAATGAGCACATGAGCTTGCCTAATTTTATATTGAACTACTGATAACAAGCAAAAATGACAAATATAAAAATCACAAAGGGACATCTTTAGAAAAGAAAAGTTAAATAAGTGATCTAAGCCTTCAGTCTTGACTGCAGCGGAAGCATCAGTGTCAGCTACAGTCTCTAATCATGCATTTGTCTTCTTTAGATGTTTCCTGAAGTAGAATTCCTATCATTTAAGATTCCATTTAAGATTCTTCCACTGTAATTTCTTTGTCTTCTTTGGACAAACTGTAATTTTATTCCATTTTTATGCTATGTTCTTACTTTTTTCTGAAGCCACTTTTGGACCCTCAGTCAAAGAAATTACATAGAAATAGATAACTTTTAAAATTATTTCCAAAAATAGAGTAATACTCTAAAACTCCAACAGCTAGTGCTGGTTTTGAGAAAAGCTCATACAAGAGAAGAGAGGGTTAGTAGAGATAGGAGAAAATTGTGTTTTAGGGCTATAGACACAGCTCATTGTAAATACGGAGAACAATGATCATGGCCAGATTCTGAAATAATTGAGAACTCAGATGGAATACATGTGGACATGCTCATCTGATTAAGAGAGTTGTCAAGGAAGCAGTTGTCAGAGCTATTTGCAAAGTTTTTGATGAATATGACGTGAGACTGTAAGAGAGAAATAACTTAAAGGGAAAAAAGGGATTGTAAAGCAGGATTTTCTGGTTATATTTCCAACCCAGAACTTTCTAAAAGTTATGGTGTGGGAAATCCTACTATCTATGTGTTGCTTTTATTGGTTAATGAATAAAGCCATTTCTGTCAGTGTATTAGCAGTATTGGGCAAGGTGGGGATTCCAAGCAGAAGAAAAAGCAGGTGGAATCTAAGGGAAGCCATGTAGCAACTGCAGGAGACAGATGCCTTTGCAGGAACCCACTGAAACAAAACTTTGCCGATAGGTCACGACCTCGTGGTGATGCACACACTAATGGAGATGGGTTAGTTTAGGATATAAGAGGTAAGTAGAAATACACTTAAGCTATTGGCCAAAGAGTACTGCAAATAATATAGTTTCTGTGTGATTATTTAGTGTCTGAGCAGCTGGGAATAAACAAGCAGCCTCTGTCAACAGAGTTAAAATGCAGAAATTTAGCATCAGCAACAAGCAAATAATTCCCAATAAATGACAGGGTCTCCAGAAAAAAATCAAACCCAGAGTGTTGCCTATAAGAAAGAGCAAATGAGGGAAGAGTGTGAAAATGAGTTGTGACACAGAACCTCAGGAGGGTTTCAAGTTTTTCTAACACACAACTAGACAAAGGTCTACATCTTAAGGGAAGGTTACAACAGAACAGAGTAGTCTTAAAGTACTTGCAATGAAAGGCACAGAAAACAGTTCAACCATCGCTTTGTTTTACATTCCTTCCTAGGCTAGAGCTACAATGCATTATTTAATGCTACTTTTGAATAGTAATAAGGAAAATGTTATAGCTAATTTGCATTGAACACCATTGAATACTAAGCATTGTGATAAATGTATTTCATAAACTATCCTACTTCTTACCTAACACTTTCCTCTCCATTTTTAAATTGTTCAGACATTTTGGTCTTCATCCCAAGTATTTATTCATAAATACAGATGTGATAGTTATTTAATGATATTGAATGCAACTTTAATTATAGGAATAAAATCACAAAAGGCACAGAGTCACATTTTCCATTTATAGTTGATAGTAAATCAACTAAAATCTCATGAAAAAACATAATTGATGCTTCTATTTTCAAAAAAATATTGAATCTAGATGAGACAAATTTGTGCACAGACACAAATAACATATTAGACTCAAGATTTCAGCCTTGCTACTTTAACTTCAAATGGTTCATTCCTAGCCACTGTGCTATAGTCCCTACCTTAGAGCAAACTGGTTTACCATGGGGTTAAAGAAAGTTATGTGAGGCAGAGATAACCAAAATTAATAATTATGAAAACTTAGTATTGAAACACACTGTATGGAAACTTACCATTTCAAGAGCCTTCTAAAAATATTGCTTTTTTTTAAAAAAAAAGAAAAACTAAGAAATAAATGATAATTTGAATGAAAGTATACTGCATGAGTGGATAATGCTGCCCTCAGAAGCCAACAATTATTAAACAAACACCCACTGGCAAATATGAGACACAGCTCTATGAGTTGTTGGTTATGGAGGAGCCAGAGGCAGCCAAAAATATGGAGGCTCTTGCCATCATTCTTGGTTGCCCACCAAAATTTGACCGTAAGACCATGTTTATGAAGATACTATTTACTTTGGCTATGGGGCACAGAAATACAAACCAAGCACCCTCTTTCTAACTAGAATTCATTGTGCTAGAAAAAGCAATGCCAGCTGCTGGAAGAGAAGAGTCATCCAGAGTCTTAACAGATGTGGGCTTGGCATGCTGCAGTACTGATCTGACAGACAAGATAAACTTACTGGCAAAATAGTGGCATAGTTATTATGAGAATAACTAAATCTTTCTGATTGAATGTGAGTCACATTCCTCACTAGGTAATGCATTCCTGATCCTGTCAACCTGGGCAAATGCCATTGACGAGGGAACTCACAGGTCCTAGGATAAATATTAGTCAACTTGTTTTGCTCCTAGGAGGTAATGTCAATATGCATCCCAATTATTTACGTTTGTATCTATAGACTGTGCTTCTCCCAGAAACCCTAATTAAATTCACTGGCATTGTCATTCACACACACACACTACATGCACGCGTGCTCTCGCGCACAAACACACACACACACACACACACACACACACACACACACACACACACTCTAAGGTGTCGAGACTAGTTAGAAAAAAGAAGTACAGTTCCAGAAAGGAAACAAAGAACAATGAAAGTTAATCTAAGAAAAATAATTTCAGTGCTTGTAATAATTTGTCAAATGGACAATACCATCACAACTCAAATAGAAAATTTTTAGCATTCAACAAAATACTTCTTACATTGTAGATCTCTACCTCACTACACATGTTGCGTACTCTTTCTCAGAGCACATTCCTGGATGCATGGACCATGAACTACTCTTTCATCTTTAGCAAGGCACTTAACCTCTTGGATGCATCTTCTTTTACATTTTTCCCCAGTTCCAGTGAGCGTCCTGTGTTCATGTGTACTTTACTTACCAGACAAGGACACCTTCTATGAGAAGGAACTTTCATGAAACTTGAGAAGCCCTGGTGATATAAGTCCAAGGGGACTGATCTTAAGCTGTACTAACATGGTTTAACATTTGAAATAAGTCCCTAAATATTTATCCTTGAAAAAAGTAGAATGGACAAAAATGTTTGAACATGAAAAAACAAAAACAACAACAAAAACCCTACATTAATGAAGAATGACAGTGGAAATCTGAGGCACATATAAATTTAAGAAAAAAAAATCCTGTTTTGGCTCCCATAGCAACTGTAACACAGTTGAATTTCACTTTTATGTTAAGTATGTTTAACTTGAATAGGAATACCAAATACTTTCTCTGAGCCAAAATGAGAATTATGGTCAACACAAAAACAATGATCCACAATATTCTAGCTTCCATCTAGTTCAAATATTATCCATAATGTTCATTAAAAATTTCACATCAAAAGTATATAGTTGTTTGCAGTGGTTTTAAGCTATGTTTATCTAGTTTTTGAGAAAGAGTTATTTTAAATGAGAAAACAATCTTATTAACTTTTCTTAATTCAGAGGCCACAACTTGATAATTTAGAAACATAGAACCATGATTCTGCTTGTAATTATATGAAAACATTTGCCCAAAGTGCAATTAATGAAAATATAATATGATTATATCCATTATCAAACTCAATTACTATTGATGTAGTCTGTAACTATGAAAATAAACACATGATATAAGATCATGCTACTCTTAAAGCAGGATACATATTTAGTTTGTAGGACTTCTGTAGGTTGTATATCTTTCTCCAGTTCAGTAGAGAAGGTAAATGCAGGTAGAATACTTACTCCTGTTATGTAACGAGGTCTATACTGAATAGTTCCAAACAAACCAAGTATGACGATGATAATATGTACAAAATTTGCCAGGATAGGTGCCCACTGATATCCAAGGAAGTCAAATATTTGCCTCTCCAGCACACAAACCTAAAATAGCAAAAGAGGATGGAATAGGTCAGCACAAATGAGAAGCATCACAGGGTCAGAGATGAAAGGATCACTGTGACAGACATTATAATTAGCAAGTATAAATACTATAGTATGTGGCATTTTTAACAGTAAGAATGGAGTGTTCAGGCATATTGCAATGGAACACCATCTAAGTATCCACAGAGAGCCATTTGCCGTTCATAAATGAAAGATCTCATTTGCACATTCACACACACACACACACGTGCACGCATACACATACACGATATTGCTATATGCACCATCAATCATTCAAGTCGTCAACCAGAAAATTCCCCATGCAAGGCTTGTTTGGTTTTCTTCAAATGTCACTCTGTAAATTGTATATTCACAAGGGGAATTGATACAGAGGAAAAAGAAAGAAAAGTCCATGAGCTACTGGGATTCTGGACAAAGATATACCACCAAACAAGCTACATGAGTCATATCTTCTTAGAGTGACTGACTCCCTACTTTAAAGAAAAGAACATCAGCAGATGAGAAAGGCCCTCTCAAGCCTAACAGTGAATAGCTACAAGACAAACAGAGTTTTATCATACAGGCAATGTAAAAGAAGGGCCAAAAAGGAAATAAGAATGTAAAAAAAAAAAAAGAACATGCCCTCAGTGTTTTTAAAGCAAAACAATGTAATCTAATGCTCCCCAGTTTGTAATTAAAACATAAGTATTTTAATGAGTGAGAAGACTCAAATAAAAATAGCAAAATTACAGTAACAAGTTGGCAGTAGCTCTGAAATTTCATTTTACCCTCAATAGAGAAATATGGATTGCTGGCAAATCCTTTATAAGACCTAACAAAACAGCCTTCTGGATTTCTTGCCTGTCCTTTTGGTGGACTGATCATAAACTCACTCTTCAGAGAAAAACATTGCAAATTGTCTCAACATTCCACAATAGGGTCAAGGAAAACTCAGCCACAATTTTGAAAGAAATGATAATTTTAAAGCCCTCCAACTTCCAAAAGCCAGCCAAAACATTTTGGTTGGATTTGGGGAACCTGTTCCTCATACTGGGTGACCTTGCTCAGTATTAAGATACAAGGGTAAGTGCATAGTATTACTGCAATTTGATATGCCATGTTTTGTTGCTATCCATGGGAGGCCTGCCCTTTTCTGAATAGAAATGAAGAAGAATAGACTTGTGGGGCAGAGGGCAGGTAGGGGGAAGGAATGGGAGGAGAGGAGAGGGAGGAAAACTCTGGTCTGGATGTAAAATGAGTAAACTAATTTGATTTAAATAAAATCCTTCAAACCTATTAATATCCTCATGATTTAATGATATTTCTCATCAGTAAGAAACACTGAATTTCAACCCAGACAATCTATTCTTAAATACATACGGGACCAGTGAGATGGCCAAAAATGAAAAATACTTATTAGTGCAAGCCTGATGACTTGGGTTAGATCCATGCAAACAGTGGAAGGAGAAAACTATCTCCTAAGAATTGGCCTCTGACTTCCATATATGTGCAGGGGCACCTGTGTGAAGCCATGTGTGTGTACACTAATATAATCTTCAATAATACACATTTTATAGTTTTTTTAAAAAAAATTATAGCATAATTACCTTATTTCCACCTTCTCTTTTCTCTGCCCCACCCCTCCCAGGCACTCTACTTGCTCTTTCTCAAATTCCTGGTCTCTTTTCCTGTGTGTGTTCCTAACTACATAAATACAACCTGTTTATTCCATGTAATGTTACCTATATGCATTTTTAAGTTTAAAAATTGTGCTTATGGCCTAGTTTGAAGATTTTTTTTAATTAATTAATTTATTTTTTAAAGATTTCTGTCTCTTCCCCGCCACCGCCTCCCATTTCCCTCCCCCTCCCCCAATCAAGTCCCCCTCCCTCATCTGCTGGGAAGAGCAATCAGGGTTCCCTGCCCTGTGGGAAGTCCAAGGACCACCCACCTCCATCCAGGTCTAGTAAGGTGAGCATCCAAACTGCCTAGTATGTGCAGTAGGATCATAAACCCACTTCTTGAATGGGCATGATCACACTTTAATTCTTTAGCTAAGTCACAGATTTACTTTGGGGAACTTGAAAGAGAAAAGAGATTCCCAACAGCCATTTGCATAATTCCCCCATTTTCTAAAGCAAAGCTTGAACCATGCAATGACTGTAATTGTTACAATATGACCTAAACAGGTCATGTCACTGTGTCTTTGCTGGGATAGAGGTTGAAGAAGGAAAATACAGAGAAGAGGATTGATGATGATGATGATGATGATGACAATGTAGTCTGTAGTCTCTTGCATATGCTAAATCCATCATGGCATGAGATAAAGCAATACAATATTCTGGTTGACTAATGACCACAAAGGTTTGTAGATCTTGAACTTAGTAACTTCATAAACTAACTGTTTTTCAGGAATCTGAAACATTCCTTTAGCTATTTCAGGTATTTAGCAAAATAAATACATTTATTTCTGACACAGAATAATGCTGGATGTACCTTGAATGCCTGCATAAATAGTGCCAAAGATTAAGTAGTTCTTCTGACAGAACGACTCTTAATAATGTATGTGAAATCTCATTTCCACATTAAGCTTTCTTGTCTTTTGCTTATGAATAAATGGTAAACCGAAATGAAAGGCAACAGCAAGATAAATTTGAACTCTATATATTTTGAGCATCATGACTGTGGGGACACAGCAGGAGGAAAGCACAGAGCAAATCAGTCAAGCAGTGGGAACTTTCTGAACAAATGAACCAATTACATGAGAAGATCATACTGCTGTCATTAATTATAAAAACATGTAAACAGTAATGTACTTACTAAGTTTGCAAGTCTAAAATGAATATTTAACAATAATTATTAGGTGCAAAATGACAGAACTAATAGCTTCTTCCTCATGAGATTATGAAGACAAAATAATCATTTATTTTATTTAATTTATTTATTTTTGTGGTTTTTCGAGACAAGGTTTCTCTGTGGCTTTGGATTCTGTCCAGGAACTAGCTCTGTAGACCAGGCTGGTCTCGAACTCACAGAGATCCGCCTGCCTCTGCCTCCCGAGTGCTGGGATTAAAGACATGCGCCAGTACTGCCTGGCAAGACAGAATAATCTTATAAATGATGTTTTACACACACACACACACACACACACACACACACACACACATTCCATCTCTTCCTTTTCATTGCTCTATTGCTCATAATAAATCGCCATTCAGTGAGCTAAGATTGGTAACAAATTTTAGGCATAGTTCAGTTTTTCCTAAGATTTTCTTCTTTCAGGAAGAGTAATAATATAAGATTAAGATATTTTCTAAACTCCTTCTGTGTTCTGGATACATATGTACTCCTCCTCAATTGTACAAATACAAGGATATACACATGATTGTCAGATTATGTAGGTTAAGTATTCAAAGATGTATCATGTTTGATTATCCTGTGGTCTCAATATATATATATTGGAAGTCATGTATCATGTCTGTAATCCCAATAATGGGGAGGTGGAAGCAGGAAGATCCTGGGGCCTTGCTGGCCAACCCTCTAGGGAAATCATTAAGTTCCAGCCTCACCGAGAAAAAAAATCACACACACAAATGATGGGAGAGTGATTGAGGAAGACATCAAACATTGACCTTTGGCCTACACACACACACACACACACACACACACACATACACACACGTTCCATATATCCTGTTGCGATGTTGTAGGCACTATACTGCTGATAGAAAATATGCTTTCACTACCTCTTTTATTTTGGAATAGTACAAAGAATCTTAAGGCATATTTTCAGTTTGTGACATTATCTTATCTTTGGTGGAGGCAAAACTCTTGATTTGCTTTTTTTTTTGGTTTTATTTTATTTGTTGCCTCTTTTAATACATTCTTAGTGTATTCTGGTTTGCCCATGGGGAGCTTTCCAATGTATTTTCCTGATTTCCTTCAAATTATCTGATGTATAAGTTGAAGAAATTGAGCTCAAAAAATATACTACTCTTGTTTATTCCAATGCCTTATTTTCACATAAAACATTAAATGTACAAAGCTTTTGTCTTATATATGAATTTTGGTTCTTCCATTTACCTTCTACACAATAGTCCATTATAAGCAATAAAACGATTCCTTTAATTTCTTGGTCCACAAATTATTACTACTGTCTCAGAGTTTTTATTTTTTTAACAAAGTTGGGGATAATCTTTGATCACCAATGTGAATGATGATGTTAAAAGTCTTCCTTATTATACATTTGTCATTATATCCACCCATGGTATAAATCCCTATATTACTTGACATTTTCATTTTGTTCTAAAATTCAGCAACAAAATTAAAGAACTATTATTTCTCATGTTTATATCTACAATGTGCCTAAAATACAGTAATTTTCCTCCATGACACTGTAACAAAGATTTTTCTTGCCTCAGAATATAAATACGGCATCCTCTTCCTTTAATATTTTAATACTTTGGAGGAGCCAGGGGGCATGACTCTCTTTCTTTCAAAGGCCATCTGTACACTGTAGACTGCAGAGTTTTTCAACATAATAAAAATATAGAGGCCAAGACAAAGGCATAGACTTGCAGCATTTACAGATCCAGTTTTCTTATCACTTATTTACATGAATAGGCCTAAAATGTGTTTATGACTTTGTATACTCTTTTTCCTTGGGAAATATCCTTAGCTTTTCTATACTAGCACATTGTATATTAATAAACCTACCTAGTTGTACTTTATTAAGACATTTCGTTTCAATTTAGGTATTTAATTTGCTCCTACATTTTGGAAGTCACCACGGTGAATACAGAAAACAAACTTACATTAATATTTCTACAAGCTAAGGTGCCCCAAAGGATAGATGCAGCTTTAGTTTGCATGTTAGATTCTCATGGTTTTAATCTAAATCCCAATAATGTTACTAAAAATCTTAAAGGATTCCTGTGTCTCAACAAAATGGCTGGGATGCTGATGTCTCTAGACTATCACAAAATGTCACAATGTCAAAAACCAAAACAGTATATAAATAGGATAATCATTTTCCATTTTTGCTAGTGGTAGACAAAATAAATACAAGAATATATGTCAGTTTTCAAACATATGAAGGAGACAGCATTTGCATCTCAGTAAGATATTGTATTCACATAAAACATAAAGAAGATAGACTTTGAACAATGTCTGCAGTGAGTAGGCAGTAACCTCAGATCAAGGTAACAAAGTTTTCCCACAAGAGAGTTTACTTATACTTTAATAAAATTATCAGGTATTTGGCAACAATGGTCATTAAAACAATTTTTTTATTTAAATTAAACCAGTTCTTCTAAATATTTGATTTTTGTTGGAGGAGGACACTGATTGTTGGTTCCCAGCTGCCCAGCTAGCTTAGCCCTGAAATAATCACACAGAAACTGTATTAATTAAATCACTGCTTGGCCCATTAGCTCTAGCTTCTTATTGGCTAACTCTTACATGAGTTTATCCCATCTCCATTAATCTGCATATTGCCATGTGGCAGTGGCTTATTGGCAAAATTTCAGCTTGTCTACTTCTGGTGGCGGCTCCATGGCGTCTCCTTGACTTTGCTCTTCTTTCTCCCAGCATAGAGCCTAGCTTTCCCCACCTAGTTCTGTTCTTCCCTGCCATAGCTCAAAGCAGTTCTGTATTCATTAACCAATAATATTCACAGCATATAGAGGGGAATCCAACATCAGATTTTCACTAGAAAAAAGTTAACTATTTTCAACACCATTATCACAGTCAGAACGACAGAAAGGATCTCCAAATCACCATAGCAAACAGATCTGTTCTACATTGCTTTGATTAGAACAGAAATCAGCATAAAGTTCCTGTAGAAATCTCATATTTTAAAGTTATATATTTATATTAGAATCGAACTCATGGTGTGATCATGTTAGTTCCCCTAGTCTTTATACATCGTGTTCTACTTTTCTGTAAAGTAGAGGATTGTAACAGATTATTTCCTACAGTCTTCATGAAGATAAATGAGTAATAGTTATACAAAACATATATTATGTGAGTGGTTTGCATTTTAAGATGATTGCTACCATTAACACACATTTTAACCTGCATACAAATTAAGATACCAGCATTTTACTTCAAATATCATTCTAGATTTTTACAAATGCTAGTATATTTCAGTTAGAAATGATTTAATGTTTTTTTTTATAATTTTACTCATGAATACAAATCATACTATGACAGATATCCCTAAAAAAATCTAAATTACGAAAAGGAAGGCTGTTGAGGAGGTATTTTCTCTGACACGATATTTCTTGTCTCAAATCTGTTGAGGTAACATGGTAACATCTAACAAAATGCTGATGCCAAACATCACTCCCTATATTGCCAATTTTTATAATAATTTGTGATCCTAGAGAAGCTAAATAAGAAGGTGAACCCAAACAAAAACATATAGTTATCCTCCTGGATACTGGAAGTAGACAAGAATGCAGGGCAAAAGTTGGGAGCACGGGGATGGGCGTGGGGTGGGGGTAAGAGGAGATGGGAAGAGAGAAGGGAGAAAAGGAGGATTGGGGAGAGCTTGGGGGAATGGGATGGTTGGGATGGAGGAAGGGTGGATATGGGAGCAGGGAAGTAGATACTTTAATTAAGGGAGTCATTTTAGGGTTGGTAGACTTGACTCTAGAGGGGTTACCAGGTGTCCAAGGAGATGTCCCCAGCTTGTTTTTTGGGCAGTAGAGTTCCTGAACTGACCCTATCCTATAGCCACACTGATGAATATCTTGCATATCACCATAGAACCTTCATCTGGCGATGGATGGAGATAGAGACAGAGACCCATATTGGAGCAATGAACTGAGCTTCCAAGGCCCAGATGAAGAGCAGAAGGAAGAAGAATATAAGCAAGGAAGTCAGGACCGTGAGGGGTGCGTCCACCCACTGAGACAGTGAGACTGATCTAATGGGTGCTCACCAAGGCCAGCTGGACTGGGACTGATGGAGAAGGTGATCAAACTGGACTCTCCGAATGTGGCTGACAATGAGGGCTGACTGAGAAGCCAAGGACAATGGCACTGAGTTTTGATTCTACTCCACGGACTGGCTTTGTGGGAGCCTAGTCTGTTTGGATGCACACCTTCCTAGACCTGGAAGGAGGGGGGAGGTCCTTGGACTTCCTACACGGCAGGGAACCCTGACTGCTCTTAGGACTGGAGATGGAGGAGGAGGGAGAACGGGGGGGGGGACTGGGAGGTCAATGGGAGGAGGGGAGGAGGTGGAAATTTTTAATAAATAATAAAAAATTTAAAAAAATATTATTTATTCTAAAGATCTCTATCCACATAGCTAACATCAATATACACTTTTCGTAAATGCTCTTTGTCATCAAACCTGACTACTCTAGCTTGTTGTCCAGAAATCACTGAAGGAAAGGAGAGAACTAGTCTCCACAAAAGCACCATGCTCCTGCGTCATGCATTTTTTTCCGGACATGAGTGATTATGTTCATGTTTATGTGTGGGTGAGTAACTAGATACGTATAAAATATTTTTAAAAGACTAAGAATACACCTTATAAAAAGATTTATAAGAATGTATTAATGATTTCATATAGAAACAAGGTAATCAAATAGAAACAATATTATATTTATTAAAGAAGTGAATTCTCCTGTTACTTGATATGCTGACCCACTGCATTTGTACTAAAGCAGACGCATAATTTTCTGAGGACAATTAGAGGTGTAGCAACAAATAATTAATTTATGCTACACCTATTTTTGATAATAATTTTATTTAAATATAATTTTAAATATGGTACATCATATTCTAGCTGTTTTAATGACAAAGTAATTTATTATTTCTCACAGCTGTTTATTCTGCATAGCAATTTAAAACCATTCCATAGTTGTTGCAAAGAGAGCCAAGCTGCTTGTTTGTTCCGGCCTCCTGGCTAGCTTAGCCCCAAACTAACCACACAGATACTATTTTAATTAAAACACTGCTTGGCCCATTAGTTCTAACTTCTTATTGGCTAACTCTTACATCTTAGTTTAACCCATTTCTATTAATCTCTGTATTGCCTGGCTGTGGCATAGATTCTAACCTGTGTCAATCTCAGATGGAACATCTATGGCTTCTCTCTTCACCTTCCTTCTCCCAGCATTTCGCCTACCTTTCCCTGCCTACCTAAGTTCTACCCTAGCAACAGGTCAAGGCAGTTTCTTTATTCGTTAACCAATGAAAGCAACACATAGCCAGAAGGACCTCCCACGCCACAAATCAACACTCATGCTATCAAAAGACAAGCTGATGAGTAGCATATTACACCAGTTAAAAAAAAAACCTTGTGAAAATAAACATAGTATGTTAATATATGAACACAAATAAAAATATTCTTTCCTATTAAATGAACTTACAAAATCGTAAAGTTTCTGATTACTTTTCTCTGTGCTCATAAGCTATTTTATAAATGTGTGTATGGAAGGGTGTAGTGAGCAATCATTAACATTAATTGAATTTTGGAACTGAGGTTTTTAAAAAACGCTGTGAATTTATCTTAATATCATATTTGAAGTTCTGTCCTTTCACTGGATAAATTTATCTGTGTTCTGATGTCATAATTTTGTAATTAATACTTATTGTAGGCACAGTTTAACTTTAATGTTTTTCAGTTAAGACTTCTTCTGAACCTATGCAGAAATTAGCAGATTTCACATGTTTTACACATGAGTATATTAATTTCATAAAGTCAACATGTTCAATATCATAATTATAGGGAAACTCCTGCATTCTGACACAAATATCCTTTTTTTTTGCAAACTATTGACAGCTAAACATACTAGATCTTTCCGGGATGTTATTCATCATTAGTAATGTACTTCTGCACCATGTGCTTTTCTAGTTCACCAGGAGACAAGATAAAAAGATAATCAAAAAATAAGCTTGCATCTATCTTTATGCCTGAAATCTATGACTTTCAAAATCACAGACTAATCATGAGCGCTCCAAAATAGTAATAATTATTACTATGAGTCTATTCCTACATATAATGTAATTCATAGTACATATAATTTCACAGAGAATTCACATTTGTTTTGAAAAAAAGTTGAAATGATATTTTCTGCTATCAATGCAGTTAGCAAATAATATTCCTTTGAAGTCATAACCATTGATATTTATCAGAAGTTATGTGTCAAAGTTGTTTCAAAACTTCATAGCCTAATATTCATTTACCAAGTTTAGCATCTTACTCATGTGAAATGGATGAATGCGTTCATTGGAGAGGTCCATTTAGTTGAGAGATAGTTGCTTTGATTCTTCTCTGGAGACTATAATTTTGTTCTGTGAGAAACCAACCTCTCAAAGACCCGGAACATATCAAAATGACAGTTTTTCTAGGGAGTTTTCATGTGTCACTCAAAGCACATTACAGGTGTGATTTCAAAAAAGCAATGCAAGCACTAGACCATGAATTTCCAGCCTCTGCACAACAATGTCAACAAGGTCAAGATCAAGACAGTAAAAAAATTTGGTGAGATAGGCACAATTTAGAGAACACTATGCTGTGTTTAGCGGACTTCACCTGTGGAATTTTATAGCATAGATTTTATGAGCATTGATGAAAGATTAAAAACACTAAGCCAACCAAAGCCTTTCCCTAGGTCTTAGAGAGACTTGGGAATAAGACTCACCAATGAGTTAATCAGATATATTTCTTGTTCTCTAGGAGAACACATATTGACTATGACATATGTCATATCAGAAATTGAAGCAGAGATACATGAAACTTCTAAGATGGCATGGAAGAAACTGACCTGATACATTCTCATTATGGTTCCACAAATTTATTACTGATTTACTCCGAAGTCTCCCAGTGTTCGATCATCACATGTAAATAATCTCAGTCTATGGCTAACGCAATTGGTAGACAGCACAGCAGATGAGGGTGCTACCATTTTAATAAGAAATCACACATACTCAGTATGAGAAAGTCACGAAGCATTACACCATCACATATTTGTTTAGCACTGACTTATGCATCCATTAAGAGCCCAGTAACAGCTAAACAGAAATAGCTTATCAGGTTCTTAATTTCATAAGGGTTTGCTTTCTTATAGCAAATGACTTGTCTCTAGAAAAAACATTAAAAATATCACAATAAACATATTAAAGTTGTCATAAGGGGAATTTAAATGTGCTAAGTAGACGGTGATTTTTTTCTTAAAAGTTGATAAAGGTCCATAAATATGTATCATATATCTTTAATGGTCAAGATTATAAAGGCAGCTCTGGGGTTTGGTCTCAAAATCTACTTATATAATTTTGTATGCATTTATTTTAAGAATTCAAGATAAAATATTACTGGGATACCTTCACCTTCTTGCCATTAGTTGTCTCTTCCTTAGTTGAGGCAACAGATGGATAATACCACCAGCATCTTGGGACTGTTCCTGTTAAAGATCTACTGTATATTTAGCATAATTGAAGGTGATAGCCTGGAAGCTCTTGTTGGTAATAGGGACATCATAGTGATTGAGTGACCTGTATGTTGAGGTCTTCTCCATTTTCTTCCTCTCTGAGCTGCTCTTCTCCACAAACCAAGACACAAGCACATGCCTCAGGGCACAGTTATTATGTTTTTGACTAGTGCAAGGCAGCTATATGGAAGATGTCAATCATACTTCTCAAACTCCAGGTGACGTTTCTTTCATGAAATTCAATTTCATAAGGATGGAAGATGGGATGACAGCCTCACTTACTCTGACTGCTAAAGGCCAATCAAGGGTTGAAATGAAAGGAGCTATGCTATCAAGACTGCTAGCATGTCCAACAGTTACTGCAGTGGTGGGTTGTATCAGAAATTCTGACCAGGAATACTCAAGCACACCATTTCAGCTAGCTGTAGGAACATTTTAGATTTTGTCGTAAAGTGTTCTCTTTCTGGCATGCGCAAATGCCATGTCTCCTGTGCCTTTTAGAGTAGAGTTGTTATTGAATTTCCCAGAGATCCAGTGATGCTGTCTGAAAAGAAATAACCACAGTATTTGTTTTCTTATTGACGGAGGTGAATGTAGTAAGATGTGATATCCTCTGTCAGCATTAGTGTTCTCTCGCAGCCTCTGTTATCACATTATAGATAACCGGCCAGGTTATAAATGATAAAATTTGTCAAGACACAAAATGTATTTCAGGTGTTATACTTGAAAATTCAAAGCACTAAGTGCTGCTAAATTTTAGACGTTGTTCTGTGTGCATGTACACATTTTATATACTACCATTAGTATATATAGAATGCTTTAAGACATTTATCAGTATGTATTATTTAGTGAGGTCAGATAGTGTAATGTATGAGGCAATATTTTCTCCATTTTAAAAAGAAGGAAGCAAGGTTGTAGGAATGGTTCGGAGGTATATCTGCACGTATTTCAATATGTGAAGAGTTCTGGATTTATTATATATCACAAATAAACAAATCAACAAAATAAAAGCAAAAAAATCTAAAGAGATCAATTTAAGCTAGGTTATATATCTACTAATTGGGAAAGATGATTTGTCCATAGTTCATGGTAATGTAAAATATATATTCAAATGTAATGCCTCATATGAAAATATACATGTTCATGGAATGGTTTTGTTACAATCATGTGTGTATGTTTGCTGCATTGCACTTCATTTTTAAGCAACAATTTGTTTTAATTATGTGTTGGTGCACTCATTCTTTTGGTTGAGCAACACAAAACACCAGATAATAAAACTTCTTCAAAGTAAGGTTTTGCTTTACACTGTTGCATACTACTAAAACGTTATTTATAAAATAATATATCAAATGTGTTACAACATAATATAGGACATGGAAGTGATTGTGTAGATTATAATTCATAGAGTCTTACCAATATAATAAATGCTGAAACAAATTGCAGCAAAAGAGTTGTATCAGTCAGTATTCAAAATTTTTAATTAGATTTGTTCTTTAGAATTTCATGCATATATTTTCTTTGATTGTTTTCACACACAATAAAGCAAACCATTCCTATAACTCCTGTCTATCTATCCTTCATTCCTATAAATAAATTTTTATATTCATGTTTCTTAGTTTTGTTTTGTGACCCATTGAGTTTAATCAAGGCCATCAGTGTGACCATGGGTTTAGACTCATTTGTTGTTGTCAGAAGACTCAGGAGTGTCCATAAATAAAGATAATAGCACCCATTTTCCAGGATCAATCAATATCTATTACTTCAGTGTAAGGAATAGTGTCCCATGGGTGATGACCCAACAACGTCAGACAAAACTCTATAAATTATAAAGATGCCTTGGGTATCTTAAGAAAACTATCATTGAGATCCATAGATACATAATCATGATGCTCTACATCCATTTTTCCTGTGCTTGACAATTTTGTAAGAATCCACTCTCAGGATGTAGGAGAGTGTTGTTTTCAAAGTTCAGAAAAAAATACTTCTGAGATTTTAAATGAAGTACTCTGGCAAAGGTTCCTGAAAAATAACATTTTCTGTTGCCAAATTCAGGAGCTTTAAAGAATGCCAGAATATACTTATCTTTTTGAGATTCCCTCATGACTAAGTTGGGTTATTTTTTTATTATTTATGATAATCACAGAAGAGAGAAAAAGTTTGAAGAATTTGATTAAGGAACTTATTTTCTTTTATTTTTCTTAATGTTGACTTATATTTTAGGTTATTGTGTGTGTGTGTATGCGTGCATGCATGCATGTGTGTGTGTGTGTGTGTGTGTGTGTGCGTGTGTGTGTATGTAATCACACTGTTGTGATCAGGGGGTATACATTGTGTAGGTGCCTACAGAGGACATAACAGGGAATTAGATTCCATTGATCCAAGAAACAGACAACAGTGAGCCATGTGATGTGTTTGCTGTGACCAGAACCTGAGTGCTCTGGGAGTTCAGGAAAGCACTGAAGCATTCCTCACTCTGAAAAGCTCTCCATCCCATGTCCTTGCTTCTAAAAATAGATTAATTTGTCATACGTGCGAATATACAACCCAAGTATATTACGTACATATCCACAATTATACCGATGCCCATTTAGATATGATGCATGACACTTATACACTTTGCTTCATATCATCCCCTTTATGGCGCTAGAATGTTCAAGTAAATTAGTTCTTTACAATTATATTTCAATGATTATTTCCCCTGTGTTTCAGATCAGTCCAGGAAAAAAAAACATATTGTAGAATGTTGGTAAAAGATTCATTTAAATATATCTTACTCTTCAATACTTTGAAAATCACTCTATAATCTATAACAATTTACCTAATTAAAATTTATAGCAATCAAAATGTATATATATATATATCCACACATATATAATATGCGCAATCACATCTAACACATAAGCAGGAACATGTATAAAGACAGAGAGTCTCAGGTAGACAAGTAACAGTAATAAGCCAACATATCCTAGCCAAATGAACTGAGCTTGACCTAACATTTAAAGAAGTTGGCCAAATTTATAAAGAAATATTTGTCAATAAAACTCTTTGGAAAACTTCTTTGTATAACAGGTAGTTTTGGGTTCTATGTGCCAGATTATGACTTGGTTCAAAATAGTATATGAAATTAAATTATATTACATAAAATGAAATCTGTTCCACAGGCAAGAAATTAAGTGGACAAAACAAAATCTGTAGTCAAGTCTGAAATAATAACAGAAGTCTCTACTCTTAAGGCTTTTTGATGACAGAGGAATCTTTTGCCATTGTTATTTAGTTGATCATTGATTTAGTTGTCTTGATTGTGTCCATTTGCTTCACCAACCAACACTTCACATGTCACTCGCAGGGAAAAAGCCAACCCTAGATTCCAGACTTGAGCTAAACTCTACCAAGTCCACTGTCATACAGCTGGGAAGATTGGAGGCCACCAAGGGTTGTATGTTTCCCACTCTGATTTGTTTCAAGGAGCTTACAATTTACGGGTCCAGATCATTCTAGCTCTCTGTGCAATCACAGTCCTGCAAAGGTACTCAGAACTCACACAAACACTGAGTTATATATTAGTCTGGTAAGTAGAACACTACAGTCTACTAATTATCTGTCCAGATGATTTTTCTCGAAGAAAATCATCATGAGTCTTTTGATAAAAGGCAAATAAAATTGCCTGAATTCCTTCTATTGTCTTAACAAAATAACTTGTGAATTTCAGGCTGCTTCAATGTAACTCTTCTAAAAGATCAAGGTTCAAATTAGTTTGAAATTGAGTGTATTTTATAATAATGTTACATTTGAGAAGTCCAGATTGAGCTCATTTAAGCAATTTTTGTATAAAACAGTATTGGAAATAAAGCATAAGAAAAGATATTAATATTCTAATATAAATAAGATCAGAATAGTATAAACAGATTAAAGCACTTTCTAAAAAAGCATAAATATGAATTTAATTCAAAGTGGTATTAAATAATTTAACAATGATAATAAAACATATATATCAATTTTATCATATCTATATGAAATGATTTTTAAAATAACCAAACAATGGTTCTAAACAAATCCTAGAAAGTCATATAATATATTTAGAGTTATTGTCCATGTCTACATAGTTTATCTAAGCATATGTTTCTATTTGTATAAATTGTTTGGATGTATGTGTGTGTGTGTTTGTGTATTTATTAGCATGTAATTTGAAAGTGGACCTCTCAAAAATAATGGAATATCTGCATAGAACTCTCTCAGAAAATAAAATAAGCAGCCTAGAATGAAGAAATTGTGATTGATTTGTGTCGGGACGAAAATAAACTCAGGACAAATGATTAAGTGTGGTGCCTTTTAGCATACGACATGCATGCTGGCTTCTAGGCTCTCTCAGCACCACAAGTACCTGCCATAGAGTCCATGCTAGCATCCTGGGTTCTATTAACTCTACTCACTCTGCCCACTAACCTAAACCTCTCTACCTCTTGGACTTCCCTTTCCCAAGATCCCTATTCTTATATAACCCTGCCATCTTGGCCATGTACACTCTTTTAATCTCTTAGCTTTTGGATATCTCTAGGCCTTCTCTCTTTGCTCTTTCTCTTTTACTCTCTTTCTCCCCAGTTCAGTATGCTGGCCATGTTTAGTCTACTATGTTGTTTCTCTTCTCTGGGCTCTTCCGCAT
The DNA here is from genome assembly GCF_037038515.1 of Microtus pennsylvanicus. NCBI lineage: Eukaryota > Metazoa > Chordata > Mammalia > Rodentia > Cricetidae > Microtus > Microtus pennsylvanicus. Next base: position 181,493,302 of record NC_134579.1, on the reverse strand, counting down.
GCTCGTGGCTGTACTATCCCCTAAATTTACAATAAAACCTTCTCCTCAACCATACCTTGGAATGGTCATGTCCTCACTTTATACAAGCTGTGCCTGTGTTTTAAGCATATTAAAAAAGTGCACTAATACTTCTTTTGCAGGTTTCTATAGCCATCACATAAAGTTGAAGGCTTATGGCTATTTAGTATAGTAAACACTAAATAAAACATTTAAAACAACTAATTAAAAATAAAATATATTTAAAGTTAATTACTTATAAATTTGCCAAAAATTTTAAAATATTGAAACTGGCTAAGCTATAATCCAGCAGTTTTTCTCATTGGTTTTAATTAATTTGAATTATTCTATTATGTCAGAGTCTACATTTCCCCATGTAACTGTTATTTTGTCAGATATAGATGACGTCTTATATAAATGAAGTATATATGATTTCTGTATTAGGTTTATTGTTAATTTAAAAAGTAACTTACTATTTAAGTTACTTTTGAAGTAATTTACCATTGAAGTCTAGGTTAAGCCAAGACTTGGAAATTTATATGGCAAAACCAAAATAAGTTGTATGTTTAATGACTATTCAAAACTTGACATATACGTTTTTGACTATGGATAGTTATTGTGCATAGTGTCTGGGTAATGTTATTGAGTGTGATGGGACAGCCCTTTTTGGTGTGGTCTTCATTAAGGAGATGGCATAGTGATAATACAAAACTTGATGCTTTGAAATATATGCTGTCAAGAAACTATAAATTCCAATATCTGAAAATTTAAGCAACATTTTTATGAATAAAAGTTCATCAGGTTTTATGTATTTCAGCAATTTTCAATGGATTTGCATTTTAGTATTGATTTTCATATACAACAATTTTTACTTCGAAACATTGATATCTTCAGATATGATCTGTGAAGTCTGACATGTGGATTCACCAACTTCAAGGAACATCCAGAGGATGATCTGCTTAATTTGGTTTGCTGCCTTATTCTTGCAAAAGAAGACATAGTTTTAATATTTCTATCAATTATTTCTTAATATTTCTGGACATTCATTTGATAAGCACTTCACAAATGTCTTCTTAAGTAGTTTTCATGATTAAAAAAAAGTCCTCAGTCAGTATGAGTCAGGGTAGTAGCATAGATGGTTTTCAACTATAAATTTCACTTTTAGCCAATTGATAATATGACAAAGAGTTATACCTATTAAAGACTCATGAAACCTACACTTGTAAAGCTGAAGAAGATGGTATTATAACATTATTGTCAATTGCTGGATAGACATCACAAGAAAGGTAGCATTTTCTATAAACAAGTTTTAATACTTGCCCCTTGAGTTATTGCTATGGCAGGAGACTAGGCACTAACCACATGTTATTTTTTTTCCTCTTGACAATATATGTGGTTTTGTAGAATACAGCAATATTTCTGTAAAACCAGGGGCTAAACATTTTTTTAGGTAAAGCTGGAGAAATACAAGATCAGGAAGATGAGAGTACACAAGAATTGGTATTTCCCTGCTCTGTGCATGTCCTTTGTAACCTGGAAACATACTTCTGCAGTGTATATTCATTGAGGTCTGTTCTCTGGTTCATAGTGTAAATTCTTAAAGGAATTACAGAGCAGCATCTCACAAATTATTAAGTGTTTTAAGTGTCAAGTAGTTGTAAGATGAGATGTAAAATTTAGAATTTCCCATCTCAGAATTATTAAATTGACCCAATAAAAATAGATTTTATATAAATACAATTTAGTGGGTATCAACTACATTAAAATTTTCTTTGTGATAGCTCATAAATTTTGGAACTTCCACTTTCTTTTATTGACTTGCGGTCTGTTTTCATAAGGACAGCCAGAGTAAGGCTCTTAAGCATAAAATGGAATCGAGCTACCCCTCTGCTAAAAGTTCCCCAATGACATCTCATCCTAGAGTAGAAGAGAATCTCTCGAAACAGCTGGTGTTTCCTAGCATACACCTCATAGTTCCATCTCACTGCGGACTCTGTCTGCATTTCTATTTCTACACCCTCAACAGCAATCTCTCTGATCTAGAGTCTTAAGCACCAGCAGCATTCCCCTGCCCATGCCTTCTCACAGTTTCTTTTCTCTCCACCTAGAAAACTCTATCCGTACACTTGTGGTGCTCTCTCCATAACTTCAACTGTTAATATAAGGTATCATTTCCTTTTATCATGAAACCTTGCCTGTGTGTGCCTGCATCTATTTGAATGGAACGAAACCATGGGTACTTGGACATCTGAAGCAAATTCTCTACCATTGTATATAGCAACAATCTCATTTAGATCTGCCTGCTTACTCTCAATTTATAAACTCTTAAGTGTTTCAATTTCTGAACTTCCTATATAATTTTTCATTTAACCTTATCACTGTTTTCTAATATGCTAATGTTTTGACCATTTAATAGTTTGATTACCTGTTTTTCTCACTAAAATGTACATCTCGTGAGAATGAGCTCTTTTCTCTTTGGCTTGCTAATAAATGTTCTAGAAAAATTAATCACTGAGGCATTATTGATGTTCTCTCTCTCTGTATATATATATATGTACATATATACATGTATATTAATCTCACTTAATATTTATAAATAAATAATAGTGCTAAATATGAAAAAATGAATTTGTAAGGTATTATTGTGATTTTTATTGCTGCTAATCCAACTCTAACTGGCTGTGTAATCATTGCTAATAATTTGGTCAATTATCTTTAACAAAAATCATAATCAATGAGGACATTAACCATCCATCTTTTCCATCATCACTTTGTCAGAAAGCTGAAATTTCTGGGAAATTGCCTGCCTTATACACAAAACAGCCCAACAATAGATGATCTCTGTTTGTAAGGATGAATAGTGGTGAATAAGAAAACAGACATTTGAAGAACAGATTTGATAGCACCCCATAGGACAACAGTCCCCTAGGTCTCAGAACCCAGAAGAGACATGGGTAGATGCCTCCTGTCTTCGGCTCGATTTTAATCAGCAATGTCCTCTCTGTCTTACAGCCCTGCAGCGCTCCTGTTTTACTTCATGCTGCTTAGTTATTATCAACAACAATGGCGGAAGAGGAGCAGTCACTACGACAATCAGTTGCTGAACACTGACCTATCTAAGTAATCTCTTGACAGAATATGAGTAGTGTCATATTTTGAGGTATATACTTAAAGTTATTTTTGTAATTTAATATTTCTTCTTTTAATATCCCTTTAGAATTCTGAGGTAATTGGTTCTTCATTCCTTGTGTCGAGGAGGAAGATTAAAGGAATACAATTAGAAATAGACAAGGAGTTAGAAAATTTTGTATTGTGAAGACTAATGACTAAGTCTTTATAAGCAATTGGATTCATGAGGACAAGATTCCTCCTTCACAAACACCCACACAAAGCTCTGGGGACCACCAACAAGAAACACTAGAAGAGAAGACTCATCATCCAGGGTGAAGGAGCACCCAGATGAGAGACATATTTGTATGTCCTTATATCATAGAAGAATCCTTCATACCTTCTTATTTACAGTGGAAATAAAATAAGATCAGGAGACAAAATGGCTAAGCAAGACTTCTGAGTATATGAAGATGAAGTCACATTATGCTATACACACCAGGGATTGGGAAGATGCAAGGATAGGTAATTAAACATCCCAGGATTTCACTATGTGAACAGATGCCTCAGTAACAAACAGGAACTGGAAACCAACTCTCTACAGTGAGGGCCTATAGAAACATATATATTGATGAGCGTCAGAGTTCGGACGTTCCATGGGAGGCTGATATTTGACCTGGGCTGACAAATGACTCCATGGAAGATTTAAAAACCATAAATTGTTCCTGGAAAGATAGCTCAGGTGACCAAGTTCTTGTCTTGCCATGATGGCACAGGTTTGTAATTGTAGGACTGATAGGATAGAGACAGGTAAACAGGGAGTCTCTGAAACTCCCTGTACAGTCATGATTCCTTGCCTATTTGGTGAATCCCTATGTGAGAGACAGATATAGATGGATGGATAGATAGATAGATGATAGATAGATAGATAGATAGATAGATAGATAGATAGATAGATAGATAGATGATAGATAAAATTCTTACACCCAGAAAAAGAAGGAGTATAAGTAATCTACTTAACTAAATGATAAGTAGTACTTAAGAAATACATGTCTAAGTTAGGGTTCCTGTTGTTTTGATAAAACACCTTACCATAATGCAAGTTGGTAAGGAAGGACTTTATTAGATTTACACTTCCACATTGCTGCTCCTCAGGATAACCTAAAATCATTAGCTAAGTATTTATTGGTCATATGCTTTCATTTGTGTTAAAAATAGATGGGATCTTTCGGGTTACAAATCTAATCAGAATTTTGTATGTTGTTTCTTGGGATCAGAAACTCAATGGAAGACAAAAGCATTGGTGATGGCAGGAGCAAGATTTTACCTGTTTCAACTTCTCAAGCAACAGGTAGTTTTGGTATTTTGCTTGTACTTGTCTTCATCTAACAATTTACCAAGGAAACTAAGCCAATTAATGTAAGGTTTATTCCAGGAAGAAGGACATTATGGAATTCTAACATGAGGATAAGCCAATTCTGTTCTTATGTCCACACATAAACTTGATGCTATTGCTTTCAATATATGAGGAATGTAGGTATCATCTATAATCCTTTTATAATACTATGATGTGGAATAGAATGTTAAGTAGTGTGGATGAAAAAAATGGAAGGACATATTCTTTTCCCTAATAGGTTGTTTAAAACTAGATATTAAAAGAGATTTGAAAATAAGAGTTTCCAAATTCAAATATTAACAAAAAATACAAATCAGCTATGGGGCTGTTATACTGATGATTGAATGTTTTGTTCTTTCCATTTTCTATAAACACTTCATTATTGGAAGAAAATATTAAGAGTTGCCAGTTTCAGACTAATCCCTGCATTGCCTATCCATGATCACTGGATGGCAATTGTGTTTAATTACATTTAAAACCGATCAGGCTATGCTGCACATTCCACCAATGTGTGATTCATAAATAATCAAATAAGGTTCACAGAGCTATCTCATTTTCCACTGCAATTTCTGAGGCAACAAAAAAATCACCCTTCATCATAAACCAATGTACTTTTCCTACGATGAAAATGTGACCTACACCTGTGTGTCATGACCAGTTGGATTTTGCAGTGCCAACATTTCCTTACCTTCACAGCATTTTGTCCAAATTAACTCTGAGCCCAAGGGTTAAACACAGTTTTCTTTTCACCCACCGACTTTGCTGAAAATAGACCTCTTGTGAACACTACAAGGGGTAATATCCCTTGTAAGACGGTGATTTAATTGAATATCTAAAATCGGCTTTACAACCCACATCCATTAGTTCAATGGTGAGAAGTTTCCAAATAAGATGCGGCTTGCTTTTTGTTTAATTTTTCTTTTTAGATTGCATAGGTTTGGAAGTTCAGCAGCCTAAGCCCGAAAATGATGTTCACATAGTTATATACAACAGGTGGAGGATAGAGTAGAAACAGAACAGAGAATTGAGAATAGATCAAACAGGCAGGAACAGGAAAGAATGTGTTTTTGATACATTCGTCCTCTAACTGACAGTATCTCAGATGAAAGTTTCAACAATTGTTTGGGTAAATCAATAGAGATTCATATAGCTTGTTTATGCATCAATGAACAACAAAAGAACTTTGAACACTGCTGAAGGACTGTGATGGGCTCATTCAGCATCCATAATTGAGTACCCCTTCTTGAATTTTCTGTTCATAATAAAAAAATGCAATGCAAACCTTCCTTCTGAAGCATTATGGATGGGTGTGTGAAAATATAGAATCCTCTCTACCATGAAAGTATGGATGATGACCCAGCAGCTGTGTATTTTACAAAATAGCATCCCCCCCTCAAAAAAATGGGCACATTAAATCTGTAGAAGTAGTCAGCGTCTTGGCTTCCAATTCCTAGACTGACACCATTCAATCACACTTGAAGTCAAAAAAGCAAGGGCAGTGAGGTGCTTCAGTAGGCACATGGCTGCAGTCCTGAGGACCAGAGTCCAAACTCTGATCCTTCAAGGTGATAGGAGAGAGCCTACTCCTGAGAACTGTTCTCAAACCTCTGCACACACACATACACAAAATAAAACACATGCAAACACACTAAATAAAGTAGGTTTAGATATCAAAATTTGATAAGCACTCTATTCTTAGCAGTCTGGGGAAGTTTCACAAAGCCTTATATATGAACACATAAAGAGTTCACCATTTCGCAGATATACAAAGTGTGAAATGGCTGTCATAAATACAACTGTTCATACTGTGCCCAGATGAGGTCAACTACATTACAGCAGCATGCCTCCTTGCATTTTATCACAGCACTAAAATATTCAATTCCTTCCCTTGAAAAAGCACTGTTATGGGCATTATAAAGAAATGAGCCACAATGAGCTCTGAGCAATTATCACCCTAGAGGGAAACACATTGATGCAATTGAACGGGAATAGCTGTTTAGACAACCAGACTCTAGTACTTCATGATCAGAGCCAATGGGCCTAATTCATCACCTGGCCTTGATTTTAGGAGAATTCCATTCAGTGTGAGGACTAAGGAACTGCCAGGGGACTTAAGGAGAAAGCCTATTAAGCACATAAAAAGCTGCCTATAAATAGAGGTGACTACATTAGAGCAACAATTAGCTGTTCAGGAGCAGATGAGGCATATGTTAGGTTAGACTGTTGTTGTGTAATGCTCCTTCATTTTGCTCTGGCCATTAAAGCATCTCCCTATCTATTTTTAATGTTTCCAGTATTTCAATATTAGATTTCTAAATGTTTCAGTGTTTAAGGTTAAGGATGGGGAAGCAGTGCTTTGAGGAAACTGCCATCACATTTTAGTGTCTTTTAATGATGAAGGTATATAACAAGACTTTTCAGTCCTTCATGTAGTACTTCTTTATATCCACAATCACTGGGTAGGGCTACATTGTGCTCTCTTTGTCGCATCCTCTCAAGTTTTAAAAAATTCTCATTGCTTTTGCTTTTACGATGTAACAAATAAATAAAATCTAACATAGGAGAAATGGAAGAGATACAAATCAATATCTGTGGCACTGCCATGCTTTCTAGTCCCTTAAAATAAGAATAAAGCAATTCACCATTTCCTAAAAGCAATCTTCTTAGAAAACACAAGCACAATATTTGGCAGATGTTTGTCTCCTAGGAATGCCCTTCACTGTCGGCTATATATAACAAAACAACTGTGAGAATTTGCAAGATTGGGAAAATTACTTCAATTGAAGTAGAACACTTAATAAAGTCGCTGCTGTACACAAGTCACAAGCATTACAGGGAAGATTATACAAGAAGAAAGGATGGTTTCTGAGGCATACAATGACTTATCAGCACACATTAGGAGAAAAACAGCCGTGTTATATTCTTTCAAATAGCATCCGTAGCTCACCTGAGAATTTTATAGTAGCTATTTAAAGAGCAGGGGAAGACTGGCTTAATTTTAGAGGTAAAAACAGAAAGGATTTGGACATACAGACACAGAGATAGCCACTGAATACAAACTCACACAAGAAATACACTATTATTGGATTTGGGGGAAGTTAAAGAAGACTCCAGATAAACAAAATGACCCTGAATGTTTGCTATTGAAGTTTTAATATCATTGTCTGTTCTAACTGCATAAACTCGTGGGTTTTTTTGTCTTTTTTATTTTTTAGTATGTTCCCCTTGAGAAAAATCTTATACAAAAATACTTCTTCTACGAAAGATAAAAAAATTAAAAGGACTTTGCAGAATTAGAATAGAATGTGTGGTTAGCAAACTTTCAGGATACAAAAGTAAATGTTATTCATAGATATCAACAACCAGCTTATAAAATGTGGAATTTTAATATTCACACATTTTCCATTATACTGACTTTATCATTCACCTTGAAATAAATTCAAGGAAACATATGCAGTCCTTTCACACTAAAAATATTTATCTGATAGGAATGATTAATCTAATTCACTGTATGGAGCAAACCATATTCATGAAATACAAAATTCAATAAACTGTATAAGAAATATAAACTGTTCCCAAATTAATTTTTAAGTCAATGTAAAACCAAACAAAATGTCTGAGGACATTTTCCTTTCTTTTTTTTTTTATCCTTACACAACCTCAGAAACAACTATTTAACTCTGGGAAAGAAGGCAAATCTATGTGAGTTCATAAATGTCTTTAACTTATTGGCATTGTTCTAAGTGCTATACATATATGAACCTAATTGGTGCTCGTAACAGAGAATTGGAATTAGAACATTAGTACTTCTGATCTAGAGATGCAAGAGTATAGCACATGGAAACTAAGTGGTTCACATAAAATTGCAAACGGGAGTGAGCTCAATCCAGAGAAGTCTTTAAACCATTACGCTGCAAGGAAGAGAAGCAAGCAGGCCTTCTTGAGTCTGACATATCATAAATTTGGAATTTATTATTTTTCTTACTTTCTGATGCATATAACTATGAAATACATACCGAGTCCTACATGACATATATACATAAGGGTTTTGTGTATTTGCATGTGTGTGGTGTGGTGTGGTGTGTGTGTGTGTGTGTGTGTGTGTGTGTGTGTGTGTGTGCCGATTAAGAAAAAAAATGCAGACAATAAGTCCGGAGTTTTCTGTTACCTAACCCATATTTTAATTTTATTGTCTCTTCTGGCTTTAGGAAGAATGAATCAGAAACCTTTGTTAATAATTTCATTTTCTATTTTTCCAGTTTGAGTTCTCATCTCTGCCTCAGTAGAAATATTTGAGTAATCTGTTATAGTCATAACATGGTTGAGAGTTTCAGAGTCTGCAATTTATTAGTTCCTTAAACCGTGCTTTTGGCGTCTGTCATATGATGCATTTAACTGTAACTATTTTCCCTGACAATGAGGCATTCATTATCTCTTCTGTTGTTAAAGGATTTCTGGGATGCTTCCAGTTTGGGGTGTATAAGTGTATGACTATAAATTACACATGTGCACACATGCTGCTACAAATATCACTGTTCTCTTGGTGTGAAGAAACACCAGGATCAAGGTTATTTATAAAATAAATCCTTTAATTGACAATAAGGATTAGTCATCACAACTTCATCCCTTGTCAACCTCATGCCGAAATACAAATACATTATTTCAAATCATTAAATCCCACCCCTTCCCACTAAATACATACTATTGTATCATCATGCAAAATAAATTTAGATAATGTCCAAAAAAAGTCCATATTCTCCCAACTCTATTCTGAATTCAAAAGTCTCTTCCAACCCAATGCAAACCCTTAACTGTCAACCTTGTAAAATCAAAAGCAAGCTACATCTTTGGGATATAAAATGAAATAAAGAACACTATCTTATTTCAAAAAGAAGAAGCAGGGAAACATAATGATTACAACAAAACTAAACCAGAATCTCTATCTCTATGTCTGGCATTAGAGGTATAAATGTAACCAACTGGGCAACAAAACATTTGGGTAGCCCCTACAGGACAGTTCTGCTCCCTGTAACACACACAGTCTCCATCTTGGCTTCACTCTATGCCCAGAGCTTTCCTTTGTCAATGTCTTATGGTCATGGCATATTGAAGGTTTTAATTTAACCCTAGGTTTTTACTTTCATAAATTTATTCAATGGCTTCGCGAACCCTCCTTTCATGAAATCTAACTTGGGTACACAATGACTGGCGTCAGAGGTGTTTGGGAACCTTTGTGGGAATTTTACTTTTACATCATTCGCACTAAGATGTAAACTCAAGATGTGAACTTGATCCATAATTACAGCAACTTCCTTGCACCTCTGAAGTGACCCTGGAGTAATATTTGACTTGGGAACTGTGATGCCATTCTCAATTTAAATTCTTTCTTTAAAAATATAATTGTATTTTTATAAGTTATAGCCCTTTGTGTGACTGTATTTTTCTTCAGTGAAAATTTTCTATTTTAATAGTACAGAACTAGAAATTTTGATTAAATGATCTAATAATTTTATAATAATTATAGGACAATGCAGATGTATTATCTATAATACATATGTCTACAACTTTAAACTCCCTAATTTTCTTTTCTTCACCAGATGTTACATTTTTGTATATTTCTTTTCTGTCAGTATAGATATGAAAAAGAAAAATGAGCAGTAGTCATGCCATAGTCTGAATTATAGGCTGTCTTGAAATTCTTTCAGCCAAACAAATCAGTCCATTAATTTTTAATTCAGCCTCATTTAAATTCTCAACACATAGAAATAATGGAACAAACTTTTATTGCCAAAATAAAGTATGGCAGTTCCTCAAAGATTCCTTGTTAGCTTTTGCAGCTTGATAAGCCCACCTTCAGGGTCCACATTTCTTGTGGCATTCTTGTCTTTCAAATTCTCTACAGGATGACCTCTTAGGGTTTACTTATAAACATGCTGAAACTTTTCTCTCCCGAGGTTCCAAACCTCACTTCATTCTAGAGTCAACCTGTTCCAAGAGCTCTGAACTCTGTAGAGGTCAGGTTCATCATAGCAACAATTCTGAACTTGCACCGATTTTCTGAATTAGGAACTTTTGTCATCATTGTGATAAATACTCAAAAAAGCAACTCAAGGAAGAAAGAAACGGATTAATTAGCATAGAGTTTGAGGGTGCACCAAGGATTTCCTGTCAGCAAGGCTTTAAAGCAGCTGGTACATGACTTTAAGGGTCAGTAAGCAGGGAGAGACAAATGAAGATGTAGAACTAACCTTCTCTTGTTTATTAGTGCAGGGTCCCACCAGGTCAATAGTCCCGCTCATGCTCAGAGATCGCTTTTCCCCCTCAATAAACCTTTCTGGAAGCACCCTCTTTGGACAACAACCAGATGGATTTCTATGACAAGTCTACAGTTGGTCAAATTGACAGCGAAAGTTAGCTATCACGCTACCTCTCCATGTACTTCCACCCCTCTATCTTTCTGTCATAAAATTAGACACAAGAAGGACATCAGCAGTTGCGGCTCCTTAATCCTTAATCCCGGGTGTCCCTACTATCGGATATACAAGCCAAATAAATTATTCAGGTCACCATTAAATACAGAGTCTCTCCTGTTTACGTTCTAGCAAAAAAAAAAATGAACAAAGAATAACATTTCAATATTGTTATCTTTAACCTTTCAAAAATATTTTTATCTTTTTTTTAGAATTTTATACTTCATTCTGCTTTAAATCTCTGAAACCAATTTGCTGCAAGTATTTTATGATTTTTATCTTTATTCAGTCTGCTTAATTACAATATTTAGGATATATTTTTAATTTCATTATATGTATGGGTGTATTTCCACGTGTGGATATGTGTATGTCTGTGTGGGAGGTACTCTCTACTCCTTGAGCACAGCTACGGGTTGTTTTTAGCCAACCATCATGAGCAGGTTCAAACCCGGGCTGTCTGTGTGAGTGGAGCGTACTCTCAACTTCTGAACAATATCTTAGCTCCACCATTATGGTTTTTTTTTTTTTTTAGAATTTTGCTTTATTGATATAAATTTCCACCATTATGTTTTTAACCTTGGACATTACATCCCAATATTTTTTCGATTCAATTCCTTTCCAGTCAGTTTGGCTATTTTTATGGTGTGCCATACTTTGTGAAGGTAGATGCTGATATTTTAAATTTACTTGTTTTTAACATCAAAGATGTGATTCTCTCAGCATGTGGCTTCTCTTTCTAGGTGTTTCCTATAAGCTGCTATACTACATTAAACTACATAAATGGAAATTTGCTGATATGAGAGTGTAATTGAATCTCTATACATTTTGTGTGCTTTTCTTTAGCTTGTTGTTAGGGAATGACAAACCCAGGATGACTTTAAATTCTCACCTCAGTTCACACCACTGACCTCCAGCATCAACCAGAGTCTTTAACTACGAATGAGATATAGAGGTTTATGTGTTTATGAATCCTCAGCACAAGGTTTATTGTTTAGAATTTCCAAAGTCCATGCTGTGTTATCTCAGCCCTGGGGTGAACTGAGCCTTCCTGCCTTTTTCTGCGTGACAAGGATTTTTTTTTTCATTTGCTTTTATGTAGGAATGCTGTTCTTTCTGAGCGCTAGGTTTTTATTGATGTCTCACATTAGATACCCTGCATTTGTCCAGGTCTAGGTCTTAACTTCTGTTCTCCATGCCTTAGGCAGGCAGCCTTTTAGTTAGAAACTCCAGGTCTTGATAGCTCAGCATTTATCCAAGATGAAAGCTAGCTTACATGCTCACTCAATTCCTCTAGCACCACTTCCATTTCTCATTTTATTTTGGTGCTCTTTTAATTTCAGTGTTGGTGGGAGTATCTGGCTCATGCGCATTTGCTCAGCAGTGCATTTAAATAGAATTTTAAAGAAAACTTTAAAAAAACCATACTATTTTATTGATAGATAATTTATCGTATTGCTGAAAATGGAAGGATGGTTTAATCTTCTTACTGAGAGAATCCAGACCATAAACAAAAAGGCATTAAATGTTCGATGATCAATATAGTGAGATTCATATGGCTAAATTCTGAAAACTCCCCCTCAAAAGAGCATATGCTTCCCCCAGCTACTACCTTTCTGACCATCAAGGTTATCCTTTGATTCTTTGTAATGACCATAGTTTCTCAGAATCCATTTACTTTGAAAGAAAAAAAAATGATCTTTGGTGCCAGGAAACCTTATACACTGATACTGCACTCAGTGTCTGAATACATTTTTCTTAGGTAGTAAATGCTTAGTAGCCATGTAGGAGTTCAAAGGTTATAGCTCATTAATGTGAGTCTTCAAAACACTTTAAGAATTATTGACACTTTTTTTCACTATTGCCTAGGATTTAGTCACTGAGTTTGTATTCCATTGTATCTTAATGCATTTTAGGTCCTGGCCTGTAGTGAGCCGGACAGGATCGCCATTACAAGATGGCGCCGACACCCTGTCTTGTTTGTTACAAACAACTCCATATTTGGCTATTCACTGAGAGCTGCGTGTCCCCGCTTCCCGCATGCGCGGTGGATGAGGATCCTTGAGCCTATCCCGATGCGGTCTGGTGTCAGCTGTTGGTGGCAGCCAATCACAGGGCGACCCGTGTGCCAATTCCCTATTTAAGCGGCTGCCTAAGTGCACCCCCTTCCCTTCGCTTCCTGCTGCCTCTCCCCTGTGCTCCCTGCCCCTTTGCTCCCTGTCCCCCGTTTTCCTGCCCCCTCCTTTCCTGCTCCCCATCAATCAAGGGCACTCCAGTAAAGCGTGATCTGAGTGGAATCCTGGTGTGGTGGTCGTTCTTCCGTCGCCGGTCAAGAAGTCCGCCACACTGGCCTGTAAGTTTTTCTTTATTTTGAAACCTCTGCATATCAAATACAATGCTCAGCAGAGATTGCAAGGGCCAGTGTATATGATTCTGTCCTTTCCCTGTGCTGTGTAAGCACACAGATAGCAGTAAATAGACTCAGTCCATCTCTCTATCACTAGATGTAGATTATTAATACTCTAAGCAAGAGACATTTCTTGACACCACAGCAAGTCATTGTAAATCAGGATTTCAATGTGCTTTCTAGATGCCCAGTGACAATATACTGGCATATTTAAAAGACCTATTTTACTTATCAGTGTACTAGGAGAGACTATAATTAAACACATGCTTTTAACAAATGTTTAATGTTCTTTATATTTTAAATGATAAAGCTACATCCCAGTTAAGGGATTTGAGTTGTTTGAAGCATAAAGATATGCTTCAAAGGGGACTCTTACAAATGAAAGCTTGAGAACTATTAAATGTGAGTTGTTGCTGGGTGGTGGTGGCGCACACCTTTAATCCCAGCACTCGGGAGGCAGAGGCAGGCGGATCTCTGTGAGTTTGAGGCCAGCCTGGTCTACAAGAGCTAGTTCTAGCACAGGCACCAAAGCTACAGAGAAACCCTGTCTCGAAAAACCAAAAAAAAATGTGAGTAGTTAACATATTTGAATTATATCTATGTCAGCTTTATACTTGGTAGAGATGATGAGGAAAGGAAGATGTACAATAAGGCATGGTAATTAACCACAAGAAGACATTCTTATACAGCAGTCTCTAAGTCACCTTTGCTCAATACCAAATCTCACATTTAAATGTAAGGGCAATTTGAAAGCATTTAACCATTTTCTGATCACCTTTGTTTCTTTTTTTTGTTTCTTTCTGTTCCTTCTTTCCTTTCCTTTACACCATCTCTCCCGTCTTCTTACTCCTTTCTTTCTCTCTCTCTTGCTCTCTCTCTCTCTGATGGAGCTAGTGATTGTTAATGAGTCTTTGTACATGCTTGAAAAACACTCTACTACACACTCACCCTTCATGGTATCTCCATCTTGCAGATGAAGCAACAGATAATTATAAACTTGAAAATAACACGAATATTTGACAGCAAAAATATGTGAAAATACCTTAATGGAATCATTAACCATTCAACTAATCAAATTGTACTTTGAAGAAACTCCCCTCCATAATTTTTTGCTCTTTCTTCATGGGAAAGCCATAATTATTAAGAAAATGAGAGACTAATATTTTAGAAAAATTGTACAATAAAATAATAATTTCCAGTAGTGTTCTTTACATTATTATTACACCTTATAATTCTTTGATCTACCTGAAAGTATTATTAATTTAGCAAAATTTTTAGTATGGGAAGGATTTAAGTGTATTGTATTATATCAATTGAGAGTTGATGTGGTTTCATTCAAATGACTACATACATTTAAAGCATATTTACACAAGATTTCTATTTACATGTAAATAGAAAAGGGAATGACTATCACCATCACCCAAGTGTAAACTTTACATGATATCACTTAGTCACACTGTTGAATAAGGAAAAAAAGAACCCCTTAAGGATACTTGTGAACTGAGCATAGCATCTCTGCCTTCGCACATGAGCAGCTGTTACAACTCTAACTATACATCTTCCAGGAGACGTCCCTCTTGACAAGACCATATCCTTAAGTGTACACTGTGGAAATTTGAAACTTGCTCATTGACATTATTCTTCTTTTAATGCAACTAACGTAAATACTCAAGTTTTTGAGGTTGAATGGAAGTAAAAGAGTAAAGTACTAAAATGCCATTTTCCCTTCAATAGCATGCCTTACATCTTTTGGGTTTCCTTCATATCAAGGCACTTTTATACAATTTATAGATGCACCCATAAACAGATCTGAACATCTATCTGTGTTTAAAGAAATAAATAGTCAGAGGAGTAGATAGAAATATGCAACATTTTGGGGATGAATAAACATTTTTTAATTTAATTTATTTATTATTGTATCACATCCCAATTCCTGGAACATCTGAAGATCTTGTCTTGCATCATGAAAGCAGTTATCAAAAATAATTAATACCAAATACTCTGAGAAGGAGAGGTTATTTGGAATTATGGCTGGACTCAATCTTATCACATGGTTCCTTGAAAGTAAGAACCTTGTGATTTTTTGTCCAATAGAGATGGGAGAAAGAGATAAATTCAAGTCCTCATTACCAGGCTCTGAAACATGAAAACTACTTGTGCCTAGGAACTGAACCCCTTTAAAAAATCTAAACATTATATTTGTGGTTTAGTGTTATAGTCAAAACAGAAAGTTTGGGCCAAGTCTGATCCTCACAGCAAATTATTGACAATGTGAAACCCATGGATTACTCTATCTTACCTCAGGACCAAATTATTGACATAATTGTGCAAAATTTCACTTGCTAACAGATGATGGAGTGAGAATAAAATGAATTGGCACTAAAACCAGATCCACCATTGGCCTGAGCTCCCACTCTATGTCTGCTGACATGCTTGGGCTATTTCCAAAACCTCAGGGCATAATGCTTTTGAGGTAGTGAGTGTACAAAATGTAGATTTGTAAATAAGTGAGCTATGAGAATTATAGTATGATGTCTTCAGTAAACAATGAAGAATGACCCTTTTAATAAAAATCTGCAAAATCAACCAGATGTAGTAAAATGGACAATCTCATGGTAGCATAGAGAACGAATTGCAGTAGCCACAGACTAAGAAACACTAAAGCAGTTGGGATCTTATTTCATTAAGTCTGGTGAATTACAATGAAAACTGAAGCTCTGGGTAAAATTGATAAACAGATAAATAAAAATATACTGTGTATATATAAATATAATAAATATAAACTTATACATATAAATATAATAAATATATATTAAATAAAGAAAAGCAAGGAAAGAAGAAACAAAGGAGAAGGAAAGAGAAGAGTGCTGAAGGTTGATTTCAGAGAGATGACATTTCACAATTGCAGACTTCAACCTGCTCTCTGTGAACATTTATTAGATATTCTCGCAAGGAGCTTATGAATACTTCATCTGCAGTTAACATTCATTACACATCATCTAATTTACAAGAAATCATTTCCTATTACTCACACCTTATTAGTAGCAAATGCAGAATATAAGAACATAAGTATATCTTATATGTGTGATACTTGTGGGTGGACATGTTTCTGTGTGCATGTGCATGTGTATACACACTTGAGGAGACCAGAAGTTAATGTCAGCTATGTTTTTTGACCTATTTCTTCCTGATGTTTTGAGGCAAGGTCTCTTAGTTAACCTGTGGCTCACTGATTGACTAGAAGGTCTGACCAGAAAGTTTCAGGTGTCTTCCTTACTCTGCCTCCCCAGCTCTGGGAGCATCGATATGCACTTTTGCAACTGTTTCCACCCCCCTAGGTTTTCCCATGGGTAATTTTCATATTCTCATTTCCATATTTGATCCTATGCATGCAGAGAGTACTGAGGTGAAAGTTCCAAGTGTCACACTATATCCCTTGTCCCCAACTACTGAGAAAATGTTTCACCTCTGATTTCAGAGGAAGTTAATTTTATTTTTCAGAATATTAGTTACTGATGTCATGGAATTATTTTGTGTTTGGTTAAAACTGGCAATTATGGGTAAGTCAAAGACTCAAAACTAGAGAACAATCTAATTCACTTTCCCCTGAAAAACGAAAAGATGTCTGGAAATAGGAAATAGCTGATACACAAAACCTGGAGCTAAAGAGAGACTCCATTCAGTCACACTACTCCTGTGGATTCTAAACTCTGTTCTAAATCAAATCAATATGATAAAATTATAGAATTGCTGTAAATTGCCAAATTTTATTTCTCCCACAGTAATATTCTTTAAATACTCACTAAGCTGCTTAGTGTCTTTTGAATTACAGAACTTTTACAACACACTGAAGTAATAAACTGTGATGTGGAGGAGCTAAAGCAATAAACTATATGAATTAAATGTCTCTCAAAATAGTCTTGAGTTTGAAAGCCGAGGACAACATACTTGGGTGAAAAATTAACAGAGGAAAATTGTCAGGAACCTAGACCAAGAGCAAATGGCTTGAGATATATTCCCAAATCAAAAATTTATCAGGAAGAAAGCAGAACTTTAATTAATATTTCCTTTGAGAATAAAATCAACATTCAGAAGGAGTAGGTACAGAGAGGCTATGTTGTAGATTAAAATGTCTAACTAAGTGAAAGTAAACTCATGGTATCTACGACGAGATCAGAAACCAATGAAAATTATCCTCTACCGGTGAATGCATAGTTTCCTCTTCGTACTCTATCCATCAAAGTTGTGAAATTATGTCACTAATAATTAGATATACTATAAAATGCCAAGTAATTGGCAGAAAACAAAAAGATGGTTTCCCAATCTTGCCTTGCTTTGAGTTTTCTATTTGAAGGGCACTCTAGTGAACTGTTAGCACGTTTCTGACTCATTTGGGGGTAGTGGTAGTAGTGCTTGATGTCATGAATATCTAAGCTAATAGCTCCTGTTAATGGATACAATGGTAGTCTTTTGTTTGACCTGAGTTATTTTTAGTTACACATACAGTGATGTCTTTTTTTTTTGGAAGAGTTATAAAGTAATATTTATTTAGCCGAGCTTTCTAAAAACAATATGGAGACCTCCAAATTAATAAAATTAACAAACATCTCTAGAAATTAAAAACTAAAATTATTTTCAATATAAATAAGAAAATTCTGACTCACAAAAAGACAATAATATTTTGAGAAATTAATTATATTTAGAGATAAACCTTAGCATATTATTTATTGTATTCCTATCTATGAATGAACTTTGGACTTTTAACAATATCAACTTTAGTTAAGAAATACAATCAAAATAGAGTTGCCGAAACCTCCAGTTTATTAATCTAGGATTCCAATCTTTGTATCTGTAAGTTGGAATGAATTCATATATTCTGAGAGTTTTATCAATGGATTCATACAGTGATTCACAGACTCTTACTTTTTAAGAGACAATAACAACTTTATGAAGTCATGGGTGCTAACAACTTTGATGCTTTCAAGAGCCATGTGGTGACAATCCCAAAATAGTACAGAATTTCCTTCAGTTGCTCCAATTTGATAGAGCTTATTAATTCAAGTACCAAAGCATAACCATGCCTTTCCAAGTCTAGTCTACTAAATTCTGTCTTTGAGATTATTTTACCAAAATTTTGGGAGGTTCTTTTCCCCTTTTCTTATTTTCTTTCACTTTTTATTTCTCTCCTTACTTCTCCCATTCATGACTTTTGTTTTTGTTTTCTTTTATATTAATTAAATGTACCTATTTATTTTACATACCAACTGCAGTTTCCCCTTTCTTCTCTTCTTGCATTACCCTCCTATCTCCCTTTACCTCCCCAAACTACTTGCCTCCATTTCTGTTCAGAAAGGGACAGGCATACCATAGGTATCAACAAAACATGATGTATCAAGTTATGGTATTACTAAGCCTCTCCCCCTTTTCATTTCGTGGTTCTTATACTTAGGAAAAACTTTCTCTCAATAAAATAATAAAAATTTTTCCATTGTAATATATCTTTATCCACTTCATATTATTTAAAGCCTACTATCATAATAAAAGTAAGAAAATGTATATGTATGCAAAAGAAATATTTCATTTAATACCAGTGGGTGAGACTGCTGAGTATAATATGATTATAGGAGAATAATTTTCTACATTATGAATTTGATTCTAGCTTACTTCTCAGAATCAGGTGTGCTATGAATGAGTTCCTTGGTGTGCTAGAAAAGTTTCTAAAGTCCATCACATAGCAAAATTAACTTTTCACATCTTGTTCTCTCCAACTCTTATGTAGTATTTCACACCACTAATTATACTGTTCCTTAAATTCCATGCCCCACTTTCAATAATCTTTTTGCTTATTATACTAGTTTGATATCTGTTTCTGTGACAAGTATATTTTCTTGCTTCCCAATAGAGATGTTGTCAAAGTTCATAATTTGAATTTATTCTTTTTTGAGACTCGGGGATCATATTATTTATTTATACTAGAATATTCAGAGGAAACATTCAAAATCATTCTCACCTTTAAACGAATATAGTTGCCTTTAGATACCTCTGTATAAACTGCATTTTGTAAATTTACAATATGAAAAACTGAGTTTATATTCTGGGTTAGCCAAGTAGCCAATTGACTATACATCATTTATGGTAGACTACTAAAGTAGACTGTATTTCAGTAGAATACTCCAAAAACCTCTTCTTTCCCCAAAGGAACTTAGTTTGACAATTTTGTTGATCATTCCAATCCAATTTCTTGTCAAATTTTAAGTATTCGGTTGTTCATTACTTATTGTGCACATGACTTTTCAACATATTTTCAGGGTTACAAACTGGTAATCTACATAAGAGAAATCTTCTAAAAGTCTTTTTATAGTATATCATTTATCTTTATTCACATATTATCATTTTTATTTTTCGTCACTTTCTCATATTCAAGCTCTCTCAACGTGTTTATGCAGATGTGAGCTAAGAACTATCTGAATCATCTTAGGAACAACCTGGTTCAAATTTGTTCTGACAAACTTAAGAACCACAGGTACTCATTCTGAGTCCTGTTCTGTGCTTTTGGAAGTGCTACAACACAGCTCAACTCTATCTTATCTTCCTTATTTGTCCTATTTCCTTTCTTTCATTCATGCTCCTAGGAACACATGGGGATCTGCGGATCACTGAAAATCTCACTTGCGTTTGTACTCTATATCTTCACCCATATTAATCCCCCCACCATGGAAATGCCGTAGCAGTCTCTGAAGCTATCACATTTCCATTCAAAACATTGTCTTCTATCCTCCCACCAAAAGTATTCTTGACTGTCATTGACACTGTGAGACATATGTGTATGTGTTTTCTTACTTTCACTACTCTCTAATTTGGGAATGTGATAATTTTGAAAGTCCTATATAGACATGCTTAATTACATACACCCTATAGTGCGTACTGCAATGCCTTGCACACGATGAAGCTTTCATAGTTGTTGAAAATACATGAAGTTATTAGAAATAATTCACTTATTTGGATAAGCTACTAAAATAAATATATTAAAATATAGTCTTTACCCTGTGCATCCTTAGAGATGTGATAAGAGGAAAATAAGAACAATTTGCCTAGAAAAAATTACAGCTTTACATTTTCAGTTTGTAAACTTTATGACATCTTGGTGCCAAAGATCGGGCCGTTTAAAATGAATTATAGGAAGTTATTAAAAAAGAATTAAAATTCTAATTTGAAATCTCATCATCACAATCCAAAACATATAGCTTTACCCTTATATAAAAATGTAAAATAGGCATTGGCTGTGTTACAACTTATCAGTGTTTTAGCTTCTTTCTACAATAAGCATCACCACAGAATAAATCTTACAAAACTATGAATCACATTAAGGTGAGTTTTCAGGTGTGTGTGCACATATGGGCTTCTGTGTGTGGAGGTCAGAGAGCAAACTTGATTGTTTGGCTTCAGGCAAACTTTGTAAACCGAGTTTCTCACTGGCATAGATCTCACCAAGAAGGTTAAGATGGGGGGTAGTAAGCCTGGTTATGTGCCTGTCTCCGCCGCTCCTGCACTGGAATCAAAAGCATGTCCCACCACTCCTGACCTTTATTCATGTGTGTTCTGGGGATGAGACCCATGTCTTCCAGCATGCACAGTAAGCACTTTGACAACTGAGGTATCTTCTCAGTCCTGTAATTTCCTTTAATGCATTTATTGATTTTATGAATATGGATTATTCACATAACCTTAACATTTATTTTCTTTGGGAAATATGTGGATCCTACTTCTTCGGTGTGTGTGTGTGTGTGTGTGTGTGTGTGTGTGTGTGTGTGTGTGTGTGTGTGTGTTAGAGAGATACTTTCCATAGATAAGAGGTAAAATCCTAAGGCAGAATTAAACTTTTCATAAGGACTAAGTGAGTCTTAAAAATGAGAAGAAAGAGAAAGCACATGGTTTTGACCTTCAAGGTTTCTAAGCCTCCGAAAGCTAAAGTACTTTTTAATAGCATAGAAATGGAGAAAGCAGAGAGCATAGAACAAAACACACTCTGCCCTTTAAGCTTTGGATAGAAAGTAGAAGACAGATGGGAAATTCCATTGTGTCTCTGCACCTGTCACCATCTGAATGGTAGCCAGTGTTGTAACTATACCTTATTAAGTTGCTCGATGGAAATATTGGCATTACTGCAGAGCTCCTTCTCTTGGAGCTTACCAAAGTTTAAAAAGGCCAGTATCATTTGAAGCTAAAAGTTGGCAATTGACACTATTATTTAATGTTTATAACTTTTGATATTATTTATATATATATATATATACATACATATATATATATATATATATATATATATATATATATATATATATATTGGTTTTTTTCGAGACAGGGTTTCTCTGTGGTTTTTGAGCCTGTCCTGGAACTAGCTCTTGTAGACCAGGCTGGTCTCGAACTCATAGAGATCCGCCTGCCTCTGCATATTTTTGTACTAAATATTGAGCTAATTGTACAGTTCGTATGTACACATGATCATAGAAAACAAAGGTCAACTATTTCTCAAAGACAAACACAACACTCATTTTAAAATGTTGTAAAAGTGGATAAAAGTATATGACTGGTTAATGTTAAATGTGGATCATTTACTATAGTAGCTACAAGGCTGTGGTTATACTGGACAATAAGTTAAAACAGGAAGAAGTTTCAGCTAACACAATGCTTGTATTTCCAAGTACATAAAGTATGTTCAATAGAACTTAATAATGTACTTAATTGTTTAATTATTATTAAAAATATTCAGTCCCACAAAATATGATCAAAACAGGAATAATTTATTTCAACATAAAGTTATCATGGTTCAAAAATTGATGATTAAATATGTTAATGTCTAATTAAACTACTTGAAATAAAATAAAAAAATAGGCTTTGAGCAACTTTAAGGATAACTAAAATTACAGTCTACTAGGCAATATATGAGACAGAAAATAATATGTTAACATATGCACAAATACTAGTCATTCACATGTCTTTATTGAAGACCAGGCTCTGACTGTTTTTCATTGTTAGCCCAGTACCTCAGGATTCTTCTGCCTGTAATTTAAAGATTGTCAAGTCTACCTAATTTGCTTAACTAAACCAAATAAAACCTAAAGAAATGTAATCTCTCTGATTATGCCAAATAAAATATATTTTAATGACTGAATTATAGGCTGAAATGTCTATTTAGCCTCTTCACTTGTACGATAAAATGGATAAGAAAAGGACTGTGAATTATGAGATACTGCTGAAGATAGGAGTCACCTTGACTCCTTTAGGCCAGGATTCCTTTTGTCTAAAAAGGTATGGGAGATGGCTAAGTTGGGGTCAATAAATGGTTGAACTGAAGCAATATCTTAAACCTTTTATTTTGTTTTATTTTTATCTTCTTAGTTAATCATATTACCTTTATATAATTTCATCTTTGGTAAGATAATCCAGTTAATATAGCAATATAATCTAAATAACATTTGGTGACCAGGTATCTTTTTTGATTTGAGTCTACAATGATGTAAAGGCAGTCTCAATTGTGCACTAAATATTTATTATTTGTCTAGTAGTATAATATACAGCCTCAAATTAGTACCTGAAACCATATTATTTTATTCTATATGTCAGTTAAAAGAATGTTTATCATATATTGCTCTGGATGAGTAAATATTTTCAAGATATCATTTAATGTTAAACCACTTTATTAAATACTGAACATTAATTTTGCTGAGAACAAAAATTTCCAGAGAAATAATTGGCAATAGTATAGTAAACATGGGGAGAAGCATCTAGGAATTTATTTTCTAGGAAGCAGGAACACACATTCCATTGGATGGCTGGGTTCACGGGCATTTACAGAGCACCATGACACCATGACATAGATTATAGCAAATGAAAGCCAAGGGATAACTACTAACTATGATTTGTTATTTAGTCTTCTATCTCTGCCATAATACCTACATACGATGTAAGACAGATGTATTCAGTCTCATGGTTCTAGAGTTTAAAATCTAAGGTTGAGGGGGTTTCATTTCTTTGAGCCTACAGTTAGGAAAGTATATCATGGTTCGTGAAGGCAAGGAAAGCCGGAGTGAAAGGGCAAAGTCTTGGTGAAGCCCCTAGTGAATGTCTGTTGTTTACAATGGGATGGTCAAATCGAGGGCTTAGGACTCAGAATCATGGAAAATTGGCAGTCCTTCGTCCATTCAGACTGGTCTAGGTACTGATTGATTGATCAGTGTATGCAAAACTAACAACTCTAACTTTCATTTCCAGAATGCTTATGGACTGAGACTACTCACCTACAGAAGCCTTCTAGAGTGGCTAGCTAATGCCTACCTATGTGTAGTATCTAAACACATGGAGGTTTCAGGTTGTTGTTTGATTGGTGCTACTCCATCAGAAGACTCAATCCCACCCGATTCAAGCTTTTCTGTATTTTGTTCTACCTTTTTTTCATTTCCTCACCACTCCAGTCAGGTCTCTAGACCCATGTCACATGGATTGCAGCATTGTTGTTAGAGTATACATGAGAACAAGCTGTCACATCTCAAGGCAGGAAGCAGAGATATGATCATACCCTGCTGTTGAGAATTCCTCCAATGATCTAATAGACTCCTACTCTAATCTTATGCTTAAATGTCAGCAGCATCTCCTAATGCCACCACTCTTGAATCTAAGTCTTCACAGAAGGACCCCAGGGGATACTCATGCAAGCTGTAGTTGTTATTTGGTGAAATATATTTCTTAGGTATCATAATAAAATGAAGAGTGTCCCCTGAAAATTCATATATGAAAGCTCTGTCCCTCAGATTAAGAGTATTTGGTAAAATTTGTTTTTTTTATTTAAAAATTTTTATTCATTTTACATACCAGTCAGTTACCTCTTCTGTCCCCTCCTCCCGCTCCCACCCTCAACTCTCCTCTCATCCCATCTATTCCTCAAAAGGGTAAGGCCTCCCATGGGGGTCAACAAAGCCTAGCACATCAAGTAAAGGTAGGATTAGGCCCATTCCAACTGCATCAAGGCTGAACAAGACATTCAACCATAGGGAATGGTCTCCAATAACCCAGGCATAGACCATGGTCCTACTGCAGAGAGTCTAGTTTGATCCTATGCAGGCTGTTCAGCTGTCAGTCAGGAGTTTGTGAGCTCCCACAAGCTCAGGGCAGCTATCTCTATGAAGTATTTTTTGGGTGGTATCTCATTAGCTTGATGTTATACCAAGTGTTGAAAGAATCAGAAACAACAGACAATTATTTCTTATTGCTCCTCAGGCTGAAAATCATCAGTGAGGGTAGCAACAAGGTCTGTTTATCTATTTTCAGTTGTAAACTATCAATATCCTTTTGTATTTTTGTATCACAGAAAAGGAAAGAGTGTTCTCCCTGTTCTTCCATCATTAGGACACAAATTTCATTTATATGGCCTCTAAATGCATGAACTATTTTTTCATTTAAGGTCTCACCTGCAAATGCTATCAATTTTGCCATTGGGGGAGACATAAAGATTCTACACTACATTGTAGATATTAATAAGATCATGAAGCTAGAGATGCCATGATGAAGTTGATGCCTTTACATAAATAAAGAGAGAAGGGAGAACTCTTCTTCGTCGCTTGAAGACACAGAAAGTATAAAGTTTGTAAGTCAGGAAGGAATTCCTCACCAGCATATAATTTCTACTGACTTCCTAGTGTGTAAGATACTTAGCGAAGCATAAGTATCTGCCATTTAAGTCACTCAGATCCTTATTTTGACACTGCAGCCTAAACTGACTGAGGCAGAACTGTCGGTTGCTCTACACCACTGGACTTCTTGTGTGTTCTGTGTTAGCCAAGAAGACTTTCTCTCTCTCAACCATTAGGTATTTTCCTCTGTGTTGTAAGAAGACATAACCAGTTAAGTTGGTCAACAGAGAACTGTATTAAAAGAGATGCATGGTCATCCATGTTTGTCTAAAAGTTTTAAGACATATAGAAGTTGCTACAAATTAAATTTGTGTCACTTATGGAAATTGTATAGGTTATGTCGATGTACTAGTGTTGAAAAAGGCTAAGAATAAAATTAAAGCATTAATATTAAAACCACTTAGTTGAAATACTAAGAAGATTTGGATCGGAAAATATTCAAATGTTCTACAATAAAAAAGTAGATTCTAAGATAAAGCACTCACAAACCTCACAGAAACTCATACATATTGAAATCCCTGAAGGATAGCATGCGAGTATATTAGACCACTTTTACAAAATGGCAATACTGTACCTCTGCTTCCTTTAACAGTAAGCACAGGCCACTGCACAAAAAAAAAGAAAAACCCTCAGCTCTCAAGGACCACAAATGAAGGGAAAGTCAGTCTATGATCATCGTGAAAGAGATTCAAGGAAAAGAGTGTGAGCATGTCCCCCCAAGGAGAATAAATTCACTTAATAAAAAGGTTTGAGTCCGGGTCCCAAGACTGATATTGTGGCTACAGTATTCCTTTACTTTCTGTCTCTTTTCTTTCCCTTTTTGGCCTTCAGGGGAGTAGTAATGGGGAATCTTCCAAATTTGAAGAGACATTTCTGTCAAAGAGCAAAACACCCAAGAATATAAACGTGTCGGTTCAGCTGCTTCACCTGTGAAATACAGGTTATAAATGCTCTATTCTTACTTCTCCCAGGGTCATTGGAATAACTCAAAAGAATTGGTGAAGTGTTTCTTACAAAAGGGCTCCTCTTTGTAAGTGCTAAATTCATCATAAGTAATAACACAATAAATAAAATCGAAACAGCTCTCCACATTCCTTCGAAAATCGAAACTTGCAGGTTAATCGCGCAACTGAAGACAATTCTTATTTGTTCAAAGCAGACACGGCATGTTCTTGTAAACAAGGTCGAGACTGACCCTTCCCTTCCCTAAAATCTACATAGCAATTTAAGACATTTTATTAAATGAAATGCCAAGGCATATTGAGTAAGAAATTATAGTGAAAAAAGTAATAAAAGTAGAAAATGAAGAGAAAGGTAGAAGAGGAAAAACAACCAGACGCTCAAAACAATGAGTGTAAGGGTGCTCTTTCCTTCTTGACCTGTCAGTCATCAGACTGAGAGAAGAAAGAGGCAACAGAAAGCTTTGTACTCAGCCCATGAGTGGGAACAATGACAGCTCTGGGGACCAGGCTTTGGTGAATCAGCTCAACTTTATTCCAGGGTATAAGGATTATATAGGATTGGCGAGCCTGGGAACAAACCTAATTTGCATTACGTGGCACGCTCCACTTACAAGGCTTTGTACGTAGCAGTAGAGTCTTATCAAAATTGCTGGAGCATTTGCCTAATTACCATGTGGGTCATCAGGGTAAGAGTGTTTGCCTTGAGATGTCAGGCATCTAGGGCCTAGAGACATTGTTCAGATAAGACTGAGAGCAGGAAACATAGCTGGGGAAGGAGGGAATTTGCATATTTTGGAGCTTACAGAAAGCTACCAGGCTATGGTAGACTGCGACCTCGACCAGCCAGCAATGTCTTCCAAAAAATGAGTGAGGGATTAGAGTTGACCCAGTTGCCTTCGGTGGTGGAGGTAATGCATTGTCTCCTTTTAATGGCTTAACTACAGACTTGGCACAAGGGACACGAGTCATGAGAAGAGAGAGAAGAACTACACAGATAAACATTATAGAACTTGTATAGTAGAAAAAGCCCGCTTAAAAAAGTCTCCTTGAAAACATGTTCATTAAACAAATTTTATTCCAAATTCAGTTAGTACTCAAATACATTTACGTTTTACAGTTATTTCAAATCTCATCAATATATTCATCCAAAAATACTGGATACCCTAAAAGACTGCCACTAGTCAACTTCATATAAAAATAATGTAACAGACCTTATAATATAGTCACCGATGTAACAATTTTCCTTAAAAAATTTCCAAACTTTTTCAAAGCTCAAGATTTTGTCTCTAATAGAACTGAGAGTGATATTCCCTATTGTAGTTGATGTCAGTTATTTCATTATACTCTTCAAGTCTTTTAATACAGAAAGCACGAAGTAAAAAGTGCTGCCCCCAGTTGTTTCTTTAATCAACAATGTTACAGTGGCAGGATCCACAGAGTTACAGACCCCTTCCCATGGACATACCTTATGTCCCTAGGGAAGAGGGCTAGGCTGACTGCAATTATTGGACTTTGAGCTGTAATTCTTCCTGTGTCTCAGAAGAATCTGGACCAGACATTCAGGTATGATGGAACTAATCATCCATGTGAACTTATAAATTCTCAGATAGTTTTGATCATTTTTTACTTTGTTTTTAAAAAGATCAATTAAATCTGTTTGTTATTCAGAATGTAATTTATCATGCCACATAAATTATGTATATTATATAATAATCTAAATATAATATTATATGTCTTTCCTTTAATTGCAAATGCATTTTTTTCTGATAATAGCAAACTTTGTAATGGGACTTCCACATTACAACTCATGAAAAAAAAGTAGTTTACTTTCCAATCCTTAAGCCAAATGGAATTGACAATAGTTCAAAAAGAATTTTCTTGACTGGCAGAGATTTTACAGACTAAAATACTCCTAAGAGTATTTATGTAGAAAATGGGGACAGATAATCAAATCAAGTAGGAAGTAATTCTCACATCTCAGTCAAGGGTGTGTCCCAAAACACAACTCATAACGAGTAGGAAGGAGATGTCAGGAAGTACAGATATAGAACACATTTTTGGCTTCTGTTTAGTACTGTACTAAAAGGCTATTTTTCCTTCATGGGAAAATCTGACCTCTTACTAACAAATGTTCTCCAAGCTTAATAGTATTGAAGAAAAAGTTATCACAACATTGAAGTGGCAGGTATTTCAGTTCTACTTTTGATGGGTAGGCAACTTAACACAAAGGACATTGTGTATTGAATGTCCAATAAACACATATAGACACAAATACATAAGGGAATAATGAATTATTAAATGGAAATAACTGAAAGATGTGAACTTAACCTAAGGGAAATTTTGTCTTTTTTACTTGCTGGCTGTGGCTTTGACTGTACTATTTTATGGAATTTAGTAGAGAACATAGCTTTAGATCTCAAACCAACTGTTTCTCCTCCCTTTTCTCCTCCCAGTCTTTCCATGCACCCCCCATCCACTCCTCCTCAGTTTCCCTTCAGAAAATAACAAGATTCATAGGGATATTAACCAATCTTGACATATCAAGTTACAACAAGACTAGGCACATTCTTTCAGGTTAAGGTTGGGCGAGGCAAACCAGTAGGAAGAAAAGGGTCCCAGAAGCAAACAGTGATGTCTTGGTGCCTTCTTTTTCTACAATCCTTCTTTGCCCTCTCCCACAGGTTCCACAAGCTGTGCCTAATGGTTGGCTCTGAGTCTTTGCATCTGTTACCATTAGTTGTGCACATATTGAATATAGAAATATAGATAGATAGATAGATAGATAGATAGATAGATAGATAGATAGATTGAATATATATAGTAATCATACTGAAAACAAGTATCAACCAACATGTATTTTTATGTTATTGTACAGTTATTAGTGCTTGGTGGATGGAATTGTTTACTATATAATTTATTTCCTTTATTCTCCAATAGATGTGGTCTTGAACAATGCATAAAAATGAAAGCACATAATAAATTCTGTGAAATTCTCAAAGGATTAGTAAATACGCCTTTTACTGAACATCAAAAAGTGCTCATTTCTTGGATAAAGCATTTTGAAAGGGTTATTTATTTCAGAATGAATTCATAACGTAATTCTTTTGCATCCCAATCTTATCAGTATTCAATAACAAATTTAAACAGAATTGAAAAACAGCAAGAGTTTTAATTTACATAAAATTTTATTTTTATTTTTTATTAAAATACATTTCATATACAGGAACACAAGCTACATATTCTATGCCATTTATATTTTAAGCTCTAATTATATTCAAATTACTCTTATATCCTACTACATTAATGTAATTGTGTGTCAGCTAGATGTGCTTATTGAATGGCATATTTTTAAAGAATCCTTTAAGTCAATGAAGCCTTTTTCAATTTTTACAACCTCAATATCTCCTAATAGGAGGGCTCTTCAGTTTTTTTTATTCTTTTTGCAAGTTTTTATATAAATACAGTCACGTATGTATTGTATGATGAATATATCTTGCCCACCCATACCACACATTTTATAAGAAAATGGAGATTTTTCTTGCCCCTTTCCTCCCATTAATCTCCTTGTCCATGTAAACAACTTTATTTCAACTTCCTTTTCATATACACATATGTGTGTAAGTGTACATGCATGTATATGTAAATGTGGTTTAAAAAATTTATATGTTTTTACAAGATATAAGAATCATGCCTCAGAGAAATAGTCTATACCTATAGTTCTGTTTCCATTATAAATGATATAAATTCATGGAACTGATTGTTGAAAAATTCCAATGTGTATATTACCACGTTTTCCCATTTCTCTTTAATTGCACACTTAGATTCATTCCATATTTTGCCATTGTCAAAAGTGTAACCATAATCTTGCTCTGTAGCCACTGTGATATGATGTATTGGAATATTTGGATAAATAATCAATAATGGAGAGCTGGATCACACGGAAGACCTATTTTTAGTTTTGTGAGACACATCCAGACTGAATAGTTTTCACCTTTTCCAATAGTGTATATAGGACACCTTTGGCTCGCATCCTCACATGCATTTGCTTTGATTTGTTTTCCTAATAACTTCCATTATGACTTGTGTTAGATGGAATCCTACTACTAAAGAAGATTCTAGCACACACACACACACACACACACACACACACACACACACACACACCACATCAAAAAGGGTCAAAAAAGAATTTTTCAACAATAGGAAAACAATGTCCCTAGTAAATATCACAGAATAACAATAGTAACAACAACACTAAAAATTGCTCAGAACCAGGAATGATTACTTATTTTTAATTCATTGATCAGTAAGATTTCAAGGAATTTTAAACATTACTGACTATTCTCAAAATTCTTAAGTACCTCCCTGAACTTGATGGTAAATTCCCTATTGCTGAAGACTGCAGAGGGAAAATGCTCTTGTACACTG
This sequence comes from Microtus pennsylvanicus, assembly GCF_037038515.1. Classification (NCBI taxonomy): domain Eukaryota; kingdom Metazoa; phylum Chordata; class Mammalia; order Rodentia; family Cricetidae; genus Microtus; species Microtus pennsylvanicus. The sequence goes on along the minus strand of NC_134579.1, from coordinate 181,462,850 downwards.
TAAAGTTTTGTCACTTTTGGTTAGTAAAACACTGATTGGGCAGTAGCCAGAACACTAGCAGGAAGAATAGGCAGGGCAAACAGACGAGGAGAATTCAGAGAAGCGGAGAGCCAGAGACACAGTCACCAGACAGACATACAGGAAGCAAGATGAGAATACCTCACTGAGAAAAAGTATCAATCAATCCACATGGCAAAATATAGATAAAAATTATGGGTTAATTTAAGTGGTAAAATCTAGTTAATAATAAGCCTGAGATAATAGGCTAAGCAGTTTATAACTAAAATAAGCCTCTGTGTGTTTATTTGGGACTGAATGACTGCAGGACCAGGTGGGGCTGAAACTTCTGTCTACAGAAGACAGCATATAATTGAGTCACAGAATATAAAAATATCAAGCTTGTACTGATATATAAGCTTCGTGCTTTCTGGTTAGCTTTCATAGTGCTAGAACAAAGGAAATGGAGGAGGGGATAAGTAACTATCAGTTTTTACCTAGTTGTAAACCTTAAGCCCTACAATAATGATTAGATTATAAGACATGGCCACATATTCAGTATAACCAACCATTTCTTAGTTGTACTTAAGCCCCACTGCACAAGATAAAGCAATACCTGATACCTTTTACATACCAGGAACCTATAGTTAGACAGGTCTAATTCCTATGAGAGAATTATTACTTTGCTACATGTACATAACATTAAACCACCTCCTAATGACTTATCAGAATATACATAGATCAGTTCATCTCTTAACTCACATTAGAGAAGATTCGATTTGCAGGACAAGATGACTAACAAAGAAACCCACAGCAGGCCAACGTTCAGAGAATTAGAGACTACTAAACGCTCGGTCTTATGGAATTATATACCACACTGCCTCTTTTCAAAATTCAAGGGTTATTGTGAATGAAGTGGCAGAAAGAGATTAGAGGCAGAGGAAGTGGATGACTCCGAGAAAAAGGTGTTTTCTGGTCACAGGAGGATAGTTATATATATGTATATATGAACTCATTGTGGTGACAGCCTAGGCATGACTAAATCCGAGCATGAAGAGAAAAGTAGAAGTGTTAGTTTCTGGAAGAGGGAAAATCATTTTCCTCTAATATTGAAGACCCTGGTAAGTTGATCACAATTCATTGGAAAGCCACACACACATCCAAGAATATCTGGGAAGAACAAATTGGTACTGATTATTTTTAAAGGACACAAATTTTGGTAGGTAGGGAAGGGGGGTTACTTGGGAAATGTTGGGGGAGGATTGCTTAATATCAAATCACATTCTATGAAATTTTTATGGAACTAACAAAATATATATGCAGTTTTGATTTTAATTACTTAGATAATTAATGCAGTGAGCATTTTTTCATGTTATTTGCCATGTATCTGCCATCTTTTGAAAACTGTGTGTTCACTCATTACCCCAACCATTAAATGTTATTTCCTGTTGTTTAGTTATTTTAACACTAGATTTTATAGACATTAATCTTCTGTCATGTGTATCACTAGAAAGATTTTTTCTCAAAATTGGTTAGTTGAGCTTTCATATGGTTTTAATGAAGTCTGGGGATGAAGAAAAAAATTAAAGTGTTTATATGTTTATATTAAGATTACAATCATGAGTTCAACATTGGCATAGCTGATATAATTATTCATCTGTTTACTTGATGGATATTTGCAAAAAACATAATGTAAATTTATAAAATACAAATTGTGTTTTAATGAAATTTGAAATAGAGAAAAGAGGATGGCCTGCTTCATAATTCTCATAATGCAAAATCAAAAGAATAGATGGTATAAATAATCTATTGTCATGAGAAAGTGATTATGTATATGAATGGATATGTGTGTATACATGTGCGCATGTGTATGTATGTTGCAATGTAATGTATATGTGTACACACATGTTTACATATAAGTGTATGTGTATGTGCATCCATATATGTAAGTACAGTGTATCTGTGTGCAATTTATATATGTTTTTATGTTCACGTCACCAGGGCCAAAGGATAACAATAGATGTCCTGTGCTATCAACCTTCACTTAACCTGGAGCTTCATTGTTGGAGAGCAGATTTCAGTAATATTCCTCTGGTGTAATAAATGTGATGGCCAAACACAGCATTAAAACAAACAAAGAGAAATATGTAGCTTAGTCTCTAATTTGGCAATAATAATACTGTTAATCAGTGAGGTATCAAACCAGTTCTAAGGGAGGTGATTGAATAGTTGAAGAAATCTTATGAAAAATCATCTGACATAAAAATATGGATTTGAAGAGGACCTTGATATGGAAAAAGATGACAGAGCACTAGAAGGCATTATCATTTATTGAATGAGAAATGGAAGCTCAAAACCATGATAGTCAATGAATTCAATTATATGTTTGTATCATGTTTGTATGCAGAAGTGATTTGTTAGCAAACTGAGTTCCTCCTTCCATTAGTGACATATGAATGTTATTTCTGAGGTCTTTATGACTCTAAAGAAAAGCAAAAATGACTTTCAATAATAATAACTAACGCAAATGAATATCCGGTAACGTAATGAATCAGAAAATTAAATATAACTTTCAACAATGCAAGGGCACTTTTAATTTATGGACCAATACCTCTCATTGTATAAAAAGAAATTTGGCAGAGGGACTAATGTTAAGATTGAAATCAATATTCACAATAAATCTTTTTAACTTTGTTTAAATTCTGAACCTCCTAGAGTCTCTGCCTTCACTTCTTTCAGTGATGGATTACAGTACATAACTGTAAGATGAAATAATCCCTCAAATGAAAATGAACTTAAATAATGCACATAGAAAGATTTGCTGATTTGGATTTGTTGAAATCAAAACAGTGGCTATAAAAATACAAAGCGTTTGCTCTTAGACATTGATTTTGAACAGACCAATGAGATGATGTAATTCCATCCTGCATGAATAATACCACTGAACAATGATTCATATTGCCCCGATTATACTTAACATTATCTGTAGGAATGGCTGTTCATCAAAACTTCCATATTACCATATTTTAAGGGCATCATTTTCCAACATTACTAGGAAGGTTCCATTCAAAGCATTGAAATAATTGAAAAGAAAGTCATACATTGCTTCTTAAAAGGAGAGGAGAATTACTATAAAACGTTATTAAAATAAACTTTAAATGCTGACTAAGTAGTTGGAATTTCTTCAGTTGTTACTAATATGCTGCAACTGGCTTAAAAATTACTTAATTTCACATACACTATTTAAAACAATATATTTACATGGTTATTTTTCATGTTTTATTAACAGTAAATGGTAGTATCTTTTATTCTATAAGTGCTAAATCTGCCAAAAGAGTTAAGCTAATATATTTCAACAGAATGAAGTCCATTATGTCAGGCAGACTTATGCATGATTAACACTATGCTTCAATGATATTAACCATGCAAAGAATATGAATATATTAAACTGATATTCAGAAATGGTGGGATATTTATATGCTTCATACTATTCAAGCAAACATAGCAGCTTAATGATATTTTAATGTATATATTAAAATTCTGACATTGAATAGACAGTGATCTAAAGATCAATTATGATTTTGAATATTCATAGTCATACTTCTATGCACTGGTGGGAAAAATAATCTCAGGTTACCTAACAAAATTCCAACCTACTCTGTATTCAGATGAATCATTCTGCATGATAAAATCCAGGTGGGGAGGACCTTGAAATTTCCAAAATTTAGCAGGCCATTATCTTTATGACTTAGATGAACGGAATAAAACAACTAGTCCTGTTTACTGTGAGCTCAATGCCTTTAAAGATCCAGGAATCAGATGCTAATTAAAGTCAAATATTTCTGTGATCCATCACATGATTACTTGTGGTAAACCGGCAATTTTCTGTGAGTTATTTTAATTACTTGAAGTACTGAATCTAGTCCAGGTCAGTGAAAGTTTCTGAATACCAAGCATATTTATAGACATGTGTTTATAGGCATATTACCTATGAGGGAAGTGACATGTGTATGTATATTACCTATGAGGGAAGAAACAACTCTGGAAGAACTTAGGTCACTGAATAGGAAGAATTCTCAGATACTCATTAGAATGAACCTGAATTTTGGATAATAAATAAGTAATAATCAATAGAATTGATAGGTACACAGCATGTTTATTTTCCAGACAAGCTTACTAAGGTAGCAACTTCTATTCATATTCCATTTATTCTACTTCCCTATTAATTCAAGAGAATGATATCTATTGGAGTGAGTTTCCTTCCAGATACAATTCTTGATAAAAACCAAAGAAATATATATATATATATATATATATATATATAATAGAAATGAATATATATTTAATTCAATTTTATATGAATTAATAATGCAATATAATAAACAATATCAACTTAACATAAGATATATAATTGTGAATTTTTATAATATTTTTGTATATGGTACATCAACAGATATCACTAAGACACTAAAGAGTTTGCTTAAATGTGTAGCTCTAAATCCACACAAAACATGTCCAAATATATGAAACTTACTTCATAAGAATTAATTTTTCTATCAACTTAATCGATATCTGTACTTTATTATTTCACGTATGACCACATTAGTGTTAATTATAGGTTCCCCTAAATTCCTATTGAATAATGATAACACAGCATCGGTGGGCCAACAAAAATTAACACACAGAATGCTTAATATAAACCAGAAACTATATTAAAATGTGGAATCAACTGAATTACAAAGTATATTTGAGCTATCTAGACAGAGGAATTGAGAATAAGCAAGTAAAGTCACTATCACAGTGTCTTAGTAACTGAATGGAACTTCCATGTTGGTCTCTCTATAGTCAACAATGGAGCAGTTAAAAGGTAAAATTGTAATAGAGCCTTTCTTCACATTTAAAATATAATTTAATTAAGTTATCCAAAAGTGAGCAGACAGGCAAATCTAATATCTCTTGGCCAGTGAAAACATATCTGTAGAAAACAAGTCTAGACTGCTATTGCATGTAATACAATTACTATATTACTTATAAATATTTAATTGTTTACACATTTAAAGTGGGTAAGCAATGTGCAAATTATTTTCTCTGTGCTATGTTGCATACATATTTGCCTCAGCAGCAGGAGAACATTTATAGATTTTACTGACACCAAACAAAACTGGGTTTCTTTGGCTTAGTATAAACAGAGATTCTTTAAAGACATAAATAGGGGTCACAGAATCTACAATTGGCGAACCTAAAGAACCTAAGTAAGAAGAACTTTCATCTGGCGATGGATGGAGATAGAGACAGAGACCCACACTGGAGCACTGGACTGAGCTCCCCAAGGTCCCAATGAGGAGCAGAAGGAGGGAGAACATGAGCAAAGAAGTCGGGACCACGAGGGGTGCACCCTCCCACTGAGACAGTGGAGCTGATCTACTGGGAGCTCACCAAGGCCAGCTGGACTATTACCAAAAAAAGCATGGGATAAAACTGAACTCTCTGATCATGACGAACAATGAGGGCTGATGAGACGCCAAGGACAATGGCATGCAGTTTTGATCCTACGCAATCTGCTGGCTTGGTGGGAGCCTAGCCAGTTTGGATGTTCACCTTCCTAGATATGGACGGAGGGGGGAGGACCTAGGACTTACCACAGGGCAGGGAACCCTGACTGCTCTTTGGACTGGAGAGAGAGGGGGAGAGGAGTGGGGGGAAGGGGAGAGGGGTGGGAGGAGGGGGAGAAGAGTGGGAGGAGGGGGAGAAGAGTGGGAGGAGGGGGAGGGAAAGGGGAGGCTGGGAGGAGGTGGAAATTTGTTTTTTTTTCTTTATTCTTTTATCAATAAAAAAAAAAGAAGTTAAAAAAAAAAGAACCAAGTATTGTAAGCTAAGCAAGTAGAGAAGTAAATGTTTCATTTCTTTATTTGTCTTAAGACATTCATTAATCAGAGATTTGTGCCAGCACAGTATAAGACAAGAAAATAAAGGGTTTAAATTAAGAGGAGACTCAGTGCTGGGAGTACAATGAAGATAATAAACAAATGGGGTGGCTGCTAAAGTATCCTCCAGGAGACATATGTAACACAAAAGAGAACTCAGCTGAGTACTTCTGCTGAGACTGTCTGATGACACACCATTGATTTCCCCCAGTAGACACCAACCGTGACGGTGCAAACAGTATTTCTAGAAGAACGTTAAGTTCTGAAAGATTTTGAAAGGATATTTGTAAGAGATTATCTTTGATAATAATTTCCTTACTATTTTGAACAATCCTATGTAGATAATTTGATATGATTATCTGAATCATAAAAATGTCTCCTGGTCATATAAGATTCAAATATTGAGTGATCCTCAGGACTGGTATACCTGCTACAAGATAGTGTCTTCTGACAGGAAAGGTGAGTCCATGAAATTTCAACAGTATTGTCACCTAAACAAGACCCATAAATTACAATACCAGCTGAAATCCTAGCATGGAGGAGGTGAAGTCTCACAAGGCCTCACTCATAGATGAAGAACTATAGGAAAGGAATGGCTCTGAGAAGGGGAGAATCTCTCTGATCCAGGGATGAGCTCCCTAATAAAGCATCCAAACCCAAGTGGTCATACAGAAACATAGGTACATATGGGCAACCCTAAGTAGACTCAGCAAGGTGAATTAGGTGTGTATATAAATGTCTTTATTAACACTTGCCTCCTTTCAGATTTATCAATTCTATGAGTAACATAGTTGTTTTAGGTCTGCTTGTATGTATGTATGTATGTATGTATGTATGTATAAGTATGTGTGTATGTATAACTAGTACTAGTCATCATCATTTATTTTTATTCATCCTAATTAGTATGCTATTCAAGAGCAGCAATGCTCTCTTTATGACTACATTCTCAATAAGAGCAATCAGAAATGCTTTGTTTTATCTTTCATCTGTAATTCTTTAAACTGACTCACCAAAAGTCTCCTTCCCATTTAACATCTCAAATATCTGCTGTATATTGTTTCTCACAAAGCTTATTACAGACCCTAATAGAAAGCTATGTTTACTTACCATTTACTTTTTTTTTCATTAAATTGTATTAACTTATCAGAGCATGTAAATTGTTCCTCACATTGGAGTTTGTGTTTTAATCTTGTATCCTCATTTAACTTGATGAAAGTATAGAGACTTTTTACATCAGCAAGCAAGTTCTCTTTATTTAGAAATAAGGTTTTTAGGGCTGTAGGTTAGGTGGGGGGGAAAGCAGGAGGTTCAGGATACCAGGAAGAGAAGTTGAAGGAATGGTCCACACAGGAGTTATCTTTGTGATAGAGTAGGCAGGGCAGTAGTAGCCACACCACAAAACAGTATTGATCTCCTGTTGAATTTTCGACTGTGAGTTTATAATATGCTTAGAAGCCAGGCTAGCCTTCTTCCAACAATGAAAAGGGATATGAGCAGCTTCTGCCCTGTCCATATACTTAACACTCCAGTTGGACTCTGTTAAATGCTATTCTGTGTTTACTAAAAGATATGTTCTTTATTATTTAAGAATTAACATGCCACCATTTCATAATCCAGATATTCTACTATTTGTTTGTATTAAAATTTGTTTTATTTAACAATAAAAAAAGAATCCCTCAGCACTTTTATATATTTACTAAATGATCTTATTACTGTCTTAAAGGTGGGATCAATTTACTTGGCTTTGGGAGCCTCATCTTACTTGGTGGCAAAACTCACTACAGGGTACTTAAGAGAAGTATAACCATACTGGGTGCCTATAATTCTGCCTACTCCAACTCTTGCCATGACATTTTCAGATGATTGCACAGCTGTGGTTAGAGACATAATGGGATTCAATATCACTAGAATTTTCCAGATGCATTATGAAAATTAAACTTTTTCTCCACCCACTCAGCTTGACTCACATACTCCAATATTATCTCCATAGTTTGCTTCTATTTACCTGGCATGGAACAGCTTTGCAGAATCTGGTTTAAAGTACTCCAAATAAATAAAAAAAAATTAGGACTTTCATGATTAGTTGTTGAACTCTGCTTAAGAATTAGCACAAGAGAATACAATGGGGTGGAGGGAGGGTTGATCCTATGATGCTTTCTTCAATAATCTTTAGAAACATTAATAACATATTGTGTTATCGTGACTTTCAATGAGAGCAATTCAATAAAGAAGCAAAGATTTTTCCTCTTCTATGTTCTCATGTCCCAAACTAGATATTACTATCACCATCACCATCATTGTCCTTGGTGAGAGAACTGGAATGGAACATATTCCAACATCCTATGATCCTTTAGCATACTAAATTAACTACTAGACAGACTGAAGGATAAAGCAATCTATAAAGTAATATGATGTTGCAACTTACATACAAACATATCAAGTCAAAAGCAAATTTTTAGTTAAAGTTTAAAAGCTACCTTAGTAGTCTTTTTTAAACATTTAAATAGACTTAATTATTATATGATAGAGATATATTCCCAGGCTGAACATACATGCAATTTAACACACACACACACACACACACACCACACCAAACACATACACACACACTTACAAATATAAACACAAACATATATAGTTATATGATTATAATTTTATACAAACTATACATTCAATAGCAATTTTACAGTACCATTTTAGCATTGTGAGCTGTTATAATCCCTAGTAGGCTATGATTGCTTCCTAGCTTTCTCCCATGACACAAATCTATAAAATGTACATCTTGGCCAACCAAGCATGCAGCTATCTCCTGTTTCTGAAAATATTCACTCTGAGAAATAAATACTGGCCATTGAGCATCACTTGTGAAGACCTCATGAGAAACTGCCTCTTATTCAATATCCTCAACAAGTGTGCAAGGCTCAAAATTAGCTATCACTCCTGAGGACCGATGAGATTAGGTACTGTGCTTGGCTGTGGACTTCTCCATTCAAGAGGAGTTTGTCCAGTGTTTTTCTGTCCCTAACATTCCTACTCTGCTACTGAGTAAAAATTCACTGGAATGCTTTCTGTGGGTAGTCTAAAAATTATAACAATATATTAGTTTACAAAATATAACCAAAAGGCAAAATATGACTTAGGAAGAACAGATATTAATGAAAATCTGTGTAAAGTTTGGCATACAGGAATTATCATATTCTATTTGGAACAATTATTTTACTTTGATAGAATATTATGGTCAAAAGAAATTTTTATAAAAATATAGATTTGCCATTTAGTTACAAGTTGATAATTTATTTTTCTAACTTTGACATGCAAGGAGAGATATGAAAAACTATTGTTGAATTTACATATATGTTCACAGAAATTAAGTGTTAGTCTTTCCGTTCTTTAATTAATTGCAACAGTAATTATTCTGACATAATATAAAATATGTTGTTATTTTGCTTTCAATATTTTTGCTAGCAAAGAAGGGCATAAGCTATACAGGAGCATACATCCATGTTTGCTAACAATCCATCTCCAAATGTTGTTAAATTTTAAAATTGTACTTCAGAACAATAGGTAACTAATTTCCCTTAACAACTCCTCTTGATAGTATCTCCACCAATTCACATCATTGGAGCTGAGATGAATTTTAATGAATTTTTTGTTAAAATGTCTTTTATGTTGAAGCTATATTTTAATGATACCAAAATTTTAACTTATGGCTCAGTATATTTAAAAGATAACATCAGTGTAAATTTATTTTAATTGTGTTTCCATTTAATACCATTCCTTCCCACATCAGTTCTCTCTTAGGAGTGGTACGTAAGTTACTAAGTCAATGGTTCTCAAACTATGGGCTGCAATCACTTGAGAGGTTGCATATCAGATTTCCTACATATCAAATAAATACATTGTGAGTCATGACAGCGGCAAAATTGCGGTTTTGAAGTAGCAATGAAAATAATTTTATGGGGGTCATCACAATATGAGGAACTGTATTAAATGGTCACAGTACTAGAAAGATTAAGAACCACTGCTCTACCTAAATAATATTACTACATAAAATGTCCTATATATTCATATATAAACTTGCTGTTTGTTTTTTATCTTACTTACAGTTTTATTATGCATCTGTATACATTAGGCGTGGAGGCATCAAACTATTTCTAATTTGAAAGTCCGTGTAGTATTTTCAAATACAGACTCTCCATGCACTGTTACTGACAGTCAAACTTCACCCCATCCTTGTGATCTGGACAATATAATTTGCACCCTGTAGAAATGAAGATGACTTTCTCCTATGACAGGACTGTGCTCAATGCTGGTTAATTAGCATGAAGATGGCAAGGAAGTTGTTCATTTTACTCCCTAGCATACAAACCTCACATTTATTTACATCACATATTGCGGAGTGGAACATGTGCGTAAGTCATATGGCAGTAATCAGGTCTTCACTCCTGAAAGTTACAATAAAAAGCCAGGTAACGATTATGAACTTCCATGCACAGTGTGTTTAAATAATTGGACAAACTTCACTGAGAAAAGATGAGGCAGAACTTATTACACTATATTTGCAATTTAGTTCTTAATTCTTAGAAATAGAAATACGTTTAAAATTTATCTAAGATACTTACATAGTAATATGGTTAAGAAGAAAACATGAGAAATGTCATATATATTTGTTTCAGGATGCATTGTTGAGAGGTTTGTCAGGATACAGTCATTGATGATAAGAAACTCATGGGGCCTAAAAATCTTCAGACTTCCCTGGACAACTGACATTGAATAAAACTGAGCTGCAATCCTTACCTAAAACAATATGTTCTCTCAATCCCCCCTGAACATAAGGTAGACAGCATAATTTATGAATGATGAACATATATGGAAATGTAAATATTTGTGTTTTTATAACATAGATTCCTATTGTTAAGGCAATGATTATATCTATCCTTTACAAGCTATTTTATAAGCTTTATGCTGCTTAATGTAAGGAAAGGCAGACAAGAAATCAGTGAATGTCCATTCATAACCATGATAGCCAAATCTTGTCCAAGTAGCTGGGGTACAGCGTCTTGCCTTCCTGAAGGCCTCTGAGCTAGCTAGTGTTCCACAAACCTCCTACTGTTATGTTTTAGAATTAGTTACAAAAAAATTTCCGAATACTAAGTAAAATTAGAGGGAAGTGAGCTATTATTCTTTCATTGAAGATTTTTTTATTTAAGTTCAGTTATATGTTTATAGTATAACAGAATATATTTTGACACATAGTCTTAACATAAGGCCTCAACAATTTGATCTAAGTGACTCCTGTTTTTGTTCTGGATCCTTCCTCAGTAATCTCACTTAATATCTTCTTGCCAAACTGTGGAACTTTATATTGTAAAATACTAAATAATCACAAAAACTAGATCCTTATTTCATATATACATATTCATATTTTGTCCCCACATTTACTTTTTGGGCTGCATAGAACTTCATGCTTTCCTGGCAATGTCACTTTTCACTTTGAAGATGTCAAACGAGGAAAGGAAGCATCACATAATTTAAAAGTGAGAATGAGTGCAAGCTCTGAGCACTGGTCACCCTTGAAGCAGAAAACTTAATGTACATTCCAGACAAGAAATCTACTGCATGGGACAAGGTCATAGGCTAGCAGCCAGGCCTTACATTCAGCTGAAAATATAGTTTAAAACATTACACCATCCCTACTCACTTTCAATTAAGTTTATCACAAATGGGATTCTATATTCTCTCAGTGAAGATTCTTATATATTTTTAAATTTTTAACGATTATATTCATATAATTTGTACATATGGGGAAAATATGAGTTATGAGTGAGTCAAAAGCACACACTGTCATCTAAAAATAATGCAGCAAAAATATAAAATGTAGAGAGGCTAGCTCTGCTCCTCAAAGACATATAAAACACTCAGGATGTCTCGACTGTCAAAGAACAGGAGACTTTGAATAAGCCCATGGGTGGGGCAGGCAGTTCTGCAATCGGAAAACACAGGGCAGTGAAACCAAGTGCTGTGGAGCTCGTTAGATTGCAATGTATTTTCACTCATGTCGCATTGTGCAGAGAATTTTGATGGCACGGGAAAGGCAATCAAGTGCATTTCACACTGCAGTAATGATAAGACAACATTTTATTCCAGAGAATGCTTAGTTTATCTTTAGTGGTCCCTGAAATGAGAATGGGGGAACATCTAAAATTACTCATATAAAAGACACAACTATAAAATGAGGATATGGTATGGTATCAGTAGTTTGTTAGAAGGCAATAGCCTTTGTAGATCTTTTAATTGTTCCAAATTACAAATGTGGAGACTGAACTAATTGTGACACCAATTTAAGGGAAATTATACATGGAACAAACTGGGTTCTATCCTAGTACATATGTATAAGAGTTGGGTCTAGTAGTACAGACTTTAATTCAAGCAATGCTGAGGTGAATCTCTGGGTTTTCTGGCAGCCATACTAGCTTACTGATGAACTCTTGTCAAAGAAAGACTCTATCATAAAAATACAAGATATATGGCTCCTAAGGTATGACATTCAAAGTTAATATCTTGTCTCCACATAAACACATGTACATGCACTTGCTCACATATATGAACACACACACAAGAACTGCATATTCTTAGCAACTTAAAAGCTAAGTAAAACTTATACAATTAATTTGTAAAATCAATATCTCACAGGTATGTTACAACTTTCTGGAATGGCATAAAATATTAACATGGTTTTGGGAAAGTGTTGTGAAAATAAAATTTTAAAAAGGGAAAAGATGCATCGCTTGCTTGGAGTCTCAGAAAGCACTGACAATACTCGATTCAGCTATTGATGTGGGAATTCTCTCTATGTGTTGCTTATACTGGCTAATGAATAAAGAAACTGCCTTGGTCTGATAGGGCAGCGTTTAGATAGGCAGAGAAGACAGAACTGAATTCGGGAGGAAGAAAGCAAAGTTATAGAGAAGCCATGGATCCTCTGCCTGAGACTGACACCAGTTAGAATCTTTTCCGGTAAGCCACTGCCACGTGATATTATACAAATTAATAGAAATGGGTTAAATTAAGATGTAAGACTTAGCCAATAGGAAGCTAGAGTGAATGTCCAAGCAATACTTTAATTAATACAATTTCTGTGTGTTTATTTCATGGCTAAGTTAGCTGGGTGGCAAGGACGAACAAGCGGGCCCTCCTCATTACAAGCCATTCACCCAGTGTCTTAAGATTTCATTTACTCATATTCATGAAAGATGTTTTTCAGTAATTGCCTTCCCATAATATGTATTTGCATATCTAATGTTCAACAAACATCTATGTGTACACTCACAGAATTTTGGCAAAGACAGGGAGCTAGCACCTAATTGAGTTCTAAATGTAAAGATACCCATACTTGTATCCACTTGAAGAAAATATGCCAGGTTCTTATGTTTTAATCAGATAATGTAGTGATATTTTGTTTATAATCTAACAAATAAAGCTTGGCTGAAGATCAGAATGCAGAGCTATGTCACTAGATAGCCATAGAGGAGAGGCAGTGGTGGCATACACATTAAATCCTAGCACTTGGGAGGCAAAATTTGATGAATCTGAGTTTAAGGCCATTCTGGGCTATAATGAGATTGAATCTTTCTAAAAAAAGAAACAGGCTCACACAAAAGTGATCCAAGCACTAGGGAGCTGGAGACAGGAGTGATACAGCTGGGCAGAGAGAGCAATACAGGGTAGTATGAGGCAGGAGTTCAGATGCAATCTGAGGTTTTGTGGAGACAGCAATAGACTGAGGATTCATAGACATAGGATTGCCTTTGGTCTGAGCATTGGTAGAGTTAAGAACTCCCTTATGGCTGGTTGCTCTGTTTCTCTAATCTTTCAGTAATAGCTCCTATATATGACTCTAGGTTTTTATTATTAAGACCAATTAGAATTCATGCTACAAGACAAGATTGTTTTAGAATGAATACAGTCTGTAGAAATGTATGGAGATCTAGTAAGACCTCCCAAAATTTTATACCAAGGAGTAGAGTTGATCTTCTCTAAGGTCATCCTAGAATAAGGAAAATGTTGTTTGTGCAGTCTGATTTATATTTAAATGTGCTTAAGGAAAAGTAACAGATATGACAAGTAATATAATCAATGCAAAAGCATGTATTATTTAATAATTGCAAATTCACTTAATACACTTACTTGAGACTAGGATATGAAAACATTTTAAATTGTATCTTTTAACTTTCCACACACAAATATTCAAATAAAAATGTTCAATAAAATCATAAACTGAATGCCATTTGCTCCAATTTCTATAGCCTTACATCAACTTTATAAGCATCCAAAATTAAATATGTCAGAAATAAATCTGAGCATGTTTTAGCTAATCTACCTGTGAGGTCAGTTCCATTATACAGCATAAAGGCATACCAAAATATGAATGAAATTCTTATTTTGTTTCTTCTGAGTCATCATATACTATAAAATGGAAACCTTTTTTCTTTTTCATATCTTATGGTGATATAATGAAGCAAAAATAATGTATCAAAATGCTATACTATGGAAATGTCAGTGAATACTTAAGCCAAGGAAGATCTAAATTGACAACATAAAAGGAAGCATAAAAACACACTGATTAACCTGACAGAAGTCAAGTGTCAAAAGGAACAAAACAAGAGAGGAAAATAAGCATAAAATAGTCATATAGTAAATATAAATTCAGAAATAGCATGTAAAGGTAGACATATCAACACTCAAAAATAATGATGTATATACCAATTTAGATAAAACAGGAAATTACAATATTGCTTTAGAGACCATTAAGGCTTCTGTTTCACTGGTAGCTCTAGAAAGATAAACATAATCTTCAACACACTTTTGAATTAGGTGTATCTAGCTTTTGTTGAGGCGTTATGAGGGAAATCAAGTTAAAGTGCTCACGTTCATGAAAGAGAGAGACAGAGACAGAGAGACACACACACACAGAGAATCTAAGTTACTAAGTTCCACTTCTGGTCCTGGGCAGAGACCCAAAACATTATTTGTAGTGACTAGACCAACTCATCCACACATATACACACTTCTCCAGACACACTGAGATTTTAAAATGCTCCCTGTATTTTATTGTGAAAGTTAAATTTTTTGCCTCAGAATTTTATAATTATTAAAGATTTATAAGTCTCTAGTAAGTAAAATTACACATTATTTAAAGATTTTTTATTTTCATTGACCTTGGTATACATTTATTTGAGGAATACTTTTATTCACTTCAAAAATTGATAGAAAATTGATATTCACGCAATTTATTAAATTAGTTAAAACTCAAAACATTGAAAGCGATTTTAAAAACCAGAATTCTTCATTTATTGCAGTAGGAATGGTAAATAGTGAAACTCAGTTACATTATAGTTTAGAAGTTTCTTTTAAAATGAAATCTATATTTATCATACAACAAAAAAACTATACCTATTGTTGTTTACCCAAAGGAACTATAAACTCATATCCATAATCTTTTAATTATAAGTATAAAGAGGGGAAAGCAACCAATATGTTTTTTAAAAAAATGAATGTGATCTAAGGTACATCCATACCATGAAACATTACTCAGTGTTTAAAAAGAAATGAATTAGCAATCTATGAAAACATCTTAATAGTACATATTGCTAATTGAATGAAGTCAAAATAAACTGAGTATATACCACATGATTCTAGTTATGGTATTATATCATTCCGGAAAAAGAAACTTATGAGGAAAATAAGGTCATTTACTTAGGTCTTAAGAAGAAAAAGAAGATAAAGGCAGAATACATAAAACTTTTCTGAATGAGACCATAATGGTAGACACCTACTATGGCACGTACTTGTCAAAACTCACACCAGGTAAAAAAACTAGGAGAGAATTCTAATGGAAACTGTAACCTTCCTGTCCATCCACTGTTAGAGAGATGATTCTCTAGTACACTGACAGGAAAGTGGCTTTGTGTGGATCAATAAAACATTCAGAGTCATTCATTACTTTCTCGATAATTTAGACATGAATCTAAAAGTGTTCTAAAAATAAAACCCATTTATTTTAAAATTTTGTTTTATTTTATCTGTAATTGTGTGTATAGGTATGTGTTTGTGTGTGGGTTTATGCAAATGAGAGCAGTGTTGACAGAAGCCAGAAGAGGGCATCAGATGACACCTTGCAGCAAGAGTTACAGGCAGCTGTGAGTCTCCACACCTGGTTACTGGGAGCTCAAGTTGGGTCCTTCATCATGATTAAGAGCAATGGAGCAATGGGTGCCCTTAACCACTGAGCCAATTCACAAGCCTAAAAACTTGAGAGAGAGAGAGAGAGAGAGAGAGAGAGAGAGAGAGAGAGAGAGAGAGAACTAGACCACATATTACCTAATCATGGTGGAGAGGAACTGGCCAGGTAAGAGGTGACGAAAAAGCGCTTCCTGATTATCACATGAGATTTTCTCATGTGAAATTTTGTCACTTTAGAAGATGGATCATTTCTGTTTGAGTTTTACACTGAATCATTTATCATTGTATATATGCTTATTACCAACCTGGGTATATGTTGATTAACAATTTACAACTCCATTAAGATTTAAAACTTAATACACAAGAGAACATTTTAAATATCTATAACTGAGCTGCTATTGAAAGAACTTATTCAAGAAATGTCTTCATGAAGCTTGCTGTCAATCAGCTGCTGTTTCAGAAACATTCTAGTATATTGAAAACAACTAAATTATGCTATGTCTCCCAAAGAGCCAAAAAATGATTGAGCCACCCACATGGTCTGTCTACATGAAGCCACAATCTACTTTGATGTTGGGATGTGCCACTTTTCCTCTGAATGTTTAAAGTCTTTCCATACTCTGGCTAACATTTGAATAGAATTAGTAATTTAGATAGTGTTTTAAATATCACATTTTGTTTAATCTTCAGAACTAATAATTAAGATTCCTCATAACAAAATGGAAATTTTGAAATAATAACCAAGTCTGAAAATATGGCCAAATTATAAATGGCCAAATTATGAATGGCCAGGGTCCCGTCAAGTCGTTAGGTTCCTCAGGGAGTCTAATGCCACCAAGGACACACTCTCATGTGTTTGTGTGCTTGTGCGGAGAGTTTAAAAAAAGGAAACAATAGGTGCATGCCACATAATTGCTACATTTTAGAAAGACTGCACTCTGATCCTCATTGTTTTTAGTAGAAAGAATTATCTTTAGAAGATAATATAGACATGGAAGTACCTGTCTCTATAACGTGGGAGCTTTTATTGTGCTCCTGACATCCTGTTTCACTATGTAGGCACTGGGAGAACAAAGATGAAAAGCTTTCTTTTTTCTGTGCAACTTTCAAAAGGGCAGTAATTACCATGACAAAGGAAGGCCTTCCTTGCTTCTGGCATTTTGCCACTATTAATTTGTCCCAGGACAGTTTCCCGTCAAGTGCCTTGCATTCTGTTTTTAACATGAAAAACTGCACTGCACAGTTAGTAATTGCTGTTGCTCTGTTAAGAGCCTGGCAGAAATTTGGTCTATACAGTGCTTTATTTCCATGAGTTTCCAGTTATTTAAGACAGTCAAGGGACTCAGGTGATTCAGAGAGGAAAGTCTTTAAAGATAATCCTTATCATTCACAGGACAACGATGCTAAGCATATTAGTATTTTGCTACTTTCTTCTAAACCATTGTGGGATATGTTGATTTTATTTTTTTCTTCAGGTAAACAATCTTCATATCTCACTCACTCAAAAATAATTCTAGTAATGGCATTCTTTCTATGGCAAACAAAAAATGATGATGTCAATGTAACTATGACAGGTGGATCAATGATTTAGTATGAAATCTTTGATTTTGTTGTGAAATTTCTATAAATTACTATTTAGCTATAATAATGTATATATATTTAATTATTTTAATACTAATTTGTTCACAGCTGTTTGCTTCTTCTAATCTTTCCCTTCTGCTATGAGGGGAATCAAGAAAAGCTCAGAGATTTTCTAAAACTGATGAATATTTAATTATATTGAACATGGTTTTTAAGTATGGATTTTGATGACTTTGAGAGAGCCATTAGAAGACTGGAACTACAGCTATAAATTCTATCACATTATTGACCAGTAGGCTCAACAGCATATAAGAGGTTCACAGCAATCCCTAAGTGAGTAGTTTCCAGAAAAAGGAGGAACTTTAGTGGGTATTTCAAATAACCATTACCTGAAACTTAGATGCTATTTAGAAAAGAATGCATCCTAGTACCAATTCAGAAAGTACTATGTCAAGTGTCTTGGAGTTTCTATTGCTGTGAAGAGACACCATGACCATGGCAATACTTAATAAGGAAAACCATTTAATTGGGGTGGGTTACATTTTCAAAGGTTTAATCCATTATAATCATGGTCCAACATGGTGGCATGCAGGCACACATGGTATTGGTGAAGTACCTAAGTGTCCTAGATCATATTTTGCAGGCAACAGGAAGTAGTCTGATTCAGTGGGCAGTATCTTGAGCATAGGAGAGTTCAAAGCCCACACCCCACAGTGACACACTTCCTCCAATAAAGCCACACCTACTTCAACAAGGTCACATCTCCTAAGAGTGCCACTTCCTATGAGACTATGGAGGTCAAATATTCAAGCTACTATATCAAGCAAATAAAAATTTATATGTAGCCTGTTTCTTGTCAATGCCTACTAATATGTTAGCTTGGGTAGGCCTCAGAGCTCAGCTTTTAGTTAAAAAGCTCAAGCAGATACTCTGCAGATGTGATCATCTTCTAGGTCTTATTGCTCAAGATTACTGCAGAGAAACTGGGTAGTCCTGGTCTATTCAGTTTGAAGGCATTGATGAGGACTGCTTTAGATAAAAGACCTACCTCCCTGTGTACAGCTGCTTAAGCCAAACCCTGGAATTTCTAGTCTGTTCTTTCAATGGCCTATTTTACAGCTTCTTAAACATCTAACCAGTCACCAGAATAAGAAGAGAATATCCCTTTCAATTAAGCTCTTAATAGTCTTTCTACTGATTTTCATTCTCTGTTTCAAATTTGAAATAAGACCATTCAGGCAAAGTGTTCAATTAACAAGTTGCAAAAAGGTCTTAATACTAAGCTCTGGGACTATGGGTCATTTTAATCTCCAAAATGGATGTATGTTGAAAGTGAATTATTAAAGACACTCAGGAATATCATGATTAGGGGAAATGGTGGTTACACCTGTAATTTCAGAACTCAGGAGGCATAGTAATGAATATGCAACTTTGAGACTAGTCTAGCCTAAATGATGACTTACATTACAGCTAAAGATATATATGGAGACAGTGCCTCAACAACAGCTTACAGACAGCAAACAACAAACCACCACCAACAAACCCCAAAAGTCCAACCAAACAAAAAGGAAAAAAATCAGATAATAAAATGGCAAGAATATGGAACTTCTCATAGATGAAATTATATCATTCTTAATAAATTATGTTGAGTTTCGAAGGAAATCACTTAAATTGTAGAGAATGGTGATATATAGATATTACTTTGTAGAAAAAGAATGCAACTTGTTTAGTGGAAATTCTCAGGTTGGTAAAAGGTAGGTTAAGCAGATAAAAATCTACCTATTAAGTGCTGTGTAGGGTACAAGTGGCTGCTGATGCTTGTGCAATGAGTAACAAACCGTAGCTACAAATGATGAGACATTAGATGATGACTTGGAGACAAATATGTTTTGGATCAATATTATGGTGTCTGAAAAGTTATTTTCATACTTCATTTGTGGAAGCTATTTGAGAGATTCAGAGTTTGGTGTCCTGCTTTCTAAAATTGATTCTACTGGAGCAAGGACCAGGACTCTTGAGCCCTTAATCAAATGCCCACGACACTAGTTCAAGCAGAAGAATAAATGTACTTGAAGAATGACATGGTCACAACCCTACTTTTATTCTTGAGAGACAACAAAAAGTCTGAGTGATTCTTTTTTATGTTTTTGACATTATAAATCATATTTGTTCCATACTTTCTTCATCCATTTTTCCATTGAAGGGCATCAAGGTTCTTTCCAGGTCCTGGCTATTACAAACAATGATGCTAAGAACATAGTTGAGCATATACTTTTGTTGTATGATAGGGCCTCTCTTGGGTATATTCCCAAGAGTGGTATTGCTGGGTCCAGGGGTAGGTTGATCCTGAATTTCCTGAGAAACCGCCACACTGCTTTCCAAAGTGGTTGCAACAAGTTTGCATTCCCACCACCAATGGATGAGTGTCCCCCTTTCTCCACAACCTCTCCAGCAAAGGCTGTCATTGGTGTTTTTGATTTTAGCCATTCTGACAAGTGTAAGATGGTATCTTAAAGTTGTCTTGATTTGTATTTCCCTGATCACTAAGGAAGTTGAGCATGACCTTAAGTATCTTTTGGCCATTTGAACTTCTTCTGTTGAGAATTCTCTGTTCAGCTCATATTAGAGTACTACTCAGCAGTAAAAAACAATGACTTCTTGAATTTTGCATGCAAATGGACGGAAATAGAAAACACTATCCTGAGTGAGGTAAGCCAGACCCAAAAAGAGGAACATGGGATGTACTCACTCATATTTGGTTTCTAGCCATAAATAAAGGACACTGAGCCTATAATTCGTGATCCTAGAGAAGCTAAATAAGAAGGTGAACCCAAAGAAAAACATATAGACATCCACCTCTATATTAACCTCCAGCAGGCGATGAAGGGAGACAGAGACAGAGACCCACATTGGAACACCTGACTACAACCCCAAGGTCCAAATCAGGAGCAGAAGGAGAGAGAGCACGAGCAAGGAACTCAGGGCCATGAGGGATGCACCCAGACACTGAGACAATGGGGATGTTCTTTCGGGAACTCACCAAGGCCAGCTGGACTGGGTCTGAAAAAGCATGGGATAAAACCGGACTCACTGAACATAGCGGACAATGAGGACTGCTGAGAAGTCAAGAACCACTGCACTGGGTTTTGATCCTACTGCATGTACTGGCTTTGTGGGAGCCTAGGCTGTTTGGATGTTCACCTTACTAGACCTGGAAGGAGGTGGGTGGTCCTTGGACTCCCCACAGGGCAGGGAACCTGGTCTGCTCTTCTGGGTGATGAGAGAGGGGGAGTTGATTGGGGGACAGGGGATATGGGAGGCAGTGGCGGGGAAGAGACAGAAATCTTTAATAAATAAATAAATTTAAAAAATCATATTTGTTACTTGTGATCATTATTTTTTCATACCTTTACTGTTCTACAATTGTTTTTATTCTCAAAATAAACATCCATTTACTCATTTGTACTATGCGATCTGCAACAAAAGAATTGAACAACAAAGAGTACCCCTAACGAAGTGACACAGTGGTTTTAACTTTCCCACAAGCAGCACAACAACATAAGTTCAAACTATTTCTGAATGGCCACTCAGTAAATACTGAGGTAGATAATGAGTTTATCTAAAATCCCTCCATGCTGGTAAGCAAGCATCTTCGGCATTTTTGGAAAGAACATGCAGTATTAAGAAAGCATTGAAGAGAAAGTGCACTTACCAAACTTAAGACTAATAAAGGCAGTCCCTAAAACCATTGTAGTTATCCATAGCAAGCTACAAGGACAGTGAAGGAATAGCTAATGCTACCTGCAAATCTAGAGTTCAGTCTATGTAACAACACAATATGTTTTTATAGAAAAGAAAAACTCACCATACGTTTAAGGCTATCCAGGCCAACTTTTCCCTTTATACCCCTAAAACTATAAAAATCTTCCTCAAGGCCAAGAGAATAATATAAAAATGCACAGTCACTGGTTTGTTGGTTTTATAATGCTTATGTAGTTTACGTTGTTTTTCACTGAGAGTTAAATGGTTCTTCTATTTCCTCATAATTTTTGAACTACATGTTTAACAGACACAGCACATGTAAATTATATTAACAGGAGGCCTATTAAATTAACAGGAAATAATTTTAGCATAATAAACTTAATAAGGTGATATGGATTAGCATGTAAAAGATATATTTTTTCCAAAAAAGTTCTTACAAGTTCAAATTCTTAACTTGTTTTGCAAGGAAGAGTCATACACCTTAATAATTTGTATAATTTCTCCATAGATTTGTATTTCTAAGAACAATACCATGAAAAATAAATAACAACAAAATACCATTTAATTCTTCCTCATCATTTTTCATGCACAAGTTCCAGATTCTTTATGACCCTTCCATGACCTCCTTTGTAGGCACTTTGGAGTCTCACACTTTCAATTTTCCTTTTCTGAGAGTCTGCTATACCTGTTTGTGATCACAAGAAAATACTTTATATGATAACATGTTATGTTCCTTTATGTCTCATCAGAAGATTATAATCTAAGGGAAATTTTTTTATATGTCCCACCTGGATTATCTGACATTAGAACTGTTTCTATAATTATCCACAACTGCCTTAAAAGCAATTTCAATTACATCATTCCTCATGGAAGACACTTCACAATGAATATTCCCTTTTGATTATAAAAGAAATCACTGAATAACTTGACTAGATTACAATGTCGACATTTTATCTCCCCCCCCCCCAACACACCCACACACATTTTTTTTGCAACACTGGAGATAGGACGTAGGTCCTTGCTCATGCTAGTATATCTGTAGCCTTTCCTTTTGCTTTTCATTTCTAGATAGGTCCTTACTTTTGTTGAGTATGACACTGACCCAATGAGATATTGAACTCATGGTCTTCCTGCTTAAACCTTCTTAGAAACTAATATTCTAATTCTTTATCCCCAGGAGAAAAGGAGGCCTGTTACATCCCTGAATTTTTTAGAATCACTTCCAACTAAGGTAACAATGTTTATTGGCATATCATCTAAATAAGAATTGTCAGAGTTTTCAAAGTGGTGATTATTAGAGAAAGCTTAGAACAGCCACTATCCACAATTCTTAATTGCTTGTAGTATAAAGTTCTTTTGTGAGTTTGTTCTCCATACTGGCATTGATGTTTATGCATCTACGGAAGACAGTTTTTCTGATATTGTCTCTATAGTTTTTAACTGATACATAGTAGTATTATGATTTCTAAAATTTGAATAATTTCCTGGTGGTTTAGATCTCATCTTTGCAAATTACATTCTAAGAAAATTAAGTGTTTGTTTCAGATATTATGCAAATGAAATGAAGTACCTTTTGTGAGATATTAATATATATATATATATATGTGTTAAATAATGTAAAAATTTAATCCACGTTTAAGAAACTAAACATAGTAATATTCCAGTAAATTTTATTGTTTTAATTCAAAGGGCACTGGAAAGAGCTCAGACTTATATGTTTTATGCTTTAGTATATGTTGGAAATTAATAAACACAAACATAGAGCAATAGATATATTTCAAGCTAAGAGAATTAGAATATCATATATCTAGATATAAGAAATGCTTCAATTTGTTCTTTAAAAAGATATAAGAGTAGAAACATATTCTATAATGATTAATTCAATTTTCTACTAATTAATTAATTCCCTTGTTTAATGTCTACTATTCAACCCGTTAAAATTGTTAACAATTGTTGAAAAGTATAAGACAATTAGAGTCTTTCTTGAACACAGACTGCCTTACTTCAGATTTGGCCATTCTCTTTATTTCTATGGTTACACAGATCTCCTTTTCTTTTATTTTATTAACTTTTATTTTTGTATTTATTTATTAAAAATTTCCACCTCCTTCCATCCTCCCATTCCTCTCCTACTCCTCCACTCCCCCTCTCCCTCCATCTCTAGTCCTAAGAGAAGTCAGGGTGCCCTGCCCTGTGGGAAGTCCAAAGCCTTCCCCATTCCATCCAGGTCTAGGAAGGTGTGTATACAAACAGACTAGGCTCCCAACAAGCCAGTACATGCAGTAGAATCAAAACCCGGTGTCATTATTATTGGCTTCTCAGTCAGCCATCATTGTCAGCCACATCAAGAGAGTCTGGTTTGATCACATGCTCGTTCAGTCCCAGTTTAGCTGGCCTTGGTGAGCTTCCATTAGATCAGTCCCACCATCTCTCATGCCATTTCCAAAAGCAAAGGATTATCTCTTTCAGCTCAACTGCTAAAACACTGACCAGTATTAGTTGATAAAACAAACAGAATTACACTGATTACTTATGAAGATGGGTGTTTTCATGATGACTACATTAGCAAACTGTCCTTAGTTCTTTAAGACTTTGAAGTCAACGGAAGTTCACAAGAGAGTAAAAGATACTCAATTCTGCAGTCTAGAAACTATCTGGAGAAGACAGGGGTCTATAAATCATGAAAGTATTTAAGAAATTAAATGTGCTGACAGATAAAAGAAATGCAGTGGAAAAGGAAGTAGTAAGATCTTTTAAAAGGTCTGATACAGACAATGTCTACTTTGCTGAAGGTCAAGTATTTAGATAACAAATAAAAAAGGATGAGTAAAAAATTTAAGGGAATCAAACATTTTGATTGGAATATTTGACATATCCTTTAAGAAGCTGTGAACTTCAATAAGCTGAATTGCTTTTAAAAAATCACAATAAAACAGTATCTTTTGCATAATTTGAACATTAAAAAGATATGGATAAGATTTTTCATTATTCTCGGAGAATTTGGCCTTTTCCAACAGTCTGATGATTTTTTATTGTTTTCTTGTTTTAATGATCTGTCAGAATATGCACTAGGTCAGAGCACAAATAAAGCCATTATCAATCTGTATGTGAGGCAGCAGATGTCTCCAGTCATCACTATTTCCACAGTTTTAGATGCCAATCAAACGTGTATTTTGAAAAAAAAAATACGTTCTGTAAGAAAGTGACAATGTAAAACATGACAGGATGTTCTAACGAGATACATGAGTCCCAGATACTGTACCACATTCTGTTCTTAGAGTCACACAGAAGTGTTGCAGGACACAGGATTTCCTTGATGAAACCCTGTATTTCCATTTACCAAAGGATATAAGAAATGAGCTCTTGAAAATGTGTCAAATCTATTTCATCAATCATAGTTATTGAAGAAAAGAGAGGCTATGCTTGATTCCTTTCCTTGAAAGGAGTTTAGGGACCCTGCAAGGGCTCAGTAAGAGCGACTGCTGTCAGCTCTGACTGTTTGAGGTCCCTCCAAGAATCTACATAATGGAAGACGAGAAGTGACTCCATCAGTTGTCCTCTGACCTCCAAATGCATGACAAAAGTGCATCTGCCAGAACAAATGAGTATATAAATGTAGCAAAGTACAGTAATCTTTTCTAAAAAGGATAAGAATACTGCTTAAAATGTCTGGTCAGATTTATGTGACTGTTAATGATAACTTGTAGATAACCAAACACACATTCATAACTTCAGAAACAATGAGAGTGTTTTGATAGGACACAGTAGGATATCTTGTTATAGGTCTAGGCTGCCCACACCAAAGGCAATTCTTCCCTGAAAACCATCTGGCCATGACCAGGGAGTACTGTAGGGGAACTTCATTCTCCTCAAGTCCTCTCTTCCCAACACCACATTCCCAACTCTGCATCAGAGACTTGCAGGGGTCCATCTTCCCTCATTTCCTCTATTTCAGAAGCAAGTGGATCTCTGTGTTTGAGACTAGCCTGGTTTGCAGAGTCATTCCCAGAAATTGAGGGCTACACAGAGAAACTGTCTCTCAAAAAACAAAACAAGCAAAAGGCCATAGGATATATTTTCCAGCTTCTAATAAACTTACTTTTTGGATGTATTGGCCTCTTCTCTATTTTCTCAACATTTTATATATGATTAACATAATGCCTTGTTTACATGTCCATTGCCAATATTTATTGAATAAAATATTGAGGTAATCTGGCACCTGAATAGCTATCTTTACCAGATGTCCATCACAACTGTTAAAAGACATATGTAGACCTCCTCTATTATTTTACAGGGAATTAAATTCTGGCTAGTTTACTGGCTTTTTGTCAAACCAAACAACTTGAAACTGAAAATAAATCCTGAGTAAATACATATAAATTTAATTTCTTATTTTCTTCAGTGACAAGACATCCCAGTGAAGCAATGAAGACCTGCTAACTTCAAAATATTGCAGTGACATCTTCAAACAGCACAGAGTTGAGTACAATGCAGTCCCATAGTGTAGTGTAGCAACAATGGATTATTACCAGTTTTCCACAACGACACAATGTTTCAGAAATATTTGCAATTCTAAATCACTAGGATACTGCTTAGGCATTTATATCTTAGTTCTTTATAACCACTACACATGTATGTTTTGTTCATGTGTGTATGTGTATATGTGAGTGTATATATATTGACTTTGGGGCACTTTCTAATATGTACTATTAAAGAATAAATATGTCTCAAAATAATGCTAGTATGTACAAATATATTCAGAATTTGTGGCTCTCAGTGCAGAGCGTCATTAAAATCTTAGCTTCTCAAATCAAGTAGCATGTTCAGAGACTATAAAGGTTCAGGGATTGTCAAAATTAGAGATTGTTAAATATTAAGAATGAAAATCAACATCTTCATGTGTCATCTATTATTTAAGAAGGTGTCCAATTGAGAAATGCTTTGATTTTTAAAGAAAAACTTTTGATGCTTGCATATTGCTTCAGAGGTAAAGGAACCAAAATAACATGTATAGTAACCACCTCCTTCAGAAAGAAATACAGATGTTAAAAGACTCAGTATCATTGGAATATCCTTCTGTGGGGGTTGAATGTGAAAATGCCTTGAGTTCCACCCTGCTTTCCTTTAACTGATCTCTTTGTCTGTCTCCTCTATACCCCAAAAAAACTCACCTGCATCACTGTGTAAACATAAGCTGAACATGGATAACAATAACACACACACTAACGTAGACACAGGAAAGGTCATGTTATAGATTGTAAGCACTTGTTTTTAATTTTTGAGTATGCTTAGGTAGTTGTACTAAATTATCTCTGGTGACTTAGGTAGATATTTTACGGACTTTTATCTCAAGTATGTTAGTATTGACATTGGCTATTTGATAATCCCGACATAAAGAAAATCATGGTATCACTTTAATTTTACAAATGTCACAGCCCTTTATTAATGTGATGTCTCGTAAGTAGTATAATTTAGTATTTGCCTTTCACTAGAATAAACTAAAAGACTACACAAGCAACTTATCTACAAGATGAGAATCAAATGATACCTGCTTCTTAATACAATTCAAAGTGTGAAGAAAATCAATTGTGTTAATAACATCTGGCATGTTCATTTTAATAACTCGAGGAACAATGACACTTAAAAATCACTTGCTACTTAATGCTATAACTGAAAATGATCTTATTTTAATAAGATAGATAAAAGTATACATAAAGTAAGAATTATTTTACTAATTGGAATTCTTATTAAAATCATCAGATAACTGCAAACTCACAGTTACATGGTTTTTAGTTAAGAGGTGATATTTAACTGAATAAAAGAGGTAGAAGGCTCCTTTTACAGGAAAAAATTTTACTCTGTCATCTGTAAGAAGACTTGTAAGAAAGAATGACTAACCTGTCATTAGCCACATTATTCCTTACAGCATCAAACTTTTGACACTCCTTTGTTGCATTTGTTAGTTTCAATGGTCAAGCATTCATTCTGAGCAATCACATAAAGCCAGAGAGGCAGTTACTTCTGTGTCTGATAGAAGAGAGGAGTGTAATCTTTCTCCCCATTCTCTTTGCTTATATTCTTTTGGAAACATGTGACTTCTAGAAATCAGATAACTGCGATGCTGGATAGGAGATGGAGGTTGGGTCCCAGGATGAGTTTGCATAGCAGAGTACTACATGGTGTAATAAGAAATATGTTGTATTGTTTAATTTCTAAATTAAATTAAATTTTCATGTACATGTTAAAATGCCTTGAGGAACAGCCTCTTGTAAAATGGAGACAGTGGATCTTTTATTATTGCAATGATAAAAGAGGCACTTATGAGGCAGTCACTTGACTTAAGGTGATGATTCAAGTGTTGGGTTGTTTTGAAATGTACTTTTAGGGCTCAGTTTGGATGGGTAGCTTAATTTTCTCTCCAAACTGAGATTTGATGAACCCATACATACCATAAATTTAGGATATTAGTAATATTTTGGGGTGTCATTTTGCATGTGTCACATATTTTTAACTGTATAAACATGCAGCAAACTTCTTTTTATTGACTACAGAATATCAACTGCTCAGAAAATAGAATATAAAACTAAGAAATGAATAATTCAACTTAATATCCTTTCTTGTCATAAAATGGACAGATACATGGTATATGACAGAAATAAATAGCAATAGAATATCTTTCACCATGAAAGATTTACAAAAATAACAACTATCACCATGGAAACCAATAATCAGTTTAAAGATGGATTATTAAAGACAAGGAACCAGAATCATTCGATGACTATAATGCTAAGGTAATTTTATTTCTTTATTGCATGAACCTTAAAATGGCTAAAGAACAAAAATAAATAGTAACATTAAGGTACATGTGGTGGTTTGAAAGGGACATAGTCCCCATAGACTCTCTTATTTTAAACACTTGGCCCACAGTTAGTAAGGATATACGGCAGAGTTATGGGAGCTTTAGGTGGTGGAGCTTTAGGAGGTGGAGCCTTGCAGAGGGAAATATGTTCCTGGGAAATGTGAGCTTTGACAGCCTTTCCCTATTCCTATTCTCCCTGTCTGCTTCCTGTGCATGAACGAAAATGTGGGCAGCAGGATTATAGCTGTTGCTGCCATGTAAAATGTAAGCAAGTAAAAACACTTTCTTCTTTAAGGTTCTTTGTTTGGGATATTTTACCACATCAACAAAAAAAAAACAATTAATGCAATAAGGAAAAGGGCTATCAAAATTATTTCTGCTTTCCAGGAAAACATGAAATGAATATTATAAAGCCACCATTAAACACAGTTTTTTCTAAACTTTTGAATTTATTTTGTTGAGCTCTAACATTTTTCTCTGCTCCCTTCCCTTTCTCTCCCTGCCCTTTCTTCCCTCTACTCTCTCCCTTGGTCCCCATGCTCTGAATTTACTCAGGAGATCTTGTCTTTTTCTACTTCCCATGTAGATTAGATCCATGTATGTCTCTTTTAGGGTTCTCATTATTGTCTAGGTTTTCTGGAATTGTGAATTATAGGCTGGTTTTCTTTGCTTTATGTCTAAAAGCCACTTATGAGTCATATGATGTTTGTCTTTCTGGGTTTAGTTACCTCACTCAATATGATGTTTTCTAGTTCTAACCAATAGCCTGCAAATCTCAAAATGTAATTTTTTTGAGTAATACTTAAGAATGTTTTGAATTTGTTGGGGTGATAACAAGATATATACCCTGCCTTTTTGCCCCCTTAGAATTTCTGGTATAAAATGTTTCAAAGAGATTAAGGAAAAGCTTGGTATTTATTATGGATGCAGGTTTTTCCAGGTATACTAATTTGTGTAAGATTGGATCTTTCATAAATCCACCCTTTATTAGGGAATATTATCCAAACAGAAATAGAATAATTTATTTTACTACTAATATTTAAAAATGTATTTAAGTTCCTAGAGCATGAGAGGTGAAATTTTGGCTACAACTACAGCAATGTTTTAAAAGCATGATACAATGAGTGTGTAGAGCAGGATTATAAAAATGTAATGTTGGAATCAACCAAATCTTTCAAAATGTATATTGAAATTGTGCTAATTTTTAGAATAACAAGAGGGAGTCCTCATTTTTTTTATTCCTGACAAAGTACATATATTTTGTGTTAATCATTTTAGA
Organism: Microtus pennsylvanicus; assembly: GCF_037038515.1. NCBI lineage: Eukaryota > Metazoa > Chordata > Mammalia > Rodentia > Cricetidae > Microtus > Microtus pennsylvanicus. The sequence continues at coordinate 181,433,206 of NC_134579.1, read as the reverse complement.
CACCTTGACATATTTCATTTTTTTCTTTTTTTTAATTTATTAATTATTTATTAAAGATTTCTGCCTCCTCCCTGCCACCGCCTCCAATTTCCATCCCCCTCCCCCGGTCAAGTCTCCCTCCCTCGTCAGCCCAAAGAGCAATCAGGGTTCCCTGCCCTGTGGGAAATCCAAGGACCACCCACCTCAAACCAGGTCTAGTAAGGTGAGCATCCAAACAGCCAGGGCTCCCACAAAGCTAGTACGTGCAGTAGGATCAAAAACATATTGCCTTTGTTCTTGAGTTCTCAGTAGTCCTCATTGTCCGCTATGTTCAGCGAGTCCGGTTTTATGCCATGCTTTTTCAAACCCGGGCCAGCTGGCCTTGAGGATTAACCTACCCGTGGACCCAGCAATACCACTCTTGGGAATATACCCAAGAGATGCCCTATCATACAACAAAAGTATTTGCTCAACTATGTTCATAGCAGCATTATTTGTAATAGCCAGAACCTGGAAACAACCTAGATGCCCTTCAATGGAAGAATGGATGAAGAAAGTATGGAATATATACATATTAGAGTACTACTCAGCAGTAAAAAACAATGACTTCTTGAATTTTGCATACAAATGGACAGAAATAGAAAACACTATTGCGAGTGAGGTAAACCAGACCCAAAAAGGGGAGCATGGGAATGGGATGTTCTCACTCATGTTTGGTTTCTAGCCATAAATAAAGGACATATTTCATTTTAAGGACTATACTAGCAGTGACTTAAACTGAAAGTGTGTTAGAGAAGATATGAGGTGAGCTGCAACCATATTCTTCTTGAATGAATACTAGATTATTGGTCTGAGGAGATGGAATTGTCTCCAGCCAGTTTAATTCCAGGGTGTGCAGAAGAAGCAGCTCTTCTCACAGGGTATAACCCAAACCAAAAGATTCAGGCAAAGGGCTGTGTGAACATGGGATATAAAAAATAATCACAGGGTTATTTTTATAATTGCCTTAAACTCTAGCAAACAGGTGAAACATCAAATGTTATAGACATGTGTATTTCAAATAAGAAAGTAACAGTATGGACCACTGATGGAGGTGGGTCTTGTATCTATCTGTTGCTTTCATTGGTTAATTAATAAAGAAACTGCTTGGCCTTTGATAGGACAGAAAATTAGGTAGGCGGAGTAGACAAAAAAGAATGCTGGGAGGAAGAAGGCAGTGAGCCAGATGCCATGCCTCGCCTCTCCAGGCAGTCGCCATAGCTCTCCTCTCCGAGATGGATGAAGGTTAGGATCCTTCCTGGTGGGCCACCACCTCGTGGTGCTACACAAATTGATGGAGGTGGGTTAATCAAGATGTGAGAGTTAGCCACTAAGAGGCTAGAGCTAACAGGCCAAGCAGTGTTTAAAAGAATACAGTTTCCATGTAATTATTCTGGGTAAAACTAGCCGTGTGGGAGCTGGGTGGGAACGCAGCCCACTGCTCCTACTACAGACCACATTTAAGCTTAACATACGATACTAAGAATTGGTGGCTAAATCAATATGCTTCTTCAAGTTTTAAACTTTTTTTAGTTTTTTCCACAAGAAACTACATAGGAAATATGTAGCGGGTAGGACACTCATTCACCCTATCACTTCCAGAATTCTAATTTGTTCTACTCCATTTTAGTCAATAAATTATGGTTACTCATAAATTACATTCTTTCCAAAATCTGACAATGGATTATATAAAAGTGTTTTTAAAGATTTCATTCTATTTATTTATTTATTTATTTACTTTTTTATGTAATATATCCTGATTACAGTTTCCCCCTCTTCTTTTCCTCCTGGTTCCTTTCCACCTCCTTTCTTATTCATATCCACCCCCTTTCTTTCTCCCATCAGAAAATAACAGGGTTCTAAGAGATAATAAAGCATAGCAAAATAAAATATAATATGATAAAAATGAAATCATCACATTCAAGTTGGAGAAGGCAAACCAACAGAAGGAAAAGAGTCCCAATAGAAAGCACAAATATCAGAAAGTCACTTGTTCACACATTCAAAAATCCAATAAAAACACTGAAAGGAAAGCCATAATTTTTACACAGAAGACCTGGTGCAGACCCATGCAGGTTCTATGCTTGCTGTTTCTGTCCCTGTGAGTTCATAAGAGCTTAGTTAGTTGATTTGTTCTGGTATTCTCCATAACCCTCTGATACTTATAGCTGCTTTCTCTACTTCAGGGTTTCCCAAGCTCCAAGGAGATGGATTTAATGGAGGCATCCCATTTAGAAATAAGTGTCGTAAGGTCTCCTTCTCTTTGTGTAATGACTGTCTAAGAGTCTCTGTGTTTCTTTGTTTCTATCTGTTACAGGAAGAAGCTTCTCTGATGAAGGCTGAATAAGGCATTGATCTATTCTTATAGAAGGATATCATTAGGAGTTATTTTATCACTACTGGTTTTTTTTGTTTGTTTGTTTGCTTGCTTGCTTGCTTGGGTTAAGACCAGTAGAATTTGATTTACCCTAGGTCTGCAGTCTGGTTCTTGGTCACCCAAAGTAGATTGGGTAGGGGTTCAGTCCCCTGCATTAAGTTTCCCTTAAGTCAAATTAGATTTGGGTTGGTTATTCCCAGAAGCTTGTGCCACCATTGTCCGACCCTATTTTGCAGGCAGGACAGATTGTAGATCAAAGGTTTTGTGGTAAGATTGATGTACACATTTCTATTTTGGTAGCCTACAGATTACCTTCTCATACAAAAGACACTAGGTCATAGGAGGTGAAGGTTCTTTGTAGGCACCAGCTTGACCTTTACAAGTTCAGTGAGTTGTGTCGGTGTTGTGTTCAGCAATGGGGCTTGCTGTAAAACATTTTAAAACCCACTGAAACTTCTTCAAGTAAAAAGAAATTGAGCGGTTGGCCTTCTTTTTATTTTCTTTGCTTTTGTCTCACACCTATCAACCCATCTTCTTCTAGAACATTAATGTGCTTTGCCAAGAGAGTGAAAAAGATTGTAAATATATCAAATTTGTTTTGTTTTAATGAATTTTGACATACTGAGGTAATGTTTTTAATTGGTTTAAAAACATGCATGATTCATGGATTGATTATTATTAATTCTATCAGAAAACTATATTAAAAATCATAGAAGATCTGACAGGAGCCACAGCATATATGTGGGTACAGACAGTAGAGGTGCTATCAAGTTCTTATTAGAGAACCTCAATGTATATCAAACAGATTACTTATGATAACTCTTTGCCATGCATGTTTCTGTATCCAAATTATACTGATTATTGAGAAAATATAACTTGTTAAATACCAATTTTGTTGCTTATAGAGAAATATCAAATGGTTTAGTAGACTCTAAGAAGCAGCAGATTTGCTGATTTAAGAAACTTAGCTCACTGTGAGGAGGAAGGATAGAGAAAAGTACTCTATAATGAGTTTCAGCAAGCTTTCAGCTTCCAACTCCCTCTATTAAATATCTCCTGGTTGGGAAACTTTTTTGTGTCCCCCCCAAAATTATCTTCTCTAACCATTTTCTAAACAGCCAAGATAAATTTAAGATAAACTAAAGAAAACCCTTACTCTGTATGACAATTACATATTATCCCGTCTCATTTATTCACTCAGTGGACACATTTGAACTCCTGCATTGTGTTAAGTATTAAAAGAAGGCATTAAGAAAAAGTTGCTATATATTCATGGAGGTAATGGAGAGCCAGACCAGAGAAAACAGACAAAAGAACATTTAAATAATGTACCAGCTCTTGCTGTGAAACAACAATAATGCAGAAAAAAGGGATGGAATACAAGAAGCAAATGGAAAATGGACAGTAATAATTAAACAGATTTGAATTACATGAGAAACTAATCTTGGTGAGGATTTGAACGGAGAAAGAATCCAGACCCGAGGATGGGGAGACAGATGTTCAGATTTAGAAGGTAACTGGATTGCACCTTGCACCATTATCAGGGCAAGAATGTATAGCTAGACATGTCATATAGCCAAGGAGAGAAGCTACTACTATTATGCCCTTAAACACAATAACTTCTAATGATTTAGCATTATACCCACAGATCAATGTATATCACCACATCCTTATAAAGGCGGCTTCCATGTTTTAATTTTTTCTATACTCTTTTTCTTCTCTATCTCTCAAGCCTACATACATTTTGTAAAACATCCTGTGACCCATTCAGAGGTTTATTTTGTCTGAATCTGTCTTTATTGCATATCTGTAATTATTTTTTGAACAAGAGTACCTTTTAAAAAATATTGGAACACTACTTGAACAATCACTTAAGCATATTGTTTTGATGAAAAATTGAAAAAAAGAACATGAAGTTTAGGAGCAGATGTGGCAAGAATTTGATGGGTAAATATCATAAAAATGTACAGAATCCTTAAAAAGGAAATAAAGGTGTAAACAAAATTTTCCTTCTCCTAGGATATCCTTTCAATTTTTTATTCTCAAATGGGCTGATTATTGAGGAGGGCCCTTTTTTTGCAATCATGGCAAAAAGTAAATCAATTTATTAAAGTATGTAGGGTCTCAGGTTATCCAGACAGGTGTAAAGCTCAAAATTTAACTCAAGATGAATCACATGGGCATTTGATGTGAACTTTCTCAGTGTGAGAATCTTAAGTCAGAGTCAGTTTCTCCTCAGTGTTGAACACTCAGGATATACACACTCAGGAACAATCAAAGATAATTGTTTCTACCATATCAGTCAGAGAAATCGTACTGGCCAAGGAAGAGAAAGAACCAAGAAAGCCACTAAGATTTGCTCAGTAGACTTTGTGTAGTCATTTTTCATTTCTCTAAGTCCACATAAATAGGTAAATGGGCTTATCTTTTGGCCTTAATTAATTCAGTTCACATAATCTCCTGCAGACATTGAGAAAATATATATTTTGATATAACTTATAATCAAAAACCTAATAGTACTTTTTATTTTTTGTTCTTTTTAATTGAAAATAGCTCTTTTTTCATATTTTTATTACAGTTTCTCCTTTTTCTAATCCCTAAGCTCCTCAAAACCTCTCCTACACTCTGGATCCACTCCCTTTCTGTCTCTCATTAGAAAGGCACAGGGTTCTAAGAGATAGCAACCAAATACAAAAAAAGTAAAATATAACAAAATGAACCAAAAATTACAAGTTATATAAAGTATTTAAGTTGGACACAGCAACTCAACAGAAAGAGAAGAGTCCCAAGAGCATGCTCAAAAGTCAGAGACCCACTCCTTATTATAGGAGTCCCATAAACATAGTAAGCTAATAGCTATAATATATGTGCAGAAGACCTAGTATGGGCCTATTAAGCCCTGATTTGCTGCACCAGTCTCTGTGAGCTATATGTGCCTTGCTTAGTTGATTCAGAAGGTCTTGTTCCCCTGGTGTCCTCCATCCCCTCTGACTCTTACAATCTTTATGCCTCCTCTTCCACAGGATTCCCTGAGTTCTGAGAGAAATATTTTAATGGAGAGAAATCTCCAATTTACAACCTTTTTCTGCCTCTTTGTGGATCTCCACACCTGTTCCCATCCGCTACTGAGGGAAGCCTCACTAGTGATGTCTGAATAAGACAGTGAATATGACTATAGCAGAATATCATTGAGAATTATTTTATTGATTTTTTTCCAGTTTGTTTTGCCCCATGTATCTGGGCTATCTAGTCTCTGGTCTTTGGTTATTGAAACAGTTTTAGTTATGGACTCCTTCTCATGGAGTGTGCCTTAAGTCAAATCAGACATTGATGAGCTACTCCCACAAGTTACTTTATTGGTGCAAATTTAAGGCCAATTTTGTTATATGTATATTTCTGATCTTGAATAAGGTATTGTGTTTGTGCAGTTCATTTAAAAATATAATGCATAATAAGAAATACAGGTTAATAGATAGTCATCTATCATAGTCAAGTATGTAGTCATGTTAGGTTTTCTAGATATACAGAGATATATTTCAGTTAGATGATCTTCAAACATTTCAAAGACCTACAAAATAAAGCTTTTAAAATGTTTTAAAAACTTAGGAGTTTTCATGACAATGAGAGACACCTGATCCCGGCAGTACCAATCTACTTCAAGAGAATGATGGCCATCAAAGAGTCTCCTTATGGAGTTTGTTAGCCATTTGGGCAACAAACTGATCTTGCCTGGACTGATAGTCAAGCAGGACCCACAGGAAAATGACTGCTGAACTTGCCAAAGAAAGCAAGACAGTCCTTCAGGGTTCTTGCTACATGAAAGAGTCTGTCAGACATTATGCAGGACAGAGAAGAAAGCAACTGATAAACTTTGCCATTTACAGAAGAACAGATCTTCAAATTTCCTGCTTCATAGAAAAGTCTGCCAGATACTGTGGGAGAGTAGGCTGAAGATGGAAACCCCAATGTTACTGAAGCACTTTGGGTGACTGTTTAGGCAACAAGATGTCTCTGTCAATTTTAGAGATTTGGAAGCTTCTTACAATGCACTTCTTGTTTACTTAGGTAATATTATATATCCTTCTGGGGTCTTTGATAGAGTTTAATAATAGATAGTTATAATTATAGCTTTTCTTAGTTATTATAAAAGAGACATGAAAATTGTAACTGTAATTCTTGCTTGACGCCTCTTTTGCTATATGTAATTTTACTATGCTAAAGTTAAAACCTTCCTTTATATTTTGACAGAAAAGGGGAGGTAATGTGGGATTTTCCTCTGTATGCTGTAAATATGTTGTATTACCATTGGTTAATAAAGAATCTGCTTTAGGCCTATGGAAGCACAGAATAGGGCAAGGTGGGAATCCCAAACATATAGAAGAGAAAAGAAGGCAGAGTCAGAGAGACAACATGCAAAAACCAGAGTAGACAGATGTCCAGGAACCTTACCAGTAAACCACAAGCCTCATGGTAAAATACAAAATAATAGAAATGGATTAATATAATATGTAAGAGTTAGTTACCAAGAAGCCTAAGCTAATAGGCCAAGCAATGTTGTATTAAAAAGGATTCTGCTGAGTATTTCATTTCTGAGCATCCAGGAATGAACGAGAGGTTGTCACCAACAAAAGATTAAGCAACAAAATAAAAATTGCAACTATTTCTATAACAACAACAAAAAAGATATGCTGGACTTTTCTACTTTTAGTTGCTCTTCTATTTAACAAAGCTAAATTTGTTTAATTATATTTACTAAGACAAGGGCTTGATTTTCTCATTATACAAAAAATTTACCAGGAAAAAAACCCATAGAAAAGACCTTACAAATATAAATTCCTCAACTCACTCATTTTATTCTTAAGGTAACACTTAGTGTTTCGATTTTGTTATTATAGTTCATTGTATAGAATGTAAAATGTAATAATTTAAGTCAACCATGAATTTGTAGTTGTGACAGGGAGCCTATTACTTGTCACTTTTAATGTGCATTAAGCCTCATTTATTTGATAACCAATTAGAAAACTTAAAAAGAATAATAAGGCTGGTGATTTGGCCCAATTATAGATGTTGGGCATAGTTTCTAAAACATCCTGAATTTAATTATTTTAAAAGGAATTGACCTCTTGTAATACCAATATTTTTAACTTAATCAAGATGTTTTTCTGTTAGATTTAAGAGGAATCTACTTTTAGAAATAAGTAAACAAGTTGTGAGCAAATATTAGAAATTCATATACATATGTATATATGTATTAAGTAATGTTTGACCCTGTGGGTACACAGTGATGTCCATGATAATCTCTACCAAAATTATATATGCATGAGTACATATATTACATATCTACTTAGTTAGTTCTAAAGAATATATTGATATATTGAACATAAGAACAAACAATGTCAAAAATATATAAAATTATGATTAATAGTATAGTGAATTTCATAAAATAGCTTCAGATATGTGCATATATTCGACACTTAAACCTTTAAATATTCTTATAGCTAAAACAGAGATTTTGACAACCTTGAAGATAGTTTAAATAATAATATTCTGGAATATAACTGACTTTCAATAAAATTTTAATTTAAAATATTTTGGTAACTTCATATTCAAATACTACCTCTGTGTCATTTCTATCCCCTCTTCTTCCTTAATTCTTTCTATTTCTATTTGTCTTTCTTGAAAATTTTTGACCTACTTCTTTTGTATATACACCTTATGGCCATTGCTAATCACTTAGAATTTGACATTCAATGAATGTGAGAGTGAATTCAGAGGAAATTGATTATTCCTTTGCCAGCAGTCATTGAACACTTATAGCTCTTCATCTATGGGCAGGATCTTGTAGAATGCTCTTTGTCCATGTTTGCTTGTCAACTGGTCATTTCTTTATGCTAATGCCTTACATAATTTTATTAACATTATTGAGGGATATTATTTTTATACATTTGACAAACTATTTAGTAGAACACTACTGTTTATATTACTGCTTTAATTTCTTTCTAAAACAAGGTGCTTGAATTATAGGCAATTTCATAACAACTGAAGACCTTTAAATATAAATCGATTAGCACACAGCAATATCTATAATATGCATATTATTTAAAAACTGTATGTGATATATGTAACTCCTGACATGTAAAATTTAAAAAGTAATGAAAGTTAGCAAACCATGTTATTTTACAAACTAGCACTTTTCACATATATTTGTCTTCAACATAGAATACATGAAATTTACATATTCCATATAGAATTAAAAAAGTTTCCCTTCAAAATTCAGCAGGCACACAATCATATCCCTGCATTGTTTTATAATTATTAAAAGCTATTAAATAAGGGGCCATGGAAATTGCTCAACAGGTAAAGGAACGTGGTTTCTCAGCTTAGGAGCTGAGTTCAATCTCCATAGACCCCATGACAGAAAAAGAAAACTGATTCCCACAAGTTGTCCTCTGACCTTCATAAGTGTGTTGTGTTTTTTGGACAACCCTATAAACACAAATAGAGAAATAAAAATTAAAAAAATTAATCTAAAATAAAGTTAAATAATCTCTTGTAGTGTTAATACCCAGAAATGCCACACCCTTGCTAGAAATCTTCATGATGAATATGAAGACACTTTCACTGGTCAGCTGCATGTGACTGTTTGCAATGATGGATCTCTCCATTGCCCTAGTAGATTTACAGATTTGTGACCAGTATATACACCAATTCTGATTTGACTGACATCAAATGATATAATATTCTATTTTATTATCAAAATTTTTGAACGTTCAATTTGGGAAAAGATGACTAGCTAGACAGATACTAATTAGATTTTTGCTTCCAATTTCAGCTCAGATTCAATTGTAATGACAAGTAATTTGACGCTGAGGCAGAATAAATGCTTGGTTTCCCTGTGATGCCACATGAGCTGGGGCTTCTAAAATAAAGAGGAAATATTTAACAGTCTATATCTATCGCCACATGCATTTTGAGAAACATTACAATGTGGTATTTTGTGAGCTCAAAAAATGAATTACAATAATTAAATAAAAATCAATGGGTCTGGGTCAGGGATTAGGTCAGTTTATAAATTGCTTCATGCCCAAACCTGATGACCTGGGTTCTATTTGCAGCACCCATAGAAAAGTAAACAACAACAATGACAACAACTGTGGCATTATTAGCAATCCTGGCACTGAAAAAGGAGGTAGAGAGAGACCATCCTTGAGGTTCACTGGTTACCTACGCTAGGTTACTTGGTTATCTTCAGATCCAGAGACATACCTTTTTTCATAAAGTAAGGTGAATGGGTGTGGAGAATAATACTTGAGAGAGATACATGGTCTGCATAAGCATACATATTCATGTTAACTTACACATATGTATACACATGAACTCAAACATACAAGCACATCTTAAACTCAATTTTATGACACTTACTGGGTTCAAACTGCACACTCATTAATTAGGCAAACTATAAAAAATTTGAGATGTAATTTTTTGCTTAATAAAAAGTAAAATCAAAACCAACAGAGAGCCTCCATTTTCTTGTTTCACAATGACCTTGGGGTTATATAACTTTTCACAGCATGGCATACTTAAAACTTTAAAAAGCATATACAAAATGTTCAAGTTAAGTAGATTTACAAGCTCCAACACTTTGACAAGAATTTAACATCTGTCACAAGAGGCAGACATTTGAATAAAGAGAAAAATACTTTCTAAATAACTGTAATTACTCATATATGCATGTGCCTTTAGGGGAAGTATGCTTCATTATTATTACTCTTGTCCTTTGCCATCATAAAATACTTGCTTTCTTTTGTGGGAAACATGAGAAACCAGCTTTTGACAGACTTGACATCACAAACAAGTATAGTAAGCTGATTTTTTTTTTTTCTGACAGAGAAAATCTGTGTGGTATGATATGGTTATATCACCTACTTTCCTTGAAGAATGGTGGACCCCATGGTTCTCTTTAGGTTCATCATTATGCCAAAGGGATACCCAACATACTTCTTATGAATAAACAGGCAAAGGCTCCTTTACTCTAGGTTCTTATTTTCCATAAAATAAGATATAAGTACAGCAAGAAATGGCTTAAAAAGTAAATTCACAAACAGAAACTGTTAAACTCAGGTACCGAATGCTTTATAGAAATTTTGTAACCATAGAAAATGCTATTTTCCCAAACTTCCTTATGTTTTACAAGTATGTTTTTTTCACATTAGTTTCTTTTTGTGCATTAATAGGAATTATAAAAGGATATAATATACTCCTCAGTGGTAATTAAGCTGTCAAAGTATATCCAAAAATTCTATTCACTCCAGATAACCTCAGGGTTTATTGGTTACACTTGCATTACTTTATTTCCAGTTAATTTCATATTAACCTAGTATTTGTATCAATGGAGTGAAATGTGGTTATATGGATAAAAAATGACCCTCTTAAGCTCAGGTATCTGAATGCTTGATTCCCAGTTGAGAAGGATTAGGAGGGGTGTCTTTGCTGGAGGAGGTACATTGCTAGAGGTGGACTTTGAAATTTAAAAATGCTATGCCTGTTCTATTTCTCTCTCTGCCTGATGCCTATGGATGAGGATGTAGCTCTTATCTCGTCTCCAGCATCATTCCTGACTGCCTGCTGTTTTGCTATCCACCATGATGATAATGACAACCATTCTGAAACTATAAAGAAAGCCCATTCTTGTGATATTTTGGCAAAGAATATGGCCTCTTTTTGACCTACATATTTGCTGAAGACTACCTTGAAGTGTTTTGGATTAATGGCATTTGTAGGGGAAATTTCAAGACAGCCTAGGTTTGAAAAAGTCACATTGTTATTATCAATCAAAACAAAGATTAGAAAAAGTCGGCAACTTCAGTCATCTAATTCTGCCTTAAGAGCCAACGTTACAGAAAAAAAAAGGGTTATGCAATCTTCCTCTGTGGTTAAAGAAAACCACTGAGACCAGGTATGTAACAGCACAGAACCTTAGACCCTGCATGATAGCTCAGAGAGGGCATTGCATCAAGCTGTGAAGGTGAAGTCTGGTTTGCATTGGAGACTCCCAAGATGATAGAGGTACCCAGAGCCATGGGGCACCTGGAGAGTTTCTAAAAAGTTGTGGAAAAGCCAGGCCAGGAGAGAGAAGTACATTGTAGTCAGTAATGCTGGAAGAAGTTGGAGACGGGAGGAACACTTCAGAATAAGACATGGAGATATAGAATTTGGGTTTTTGTCGGCTGGGATTCAGGATTACCTCTGTCCAGTATATCACCATGCTCCCTTTTCTCCTTTTAGAAATATAAAGTATATTAAGTGCTATTGGGTGCTGGAAGTCTGTGCTTTGGTTTTCTATTTTTATTACATAGAAGATTACAGTTAAAGGAGTGTCTTGAGTCTTAGAAGAGACTTTGAACTTTCTACTATTAAATAATGTTGAGACTTTGATACCCAATGGAAACTTTTGAAGTTGGACTGAATGCATTTTGCATTTTGATATGGCAACAAGACTGTGGGGGCCGGGGATTAGAACAGAGTAGTTACTAAGACAATTGGCGTGAAGAGTTAGTTGAAAACACTGAAATAGGAAAACAAAATACCTATTAATCTTAAGTATTTTATACTCCCTACAGGTTTTGTTACCATAAGAAAGTGCTATTTCACTAAATTCTTTTACGATCTACAAGTATGTTTCTCACATAAGTTACTTTGTGCATATTACTAGAAATTATCAAAGGACATCATATTCTCCTCTATGGAAACTAAGCTGTCAGAAATATATCCAAAAAATCTATTTACTCTGAGGTCACTCACAACAGTGGGGTTTATGACACTTATATTAACCTACCAATTGTATCAATGGAGACTAGTGTCCTTTCCCTTCAGTATTAAAGCTTCTTGTAACTAATGATATTTTTCATTCTTTATTATTTAAACGACCTGGTTTCCCTTTCATCTTTGCCCATAGGTTCCACCTATAATTCTTTAATCATCTTTCTTCTGGTCTTTAACTATCCTGAAGTATCACTAAATTTCAAGATAATAGATCCTCAAAGAACTATACTATATACAACAGTATTACTGATGAAAATATTTTTATTTGATTAAATAAAAACTACATGGGAAAAATCTTGCATTTTTTACATTCACAATGAAAGTGTGGTATAGTGAAGAAATTATCAGTGAGTTATTCTTGAAGCCCTTTGAAAAAACTTGATTTTCTAAGAATCTTTTCGTATGGACAATTTTTAAAATTTATTTTAAAATCTATGGTGAATAACATAAAAATATGATTTCACTCAAGTGAACACATTCTAAACTCAAAACTAAAAATTCTGAGTGGCATTTTTAGGTCCAAAGCAGCGCCCAAAAGTGGCAGTGTTTGTGACAATGCTCTGAATAATTTTGGCTAGGAGAATGGAAGAAATATTACTAGGTGAAAAGAGGCTTAATAGAGGGTTTTTGTTTACCAAAACCTTCCTTAATCTGTCCCAAAAGTAAGCTACCTCTGACAGAGGCAACCAACTCCCAGTCAATGTGAATAGCCTATTTTAGTTCCTGTAGAATGTCATAAAAGCGCTTGCTTTTTTGTCATTACGCACTCACTCTGCCCCCTTCTTGACACAAATAGTTTACTTTCAAATGATGATACATGCCTGTCCTTACAGGAAATAAGATGAATCATCTGCCTACTTTTGTACGTGAATTTCATCCTTAATTTCTAACTTATTCTAAATTATACACATTAATAAGTTTTCATCAATAACCATGTGACACTGAAGCAATAGCATTCCCATATTAATCTTACAACATGGAAGAGTGCAATGCATTTAATATATAAATATAATTGATTAACATTTTAGGAAACAGCTTATTAGTACAAGAAGAATCAAGGAATTATGATATTCTAAACTAGAGAGAATTCTACTACCATGGGGAGTCAATGAGTAAATGTATTCACACTAGATTACTTTGCCTAAGATGACTTCACGCTTGAGAAACTATTAACCTGTTTGTTGAAACAAAAGTAATTTGCTACAAATATACCATATTACTAAAATCACTAAACATAATGCCCATGGAATTAACTGACTTGCTGACTACTGAAAATTGTGTAAATACTTCATTTAATATCAAATTTTCCTAATCCCCTCAAAATCTATTTTAAAATAAATTTAGATATATTTTATGTTTATTTTCCAAAAGTGTCCCAAGAAAGTATGAATTTATGTTAAAATGTAAATCTCAGACTATATCTATAAAATATGCCCTTTGACCTTCTGTTTGCTTATTTTGTACCATTTGTGTCACTGCAACCCAATGATTTTAATAGTCTAAAGCAAGCACGGAAATTTAAAAGAACAATATCATTTGGCTCTCATACTCATGTGATGAAATAATAGCTATTTCCTTCAAAGGGCAGTCACAATTATTTTAAGTTGAAACTTTAAATTCAAGTGGCCAAACTAACAAGCAATTTGTTAAAATTCTAAATCAGAGATGGTGTTACATAATAACTTTTTCAAAGAGTAATTTGATCTCATACTCTAAAACAATGGAAATTTTATTTACTCTTATGAAATGCCTATGGAAAAGCAAAGAATAACATAAAAATGAGACAAAATTTCATTGTAAGTTTAAGATTTGGGGTAGTTCAGAATAATTTATTATACCAGCACATGCACAAATACCCTGTTGTAAAAGCTTCCTCCTAAATCTAAAACTTGTACATATGACAGCTGAAGATCAAGGTGATAGAATTCCATTGGTATTAAGGAATCCACTAGTTAGTTTCCTGACTGCCTGGCATCTCAGACCCAAAATATTCACAGAGAAACCATATTATTTAAATCACTGCTTATCTAATTACTTAAACACATTGCTAGCTACCTCTTTCATCTAGAACTAACCCATATTTATTATTTTATATTTTACCACTAGGCTCATGGCCTACCTGCATGTTTTAAGCACGTCTGTCTCAGGCAGCTGCTCCATGGATTCTCCTTAACTCCTCCTTCTTTCTCTCAGCATTCAGTTTAATTTTCCCCGCCTATCTCTATTCCCTTCACAGGTTCAAGACAGTATCTTTATTAACTAATCGTATTCACAGCATTCATACAGGAATCCCACACCACCTCTCCTTTTCTGTTTAAATAAAAAGGAAGGTTTTAACTTTAACATAGTAAGATTACATATAACAAAACAGGTATCAATAGCTACAGTTACAATATTTATATCTACTTTATATTTTATCATAACTAAGGAAATCTATAACTATATATTCTTCACCTCCTTCAAAGACACCAGATGGATATAATATTAGCTAAGTAAACAGGAAGTGTGTTGTTAGCAACTTCCAAAACTCTAGAAATGACATAGATGTCTTGTTGCCTGGACAGTCACCCAAAGTTCTTCTGTACAACTGAGGCATCCCCATCCTCATCCCTCCAACAAATTGGCGCCAATGTGAGCAACTAAAATCCACTTAAATCCTGAGAGTGTTTGGGAAGGAATTCTAGGCAATAAAACAAACAAACAAACAAACAAAAAAGAACAGAGTTAAGCACAGCTTAATTCTGTGGCTCATTTAAGAGAGGTTTTCCTGATTCAGTGGTAGAAGAAAAAAAAAAGTTGCACCAGTTTGAAATGCTGGCTTTTTGGGTCGTGCTTCCAGAATAACCAACCTATGGCTCTTTTCAGTAGGCTGAGCATTTAAATGAAGTTTGTGAACAAAGTGCATAACTTGCTTAAAGGCAACATAGACTAGCTGTGTGCCTAAAAATGGGGCTGTGAACACGCCACTCAGAGGCAGCAAATGGCTCCACTATGCTGGTCTGGGTGGGGCAAGCAAGCAGTTCAAAGTTACCCCTAGCAATGATGCAGCATAGGTTTTAAAAAAGCACTTAACATTTTAATAAGCTGTTGTGGTCAGAAAATAATTATAAATACACAATAAAGACAAATGCAGATGGAAAAGACCTCTAAATGAGTCACAATGTTGGATAAATGTATGAAGGCTTGGAAGAAAGAAGAAAATGAGTATAGAGAGTTATGAAAGGAAGTATATGGTTTATAAAAAAAACAGACTTTAAAGAGACAGAAATCAGACAATCAATGATTAAAGGAGTAGAAGAAGTAATAGAGTAATAGAAATAAGACAAGTAAAGATAGATTGTGTGCAGAGAGTCTGGATTATGTATATTATTGTGTTTTCTTTGAAACCTTGACTGTGAAGGAGCTAAGTACAGAGAGACGTTTCATTGTACAGGCTGCTAAGATAAACCAGCATATATGTACTAAAGGTATCAAAATTTGAGTCTATGATATCTTGCTTTGGAAACAAGGTTCTTCTTTTGTTTCCACAGGGGATGAGAACCTGTTGAATCTTCCCAAACTGATGTGGCTTCATAGACTAAGACCCCCTGAAAGGTAGCTTTAAATACTCCTCAAAAATTACTTTGCCCAATAAACAACAAGACACAGTTTGGAGAAGAACTATGCCCATTTTCCAAATATTGTTTGTAAATGTTTCTTTACATTTAAAGGGAGAGATGCTATAGAGAATTGCATGGGTATGAATCCTGATTTGTTGTTACAAATTTAAGATCAATTTTGTTAAAATATGTATATATATATTTCTGCTCTTGATTAAGGTTTTGTGATTGTGAATCTCATTGTAAAATGTAATGTATTATTAAGAAATATAGGGAAATAGAGAGTCATCTTTAATAGTCAAGTTTATAGTCATGTTAGTTAGATTTTCTAGATGTTCAGAGAGGTATTTCTTTAAATCTTTCAAAGACTACAGATTATGGAATTTTAAATGGTCTAAGAATTTAGGACTTTTCATGACAATCATACACATCTTCTCCTTGCAGCATCAATCTACTTCAAAAGGAAGATAGGCATCGAAGAGGCCCCTTATGGAGTTTGTTAGCCATTTAGGCAAGAAACTGCTCTTGGCTGGACTGCTTTATGATATGCTGTGTGAGATGGATATGCAGGACCCACAGAGAAATAACTACTGAACTTGCCTAAAGGTGAGATGGCCCTCTAGGGTTTCTGCCACACAAAAGAGTCTGTCAGACATTATGCAGGACAAAAAAAAAAAAAAATGACTGACAAACTGCCAATATATATGGAACTGTCTTCAAATTTTTTTGCTTCATGGAACAGTCTCATGAATAAAATGGGTCTATAGGTTGAAGATAGATGCTCCAATGTTACAGAAAAACTTTGGGTGACTGTCTACATAATAAGATGTCTCTGTCAATTCTAGAGTTTTGGAAGTTGCTTACAACACATTTCCTATTTACTTAGGTAATATATCCATCTGGAGTCCTTGATGGAGTTGAAGAATTTATAGTTATTGTTTTCCTTGTTATGATAAAAGATAAAGTACATATAAATATTGTAACTGTAATTCTAGCTTGATAACTGTTTTGTTATATGTAATTTTCGTATGTTAAAGTTAAAGCCTTCCCCTTTTTTTTTTTTTTTTTTTTTTGATTTTTCGAGACAGGGTTTCTCTGTAACTTTTTGGTTCCTGTCCTGGAACTGGAACTAGCTCTTGTAGCCAAGGCTGGCCTCAAATTTACAGAGATCCGCCTGCCTCTGCCTCCTGAGTTCTGGGATTAAAGGCGTGTGCAACCCTGCCCTGCTCTTCCTTTTTATTTAAACAGAAAATGGGAGGTGATGTGGGATTTCCCTCTGTATGCTAGATTACCATTAATGAACAAATAGTCTGATTTGGACCTATAGTAGGGCAGAACAGAGCTAGGTTTGAAAAACTAAACTGAATGCTGGGAGGAAGAAGGTGGAGTTGGAGAGAAAACATGTAGCCCCACTGGAGAGAGACATCAGAACTTTAACAAGTAAGATATTGCCACACAGTGATACACAGATTAATGGAGATGGGTTCAATTAATATGTAAGAGTTAGCCAATAAGAAGCTAGAGCTAACGGGCCAAGAAGTGATTTAATTAATATAGTTTTTGTGTGATTATTTCAGATCTGAGCTGCTGAGCAATCGGGAAAACAAACAAACAACCTCCTTACAACAAATTCCTGTCCTCTTACCAGATC
Organism: Microtus pennsylvanicus; assembly: GCF_037038515.1. Classification (NCBI taxonomy): domain Eukaryota; kingdom Metazoa; phylum Chordata; class Mammalia; order Rodentia; family Cricetidae; genus Microtus; species Microtus pennsylvanicus. The sequence goes on along the minus strand of NC_134579.1, from coordinate 181,415,739 downwards.
ATTGAATATCTCCCCATACTAAATTAAAAAGCAAACATGGTGACTTTTGTCTATAATCTCAGTATTTGGGGGGCTGAAACAGCAAGATTAAAGTGTATATTATTTACTATGATTCCAGGACTGCCTGGACGTGAGACATCTGTCATAAGTCCAAAATCATGGACCACCAGTAGTTCCACAAGATGACAGCAAAAAACCTACCCCAAGAAGTGACCCTCTCACCTCCACACCCATACTAGCGTGTACACATGTGTGCACACTTGCACATGTGTCTGCTCACACAAATACACACAAAGACACACAGAAATTGTAACTGTTTTTTAAAAGATCAAGCAAATAAACAAAGTCAACTTATTCCAAAAAATATTTTTTGTAGTCAATTAAACTTGACTATTCCAGTGCCTGGGATATTTGCAAAGTATATATATATATATATATATATATATATATATATATATATATATATATATGAACAGACATAACCATATAAATGTGTTCCAAGTTCCAGTTTTACATATATTATGTATGCATAATGATTCATATATTTTATAGTTTAATACAAATGATTTATATATTTAATGTTGGAAATAAAATATTGCCCAAATAAAGATATTTGAAAAGGATCTTGAATGTTTTTTAACTTGGAGTATTCTTTTTGTAGCCTCTTGATAGATTAAGTGGAGAAAGTGCACTTGGGGGCTATTAGGATTAGTTTGAACATGAGTGGCCTCTGGGCTGTATTGTTGATGTTAGCATTTGATGTGGAAAAAAAAGAGATTACAGTGTACATGAAGCACTTTTTCTTACCCTCCAACTCTGTACCATTCTCAGTACAAATCAACCCCTTTGTGTCAGTACATTTCCCAATAGAAATTTTATCTTGAAGGAAGGCTTTCTCCCTGATCATGCTTTAATAGGATATGCACACTAGGATTGCTAAGATTTATTGCTTTCTTTCCCCATCCCTTCCCCAGTAAATAAGTCTTATTGTCTAAGAATAAGCAGCATTGCCAACTCCCAAATCCCAAAGATGGGTTTGAAAAAGAGAAGTAAGTGAGGAATAGGGGAGACAAATACCAGCAGGCCAAAGGACACTGAACAGTTTACTCCCATTGGCAAGGTTATGATTTAGTATGTGCAGTCTTAGATGGAGGCTACTAAAATTCTCACAATTATAGTATTTGCATTTTCTTCAATAAACATAAATTTGTATTGTATGGTGGCTGTCTCCAAGGAGCAAGACCACAGTGGACCAAAATTTTTAATCTTAATATAGTTTTGATCCTGGAGTCCTGGCTACTAGAATTTTAAAAAATATATATATTGTTTTTCATTAAGGCAACCATCTATAGTATTTTTGCCCTTAGTTTATTTTTCTTTACTTATTTCTAAAATCTCTGAAGTTCTGCAATTATTTGAGTTAGTCACATAACTTTAATTAATAGTTGCTCTTCACTCCTTGACTATCCAGTCAAAAACAGCACTTGGGATTCAGTTCTAAGAGTCTTCAAAAGAGCATTAAGTCCCCTTGACTAATGAAGAACATGTAGGGGGAGTGGTAAAAGACACCTTGCAAAACAACACTATTATGGGGAGCATAATAAATTGTTGATATAGGAATTTTGGTACTCAGAAATTTGATTAACTACAAATGCATGAAGAATATGTAAATGTGGACACATGTGGATCATCTGCATTACTGATTATATCTATTTTCAGTGATTAGTCTCCCAATAAAATGATAGGCATGTTGTATATTTTAATATAAAACAGTAAACGTTTAAAAACAGATGAAATAGTTGAAGGTGATACCTCACAACTGTAATCTTGGTATTATAGAAGGCAGAGACATGAGTATCACCCATCAATCTGAGACCAGGATGAGTGACATAGTGAGACTGTCTCAAAAAAAAAAAAACCACCAGCAACAAAATAAATAAAATATGATCAGTTTATTTGTTTAATTTTCATTTATATTAAAAAGATTTCTATAAACAATCTGAGAAGATAGAAATTTTCTCAGAAAGCTTCTTATCTTTGTAGTTTTAATTTAAGATTTTACCAGAGCCACTTAATAATTGTGTTTACAATAATTCATACAACACATAATCAAGAAAATAATAATAATAATAATATGTAAATTTTATTTTTAAGTTCATCCACTCGGTTGTCAGTGATCTTGAACCTTCTGAGATGTCATCTGTGAAATCATGGTTTATAAATTCAAAAATGTGTCTGCAGGTTAATATAAAATACATTCATCAATCTTTCAAGATAATACCTGTTTCAAGATTACTGCTATATGTTAAGCATTCAGTAGGCATGCCGCAATCCATATAAACATTAAAATTAGGTACAGAGTATGGGATGAGTAGGGAGCAAAAGGACTAAGGGTGGGGATACAAAGAGGGACAACTAACACTAAAGGCTGTTTGAGGAGTCATATGAAAACCTATTTCTGTAGAAGCTTCTTAAAATATGTGCATACATGAACTATAACTGAAATCCTCAAATTACAAAAGAGGGCAATGTTTAATTGAGCCATTGGGCAAATGGTCCCCATAGAAACCCGCAAACATGTCAGACTATTGTCAAAGTTATGGGTAACTCTCCACAAGCTGAAGGGAAGGCCCTATCGTTGAAGACAGCATTGACATATCTTAATGAACACAGAGAGGTCAAGCAGGACTCTTAATAGAGGCTTTGCCCATGCTGACTAGTGTTCATAGTATTGGAAGATAATCTGTAATCTATCAAAGATACAAAGATATAACCATCAACCTAGCTATAATACTGTGACCTACAATGATGACAAGCCTGCATGATAAGCTGGTGCAATCGTGGTACAAGGCTAGTAGGAGCAACCATCTACTCTCTGATTGGATTGAATGTCCACTCAATTAGATAGAACCCAAGTCTGACACTCCTAGGATGGTCAAGAGCTTGAGATTAGATAGGCCTTGGGCCCAAGGGAAAACCAAATACTATTATTCTGCTAAAGAAACAAAGCAATAAAATAACTCCTAACTGTTCTGTTACTCTGATTGATCAATCCCTTGCTCAGTCATCATCAGAGAAGTTTCCTTTTGCCATTGTTTGGAACAAATACAAAGACCCACAAAAGGAAAATATGCACAGAATGAAAGACTGGAATATTTAATTCTAAATAACTTCATAAAAACCCTCCCTTCAGGACACAAAGAGCTAAGTCGAAGATGAGGCAGAAAGAATAAAAGAACAAGAGGGGATGGGTGACACCAAGGAAAGAGTGCCTTCCAGATACAACAGCACTGGTGAACATATGCACAGAGCCTGCACAAGTTCATGCTAGACAGTGTCCTAGTCCTGAGTTGGGAAAGTGGACATGGTCTCCACTCCCAAACCAACAAGTGCTCTCATATCAACATCCAGTTACAACAGAAATACTGGTTTTCTTCTATTCTTGGTAGTCTCACTAAGTATACTAGCCACATTTACTGGTAGACCCCATGCTCAACAGTACATGACCAACAACAACTACAACAAAAACCCTCATTGCTAGTTTTGCATACGTTTTAAATCATATTGGTTTTTGGGGCATTTAGTATTACTGGTCTTTTTGGTAGTACATTTTTATAGTTTCCAAGTTTTTATTGTGAATATGTGTGTTTGTGTTTCTTATACTTGTTTTCTTTCTTTTTTTTGTTTGACCATTTTGTTTGTTTTCTAAAGAGATACAGAAAAAGAAAGAGTGCAAAATTTGGTGGGTGGAAGGGTGGGGAGGATCTGGGAAGAATTGCAGTAGATAAAATGCTGATCAGAATATATTGTATTTATTTTCTTCAATAAAAATGTTTTTACAAAAGAAAGCAACCATGGCATTTAGAAGACTATACTTAACATTATTAGAAACTACCATACTGTTGCCCTAATCAGCTACACTACAAAAGAAAAAAAATTAAGAAAGAAATTACAATAAGATTTTCATTTATAAATCATATCAGTCAAAAATAATATATTAATCACAAAACCGAGAAACAAAACCAGAAAATGGTTATTTGCTTAACTTTCTGATATGATCTACAAATTACTTGATTTATACCTTAGTTATCAAGATAGATTGGATACAAATATATTTATTTATACTGGGAGAAAATAACCTCCTGTTTACCTAGGAGACAAAGCAGTTTCTGTTGATGGATTCTCCATTTCATACACCAAAAACATTGTTGTTGGAAGTTATTGCTTTAGTCTGATCACCACTTTTTCTCATGTGTAACACTATTGCCTAAGTTCTTTCCATCCACTTACCCCTTCCTTTATTCCATTCTTCATTAAGTAGTTGGGTGTTCTTTGAGTCTGTATTTATTTTGAATATGCATTTTCCTTTTATGTATATGTGTGTGTGTCAGAATGTAGTATGTACAGCATGTGTGCATGAGCCTAAAGGAGGTAAAAAGAGGATATCAGATTCCCTGGAACTGAAGAGAAAGATGGTTGTCAGTTGACACACTGGTGTTTGGAACTGAAGCCAGGTCTTCTATGAAAGCAACAAGTGTTCTTAACTGCTGAGCTACCTCCCCAGCACTAAACTTTAAAATTTTAAATTGAGACCCCCCCCACAATGTTCTGCTCATATGTTTCGGATGATTTTCTCTCTGACTGAAAGAATTTTGTGCAGCACTTACGCGTGGTCTATGATGTCCTATGTGTTCTGTTTATGCCTTGGTTGTCTCTTCAAACCCCTGCACTAGGATGTCTCCACTATGTTCTTTCAGACACTGTGAGCTCCTTTCTCTTCATGAACAGTATCTAGACTCCTTGAGCTTTCCATTTTCTCCATCTGATGTCCATTTCCCTTAAGTCATATCATGCTCAGAAATGACTCACCTGAGATTCCTGGATGACTGCATTTTTATGACATCACTCTAAGATTTTTTTCAGAGCATTGCTCATTTTCAAAATTGTCTGGATCCTTTCTTCTAGTCCTCTTTGCTGAGATGCAACTATTCTAGCGGTCATTATAGAAGTGTTTAATAAAAATGTATGCTTGAATGAAGAATACTGAATGGAAAACCGGCTCACTCTACTCTGATAGAAAATATAATGAGTAAAAAAGAAACATGAAGTTCATTCCCTTTATCTCTCTATTATAGCGTAATTAGCAACACGTATCATGATTTTTCCTTATTCCCTACAGTTAGTTTCTTTTCTTTTCTACAATCAAACATGACCTACATGCATTCTTGTCCAAACATGCTTGTCAAAATAATGCTACATCCTTAACACTACCTTCCCTTCAGGTTGGATGTGAAATTCAGGGAAAATGGGGTGTGTTCATCCTTTTCCTGTGTATCTGCAACTCCCTAATACTTCTATTTTTCAATTTCTTAATGCCACTGTGACTCTGTTCAAGGGATCTTACGGTACAATTTAAACTGAATGCACATAGGAAACTGTGAAGGGAGGCCACATTTTATCTCCATTTATGATGATCTCATTTTAGTCTTTAAATTATCAGCTTTGTTTTTTTCTCATTCACAATTCATCAATTATCCAGTTTCCTATTATCACCTTATGTGAATTCCTTTACCCTGAGTTCACCAGTATTAGATGTTCCTTATTTTCCTTCAAACTGTTTTTGTCATTTTTCTCTATATCACAGAATTGTTAAATCCTATCAGCACTGGCTTTTGACATGAGCAGTAGAGCAAAAATTACAGCATATATTAAGTATATATGTTTTCTTTATTTTAAGTTTAAGCAAGACTCTTGCCATTGTCACCTTCTGGCACCTCCTCGATTCCAAAACCCTGCTTTCATTGGTTTGCCTATACTGATGCGCATTTACTATCCCTTGGCAATTGCTCAGAAACCGTGCTACCTACTGAGACAGATGAAATAATAAAATCACATTAAGGGAACTATAACTCATGACTTATACACAAGTGACTTCTATTGTGAAACATCTGGAAATTCTGAAAGGCAAGTCCCAACTCATCACGTAGTTTCTACTCTTTTCTTTCTGAATCCATTTCTTTTCTCTCAGGAAACAGAGAATATATGTTTACATATCTGATTAAGGCCTATTTCTAAAAATCTCTTGCAATCAATGTTTTTTTTTTCAAACATTACAATATTTTTAAAAAGCTTCAAAACATTCACTTCCTTTGTATTAATTACAGGACTAGGGTTCAGACACATATCAACCCCAGGAAAGGGCAAGCATGGTGGCCCATTTCTAAACCAAATGCCAGGAGACTGGCAAGAGTCATGAAGCTTTCTGCATCTTGCTAGCCACCCATACTATTTAATATGGCAAGATTCAGGTAAACAGGCAATGGTGTCTCAAATATTAGACAGCTTATGTCCATTTCTGGACTCCCCAGACAGGTACATTCATGTTTATTCTCCCTCACATAACCAACAACAATAACAACATCAGCAGCAATGCAATAAATGGAGAGTCTGCAATATAAATTAAAGCAAGAATTAAAGTACGGACAAGGTAAAAGTTTGAGAATTTTAACCCCCGGCATAGAAAGTGGATTTCTACACACACACACAGTCATAAGCTTTTTTTCTGGAAAAAAAAAAAGAAGCACAGCTGAGGTAAGCATTCCATTACTTCAGAAATCTTCGCACTCAAAGTTTTACTAGTGCACGTAATGGGCAATTAAACCAAAGAATTAAGAGGAATAGCTTATGGAGGCAAAATGAATAAGTTTCAGCACTGAACACATCAGCTGAAGATGTTTCGCGAACAAGAGAGTTAATAAGAAAAAGTCACTTTGGTAGCATCTTCCTTTGAAGAGTATAACTTCTTTTTCTCACATCACCTAATTAAATCTCAAAGTATATACGGTTGTGCAATCAACTCTCAACATCCCTCTGAGATTCATCTTAAAAAACAGACCTTTTCTGCGTATTTATTTCAGTCTACTTACTTTCTCTATACAGGGCAGAAATTAGACATCATTATTTTGTGTGGCCTTTTCTCACTTCTACCTTTTGCAGCTTGTCCATGTATTGGTGCAGATGATTCTCTGGAACTGAACTTTAACAACCTTAGGTCAAGTGTGAAATGGCAGCTCGCCACATGTGTGATAACAGCCATTGTTCACTCTTCACAGGTTAGTGAGGGTCATCTGAACATTCATAATGATGGATCGAAATGTCACACTTTCCACAGTTCCCAGAATGAAGGACCAGTGTACAGGCAAAGGTTACAGAGATAATTTCTGAGAGTTCCCAGCGTGCCCCCCATTATAATACGTATCTATCATGTAATCAAGGGGGTGACAGAGAGCATCAAGAATGTACAGGATTCTATAAACACAAGTCGTACCAAGGAATACACATAATTTGCTGATAATGGTAATTTTGTGAAATATGTCAATCAGAAAATGAGTAGATTCATTATATACTTAGAGTTTAAAAGACGATTAACACACCAGTCCTAAAATAACCATATAACATAGAAACTGCAAAAACACTCAGGAAGGAGAGAAAGCTGTGTTTGCAGAAGTAGCAGCATTGATGGAAGGGGAATAATAAGCTGGGTCAGAGTTTGCCCGGTACGGCAGTGATTTCCACCAGTGGATCTAGGAGACCAGGATGTGCTTTCTCCATGACTAAGTTTGTCATTGAGTCCGTCATGTTTATCAGTATGAAGATGGGGGTGATCTGTCTGGAAGGTTCTACACGGAAAGTAGACGAATCAGGAACTTGAATTTCAACTTGAAGCTAGCAAACATAAGCACCAAAAGAACGTCAGAACATGAGAAGCCAGGTGAAAATGAAAGACATGCTGGTGGCCATGGAAGCAGCTCTCATCCTGGACAAGTACACGGAGCATTGCTCTGTAGGCCTGGCCTAGCAGTGGGACCAGGTGGAGCAGACAGACATGCGCATATGGCATAGCTTGAAGTAGCAGATGGCGGCCAGGAACACAACTGGAATGATCAATGAGGCACACACGTAATTAAGTATGATATTTATTCAAACACTTTGACAAGAATGAGTCTGGCCAGGTAAACCACCAGGATTTCTTCCTTCACTCCTGCCAGGGACCAGCCTCGACACAAACACCTCTTGCCAGGGTAGAGGCATAAGGATTTAGAAATCCCCGTGGTACAGGAAAGAGAACCCAACCTGAGTCCAAGGTGACCCCGGGCATTGTGGATTCCGACAGGAAAGTGCATATCTTCCTGCAAACATGCATGGCGCTCATTCTCAGATAGGGAATAATGTCAACTACAGAAAGGTCAGGGGCATATTCCGGAGTTCAGCAACCAGGGCAAGGCTGTTACCAAGAAAGAACGCTACTAGAAACTGATCAGGTAACAAGTCTACTACTGTCTCCCACATAAAACCCTACGTAGATGGCACGGGATGAGTACTCCCCCACTGCCTTTAACTACGTAAAGTTCACTTGCTCCATCTTTGTGAATCTGTCTTTGACCCTTCCTTGCTTTCCCTTCATGAATTTACTGTTAGCTCATAGATCAGACTGGCTCAGATTGCTTGCCATGTTGTTGCCTTGCTGCATGTCAACCCCTCTGTGCTTTCAGGAGACTATTCTAGAAGCCTTATGTCCAGTGCAACCGTAAGCCTGCTTGGCTCACAGTAAGACTTAGTAGAGAATAGTGTTTTAATAAGGCGCTTTGAGCCTCAAAATATTACCCAGTTATGGTGGGAACCAGATCCACGTTTTGACTTCTTTTATATGTCTGAAAGGATTTTCTGCATCTGTGTATGTTCAGTGTGTGTGTGTGTGTGTGTGTGTGTGTGTGCAGTGTCTGAAGCCAGAAAAGGGTGTCATATTCTCGCAACTGGCATTTTGGCTAATTGTAAGGGAACAAGTGGGTACTTAGAACCAAACTAGAGTCTTCTGCGAGAGCAGCAAATACTCTTATCCCACAAGCCATTGCTCTAGTCCTGTATTGCACAGTTGCAATTGAAAGCTGCTACTGAGCTGTGTACTATAGGGTTGAAGATCCGGTGTATATCCTAGTTACTAGCCATCTGTCAAGCAAAAAATACTCAGGTTTTCTCCTAGCTCTAACTTATGTTTTTGTTCTTTTCCTATGATTTTGCAGAAAAATATTTATATTAATTCAGTTTATTTATTTTTCTTTTATGAAGAAAGCCTCTGTTGTCAAGTTGACTCTGCCTAGACTTTGGAACCCAAATATTCACTTCTATTTATATTAAGTCACACATATTTTGATTTTTAATTTCATCATCCATCATGAGCTAATTTCTATGACCAGTGGATCACACCCACACACAGAGACACCCTGGATTTTCTAGAATCTTTCTTATCTCTATATTTAATTGTTTTTGTACCCTTCTTATAAAAAGAAAAAAGCAAATATCTTGTTCATGTCTAGGATTATTTCTGTTATATTTATACCCTAAAACTAAGTCAGTGTCTTTGAATTACAAGAATTCAGTTTTAATTTAAGCCAGTTATGCCATTGATCTATTTAATATTTTTTTATTATTCTCTTCTCATAAAGGAAGCTAATATTCCAATACCATAAAGCTTCTGCTTTCTATATTTTGACCTTTTGTTTTTAAATGTGTAATGTACTATGCATCCTCTTTCATGTATCATGTTAAGACTCTATGTAATGAAAGCCTACATTAAAGGTTGGTGCACTGGGTGTGTCTTGCCAGTTTCTGTCTTGCAACATTATAATGTTAATAAGGCTAATTTTTCCAGACGCATCTTCTGTGCAAGTATTTACAATAATTTGGTTATGCTAGGTTTTCACATAAATTGAAAAGATCACCAAATCTCATTAAAAAATTTGAGCAGGATTGTAATGTATTTGCAGGTGATTTGTGTATAGTAGACAAATTGATTAACATAATCTTTTCCAAGTGAATGGCACATTATGAAAGCCTTTTAAAAATTTTAGTAAAGACTTATAAACTTTAGTTTAACTATCCTCCTAATTATGTTAAATACAGTCATAATATTATATTTTATTGTGATTTTTTTCTTTAGTGCTGATTTGACTAAATTTAGTGCTAAAATTTCAGTTTACTTGTTACTTTCAAATCTATATTAAAATGTCACATTACTTTGTCTTATACTATATAAAATTTCTATATTATGTTGGAATCAATATAAAGCAGGCAGCATGATCTTATTTCTTATTTTTAAGTTATTACATCTAGTTTTGATATTACATCTAGTTTTAGGTATACAGTATTCATTGGCTTACAAAAATTTTGTTCTTTTCCTAGTTTGATTATAGTTTATTTTTTGAGAGTATTTTTTGTTGATTAACCTTAAATAAAAACAAAAAAATGTGTTTTAGATTTAAACATATATTTTTATGTTTACTTGCTTAAGTCAGGTAGAAAATTTAAAGTGTAAACTGTCCTTGTTCTTATGATATTTTGACATTATGGAATGAGATAAAATTTAGCAAAGATAGCGCCGTTTTCTTTTTGTTAATTTATTTATTTATTAAAGATTTCTGCCTCCTCCCCACCACCGCGTCCCATTTCCCTCCCCCTCCCCCGATCAAGTCCCCCTCCCTCATCAGGGTTCCCTGACCTGTGGGAAGTCCAAGGACGACCCACCTCCATCCAGGTCTAGTAAGGGGAGCAAGGGATAGCCATTTTCTAGGGCTCTGCATATGGGATGGCAATCAAGAGACTTGAATTTGGGTCCACGATTTCTCACTTATCTATTACTTATCTAACTCAACTGCTTTGTCTTTTCTTTTAAAGTTTTTTCATTGAGGAATGTAAATCAGCAATATAGTTCTATCATATATTGTTACTGTGATAATGCATAAAGAATGCAAAATAATTCAGAGAAAATTAACACCATAAATGATGAGATGTTCTATAATTAGAATATAGAAATCCTCAAATTTATGACCTAATTACTTTTCTTACTTTCTTTAGGCATACTGTAATAGATTTGGTCCTGTTCTAGACAATAAGAACCATAAAATTCAAGTTTTATGAAAATAAATGAAATTAAGCCACAAAGATACTTTTTCACAAACACTTATTGAATATGTAAATTCAACTGTAGCAGCATAATATTTTGATATCCAACTGTGCGAACTTTCTGTTTCATTTTCCTCATTCTCATCCACTTTCAATAAATAGCTGACATTCAGAAAGAGATGATAAAGAGAAAACAATAATCACACTCTGTGTTTTTCCTGTTTTCAAATGATATGGAAAAGCATCTTTAGAAGTATTCTTGAGCTCCTTGGTTCTTAATAACAAGAAAAAGAACTCGAGTGAAAAAAAAATTTGTTTTTACTTTCAAACACATAAGGATGAATATAAATGCCACAAAACAAAACTTGCAAAAAAGTATATCTTCATGATTATTTGGAGCTGTTTTATCATAAAAAAGATATAAGAGATTTGCTACTGGAGAAAAAAAGAAAAATAAGGTTACAATGCACTTGTGACATTTAGTTTTGTAATCAAGAATCCCAGCCACTACAGAATGCCAAAAGAAAAGCAAGTTCAGATTATGGAAACATTGTCCTATGTACCAAAAAGAGGCAGATGGATGTCCAAGTTGCAGCCCAGGATATTTTTACCTCTTGGAGTTAACAAAACTACCATGGAACTGTAGTTTTGACAAATTACATCTCCTGAGATGCAAGTGCCCAGGAAGGGCCTGATCACAGTTTCAAAATACCATAGACAAAATAATGGAGAGCTGTAACCTGGCTCAGCAGCCAAAATTATCCACAGAGCAATGGGGTTGTTTTCTGAAATACCTGGTGCACATGGAGACTTTAGCAAGCAACAGAAACATCAAGAATAGAGGCAAATATTCTTGATGTGAAACCAAGTCACACCTCAGCAGAAGCCAGCAACGAAAAAAGACATCAGAGATTCCAGTACAAGCTAAGCTGTTGTGCCTATATCAATGAGGGAAACTGCCTTAAACCTAGCATGTTCCTGGGGAGAGGAACCATTCCCCCCCACCAAATGAGAGAGAATAGGATATCAGCCAACTGCATGGCACTAATCATAAACTCATGAATTTCAATGAGAAGCATCTAAATTATCATAAATAATGCAATTAAGCTTTTTTCCATTGAATGGGAACAAAAACTCACCCATGAGCTACATTGAGAGCTTAGGGGCTATTATCTTATATTTTGCTTGTATTTGAATTTATATAAGTATATAATAATCAAATTTACTATCAAAACATGTTAAGTACTTACTAAAATATTTTTGCGTTGTTTAGACTAAATGAAACTGTAAATCTGAACTACTTCCTCAGACTTGAATAAAATACATTTTAATCATTTATTTTATATTTTGAAGTCATAATACAATTATGTTTTTCCTAGTTTCCTTTCTTCCTTCCAAATCTTTCCATATATTCTTCTTTGTTCTTTTTTCAAATTCTTTTCATTAGTTGTTGCTATATACATTTATGCATATACATATATATTCTTAAACACATAAATAAAATCATCTGTATAGTGTTACTTGCATGTATATTTTCCGGTTTGACCACATTGTACTGAATGAAATATTTTAAGTTTATAGTCTACCTTTAAAGCAGAGATTTTGATACCTGTCGAATCTCCTGAAATAGGCATAGACAATCTTCAATAAATTCCTAGGAAACTGAGGTCATCCATCTTACCCTCTTTTCAACTTTATCAATGAAATCAATGGCTTCTCCATTTTTTTTTTTGAGTGGTAAATGGTTAATAACTGATTGTTTCCTGAATGGCTAAATTTCCAGTGACATTTCTCTCCATCAACTCAGTGAAACAAAGCAGCAATCTCCTGCATCAGTGGTCACCAAAGGTTTTGTGCTAGTTGGATAAATTCTAGCCTTTTCATGCTTCTTGAGGTTTTATTATTCTCAGTATATATTAAGGCTGAACTTCCAAAGTCTGTCCCTATACTCCTGAAAGTCATCACAAAGAGTGATGACTGTCTGCATCTGGAAAATTGGATTAATTGGGGAAAGGCTTGATGACAGGGGTTTAAGCTAGAAGGTTAATGACAGAATCACAATATTTCATATCCAAAAAAATAAATCAAAGATCCCCTGCCCCTTTTCAAGTTTTATTTTAGTGTCTATTTTTCTACAGTGAATGTGCATCATTTAGGTAATAAGTAGTAAATAGGAGCTATCACTTTTAAGAAAGAAGATACTTAGGACTTTAAGAGTCAAGTATTTGATTTTTTTTATTTGACTTTAAGATCAAATGCACCATTGTATAGGTCAGCAATTAAGGCCTAGAGATTGTTTGGCCCTGAGTCACCCTGCTAATCAGTGGTGGGGAAAAGACACTGACACACAAATGGTCTTACCTATTAACATTCATTTCAGAGACTGTCCACTGAATTGTTGTTGAAACAAAGACAACAGTACCTCTGCAAGCGAGCTTACATAGTCTACTGCATGGACTGGGCCTTTCTAATGCTTTTTCTGTATCTTTTTCATCTGCTAATGGGGCAGCAAATAGTCTCATACCAAGAGGATTTCAATGACTTTTCAAATGATGAATAAATATGATATATATTGAGAATTCATGCTTTTCAGTCACTCAGAGAACTGTCATTAACTTTGAAGCCTACACATAATACATTTTGCATAATTTTTGATGGCAAAATAAAAATATTCTATTTGAAACCATAGCAACGTTTTGTATTATGCAAAAGGGAAATCTCAAGGGTAAAGATTGATGCCTAAAGCTAACTCAAGATGCTTTGCTGTTTAATCATTCTAACAGGGGATGAGAACTACAGTCAGCTTAAACAATCTTGGTATTGCCAGTTTCCATTTGAAGTGTGTATAGTTTAATGCAATGGCTTTTACTTGTCCTGGCTGAAGTTCACAGTGTTTCCTCAGACTCGGATTTCTAGCAAATAAAGTGAAATTGAGGGTGTGGGCATAACTTCTGAAACTATGTGAGGTGGGGAATCAAGGACTTTAATCTTTAGCCTCCTTTGGTTGTAAAATTTTCATCTTAATAAAATTTGTATGAAGCCTAAACGTTTATTTTACAAGAGAGAGACATACACAGAAATATTCACCTTCTCTAAAGTGTGCCTGTCCTTAGACCATCTGGTATATTTAGTATGATCATGGAGGAATAAAATTAAAATAATTTAAGGTAGTACTAAGGAAAAATCATAAAGAAGTTTTTTAATGGAATTTTATAAACTTTAGCTTTGCAGTAATTTAATTTTATACTTTTTATTAACTATAATGGAAAAGTTTTATTATCAAAATTAAATACCTTAAACAGCTTACTAAGGACACTCTTTAATGTACCCCAATCAATGTCTGAGAGTAATAAATCATGTGACTCTGTACACAAAGGATAATGAGTAATGTAAATTAGCTTTAGTAAATGCTTTCTTTTCCCCTCACACAACTACATTTAAAACCTGGTAGAAAATCAGATTTTAAAGGGTAGCTTAGTTAAATGCTTTTCATTTAACAGTAAAGGCAATGCAAACATTCTAAAAATCATATAAAATAATAGTTAGCATACTTATGATGCCCTTGCAAGTAATAAATATTTTATACAAAATTAAATAGGACACATAAAGACTGTGGTGTATAGTAGACCTCCTCTATCATTGGAGGGTGTATGGACCTTGTTCCTTCAAACTTGAACCAGTAGCTTGATTTAGCAGTTTGGCTTCATAGGAATATGACTGGCTATACATCTCAGATAGGTTCACATTTATCTGCTTTTTCTCCACCATCATCTGTATCATATAAATTATGAATATGTGTACCCATATGCTCCTTTTACAGATTTCATTTAAAATCATATATATGCATTGGATAGTATAGTTAATATTTTATGCTCCAAGAAATTTTGCCAAACTGAGTTATCTACTCCTACCCCTTTTTTAATCTGTTTGATTTTTGGTGATGGGAAATGAAGAGAACATTCCTGTATGTTTTACCAGCAATCTACCATTGAGCTATTCTACAAACCGATTAAGTAAAAACTATTCACATGAACAATTCACAAGAAAAAGAAATTGAAAATAGGCAAGTCCATTCATCTTAACTGGTAGATTCCTATACCGAAATCAACCGGAGAAAAATGATATCAAGGCTTTAATACACTTTTATCCTATACTAATTCCTTAAAATCATTACTATGTACATAGACATGGAAATATTGTAGAATAAAAATAGGAAATCATCCAATGTAAAATATTTTAAATTAAAAAAAAAAGAAAAATTGATTCCCATACAAAAGAATAAATTTTCTCCATAAATATGCAACATTCGAATGAACACTGAGAGAAATTAAGTAAAATATACTCTACTCTCACTGGGGCTTTGGAGGAAAACCAAATCAAATAGTTTAGGAGAAAAGTCAGGATTGCTATAACTATATATAACTCTAATATCCATCTTACTGTCTGGGGAATCCGCAATATAAACAGAAAAACTTTCAAAGTTTTGGCTTTCATCTGCAGGCACTGACCAAATTTCACATGTCATTGCTCATTAAGATTTAATAATAATTTAATTATTTTCTGATAATAATTTTCTGATCTTTAATTGTTTTCCTAGGTCTTAAAAAAGTAACAATAAAAACTTCTTTAAAATGTCAAAAAATATTTTTAACATTGAGCATAGTGGCACACTCCTGTAGTCTCATTACTTAGGGACAGCATTGATGATCAATTCAAGGTTATTATTGGTTACATTGTGAGAATGAGACCAGCTAGGGCTACATGAAATCCCATATTAAATCAAAATTCAGTCGCAAGCAGTTGATAGATACTTTACCAAAATGTTACAATAGTTAATTGACTGAGAAACTTTAATTTGAAACAGGGATATATAAGCATTCATGGATGACAGTTTTATGATTCATCCTGAATGAGAACAGTTTTATCTTACAACATAAACACATGGCAAGTATTTCTTGGGTGAAAAAGTAACATTGGTAAAATCACAAGTTCCTTGTAACTTTGCTTGTTACCCTTTAGGATAGATCCCAATGATTTTTAAACCTGCATTCCAGATTCATTTGTATGGGTAACTGAATCTTAATTCTACTTTGGGTACTCAGATTTCTCACACTTTTCTTCTAAATAATTGTTCCCCCTATCCTAGAGAGAATTTTTTTAAATCATATTTGTGCCCTGGCAATGCTGAAGCATGCACGGACAACCTGTATATGGTGGCAGTTTGTCCATATTGGGTTTCATCGTAAATTTGTGAGGACAACAAACCAGGTTTCTTCCTCAAGAAGGCACCAGATCTCATGACAGATGGTTGTAAGCCACCATGTGGTGGCTGGAAATTGAATTCAGGACCTTTTGAAGAGCAGGTAGCATCTCTCTAGCTCCCATCCTAGAGATGGAAGGACATCACAAAGGTAAGACAACTGAAAAAAGCCATGGCCTTCTGCTCTCTAGACTAGGGAAATGATGTCTATTTCATTGAGGCAGCGGTAACTAACAATCTTGTGAAGTTAATGTCAACAACTACAAGCATATAAACTCTAATGATATAACTTGTACAGAAGAAAACTTGCGTCAGAGATAAAGACAAGGTCCATGGAATGATCAAGAACTGAGGTCATTTTGGTTGCAGTTCCATGTGCAGCACAGTAGACTTGAAGTCTGCTACTTGACACTCAAGTCTTCCATTGACTTGAAGGTGTAAAAGTATACAGCAATCCTCGTGAAAGTAAGCAGGTTTGTGGGATTTGGAGAAAACTGAAGCACGTGAATTCATGGTCTATCTTATACAATCACTATTCTGAAGGTCGGATATATAGCTCAGTGGTAGAACACTTGTTTAGCATGCACAAAGCCCTGCATGGATTTTCCAGTATAACTGAGAAAGAACAACAAAAACTTAGTCCTGTCCTGATAACAATGGTTTTATGGTGAGAACTGTTCTAACTGACAAGGCTAGCCACCTCTAAATGGGTTTTAGAGTTTAAGTGTGGTTTACACGTGGTCTTTCAGTTAAATAAATTGCCGTATTATTTCCTTTTTCCTACTTTCCTTCCTTTTCCCTTCTATTTCCCATCCCATCTTTCTCTTTCTTTTTTTTTTTTTAAGATTTTAGTTAGGTTTCTAACTCTTGGTAAAATTGTAACTTCTTTTTGTACAAAAAAGGGCCAATTTATTTTTAAAATCATCTTTCATTTAAAGAATTTGAGAAGTATTACCAATTACCTTTTTAAGTTAATTTGCCTGGTAGTAGATTCTTGCAAGGTGGTTTGGAAGAATGGATCTCAAAGTGAGGCCCTCAAACCAACCAAAAGCAGCAGCAAATTTTCTGGATCTACTTTGAGCCTCCTGTTTGAAAAATGGCCATGTGAGTTCCAGATGATGCTTGGAAAATTTGGAATTTTGGAATCACTGGCATCCATGTTTAGGCGAATTGTGAGTGACTTACATAAAAGTGTTATAATTAAGTACATTTTATGATTTTGTCTATTTATAGAAAAGTTAGTTTTCTATATCTTATAGGCATCATTTATAAATGTTCAGAATTTACAGTGGAGTAAGTAAAACATGGCTACTGCTAAAAGACAGAATGCTCCTCTTTACATGATGTTCACATAAATACTGTTTCCTTTGCTGAAATATAGATATAAATTTTAAAAATGTTCTAGTCATACAACGAAAGGGATTCAAAGGTGCCTATTACATGTTATTTGAATAAATGCAGAAATGGACACTCCATAAAGCTAGCTGAAATAATGACAGGAGTTAGAAAGAAAGGCAATGGTGCAAACAGTGAATAGAACAGCAAAGCATAGATAGATAATGATGAATAGCCTGTACCCATCAACCTCCACCTTCAGAGAATTTCCAAAGCAAATACCACCTGCCTTTCTTAACTCTGGATGTATAAGGGAACAAAAGAAGAAACACTGCAATGTGAAGATCAACAAGAAACTAATCATTTATGTCAGCTCTGCCTTCTTTCATGGTTCACAAGGTGAGAGATGAGCTGATGCAAAAATGAGTGAAAGGCAATTTTGAAAACCCACATTCCTGGCATTCTGGCATTGTATCTGCTCCTACTGTGCAAAGCTCTGGGCTGACTAACATTTTGTTTTAAAACATGATTACATTGGACATCAGGATAATTATTCATAATGAATAATAGATGTGTTGATGTGATCCATTAACACTTTCCTATAAATGTACTGTAACTGGAAGAGAAAGAAGTGCTGCAGTCCCCACAAATGACATTATATAGGTAATCTATTGATGCGGATACTGGAAATCGAGTAAGAACAATGGAACTATGTACTGAGAAGACAAACGAAGAAATGACTAATTATCATTGCCAATAAACTAGTGATAAATCATGTTTCCTCCTATAACATGCCAAAAAAGAAAACATTTTTTGTGTTATTAGCCATAAATAGATAATGAGTTTAATGGCTGTATTTATTTTTTAAAGTGAACATTTTCAGACAGAGCAAGTAAAACAAATCCAAATCTGCCTCCTCAATAAGAAAATGCGGAAAACAGTACTGCACAGGGAAGACACTGGCAGGTCATACTCAGTGGGAAGAGGTATTGATGAATTCATATCCTGCACCGTAGGAACAACTGGGCAATGCAACTTCGCAAACTCATGACTCAGAATTCTTTCTTCAGTGTCTCCTAATATTGATTGGATAATAAACTGGATTTAAAATGCCATGGCATCTCCTTGCAGCCTACAATGTTCTGAATCAACTATGCATCCACACATAGGAATGGTTAGCACAAGTCTGACAATTTGTACTCTGGTATGCTAACTTCTTTTTATCCCAGGAACAAAATCCCATTGTCAGAGACTAAGATCCTTAGAGATCACTGTTTTCAAGCCTCTTGCAAGTGCTTTTGTTTCAGTTGCATGTCATTGTCAACCATAAGCTGCTACAACATGCATATACTGAGAAAATGACTATATTGTTATGAAAATGTTTCTGCATTTATGATAAATGTACCATTAAGGATGTTTCAAACTTCATCACAAGTCTCCCATTGATTATTGCATATATAGAATTAGAATGATGCATATCTCCTTTTTTGAGAAATAGCATTAATTACATTGCTACATCCAATTTTATAATGTTTTGTTTTCTCTCACTTATAGAAACTAAAAAAAACATAAATGTGATCCACACTTCTGTCTTATTTTGCTGAGCATTTTTATTAAACCTTTAAATTTATATTTGACTTCATTTTAGTTTGCTAGTGATATTTCTTTTGCTTCTGAATTGTATATTCTACAATATAGTATATATTACTGTGATATGTGCATTTTTAGCCACGCTTCATCTTTTTCAATTAGGAAGATATAAATGAAGGTATATAATTATATAGAAAAAGATCTGAAAGTAAAGATGCTTGAACTTCTGCCCCATCACAGGAAGCTTTTCCTATGATTCTGTTTAGTCCTGTCCTCAGGGTTCAGCTTAAATGACTAGAAAATAAGAAGGATAAAAAAATATTCTGACCGCACAAAGTCGTCAGCTTAAAAAAAAAAGTCAACAGCTATCATCCATAAGGCTATATGTTGCCAGGAGAACTGCATTTCTTTAGTGGGAATTCTCTCTGCGGGATTTTGATCTCAACTCACGAGTTAGGGAGTTCTTATATAGAGATCAGATGAGATGAGGGCAGTGCACATTTCACCATAGAGCCATGTGGTAAGCAGTGCGGAGTGGAAATGCTGATGCTGAAATAGGATCTCACTGAGCCAGTGAAACCAGACTACAGTAGAATACAGAAAGACTTCCCGGTCAACTTTCTATCTTATTATAAAATGAAAGTGTGCAGGAACATTCCTATAACCCTGCCCTAGTATTTGCCTCCAGGATAATCCAGAGCATTGAGAAAGATAAGTTCAAATGTCTGATACATCACCCTGGAGAAACTGCTTTGTTATGTATTTAGGTTTAGTCAGTGTGTTGTAGAACTTCAGCTGGCGATTCTAAGCATGGTGAGCAAACACAATACTATCTTTATCTCACTGTACCTACCGATAGATTATTTTCTATGAAGTATTTTTTTCTCTCTAACCAAAAGTAAATCACATTTCATTTATTAGTTAAAAAACCATGAAATTAACCTCCTCTATTTTATGTTTTTTATAATAGTAGAAGAACAAAGAACTATAAAGGAAAACAAGCAAACATTTTATATCTAATCATTTACAAAATGAACATAAACATATTCCCCTATAAATAACTACAGAACTACCAGTATGGAATGCTGTCTCAATTATTTATGGAAGGCTATATCTGAGCATTACTTAATGATTTTGTATTTGTTTTTGCTTTATATGTAAGCAGTAATAAATAAATTGACAAAAGTACCTTCATAATTTCCTTTTAGTCTGGTCTTTAGTTATATAATTGCATAACTACAAACCTCAGTGTTTTGAAGAAGGACAAGTTTCTCATAGCTGCATCCTGAAGGGCTAATACACAGTCACTTTGAAGTCTATATTTGATTAGGCTAAAGTATTCCTTTCTATCAAAGGTTTACATGAAAAACAAAATACTTCCCTCAGAAATTTTTACAAATGATTCTTAATATTCTTCTAAATTTGAGTTACATTAAAATAGGAATATCTTGAATGCAAGATATTATAAAATTATTAGGCATTTTCACCTCATAGTTTACCATATGATGTTCCATCACTGAACACTGTATAAATATCTTAAAGGTATCCTATTCCTGAGATATTCTAATATAAGCTCAATGAACATCTCATTATAGTAATGACAGAAAACACTAACAAAACATCCAATAAATTATAAAGAAGAGAAAGTACAGAGATACTTTATAGCACAGCTAGAGGGACTTTTTATTTTTTTAATTTTATTTATTTATTTATTTATTAAAGATTTCTGTCTCTTCCCCGCCACCGCCTCCCATTTCCCTCCCCCTCCCCCAATTAAGTCCCCCCCCCAGCCCGAAAAGCAATCAGGGTTCCCTGTCCTGTGGGAAGTCCAAGGAACCCCTACCTCCATCCAGGTCCAGTAAGTTGAGCATCCAAACTGCCTAGGCTCCCACAAAGCCAGTGCATGCAGTAGGATCAGAAACCCATTGCCATTGTTCTTGAGTTCTCAGTAGTCCTCGTTGTCCGCTATGTTCAGAGAGTCCGGTTTTATCCCAGGCTTTTCCAGACCCAGGCCAGCTGGCCTTGGTGAGTTCCCAGTAGAACATCCCCATTGTCTCCCTTGCGGTCCTGAGTTCCTTGCTCATGTTCTCTCTCCTTCTGCTCCTGATTTGGACCTTGAGATTTCAGTCCAGTGCTCCAATGTGGGTCTCTGTCTCTATCTCCTTTCATCACCTGCTGAAGGTTAATATTCAGGAGGATACCTATATGTTTTTCTTTGGGTTCTCCTTATTTAGCTTCTCTAGGATCACTAATTATAGGCTCAATGTCCTTGGTATATGGCTAGAAACCAAATATGAGTGAGTACATCCCATGTTGCTCTTTTTGGGTCTGGCTTACCTCACTCAGGATAGTGTTTTCTATTTCCATCCATTTGCATGCAAAATTCAAGAAGTCCTTGTTTTTTATTGCTGAGTAGTACTCTAATATGTATATATTCCATACTTTCTTCATCCATTCTTCCATTGAAGGGCATCTAGGTTGTTTCCAGGTTCTGGCTATCACAAACAATGCTGCTATGAACATCGTAGAGCATATACTTTTGTTGTATGATAGGGCCTCTCTTGGGTATATTCCCAAGAGTGGTATTGCTGGATCCAGGGGTAGGTTGATCCCGAATTTCCTGAGAAACCGAAACACTGCTTTCCAAAGTGGTTGCACAAGTTTGCATTCCCACCAGCAATGGATGAGTGTACCCCTTTCTCCACAACCTCTCCAGCAAAGGCTATCATTGGTGTTTTTGATTTTAGCCATTCTGACAGGTGTAAGATGGTATCTTAAAGTTGTCTTGATTTGCATTTCCCTGATCGCTAAGGAAGTTGAGCATGACCTTAAGTGTCTTTTGGCCATTTGAAGTTCTTCTGTTGAGAATCCTCTGTTCAGCTCAATGCCCCATTTTATAATTGGGTTGGTTAGCCTTTTGCGGTCTAGTTTCCTGAGATCTTTATATATTTTGGAGATCAGACCTTTGTCAGTTGCGGGGTTGGTCTCAGGAGGTCCCATTTTCAATGAGGTCCTTAATGTCTGTGCAGCTGGGGTTATACATAAGAAGTGGTCTCCTGTGCCTATGTGTTGTAGAGTACTTCCCACTTTCTCTTCTATCAGGTTCAGTGTGTTCGGACTGATATTGAGGTCTTTAATCCATTTGGACTTGAGTTTTGTGCATTGTGATAGATATGGATCTATTTTCATTCTTCTACAGGTTGACATCCAGTTTTGTCAGCACAATTTGTTGAAGATGCTCTCTTTTTTCCATTGTATACTTTTAGCTCCTATATGGCTATCCTGGGTTTTTTGTTTTTCTATGAAAGCAGTGCTAAGAGGAAAGTTCATAGCACTAAGTGCCCACTTAAAGAAAACAGAGAAAGCATACATCGGAGACTTAACAGCACACCTGAAAGCTTTAGAAAAAAAAAAGAAGCAGACACGCCCAGGAGGAGTAGAAGACTGGAAATAATCAAACTGAGGTCAGAAATCAACAAAATAGAAACGCAGAAAACAGTCCAAAGAATCAATGAAACAAAAAGTTGGTTCTTGGAGAAAATCAACAAGATTGACAAACCCCTATCCAAACTAATTAAACGACAGAGAGAGAACACGCAAATAAATAAGATCAGAAATGAAAAGGGGGACATAACCACAGACACAGAGGAAATTCAGAGACTCATTAGATCTTACTACAAAAGCCTGTATGCCACAAAACTAGAAAATGCAAAAGAAATGGACATTTTTTAGATAAGTGCCACATACCAAAGCTAAACCAAAACCAGGTGAACGATCTAAATAGACCTGTTAGTCGCAAAGAACTAGAAACCGTTATCAAAAATCTACCTTCCAAAAAAAGCCCAGGACCAGATGGTTTCAATGCAGAATTCTACCAGAACTTCCAAGAAGAGCTAATACCTATACTCCTTAATGTATTTCACAATATAGAAACAGAAGAGTCATTGCCAAATTCCTTTTATGAAGCTACAGTTACCCTGATACCAAAACCACACAAAGACCCAACCATGAAAGAGAATTACAGGCCTATCTCACTCATGAATATCGACGCAAAAATTCTCAATAAAATACTGGCAAACCGAATCCAAGAACACATTAGAAAAATTATCCATTATGATCAAGTAGGCTTCATCCCAGAGATGCAGGGCTGGTTCAACATACGCAAATCTATCAATGTAATCCAGCATATAAATAAACTGAAAGAAAAAAACCATATGATCATTTCATTAGATGCTGAAAAAGCATTTGACAAAATTCAACACCCCTTTATGATAAAAGTCTTGGAGAGATTAGGGATACAAGGGTCATACCTAAATATAATAAAAGCTATTTACAGCAAGCCGTCGGCTAACATTAAATTAAATGGAGAAAAACTCAAAGCCATCCCACTAATATCAGGAACACGACAAGGATGTCCACTCTCTCCATACCTCTTCAATATAGTGCTTGAAGTTCTAGCAATAGCAATAAGACAACATAAAGGGATCAAGGGGATTCGTATCGGAAAAGAAGTTAAGCTCTCGTTATTTGCAGATGATATGATAGTATACATAAGCGACCCCAAAAACTCTACCAAAGAACTCCTACAGCTGATAAACACCTTTAGTAATGTGGCAGGATACAAGATCAACTCCAAAAAATCAGTGGCCTTCCTATACACTAAGGATAAGGAAACAGAGAGGGAAATTAGAGAAGCATCACCTTTCACGATAGCCACAAATAGCATAAAATATCTTGGGGTAACTCTGACCAAGGATGTGAAAGATCTATTTGACAAGAACTTTAAGTCTTTGAAGAACGAAATTGAAGAGGACACCAGAAAATGGAAAGATCTTCCTTGCTCCTGGATTGGGAGGATCAACATAGTAAAAATGGCAATTCTACCAAAAGCAATCTATAGATTCAATGCAATCCCCATCAAAATCCCATCAAAATTCTTCACAGATCTGGAGAAGACAATAATCAACTTCATATGGAAAAATAGAGGGACTTTTTATTGAGACTGTCAAAGGCATACCAGATGGAATACTAAGGCTATGTGATGTCAGGCACATTTTTTTTATACTCTTCCCCTTTGCTAGAAATAATCCAAGGAAACATCAAAAGTGCCACAGATGAATATAACACATTGCCTGATAAAATGTAATCTGTCCAAGAAGAATTTTGAGACTGTTCTCAAAGAGGTAAGCATGCTTTGGAGGTTTATTTAGTGAAATTAAATAGTAACCCTCCTCACTGTAACAAAATGCAAACTTTTCATTGAAAATATTTTAATTGAGTCTACTTCTAAAATATATTTAATGTATATTCAGAATATTTGAAATATATTTAGCTGAGACATAAACATTATTAAGAATAAGTTGTCAAATTATAGATTTTAATCACTTTGTATCACCAGTAGAAACTAAAAGTTTGTTCAACTTTTTTTAATTACAGCTCTTAACAGTAAAGGTACCCTATGCCTTCTAATAGGCAGTTCACAATGTATAACATTAAGTACTTTATTCTGTAATGTAAATGTCATATAACCTATAAAATTTGATAAACCTCCTCCATTTAGTTACATACCAAAATTTACAGAGTTAAAACTTTTCAAGGATGATTTTGCTGATGACATATTTTGCCATCTATTTTTAAAATAAACTTTCACCCCTCGTAATCCTGACTTCCTTGCTCATCTTTTCCCTCCTTCCGCTCCTCATTGGGACCTTGGGAGCTCAGTCCAGTGCTCCAGTGTGGGTCTCTGTCTCTATCTCCATCCATCACCAGATGAAGGTTCAATGGTGATATGCAAGATATTCGTCAGTATTGCTATAGGATAGGGTCTTTTCAGCTTCCCCATCCTCATCTGCCCAAGGAACTAACTGGGGACATCGCCTTGGGCTCCTGAGAGCCACTCTAGGTTCAATACACTTTCAGAAATGTATCAGATTATAGAATCAACATGTAAAAGCCATCACTCTTTTCATTCATTCATTCATTCATAGACTCATTCACAATAGATTGAGAGAAGAAACACAATGAAGGACATAAAAGACCTCTACAATAAAAGCTAAAAATACTGAAGAGAAATTGAAGAAAAGACACTAGAATATGGAAAAGGCTTTTGTGTTCATAGTTTGGCAGAGTTAATATTTTGAAGATGGTTACATTACTCAAAGTGATCTAAAGACTCAATGCAACCTTCAGTTCAGTTCTAATTAAACTCTTCACAGAAGTAAAAACAAAAGAAAACAGTCATATAATTCATATTAAAAGCATACACAGCTCTTAATAAGTAAAACAATCCTAATGAGAAAGAGCAATGGCAGAGCTATTGTGATATTTAATTTCAAATTGCACTATAAAAGCTGTAGAGAAAAAGCTATGATACTGCATCAAAACCAGACATTTAGACCTATGGGATATGACTTGGAAAACTACAGCATTTTTGACAAAGATATAAAAAAAAAGTACCTCTATCAAGAAAGACAGGCTATACAGCAAAGGGCTGGGGAAAAACTTGATGGGCTAATGTAGAAGAATAAAACTACATTAATCTTTCAGATCCTATGCAAAAGTCAATTCAAATGGATCAAAAACCATAATGTAAGACTTTCTTACTTTTGTAAGACAGGCAAAACACTTCAAAATATAGTAGAACATATTTTCTGAAAAAAAAATCTCAATAGCACAGAAAATAACCTCAGAAATTGACAAATAGGATTTGGTGAAATTAAGCTTTTTCACAGCACAGAAAGAGCAAAGCAAAGAGACTGTCTAGAATAGGGGAACATGTGGTCACTACTGATTCATTTGCCAGAGGATTTGTATCCTGAATCTAAAAAAAAAAAAAAAAAAAAAAAAACCTCCAAAACTTAAACAGAACTAAAACAAATTAAATCAACAAAACAATATGTAAGTGGACAGACATTACTCAAAGGAGGAAGTAAAAGTGGTCAATGCAAATTTGAAAAAAAGAGATGGCCCCATGGTTAAGAGGACTTGCTATTCTAGTAGCAAGCCAGAACTCAAGTCAGTTCCCAATGGCCTTCAGTAAGCTCACAATCCTCTGTGGCTCCAATTCCAGGTGATCCAATGCTTTCTGGCCTCTGCAGGCATCAAACACACATGTGATGTACTTATATACACATGAATAAATCATTCATGATAAGAAAATAAAAATTAATCCACTTAAAAACTTTTTGAAACACCATTTGATAACATTAGGTATCAGTGAAACAAAACCTAAATGTTCACTGAGATTCCATTATAACCCAATTAGACAGGATATCATCAAGTAAACAACAAACAACAACAACAACAAAATAATACCAGTGAGGATGTAAGTGATACAGGAACCATTATTCATGCTGGACGAAATGTAAACTGGAGGTCACTATGGAAGTCTTCATAGGGGTTCCTCACATAACTGAGAATGTAATTATCATAAGATCCAGCAACACTACTATTTTCTAAGTCAGCATACAACTTAGATATTTACACATCCATGCACAGTGTTGCATATTCACAACCCCTAAGATACAGGATCAATCTAGAGTGCACCAGAATAGCAATGAATAAGGACAATGTGGTCCACACACAATAAAATCCTACTCAGCTGTGAGGAGTCCATGGTTACGGTTCATGCAAGGAAATAGATGGATTGATACAGTAATAATTCTATTTTGTTGCTACTACTCATATTCAAAGGAAAATATTTCTTTACAATTAAATTCCTTTTTATTTCTTAAGAGAAACAAATAAGTTTGCCCTATTGGCCATACTTTGACAATATACAATTATTTGAACCTTTTTGATGACCTTAGCATCTTTCCTTTCCATATACTTTCTTTATAGACTATGTGAAAAAATATGGTGAAGATGTATCTTAACTATGTTAGGGAAGGGGAGAGGTCCTCTTAGCTTTAGATGCTTTCATAATTTAATGCGTATAATGATTAATTAAGTTTCAGGTTATTTTGGGGAAAATAATGTATTGAATTGAAAATTCAATTAGCAAATGACCACTAAGCTTGCAATCAGTGAAATTCCTAGTGTGTCCTGAACCTACAGCATGATGTCAAAACATTACTTTTATGACACATTTTACTGACTTATCTCAGAATTTCCTTTTCCTTCTCAAAGGACATGGTGAAAGACTCAGATTACTATTCTACTTATTATATATGCCATTGTGAGTGTGTGTGTGCTTGTGTGTGTATAAACAAATACATGGAATTTTAAATTTTTTATTGAACTTCACTTTTCTTCCAACCCACAGAATTTTCTCTCTCTGTATTTTCATTTCTTCTAATAGATAATTAGACAGGCAAAAGAAAGACTAATAAGATTAAACAAAGGTGATTGGTTATGACTGAGCCAGGAACCTAAAAATGGCAAAGATAAAAAGCATCAAACAAGACAATTAACATAGATGAGGAGAGGAAAATGACAAAGAAAATTTTTGAATAAATAACCTAAATCAAGTTAACAAGGGTAAAACAAAAGAAACGTGAAAGCATCAATGTGGAGACCCAAAAATTGTTAGCCCATTCTATCTCATCTGAAATTTGGAAAATTTGAGCTTATTTTGCTCTTCCAAAGTTGTTGACAAGTGTGGTTACTTACCGTGACCCAGGGGTGGTCACTTTGTTTTTTGGACAAAAAAAATGACCCATAAAGGTAAATCCACTCCATTTTGACTAAAGGCCAAAGAATTCAAGCATGTTTCTGCTCCTTCTTTTGAAATAGGATGTTTGACCTAGGGAATGGCTGCCTTCAGAATATGGATACTTGGTCTAGGGTAGGCTTACTGCTTAAACAACAGAATACTTAACTCAAAATATAGTTACTTGGCATCTAAAGTACTGGAGCAAATGACTGTTCTGGTTGTCCTTTGCATCATGTTAAAGCAGTCTTTTGAATTCTTACCCACTTTTGTATTGGGGTATGCAGTATGAGTTGCCCTCCTGATACTATCCTATGCCTCTGTGTTTCTTTCTTATTTCTGTTGATCCTACCTAAATTTTTATTTTTTTTTTTTTGGTTTTTTTTTTTTTGAGTGGCACTTTTTTTTCTTTTTTTTTATTGATAAAAGAAGAATAAAGAAAAAAAAAACAAATTTCCACCTCCTCCCAGCCTCCCCTTTCCCTCCCCCTCCTCCCACTCTTCTCCCCCTCCTCCCACCCCTCTCCCCTTCCCCCCACTCCTCTCCCCCTCCCTCTCCAGTCCAAAGAGCAGTCAGGGTTCCCTGCCCTGTGGTAAGTCCTAGGTCCTCCTCCCTCCGTCCATATCTAGGAAGGTGAACATCCAAACTGGCTAGGCTCCCACCAAGCCAGCAGATTGCGTAGGATCAAAACTGCGTGCCATTGACTACCCTGGAATGTACAAACCTGCTGTGACTAGGATCACGGCAAAAGTCACCCCAAAAAAGTCTGCTTCTGACACAGCAGGAGAATACGACACACATGAGGGCCACCAGAAAGCTTTCTGTAAGTTTCTCCACACAAACTGTTTAGGCTGGAGAAGAATACTGATATAGTGTTCAAATTCATATCCTTCTGGAGTCTTTGATGGAGTTTTATTATACAAAATTTTACTATGTTAAAGTTAAAACCTTCCTTTTTATTGAAACAGAAAAGGGGAAATGGTGTGGGAAGTCCTTCTGTATATGTGTTGCTTTTATTGGTTAGTAAATAAAGAAGCTGTTTTCGGCCAATGGCTTAACAGAATATAGCCAGGCTGGAAAAAATATATAAAGAGAGTAGATGTAATCAGTAAGAAGCCATGTATCTGCCAGAGGAGACAGATGACAGAACTTTGCCTGGAAAAACTACAACTACATGAAAATATACAGATTAATATAAACGGGTTACTATAAGAGCTAGCTAGAAATATGTGTATAGACATGTGCATGTGAGTGCAGGGACCCACAGAGTCCACAAGAGGGCATCAGATATCCTGCATCTGGAGTTATAAGCAGTGCTGCCTAATGTGGGTGCTGTAAGAGAGGAGTAGGATTCTTAACTACCAAGCCATCTTCCTAGCCCCAGCTGCTATCGTTTTAAAAATATTTTTAAAACAATTTTTACTTTACCTAACATTAATTTAGCACACGACACATGTATTTAATTTACAAATACGAAAGAATTATGGAAAACTGGATAATGCATTTATAAAATATGAAAGCCCATTTTCCATAAAAATATCATATTTTGCATGGGATAAGAATTATAGAGATGGAAAAGCATGTTTCCTTTATAGAAAAATTAGAACATGTACTTAACTTGTTTTAACATTTACAAACTATCACTATTGTTATCAAGAAGCAGAGCAAGTGAGAAAAATATCTCAAAAAGAGCTGAGATCAGGCAAATCATAAAACCAGAGTTAACATTAAACTTTCAATGGACATATTCATTCTAAATTTAGATGAGAAAAAACAAGAGAAAGAAATGAACATAAGTCATTTTTACTGTCTCATATTGCTGTTTCTGAGTGAAAGGGGTCAGTGAAGAGTGAACAGGTTATGGGCAAAGTTTAGAATTTAAAAAATAAACACATCATACATCATTAAGAAAAGACAAAGTGGCTCAGTTCATTTCCACTTTATTTTCCTGTTATTCATTATTTTAAAAAATATAAAGAAAAACATTCTATTCATTTAATTCAAAACACATTTGTTTTAAAGGGGTAATATATAATAATTTCTCCAATTCTCAGATTATCCCATTTAGTAACTGCTATACAAATAAATATAAAGGCATTATTAGAAAAAGAATTAGATGAATTACAGGGTCAGACATTCTTTTGTTCTGTAATACACTTTGTTCTAGGTAGCTGAATATACTAGCAGGAAAATGTTTTGGAAGATAAAATGAATAGAAAGCAGAATATGTAGATACTTTACAAACTGCCCAAGATTGGAGTCTAACTACTTTTCAGGTTTGTAGATAAGAAGATATGAAAATGTATAAACACTCTAAGCTAAAATTCCCCATATTTATAGCAAGGACAGTCATTTTTGTTCACAAATCTTTTTATGGGATCACATGATAGTATATATTTTACTAAACACCATCTCTCGAAACAGGGCAAGAAACAAAATAATGTCTCATTTATTTCAGTCTGTTTAGATACCTGAAAATTTTTTCATTCATGTGTGAATACGTTTTTTAAAACTTTTTGAGAATTTCATACATGAATATTTACATTGTCTATTCATCCGTCTCCCAAGCCAATTCCTCTCATATTCCACAAACTCCATCACAATCTTTGTAGTATGCATAAATATATGTGTGTGTGTGCATGTATGCATGTATAACACTAAAAACCTAAAACACTAAATAGAATACATATACATATATGTGAATATATATATAGGTACATATATGTATACATACACATATATTTCACTTTGTGTTATTTGTATGTACATGTGATTAGGGTTGATGACTTGGGATTGGACCACATAGAGCTTTTGATTTACAAATAAGTAGCATAATAATCTTTGCTATAGTCATGTAAAAATGTAAAGTTAGGGTCATAAGTTCTTTATACCTGAATTCCAGTGTACTCTTTCTGAATTTGGCACCACCTAAGAAGTGTTTTAGGCAATGACAAGAGTACTGACCTGCACAGACAACATGTTTGGAAGGCATGTGTAAATGCACTAGAGGATATCTTCCTTCAGGAAAAATAGAAGCGAATGAGTTCCTGCCCTTATTAAGAGTTTAGAAAGAGTGTTATTCTGATGGGTCTGCCTTTTTCAGGATTGCTGAACTGAGAGAGGGATGGAGAAGGAAAGCAATGACAGAGACATTTTGGTCAAGGGAGCCATTGGGGGGGGGGGTTAGGGAGAAACGTGGGGCTAGAAAAAAATCCAAGAATCCAGAAAATGACCCATTCCATATGGTGGAATGCCTTGCTCAGTTTCAAGGCAGGGGGAGGGTCCTGGTCTTACCTCACCCGAAAGTACAAGGCTTTGTTGACTCCCCATGAGAGGCCTTACCCTTTCTGATGAGTGGGTGGGAGTGGTTTTGGGGGAGGTGGGGAGAAGAGGAAATTGGGGAGGGAGGGGAAACAGTGGTTGGTATGTAAAATTAATAAAAATTATAAAAAAGATTTTAGAAAGAATTGGTTATGTATTTGATAACTTTAGAAACTTGTAAGTAATGATTATTTTGAATGTGCAATCATAGTTTTATAGGTATGTTATGAGTTATTTTTATAGAAGGGATTGGTGTAATCTAAAAGAGTTATGTTCTTTAAACTTGTTGATGCATTCACAAAAGACTATCTGATTCAGGGAAGGGAACTGTCCCATGCACAGCTCACGTGCTCCACTGAGCATTGCTTCGGATCAATAAGAGGACTCAAACAGAAACATGAGCCCACCAACAAACATCAAAAACTGCATTCTGTTGTAACCACAAACTTCCCCTAAGGGACAAAAGGAGAGCCAACCTACCTCTAAAATCTGACTCCCTTTGTATCTCAAAGTAATTAATATTTCGGATCAGGACATTACCAGCTTCCAAGAAAGATGAATCTATCCTAATTCTTCTACATCTTAAGCCTTGCCCTTCCGTTTTTCTTGGGAATGGAAGCCAATAATGAGTTCCAATAAAAGGCAGAGTGTACTCAGCAAAAGCAACTTGCACTAAGGGTAGGCCACTGTTCTTAATGGTTAAAGCATCACAAAAGGTGGTTCAGACAGTCTGTCCTGCTTAAGTAGCAATATTGTCCTTTTCAAACTATCTTACTACTATACTGTGCACAAACACCTATATTACCTGACTATAGGAAGCTCAATTCTTCTTCCATTCTATCTTCTATCTCCTCTCAAGAAAGAGTTTGGCTTGCCTATCATTGAAGTTGAATACTATACTGAAATTATCAAGTTTCTAAAAACAAGCCAAGTCTTTTGCCTACACTCTGACTGGGTGATTATTTTGTTATTCTCACTATATCCTCTGGCATCTTGGTACGGGCCACTCCTAGAATCAAATCTCTGAATGGTTAGTTATACAGAAGACTAAGATTTACAAGATGGTCCAAAACTTAAATGTTGCTTCTGTGGTCACATTCATTTGTCTTTCTACTGTCCTTTCTCCTTTAGTTTCTGTATGGGAGTTCACTTTGTTTGACACCCATGTCTTCATGAGTAACCTAAGTCAGTAAAATGTTTTTTATTTTATCAATATATAACTGTCAAACTTAATAAGTCACCAAGTACTGAATTGCAGCTGAGTTGACTTCACTTCCCAAGACTTCTCTCTCACGACCCTCACACAAAAAAAGGCAGGCAAGTTATCAGACATAATAGGATAAAGAAGACAGGTAACAAGAAAGCAAACATACCCACACCCAAAAACTGTTTTGACTCAAGAGGTATACCAAGACACATACAATAATGATGGCTCTTGACACTCTGCCCAGTATGATCTAGCCAATCAGATGTCATGATTTCCTAGAGGATTCACTCTAAAAGCCACTATACCAATGGATTTTACTCCATCCAGCTTGCTTTTTAAAATGGGCAGTGACTTATATATTCCTGTATGATCTATGCTTTAGGTTGGATGCTCCAAAACCTTTGCTCCATTATTTGTCAGGTCTTAGGGAAAATCAGCCTTTTTCAAGTCTATTAATAGTGCATGGGTCATGTATACTATTATATCTAGGTATTCATCTTAGGTCACCTATGAGTGTAAAGTTCAGAGGAATAGTTTTCTTAAGCCTTTATGCTGTCTAATTAATTTTAGAAACAGAGAAATTCATCTTTAATATGGATTGCAGGTCTTAAAATTAATTACATAGCATTCATTATAAGTCTTGAATCAATGGGGAAAACTTTAAAATCTCATCAAAAAAATTGACCAATTCTTTCACATCAGCAAATAAATCGGTTGCAGCAAGATAAATCACTCCAATATGAAATTATCAACAATATGTTGTCTCCAGCCTACATTTAAAAGAAAAAAAAACTCAATCAGCCCCTCTGTGCTCTTTCACAGGGATTGCATGTGGTTCTGAATCAAGACAAGAAGTCTCATATAATCAACATGGTAAAGAACCATGTTTGGGTGGGGTGTACGTGGACTGATAGTCTGAACGACTGTAGTTAGAAAGAGAAGGTTCTAGAAGACAATAAATGTGGCATTGACATACAGAGACTCATAACTATCAGAAACCTGTGTCTCACTCTGTTTCCTTATGAGGATGCAGAACAAATTTCATTGTTATATTGTGGTATCAGCACACTTTTACCAGCATAAGGTTTTTAGTTATTCTTTTCTACTTGAAAATATGGGGTACATGTCTAATACAAAGCCTTTACCTTTTATATTAACATTGAAACAATTGACTCCTAAAAGGAACTGTGTCTCTATTTATTTATATAAACATCAAATTCTCACCACACACTACATTTTGGTGCTGAATATCTGGAGATATTGAAAAATGAGTTTCTGTTAGCTTGTGGTAAACATTTGCACACTAAATCACTGTTTATAAAGTTCAACACATTACAAAGATGGGGATTGCATATTTGGAAGGCAAAAGTAAATTTCATATATCTGTATCTACTTTTCAGACATGATGAAACTATTTTTTCTTAAGAATAGCATCTTCTTGGGCATTTTCCTTCTACATAAACTTCATTAATAGAGTTCCTTTTAGATTCAAATTACTTTCTAACTTCATTACTTGTACCAAGTACATTTTTAAAAGTCTGCTAATTCAAAGGAAGCACTCAAGCATCCTTTTGTGTCTCGAGGATGAGAAAAATCTCAGAGAAAGTTTTAAGTGCCTTTGTCAAATTGCAAGAGATGAAACGTGTTCCCTTTAAACATGTAAGAGAACACTTCTTTAACTTGTATATGGTTTGAAATCCAGTGAAAGACTTTAAATAAAGCCTTTAAAGATGAAGATGTCTTCTCTAGAAGACAATCTGTGATAGAAAACCCGAGGTTAGTAGCAACTAATCTTACAGGGAAATGAAAGACAAAGTGACACGAGGACAACAGACATGGACATTCTTCCGCTGGGGTTCGACACTAGACATTAGCCTTGTGTTTTGGCCTTTGAATTATTGACTTTTGGGTTAGATACTATTCTCTGGTTAAGGGCAGCCTAAGCATTGTAGCATGTCTGGCAGCATCCCTGGGTTCTGCCTAGAAGATGCTGGTCCAGTCACACATTTATTCTCAACCCACCAGCTGTGCATGCATGACTGCCCAAAGAATTTCCTAAGTCACCAAATATCTCAGGCAGCCACTGTTTCTGATGATCATGGTTTGAGCCTCATTCCTTCATAGTAACATAATCCTATTCCTTCATTACATGTAGCCTGCCTTGTTTTCTTTCCTTCCTTCCTCCCTCCCTCCCTTCCTTCCTTCCTTCCTTTGTTTCACTGCCCCAACACTCCACTTTGGATTTTGAGATAGGTTCTCAAATCCAAGCTTGCATAGCTTAACCTTGCTGTGCTTTACAAATATGACTGGTCACCAAATTCTGAACCACTTGCCTCTGCTGTTCGCTCTAGTGTGTTGGCATTAAAACCATGTTCTTACAAGGCCCAGTACATTAAAGAAATTTTTGAGCAAGAAACAATTTAACTTCCAAAATGTATTTAAAAAAGAAAAGTGCAAAGGACAGCCCATATAACTTAGTTTTAACTATAACTAAGAAGTGTTTCAAATCCAGTGTATTATGGATATTATTTGAGTTTCCTTTGATTGGGATGAAGTACTGTATGGTGATTTTAAGATCTGTTTTTGAAGGTCAGGCAACCTGAATTCAAATGTCAATTTTTACATGTATAAACTGTGTGATCATAAGAAAGTTACTTAAATTTCAACACATCTGGTCTTCATGCTAAAAAAGATAATAATATTCTTAAAATTCATACTAGAGTTTAGAGAAATAGAACTTCCTAATGCTACATCATATATTATATAATAAATCCATCTCTCATAACAACAAAGGTATAAAATTTCATCGATCATATATACTTTAGGTCAAAAAGACATTTTTCTACCTTTCAGAGATTAAAATAGACGTACATCATTTGGAGTATCTTCTAATTCTCTAGAAAGTCAAGTTTACATTGATTTCAACTTAGTTTATGATAGAACATGTTATTACATATGTGATAGTTAATATTTTCAACTTAAAAGGGCCTGGGTTTGTAACATGAAGGGCTGGCTTGCTTATTTGTTTTTTTGTTTTTGTCCCGCCCAGTACCCCACAACTGTCTAGCCCTGATGGAGGAAGGTCATTGGCTAATAAAGGAACTGCCTTGGCCCATTTCATTGGTTAGAAGATAGGTGGGAGGAGTAAACAGAACAAAACGCTGGGAGGAAGAGGAAGTCAGCTTAGACTCGACAGCTCTCTTCTCGGGAGCAGACGCCTCAGCAGAGACGCCATTCTCCCCACTCCAGGGAAGATGCACACTATGAAGCTCCGACCCAGGATGGACTTAGGCTAGAATCTTCCTGGTAAGACCGGTGATATACAGATGATAAGAAATGGGCTAGTCCAGGTGCGAGAGTTAACCTAGAAGAGGCTAGGTAGAAATGAGCCAAGCAGTGTGTAAATGAATACAGTTTGTGTGTTGTTATTTCCAGGCAAAAGCTAGCCAAGCAGGCGGCTGGGGTGTTGGGGATGCAGCCCCGCCGCCCTTATTACTACATAGCCCCAAAGAAAATCACACATAGGTCTCTATAAATTATAAGCTGATTGGCCCATTAGCTCTAGCCTCTCACTGGCTAACTCTCACATCTTGATTAACCCATTTTTCTGATCTATGTTAGCCATGTGGCTCAGTACCTTTTTCAGTGAGGCAGATCACATCCTGCTGCTTTGATGATCTGGGCAGGAGTGGGAGGAATCAACTTCCTCCTTCCCAGAATTCTCCTGTTCTCATTGCATCATTTCTACTTCTTGTCTGGTTTTCCTGCCTATACTTCCTGCCTTGACAATAAGCATTTATTTAAAACATGATTGATAGAATACAGACAATTCTCCCACACTATGGGTTCATCCAGGAGATAATCCTCTGGACACACCTGTGAGGGATTAGCTGAATTAGGTTAGCCTTTTTGAATACTTCTGAGGCATATTAGTTAAATCATGAAGACCACACAAAATGTGGGTTGTGTTATTGCTGTGGGATGGGGTCCTGAACTGAAGAATACAGAGAAAGTGAACTGAGAATGAATGGGAATCCTCCCCTGCTTCTAGATTATAAAAGTACTATGACCAGCGATCTTAAGTTCTGCTGCCATGACTATCTGACTATGGTGGACTATAAACTTGAGTTGTAAGCCAAAAGAAACCCCTTCCGCCTTAAGTTGCTTTTGTCTAGAATTTTATCACACTGAAAGGAAACATAACAAAGACATATGTTACTATAGATATTTCACTTATTGAATCTCTCACCTGTAAAACCTGACTGTGTTTTCTCAAATATGATGACCACAGATGAAAAGTGAAAAATACATTTTCATATATTTTCTGTTAACTCAACTTCATTAACCTTACAAAAGAATCTGTTTAAGCCAATATTTCCAAAGTAATATTTTAGTTTTAAAAATTATGTTTATTTATGGGTGGTGGCACAGAACAGAACTTCTATGTAAATTTCAGCTGTAGGAATTGTGACTCATTCTTCATCATCCAGCAGATGGAACTAATGTCATAGGTCTCAGCAGCAAGTATTTTGACCCCCTGAGCTATATCAATAGTCCCTGAACAATCATTTTCACAAAAACAACTCCAAAACCATTTCTCCTAAGCAATTGCACAACAATGTAAAGTATATTATTGGAGACAAACTAGACTGTAGATTATGTTATTACTCAGTATTAAGAGAAATCACAACACATACTTATTGTATATGAGTACAGAGTGATAGGCTGCAAAATTCATCACACAGAAATGCAAATAATTCAAGGTCTCTGTCCCCAAATACCTTCCACTCGTTTAGTAGTAAGTAATGTAGAAAATTTTACTCTATTATTCTTTTTCTGGCTTTTTTGAAATTAAATTTTTTAAATTTATTTTATATACCAACTAGTTTCTCTCACTCCTCTACTCCCATCCTTTCCCCCTTTCCTACTGTCCTCCCAATCTACTCTTCCTCCATCTCCATTCAGAAAGGGACAGGCCTCTCAGGGACTTGCACAAAGCCTGGCACATCCATTGATGTAGGACCAAGAGGGGCCAGGTAATCCAGCATAAGGTCTAGATTTTACTGTTAGAAGCCTTACTAATAGATCAAGCTATACAATTGTCACACACATGCCAGGTCAGTCCCTTGCAGGCTCTCTGACTGTTGGTCTAGCACCCGTGAGCACCCACAAGCTCAGACCAACTGTCTCTGTGGGTTCCTCCATCACAACCCCCAGGGTTCTTAAGGTAGTTTGATTGCCAATTTTCTAAGGAACCCCTATATTGTGTTATTCTTAAATTACATTATGACAATGAAAATCTGACAAATGGTCACACAGTCATCTTGTCAGGATGCAGACATATTGTGTTTTACTATAGCATCATGTTCTCCCTTTTATCTACTAACATCTTGCAATGTCTCCTTGCTCTATTCTTCTCAGTGACTCCTGGAGCAATTCAATCGGCCACCATTTCCAGATGACTGGCTCAGTAAGAAAATGAAGGTAAAGCCCACCTGTCAGCCAGAATAGGATCCTGATAAATAATATCTGAGACATCAGGGATCCACTGAAATGTTAACTTATCAGAGGCCTTCCCTAACTCTGAAACCTAGACAGTTTAGATTTTTCAACAGCAAGCTTATTTTCACTCTATAATTTTAACATACATTCTTTCCACAAAGAAAATTTAAGCTATTAAAATATTAAGCTGAGCATGGTGGCACACACCTATAGTCACAGAACCTTGGAAGTAGACACGGGAAGATCATACAAGTAAGACCTGCTTCATCTAGCAGCAAGCTGCCAGCCAGCCAGAGCTCCCAAGGGAGATCCTGTTGCAAGTAACAATAATAATGATACGAGAGTATCTAGATGTTTGTTAAAGCTAGCTACAGGCAGTTTATGGTCAGCATGGCAAGTATAGAGTTTTAAGATCCTCATTTATTCTGGTTTATTCAGGATGTGGCCTCCTTCTACAGTTTGCAACTCCAGAGATAGGTTTGCCAATTACTAGAGGTTCACAAGTAACTGGAGATTCAGATCCCTTATAAACAAACCTAAATTATAGCAAATAGCATAACTCCTAGGCTGACCTGGATGTAATGGGTCTATATAATTTGGAAATGTCTCCTTTTTGATATATAAAAAATAAACTACATTTATTTCAGCCTGTATTTAAACTTAATTATTAATTATTTCTGTGCAAAATAAAATTCATTTTTACTGAAATTTCATATTTTTTTTTATCCTAAAGGCTTTTGTGTTCTCAAATATAATTATCACTGATCAGCTGCAATGTTGATCTTTACTTAGGTGTCTTGTAATGGCTTTGATGTAGTTTCCTAAGTTATTTCAATTTCAAAAACATTTCTTTAGTGGATAACTATGAGTACAAAATTGATCTTTATTCTTGTGCTAAAGAATTTGTTAAGAAAATGCATACCAGGTAGTTTCCATAATATAACTGCAATGTATAGTTTAGTGAACACACCTGCAGAAGATGAACGTGGAAGAAACCTTAGAGGGCAGATAAGGAGTTTGCAGGAGAAAAACATAAGGATTCCAGAAATAATATGATCAAAGCTACAGAGCTGCAAAGCGTTAAACAGTAACTAAAACCAATTTAGAATTTAAACTTAAGGATAAGGAGCAGAGGTCTCAGAATTGACAGGTCTGGAGAACTGCCATAAAACTAATCATTATAAAAATCAAAGTGTCATGGTTTCCAGAAGTGTAATATGGAATGCAATAACTTTTCTAATTAGGCCACAGAACAGTCAGGCAGATGTCAACAAGCCAAAGAACCAAATGGCAATCCATTATTTTTTATGATGTTAAAAATGTCTTTGGTCCGTTACTTTTCTCATTACTGTGATCAAATACCAGACCAGAAGTAAGAAAGGAGAAACTTGCTTTGGCTTACTGTTGAAGGGAAGCAGTCTATTATGGCCAGGAGTCCATGGCAGCTGGGAAGTCTTGCAACTGGTCTCTTTGCATCCACCACATGTAGATGACAGGAGCATAAACAGGGCCGGGTGTTAAATCTCAGGCCCTCCCCCAATGGCCACCTAATCCAAGAAAGGCCCCACTTTCTTAAGTGTCTATAAATTGAGGGATTAGCTGAATTCGGTTAGCCTATTTGAATACTTATGAGGCCTTTTCGTTAAGGTATGAAGACCACCCAAAATGTGGTTGATGCTGTTACCATGGGCTTGGGTCCTGAACTGAAGGATCCAGAGAAAGTGAATTGAGAACAAATAAAAATCCTCCCCTGCTTCTTGGTTTCAATGTATTATGAGCAGCTGCCTTAAGCTTATGTTGCATCACCATTTTGAGATCAAATATTCAGAAAGGAGCTTATAAGAAATGTTTCACATTGAAACCCAACAGCTCTGTGTTATACAGTATCAAATTACAGAAATCACAATGAAAATCCTGGATCTGTAATATTTCACCTCAGTGTTCCCAATCAAGCAGAGTCAAATGCAGATGCTGCAATTACTCACTCATGTGAAAACTATTATTTACTTCATCAAGTAAATGCTACTGGTGTTCCAAGACTTTCCTGCCAGTTTGCCTTCCAGCTTTTGCTTTTGTTCACAGTGGAATAACTTCCAAGTCTCCCTAGGTTAATGAGATATTCTCCCAAATTACAGGAGTGAAATCTCTAGGCCCAGGAACTTATACCTTCATGGCATTATGTACATTCGTAGATACTAAGAGAGTATAACTTTAGATTTGACTTTCCACCAGTAGTCCAGCTGTTATAAAAGTGTATTTAACAGTACCAGGAGAACGAGTGTGATGTTTAATGCAAACGAGCTTGTGGAAAAATATGATCACTTCCTATTAGATTACAAAGCAATAAAATATTAAAAAGGACTCCTTGGGGAGATATTTAATGTATATTGATAAAGTTGATAGCCTGGGGAATTGCATACTAACATCAGTAGAATACAGTATCAGAAAAAATTTTAGGCCAGTTATTCCATCAAAACTATGTGAAATGTGAAATGTAAAATACATATTTGAGCATAACTAGAATACACACTGACACTAAGCAACTCTGAAGAGAGAAATCTTTATTCTGCCTCTCTTATTCCAACCATGTAGACTTTATTTGAACTTTATATATTTTTTATTTTATTTTGTGTATACGAGTGTTCTGCCTCAGTGTACTTATATGTACTATGTGTCTACCCTGGGTTGTTGTGAGTCATCCTATGAGTGCTGGGAAATGAACTCTGATCCTCTGAAAGAGCAAGAGATACTCTTTAACAATTGGGCAATTTCTCTAAGCACATACAGGTAGATTTTTAAAGTGATATGAGTAGCACAAATCCTAACTGTTATGAATAATAAAAACCCAGAGTCAGATATTAGCGGGTGAAAGCTGAGGGATCAGAGAAGCAGAGTGGTTAGCCACTAGAGAGTTCTTACCTCTACCAATGCTCAGACTGAAAGGGACAATCCTGTCTCTATGAGTCCACAGACTTCATGCTCAAACTGAATCCTCAGACTGCATCTGCCCCTAAGAATCCTCAGACTGCATACAATCTCAATGAAACCTCAAACTACATCTGAGTTCCTGTCTCTTTCCACTTAAATTCCTCTATCTGCCCTGCCACATTCCTGTCTCTACTTCCCTAGTACATGGATTTATGGCATGTGACTCCCAAGTACTGGGATTAAAGGTGTGAGCAATCACTGCTGGGTTTAATTCTCTTTGAAACTGAATCAATCTTGTGTAGCTCAGGGTGGCCTTGAACTCACAGAGATCTGCTTGCCTCTGCCTCCTGAGTGCCGAGATAAAGGTGTGTGCCACCATTGCCTGGCCTCTATGCCTAACCAGTGGCTCGCTCTGTACTCTGATCTTCAGGCAAGCTTTATTTGTTCGATCACAAACAAAATATCACTACAGATATGTATGTATTATATATATATGTACATATATATATATATATATATATATATATATATAATAGTAATACAATATTGGTAAAAGTGAATAGTTAATATGCACAAGTGATGCACAAAATATTTTGTTCTGGCAATAAGCCTGATATGGGTTCAGAATCCAGCACAGGAATCAAAATCTATGAGGTCTTCAGTCTAACTCTGACCTATATGGATCTTGCTCACAAGTATATTCTTGAAACAGAGAAACCTCTAACATCGTTTTGAAAGTATTAAATTAGTATGTAGGTGTGCTGGTTTGAATGAGAATGGCCCCTTTAGGCTCATATGTTTGAATGTCTGGTCCCCAGTTAGTGGAACTGTTTGGAAAGGATTAGAAGGTATGGCCTTGTTGGGAAAGGTATGCCACAGGGAATGGGATTGAAGGTTTCAAAAGCTCAGGGTAGATCCAGTGTGTCTTTTTCTGATGGATGTCTTGAGATTAGGATGGGCAGCTTTTAGCTACTTCTCCAGGATCCTGCTTGCCTGGCTGCCTCCAGGCACCTCCAGAATGATGATAATGAAGTAACCCTCTGAAACTGTAAGCAGTCATGAAGCTTTCTCTTTTTTAAATTTTTAATTGATTTTATTGAGCAATACTTTTAGGTTGTCTTGGTCATGGTATCTCCCCTCAGCAATAGGGCAGTGGCTCAGACAGTCACTGTGAAGATTAGCTGAGAAGTTGGAAAATCCAAACATTTATAGCAGGAAAATTCTTCCTCACTATTTTGTGACTCATATTCCCACAGTTCGGGTGAAAAGAACTACCATTCATAGAGTTTAGCAACTTTGCACCATGATGATTACAAAAAAGGTTCCCAAGGAACGTTCTAGAATATGTTTATGACCACTGAACAAAAAAAAATCTACCAACTATCTTTTTTAATTGACTAATTTTATAGATAAATGAATTGAAATTTATAGAAATAACCTGCTATAATTATTTTGATAATTTCATATGAGTAGAACTTCAAGTACATACATGTAGATAATTAAAATAACTGATTATTTGTAGTAGTTCTCATGTGATAAATGAAGCAAGACTTCTAGATATAGGGATGAGAAGTTGAAAGAATTTATTAGTTTCTGAATCTCAGATAGGAACACACTCTGTGACCCAAGTTGACCTAGAACTCACTATATACCTCAGGGTGACCAGGGATGTGTGGTGATTGCCTTTCTCCTCATGGCAAGTACTGAGTATTATAGATGGGAGC
Organism: Microtus pennsylvanicus; assembly: GCF_037038515.1. Lineage (NCBI taxonomy): Eukaryota > Metazoa > Chordata > Mammalia > Rodentia > Cricetidae > Microtus > Microtus pennsylvanicus. The sequence goes on along the minus strand of NC_134579.1, from coordinate 181,373,263 downwards.
CACTGGCATATTTGGCTTAAGAATTCAAGTAGCTCTGTTTGCTTACAAACTTTAAGTTCTTAATTATTGCAATATGGAAATAACACCAGAATGTACTGATATGATAGAGAGCAGCTTTATTTTTAATCACAGTGTGGAAGGGGGAAAAAAAATTCAAACAAAACATGGAAAATAGGGCATTTGACTGACCATGTGCGTATATACCAACATCAGTGGCCCTGCCCATTAAGAGAAAACCTTATTTCTATCTTTACTACCCTCCATCTCCCATCCTTATTCTTTGAACATACATATATACTTCTGAATTTTGTAAGACATGCAAAAACTTTAAAGGGATTTAAAGATAAAACTGTAAAACTCAAGTAATTTTATCTGTAAGTGGAAATGGATAGTAAATACTGAAATAAATGGAGAATGAATCCTTATGTTCTCTGATAGAATATTAGTGTGTTAGTAGATTTTCAAGTAATGCAAATTTACAGAGATATTTATTATTCATTCCTTAAATATGCCTTAATTTTGGGCACTGCATGGCAGATTTGTGTCACCGTGTTCCTGTGTTTAAATGGTAGACTAAGATCGCCTCTATGTGTGACCAGGAATATAAGGGGCAAAAAGAGGTTGCATATGTCAAATGGATTTAAAGTGAGTCCTTCAAAGCTCATAAACACTCATATAAATATATTCTCACCATTAGATCTGAAAAAGATATAAAAGCAATAGATGATGCTAAAAATAGTTTCATTTATTTATTTTTTAATTACTTATTTGGACGCACTGAGAAAACAGCACACATCTTGCATCTAGTTTAGAGAATCCTAAACATTTTGCTCAACTATTTACTTAAATTACACTGAAAATGTCTTTGATCATCATCATCATCATCATCATCATCATTATCATCATCATACCAACTAACATTACATTTAGGTTGACTATAATAATCCAGGTACTATTTTAGTTACTTTATACCTACCACCATATTTAATGGTCATATTCATGTTATTAAATAGAAGTTCAGCATATTTCTCAAGATACATAGTTATAAATATGAATTCTGTATATGATCTTATATTGAAAGGATTTAGAGTTAATTCTTGTAACTATTGCCCTATTATGCTTATTTCAATTATCTTGGCAGCATGATTATAACAAAAGGGTGGTCATCTATAACTACATAAATCAGAAATCCCTCTCATTTGGGACTGTATGTCCCTATAGTTATATGTTCACACTCTTCAGACAGATAGATGATAGACAGATAAGCAGGCAGGAAGTGACAGTTAGATAGATAGAAAGAATATTAATTCAAACATGAATTAGTGAATTTCACCAGGGGAGGGGAACTCAGCAGATGAACTGAAATTTAAAAAGTGCCCAGAGGGAATCCTGCAGCTAGAATCTGTACACCATTTATAACATTTAAGCAGATGAGAATTAGGAGCTATAAGACTTTAGAATTCATATCGGCAGGAAGCCTCAAGCAGTGATGATAAAAAGAAAACAAAATGCTGCCAATTTAAGTGGGTTAAATAGAGAGAAAATCAGTAGGGGGGATATTTAATCAAGCCAAAAACGGTGAGGAGAATAGAGGTTGATGATGTATAAATGGTTAACAATTTCATATCTACTGCGATCAGCTCTACTCAGGTGATATTTTTCTCGGTTTAAAGTTTTTGGTAGTTTAATCTGTAAAAGGAAGAATATGTAGGGTTGTAGAAATCATATGATCTCATGAATAAATGAGTTGATTTTAAACACTTAAAATTTAAAACTAAAAGGAACTTTAAATATCATCATCAAATCACACCAAAAGAAAATAAAAGGAGAACAAATACAGGTTAATTAAGCTTACTTTTTATCACCCTAAATGTCGCTGACATGAACTTGAATGAGACAATTATTTAGTGGCAGAATATGCAGTGAAACACAAAAGCCTAATTTGGAATGTCCCACAGAGGAAAAGACTTCAGAAAAAAAAAATGTGTCTCTAAGATTTCCTTTTAAAAAAGCAAACACAAAAGAGATCATTAAAGATGATGAACTATTTTTCTCACTAAAGTACTTTCAAGAAAATAATTTCTCATTTACTTTCTAAACTTCTGATCACCTTGTGTGTTCTCGTTAGATTTGGAGATAAGGCCAACCATAAACATAATCTTGACAAAGTAATACCCAGTGAGAAAGACCCAAAATATGGTAAATTAGAATTTTGTTTTTAAAATTTTTGTGATGTCTAACAGGAGCACTGTTTTCACAGGCCTTGTTGGAAGGGACACTGGCTGCAGTAGATTATATATTCTGTGGAAATACAAAGTAGAAAAGATTGATTTCAATCCTTAGGACACATTCTACATTTGAGAGAAAGTCACACAGCATACAAACCTCATGAAAATTAAACTGTGTAAAGGAGATATTATAAATTGAAATTTAGAAGGCAAATAAGTGCTGGGGAACATTAAAAAATAGGGAGTGTTAAGTGAACATGAATAGGAGTTCCTGCGGGAGTATGAATGGAAGATGACTGACTGATGGGAAAAGTTAAGGATGAGAAGGAACGAAGATGTGATTGGTAGGGGAACGACGAAGTAAAGGGGTAAGCAACATCAAAAGGCTTTGGTTTGGCAGAACAAACGGAAAGAAAAAGTGGGAGAGAGGGTTTACTGTACTTGCTGAATGGAAATACTGAAGGTAAGTAAGCTAACTATAAAAAGGTGTTTGTGGCAGGTGTTTGATAATGACATATCACTAAACTGAGTCTGAAGTTGGAGATTTAGGCAGAGGAAAACCACACATCAGACTTGTGCTCCTCAGTAACAGAGGGTGTGCTTGATTCATTGAAGGATTTATGAGTTGACAAAGAATCATTCCAAACAATCAACTACTTCACAGGAAAAATATGTTTTTATAATCTTTGCTGTGTGATGAAAACCAATGTTTAGACAATGTACTCATCTCTTTATTTAAAACCTCATGCTTTTGTTATAAGCATAGAAATATATGGCCTAGATTTTATCTCAAACAAGAGTCCTGCCATTGTAGGTGACAGTTAGCACATCAAGCAGAAGAGTAAAGTTGACTTTACCAATATTCCTGACTTTTAGCCTTGGGTTAGTCCTTAGATATAGTAAACTATATTATAATTTCAGTACATGGTGTAACATGTAAGTTCCTCACATCCCACAATGCTTTACATAGATTTCACATAAAACCAACTCATTTAATAATCATTCAACTTGAGACCCTTTTTATATTCAGTTTGGTTTATATGGGCCATATCCACAATCAGAAATGTGTGATCCAGAAAAATTATATTTATATTATAATAGACTCAGCATAGGATACAGCTGTCAGAATGACTAAGATCAATAAAACAAGTGACAGCTCATGCTGGCAAGGATGTGGAACAAGGGGAACACTCTTCCATTGCTGGTGAGAATATAAAGTTGTATGGCCACTAAAGAAATTAATATGATGATTCCTCAGACAGTTGGAAATTGATCTATCTCAAGAACCAGTTATATCACTCTTGGGCATATACCCAAAGGACACCTATGACAAGGGCACTTGCTTAACTATGTTCATTGCATCTTTATTCTTAATAGTTAGAAACTGAAAACAACCTAAATGTCACTCAACAGAAAAATGGATAAAGAAAATGAGGTACATTTACACAATGGAGTATTACACAGTTATTTTAAAAAATTACATCACCATAAGAACAACAGAGCTGTGCTTTCCCCAGCCTTCCCCCTCAGCTGTAACACTCAGGAGAACAGTCCCTGAACCTCACCTGAGCAGCACAGTAGAGTCAATCCTGTTGAGATTTGTGGGTGAACCAGCCCTAAAGTGAGCATGGGAAAGCTGTCCCATCTATCTATCATGTGGCATCATGGACAATGGAGAGATGCCTTCCCCCATTCCCCACGCCCACCCATCATCACTGAGGTAGGTAGGAGAGTTACTGTCATAAGATCTGAAGAGCCGTCCTACCCATCATCAGGTCCAGCACTCTGGAGAGTGGGTCAGAAAGTAGAGCTGGCCTTGAAGGTAGATATATAAAGCATGAATCCTGAGGACTATTTGAGAATGGGAAAACTGCTTCTGCCCCTTGTTGATTGCTGCAAGGAGTGAACTAGCCAGGGAAATGCAGGAGAGGTCACCCTAGTAGTAGGGACAAGGGAGAGCTTAAAAGCTGACCAAGTGTGAAACTACCCAACACAAGAACCAGCGTTATGAGTTGGCCCACCCCAACATCCATCCTATCTATGATCTCTGGAACACATGGTGGGACCCAACTAGTCCCTCAGACCCAAAGCTGAAGAATCTCTATGACACAGGGCAACAAAAGGATAACCAAGAAGAGCTCCCATAAAAGCCCAGCATTGATAGCAAAAGCCAGAAGTGTTGAATCAGACTATTAAAAACTAATATTTAAGCAAAGATCTATGGGTAAAAGGGTTTACTGCATTACTCACGGTGTCACATTTCAGTTTCTATAATGAGACTGATTTTTCATTTTCTTTTTTCTCTTAAATTTTATTTTATTTTGTGGGGGAGGTTGCAAGGGGAGAGGGTATATGCAAACGGATGGGGAAATGAATGGGATGGAGGTGCATGATGTGAAAGACACCAAGGATAACTAATGAAGAGAGTTAAAAAATGACATCACAAAATTTTAGGCAGAAGGATGGAACAATAAAAAAAATCATCCATTGTGAGGTAATCCAGACCCAGAAAGACAAATATAGTATTATTTGCTTATAAGTGGATATTAGCTGTTAAGTAAATGATAACCAAGCTACAATCTGTAGACCCAGATGGTCAGGTAAAGAGTATGGGTATGTGTGTGTAAGTATATGTTTGCTTGTGTGTATGTGTGTGTGTTTCACAGAAAGCTGGTTAAGAGGAGAGACCCTGGACATGAAAGTTTTTGTTGGAATGACCAAAAATTTTACTAGCTGTGTAAGATTGGACAAATTATATAAATTGTACACTTCAAGTATCTTATCTATATAGTGGGATAAGAATATTACTATCTAAAGTCATATTGAGAAGTACTAAAATGTTTGACTAATATTGTAATGAATTTTTCTTAACATGTATGAACAGATTGTTATGTGTACCCAGACAATGACCAATCCCTTCTTCCGAAACAGAAAACCAGCAGCTCTCATGAACCACCGTGAAGAGGTCTGCATAAGCTGTTTGTCTTGGTTTGGATATATGGGGAAGGGGAAAGAAAGGTACTCAGAGCTGCTGAGGTGGCATTAACCTGTAGACCCAGACACTTGGATGACTTCTTCAGACCAGGAACACAAAAATAGCTTACGCAACAAACCCTGTTGAAGGAGGAAGATGACAAGGGAGAGGCAGGGGATCAGAAGTAGGAAATATGGTGGCATCTCACAAATATGGGATTGAGAAAGCCAAAGAAGTCAGGAGGAACAGAAATGGAAAGAGAGATGAAGATTTTCAAAAAGTTAAAAGGGATTGTAATAAGGGCACAGTGAACTAGAAGTTTATGGTAATATTCTGTTTTTACTTTATTGTCTAATAGTTCCACATGTGATGTAACTTGCTTTTTGATTGTCCTGAATTGAAGCTTTTGATCCTCCTGACTCAGTTCTCCAAATGCTGGGATTAAATGTGTGCAACTGCATTCTCAATTTTTATCTAAGTCATATTGATGATGGACTTTGCAATTTTATGATGAACACATGAATTAATGCCTTCTTTAAACCACTATGGAATAGATATGGGAATGTTTGTTGGTTTGTTTTCAAATCAGTGCATTTGAGGATTTGAGAGGGAGTGGGGTAGAGAGTACTGGCAGACTGGAAGGGACATTAGAATAAATGAAGTGAGAGAGGGAGCAAGAAAATGATGTGAATGCAATACTCATGCATGAAATTCACAAAAAATAATAAAACTAACTTTTAAATTGTGATATTATTTAGACTGTATTTCAAAGAAGTTGGTTTCTCACCATCAATTTACTGTGTCTAATACCACTGGTTTCTCCCGAAGATCAGGGCACCATTTCCAAATTATAAATCCAGAAACTGCCATCTCACCTGATACTGAAATTTACCTCCTCCATACTGTGAAATGACACTATCAACAACTGTTTAGTGGTATTTTCTATGTGAAATCCAGTTCATTGTCTCATCATCAGCTCTTCCATGAACTGGGGCCAAAGATGAATAGGGCAATATCTAATATGATGGAGGAAACCTTTAAGATAAACAGCAGTCATGTCAATCTGGGCCTTCTGAGAGAAGTTTTTTCTTTAAATCTATAGCCACCCTTAAAATACGAATGGCCTATAAGAATGGAAATCCCCATAGGTAAAAGCAGTGAGATCTGAAATTCATTCAATATTTCAGAAATAATGGCACTGAGTCTGTTGAGTGTTAGAGATCACCAAAAAGGGAGATGGTAGTAACTTTAATTATGTATATGAATCGAGGACAAATTAACTTAATGAGAAAACTCATGAAAGAAATAGTTCTTTAAAATAACTGTTTCCTTCTTTGTAAGTAAGAGCAGGTTTTCCAAATTATCTTCAGCCCTTACTTACAATTAATATTTATTAGTGACATACACTTTTAATCCCAGTACTTGGGAGGCAGAGGCAGACAGATCTCTGTGAGTCTAAGGCCAGCCTACTCTAGAGTGAGTTCCAGGGCAGACCCTTCAGTTACAGAGATACCATCTTTAAAAAAAAAAAGAACAAAAAACCCCCCAGAAGATCAAGTAACAGATACTTTAAAGAGTTCTTAACACTAAAAATTTAAGAGAAGAAAAGCATTTTGCTTATACATGTAATTTACACAAATATTTAAAATGTTTCTTGACCCCAAATTGTCCCTCAATTTATGTTTTTTGCATGAATAGACATTTTATTTTACTTTGATAACCACATGAAGTTATATCATCTGTAGTTTACACATGAAGAAATGTAAGCCAATAAAAGTGTTCCACATGCCAAGAAAACCAAGTGAGGCCTCTCTTGATCTTGGAATTGAGTTTGGGTCTGTGTCTGCCAATGAAGAAGGTCACCCCTTGATTATTTTCAAACTTGCCTACTTTCTAACTCATTTGTGCAGAAGAGACAGAAACTCTGCCTATAGCATGCAATAATAATGGTTCTTAGTTCGTTATTCAATGTATTTTGTTAAATGCTAAATTCAGGGTCATTTCATTTCACTTTAACAGAAATTACAGGTCTCATAATCTTTCAAAAATGAACCAGTGGGAAATTTGTGGATTTTCAAATCAGTGCTTACACTGAAAAAAACAAACTGCATTGCTACATAGATGTGAATCCCAACTGATGAGCATAAAATAATTCCCTGAAATGCAATCATAATCTATTTTAACAAGACAAATCTTCCCCAAGTTTTCTTTCACATCACCTACTATGATGCAATGTCAGTTTCTCCCTACAAAGATAAACTGTTTACAGAATTTGCAATTTTCTAACAAAATACATGCAGAAAATTGATGAGTAAGAGCCTGGTGTGAGCCACCCTGTAACAAATTTTAAAATCCTCTAGTAAATATCATCATAGCATTTTCCTGCCATGCTCTGCTTCTTGTCAGAGACGCTTAGCAAGATTAGCAAAATTTTAAGCCTAGCAATTTTTAAGTTGTTTTGTTCCATGTGGATGAAAGACGATATTTGTAAATTCTGCTACATTCTCCTCAAGCAAGCTTTCTTTAACAACCAAAATCATCTGTGTGATTACAGCACAATTACCTTGACTTCAATTCTAAATGTGACAATTCTTATTTGACATCTGTCCCTTGATTTCTGTAAGTGGCTAGAGTACTTACTCCTTGCCTTACAGAATCTGCTGAATGAGATAAGACAGCACATGGAAAAACACTTTCTAAGTCCTCAGGTATTATGAAAATATTAGAATAAGACTATCCACATAATTTTGAAAGACCAATAAGCCATTTGGGTCTAAGATATGAGAAATAAATGTCTAAAATTGAAGAAGTTAAATTCCATAATCCATTCTTACTATTTTCCCTCTTTGCAAAGAAATACTCAAACTTGAATACGAGATAACCCGAAAATTACTAATTCCATTTCAACCCAGTTGAACTTAACCAAATAGCCAGTTTCTACCTTCCTCTGTGCTCTTTGCTAGCTTATGTTGCTCATAAAACCAAAATCAAATTTAGGTCTTTGTAATTGGGTTTATTTTTTTTCCTGTGGCCCCTCTTTACTTCTCATGTTACTTTCTAAGATCTATTCACTTTAGAATTCATACTTTCTTTTTTTTTATTTTGTTATCTGTTACCTATCTTATTTAAGAATTCAGAATACATTCTTTTCTCATTTTACATAGCTATCCCTGTTTCCACTCCCATCCCTTCTCTCAAACTTCCCATCCCTTCCCCACCCTCCATCTACTCTTGAGAAAGGGTAAGGCTTCCCATGGGGAGTCAACAAAGCTTACTTAAAGTAAAATATGATTAAGGCTTTTTGTGCCCCTATTGAGTTTCTTTTATAAAACATATTTGAAAAATGTAAACAGAATTATGGGTTATTATCAAGTTCTCTATATAAGGATTTTACTTATGTCTTCTAAAGATATCACCATTCAATTGTAAAAAATAATGGAAACATACGTCATATAAAAACAAAGACATATTTTATATAAAATCAAAGTAAATTATATGAGCATTTTGATTAGGTAGTAATATAATCTTTTAAAAATTGCTCATTTGGTTTTATCAATCACATATAAGACTGATCCCATTATCGTGCAAAACTGCATAATATTTTATTTCTTCAAGTTATTTTGGTAACTAAAATAATTTGGCCAACAAAGACTCCTAGAAAGACATAAATTTAGTAAAAGTGTGGCAGACTATGAATAGGTCTTGAGTATGTGACACATATATTACAATATCCGATCAAATTATTTATTAATATTTACAACTTTATTTTGACACCTATAGCATTATATATCTGTGATAAGTAAACCTTTGAAAACAGCTGTGGTGAAATACTGTTTTATTACTACAATACTGATTATACTCATATAGGTACATTTCATTTTTTACTAACAATTTCTTCTACCAAAACTCTTGATTTAAAATTTCTAGTAAACTAAAAACGTATTGGTTAAATACTCACATTCTAAGCATATATTTATTTATTTATTACAAACTGAGGCTAGGGGATACTGTGGTAAACTGCAGACTTCTCACATGTCAGTCTCAAAAACAAGACAGGGAAGGGAGGGGAGGAAGGATGGAGAGAAGAAAGGACAAGAGAGCAGGAGAGTAGGGAGAATTGTCAAAAAAAAAAAACCAGAAAGAAGGGGAAGAACAAGGCATGACTTGCCTCTACTGTTATAGCACAGACGGAAAAGTAACTTAAAAAAGGATTTATTCTGCCTCACCGTTCCAAGATACAATGAATCACAAGAGAAAATCGTGGCAGTAGGAAGGAATTTGAAGCAACAAATCACATGGTATGCATGCCCTGAAGCACAGATTGTGAACAGTGATGCTCAACTCGAGTTCCCTTTTTAGTTAGGTCCAGGACCCTAGCCCATGAAATCATGTTGTCAATAGTTTGAGTATGTCTTCCCAGCTAAATTTCATAGTCGAAAATTCCTCGTACACAAGTCAAAAGGCATGTCTCCTTGGTGGGTCTAGATTCTGTGAAGTTGTCAGTTAAGAACTATCAGAGAAGAAGGGAATGAAGGAAAGAAAAGGAGGGAGGGGGAATTTTTCTTAAAGCATAGCAAATATTTCTCCTTTGCTTTCATTTTCACCAATGAATTCATGGTTATAATATATTGGGTCTAATATAAACTCAATGATAATAATTTAAGAGCTATTTGAAGATTATCACAAAAGATAGTTCAATGGCCCACCTTCACATGACATAACTGAGAAATTGCTAAACTAACCATCAGAAGTATTTATGAAATTTCAAAGTATAACTCCAGTTACACTTTAACTGAAAGGTTTAGAGATATTTCCAAAAGCCTAACTGATGGAGCCCTTCCTGAGAGACAAAGCCGCCTTTAGTATGAAATCCACAAGAACTTAGCAAATACCACTGCAAGTCTCAGATATCTTCAGTTTACAGGAAAGCCCGAAGGAGAGATGAGAGAAAACAAAAGCCTAGGTTGACTGAGTGATACCCAAGAAACCTCCCTGGAGTATAGAGACTCAAGTCCTGCCCCGCATTTCCATCACAGGCTGCCAATGGCTATCAATTCCTATTTCACTCTTCACAAGTCCTGGGAGAACATGTTTCTTTTCCTAAGCCTGTTATCTAGTTCCTTCCATTGTTTCTGAGGACAAGGTTTGACTCATACAAACATTAACTTTTTCCTCCTCTGGCCAATGCTTTAATTTAGTCTTGACAGTGTTCTCTCTCACACCATGACACAAGAAAGGCAGTTCTCCTGTGTCTCCGGAGATATTTTCTGTAGGGCATATTATGTTTTTTTTTAAATTTTGTTTTTTTATTGGCAAAGCTGCCTAGTGCTATAGGCTTAGCAAAATAAATGGCATGCCCAGATCAAAAAGTTGTAAACAGACACAGCCTGCTATATCTTGACATGCCAAGTTAGTGGAATAACTAAGCAGAAAAGTCAAAAGGGAGGCTAGCTGAGGTCCTTCCCCAGCAAACTGCCTCAGCCAGTAAAAATCTAGATTCCATTTCTTCCAGTTATTGCATTATTGCCTGAGGTTACTCTTACTTTCAGAACTCCAACCCAACCTCTTTCGCATTCATATACAAACACGCAGATACACATACCCGATGAACTAAATAACCATGTTTCATATGGAGGGGAGGGGGGAGTGCAGTAAAAAGTCAGCCTATGTTTTGCTGATGATTTCAATTATTTCAACAGCATACTGAAGGATTGTTCTTCAGTCCTTTATCTATTAAGCTTGACCTAAACTGACTGATTTAGAACTCAACCACTGCCTGTGCTCTGAGTTACACACTGGTTTAAGACATGTAGCAGCAATGAGAAAATAATGACACGGGTTACAAAGATAAGGAAGAAAATAACAAGAATAAGTTTTATTTATGTAGCTGATATAAATGTTTTAGTATATCATTAGTTTAAAAAATGGCATAAGAATTATAATAGGAAAATAATAATTAAATCTATAATTTATCAAATATAAAAATACTTGTTTTACTTGTAAACTGGATGCATGGACACAAAAAATTCCGTGGTGTGCATTTTTGTCCAGTTATTTCTTCAGTAAAATAAGATATTATTTCAAAGCTGGTGAAAATATTCAATGTCATGACAATTAAAAAGATAATCAAAGAGAGTCTTAGCATTCAGGTCACATGTTCTGAAACTTCAATTTGCTATTCCATATAGATAATTCAACAGTGTCTTTAAGAACAAGAATTGTGGTCTTACCTGACTGGAATTCCATTCACTTTTGCCATTTATTAACTCCATGACTCTGATCAAATTATTTAACTTTTCCTGGATGCAATTTCCTTATCAAAAATGTGCACTGAATAACAACCTGTCTTTCAAAGAGTTATTATTACTGTAAGATCCAATGAACTAAATTTTATAAAGTAGTAAAAAGCACATGAAGTACATAATTTGGAATAGAGTAACCAATGAATTGTGTAAAGATTCAAAACCATGCCAGGCGGTGAAGGCACAGGACTTTAATCCCAGCACTAGAAAGGCAGAAGTGGGCAGATCTCTGTGGATTCCAGGACAGCCTGGTCTACAGGGCAAGTTCCAGGACAGCCAAGGCTACACAGAGAAACTCTGTATCAAAAAATCAAGAAAAAAGAAAGAGAGAGAGAGAGAGAGAGAGAGAGAGAGAGAGAGAGAGAGAGAGAGAGAGAGAGTGAGAGAGAGAGAGAGAGAGAGAGAGAGAGAAAGACCAAAAAAATTTAAAGCCACTAAGTATGTACAGGTAAGTGTCTCTTTTTGTGTTTAGCTACAGAAACACCCTAATGTGTCCCAGCTATGGAAAATAATCCTCACAGGGTTACAACCCATACAAGTGACTGATACTCAAAATAAGGCCCTTAAAGTGTCAAAAAAATTCAAGAAGCTTCAAGTGTATTTTACTTTCAGCTTGAGAATTATTGAAATTTAGGATTTAAAGAGGATGCTCTATGGAAAGCATTTTATATTCATGTTAACAAATAACTCTAATGCACTTCCTCTGCACTTATTTCCTCTAATTCTTACATGCAACATCTAAAAGTATATAATCCGTCAATTACGAGGAGCAAACCTTGGGTAAGGTCAAGGACACTGATGTGAAATCACAAAGTCAGCAAAATTCAGTGTGACTAAGTCCATGGACTATCAGTTTGTGTTCATAATAATTCCTGAGATTTGTTTTTAGGAGTTAACCATTCACATGTAAGACTCAGTTTTGTTGGTCACTACTGAAAGAACTCCCTTAAATATAAGGATAATTCAATATCACTGGAAGGTCTTCATGAATTTGAGAAAATTTTATGAAGAACAAAAAATCCTTCCGTACCTATATTACCAGCATCAGTTCTACTCAGTGACCCAGTTTACACTTCAGACTTCCATGTACAGCACATAGCAGAGCCCAGTAGATCACTTTCCTCCACAATCTCTTGCCTTTTGTGTACTAATGTACTAATCGGTTCATAAACAGCCTAGCAAGACAGAGACTGTCAATTCAATAATTATTAATGCCACTAGAGAAAGCCATTGAAGCAAATACAAATGAAGAGGGCCCTTGTAGAATATCAATCACCTAAAGTCCCTCTTTGACTCCTCTTGTGTCAGGGAGTTTATTACCTGCTAATTGTAAGACTACACTTGATAACTTGCCTGTCCTTTTTAGTCCTTTTTCTCCTAGATATCTTTCTTACCATTTGTTTTGAATCCTTCTCTTATCATCTTCTCAGTTATTACACCTCAGAACACACCCTTCTCAAAGAACATATAATCATGAGTCTTGATAAGTATGTATCCCTTTTAATATCAATTGACAACACATGGTAAGAGTTACAAACACTAATTAGAATAGGTTGAGTGTGAGTTCATGGAAGGCAAGGCTGTAGGTGCATGGTCAATACATTACCTATCTTTTCTATCTTTCTGTATATGAATAAACACACACACAGACACACACACACACACACACACACGTGTGCGTGTGCACATTTCCCACATGTCAAAAGTGGCAATTTCACAACTCCCTAATATCTCCCAGAGCATGCGTGCATGAAGCCCAATGTGGGTCAGTAGAATGGCTAGGGCAGAAACCGAGCCCTGTGTTGTATTTAAATGAAAAAGATAGCAGCTACTGAAATGAATTTTCCCATTAGAACCACAGAGTCAAAACATCTGTCTTGTCAACAGGTTTCAGTACTTCTGAAGTAAATAATACGAATTTCACTCGAACTAATGTTGAGTAGATACCATGCTAACATGCGCAAATGTGGATCATGACGTTAATTACTATTTCAAAGAAAAAAGAGAGAAAAGACAGGGTCCCTTTTCTACAGCAGAGATATATGTGGGCATTGTCATAGTCTTCCAACAGTCAATATGGGTAGTACAACTACCATACTGTTTTAGTTTTTTAATCTATTAATTGAGATTTAGATGTTTAGAAGTTCACTAATAGGTTTAAGTATTAAGGATAATAATAGTGTACATTTTAAAGATAAAAATAAATTTTCTGTAATGATAAATAATATACCTCAAATTTCAGTTCAAAGTAGTTAAAATAGCCCTATTGAAAGACTAATTGTGATGTTATATTAACCCTATTTAATTGCAATTTTCTCCTTTATATTCTTCAATATTCAAGACCATTGATGCAATATCATATTCCAGGTAAAAAGTTAAGGAAATGAATAAGAAGAATAAATGAGTTTTGTTCTCCATAAATTAAATGTCATGAGACACAGATAGAAGTGAAACTGTAATTGAAATATCCTATCCAAAGTTCTAAGAAGGAATATTGCTCACTTTAGGTTCAAAGTTGGAAGAACTAAGTTACTGAATCTAGGTCCATGGACATCCAAGAAGATCACTTCTAAGCTCACAGCTAAAAAGGGATTATTTGGTGAGGAAAGAACTTAAGAATGAGTCTGGATAAAAGAGTGCACATACAACGTAAGGAAGTTAGTGGTTCTGGTACAGTCCCAGAACAGCCAGAACCAGGAAGCATGGAGCACTGAAGCTAAAACAGCTTCATCTCTGGATATTTCTTGTACCAGCTCCTTCAAAGCTCTGAATAGGTCCTAGCTTTGTCTCCAGATCTTTATCTGTGTGAAAGGAAAAAAAGCTATCAAATATTTATCTATATCAAAATAACTTAGCAGGCCTAAGTGAGGTATCGTTGGGGATAATGTATATATACATACATATACATATATTCAGTTACAGAGACATTTTAAAACATAAGTAATACAGTTTATGTTAATGACTTTATTCACAAAATACAGGCATTAGAACACCTATTGTGGGAAGGTTAAGGCTTAGGCATTCTGGAGAGTTGTTTAGTGTGGCCCTCGGCTGCTAATGGAAACAGGCAGGTCTGTCGAGAACTCTCAATGACAGCCACTCTAAGGAGTAAAGTGATGGTTCAGAAAAATTGTTCCTTGTGTTCATTATGTGCACTAACAATTCTCCATTAGTTTATAAATTCAGGATATTTTATTAGACGTTATAAGGTACACATACCTCACCTTTTTTATAAATAAAGCATAGAAAATGTTTATCTGGTTTACATCATAAATCAGTGTCTATTCTCATTTAATTAAGGCTGTAGTGAGGTTTGTTTGTCCTTCCTTTTCTCTCTTTCAGGGAAAACCCACTGACTCTTTAGTTATAAGAAGTATTGGCTGCTGGCATCCTTCTGAGATGAATCCTTCTGAGACATTGCTTGGGCCTGAGGGATCTGCTTTCTGTAAGGTTAATCCTCTATTGGATGCCTGTTACATCCAAAGGTCCAGATAGCAGGAGAAAACTGCCACTTAGTGAAAACAACGTGTTCTTCAGGCTCCAGTGCACCCTGTCTAAACCTCGAAAGCAAACTCCTAACCACTAGGTCGTCCTTCCCTATCCTGCTTTCCACTCTCTCCCAGCTGATGCACCCAAGCAATGACCCCAAAATGAGGAATTTCTGCCAGAAATCCTCCAACTAAGAACCTATTCCTCAGGAAAAGCAATTCAGTAGCTAATGCCAGAATAACAAAAATGATATAGATAATTTTCTAGTTCTTGTGTATTCTTCACCTGACTGGGGATTGAGGTAGAGTAAAGACATATGTCCTATGAAAGCAGAGTTCAAAGAAAAAATAATTGAGTTAAAAGGAAAAAGGGGTACACTGTGGTTGTCGTAACACAACATGCACAGTGGGAAGAAATACATTGGTTGGCTGAATAAAAAGATGTTTTTAAAAAGGAAGTGAATTGTGAAATAAGTCTTCAAAAATCAAGAAATTACTGACATTTCCTTTGTTGCCAGTCAGGGTAGAGGGGCAGTGGAGTTGGGACAAATAAACAGCCTAAAGATCTCGTATGCAAAACAGATGGAGGGGAGAAAAGCCCATGTAGAGGTCTCCTATATGGGACAGAGAGAAGAAAGGTCTAAAAACGCTAAGAAAGCAAGTAGTGGGCTAAATGCCAAAGCTTATGAAAATTAGAAGAAAATGAGATTTGTAATGAGCAACCAGGGTCACTCACAGATGTCTGAACATTATAAGTGTGCTAGATTCAGGTTAGGGCAGAGAACGGAAAAGGCCTGGAGGAAAACTCCAGCATTCTGTTTCCTCAGCTTGATCCAGTTTGAATCCAGTCAGGGACAACAGCTCAGGTTAAGAAGCCGGATGCTACCTGCCAAGAGTTTTTAGTATTCCTAATGACAACCTAGTCTAAGGTGTGAGAAAAGAAAAACCCCACCCAGAATAGTTAGTAATATTTATATCAGTTTACACCCAGATCCAAGCTGAAGAAATAAAAAGCAAGGTTAAGATGACAAGTATAAGGGACGTGGTAGGCTGGAAAGCAGTCATGGTGTAAAGGACAATATGTGACCTGTGGCTTTGTCAGACGTTAAACAAGTTCAGAATAGAAATAATGACTGAGCGAGACTGAAAAGGATGAAAGCTTGAACATCGTGGTCTGGACAAACAGGTTCGTTAATTACCTGAAATGTGTATGAGTTCAGCAGTGTATCACAAACAGCCTAACTGAGGAAAAGCTGAGTGCTGTGGCTATGAGGGATGTAAACACATAGAGGAGATGCAGACTTCCACCCATAAGGAAAAACACACTGATGGTATGTTTTGAAGTAAATTGTAAGCTCAACCACCCTGTTACATTAGAACCATAAGTCAATGTCAGCTTTCCTGGTTCCTAAACCAAGTCTAAATGCCATTTTGTACCAAGAAATTGACAGCCTCCAAGATGTACTAAATGTCATCCATGACAGGCACAGTCATGGCTAGTCACAGCTTACTCCGGCGTGAAAACTGAGGTCAACGTTTCTAAGACCATCTGGAATACACTGTGAGCTCCAGAAGGAGACAGGCGCCTCTGGGGTTGGCTGCTGAGCTATGGCAGCGATTGGTAATGCCCTGGGTTGAGGCAGGTGGCATCTGCTAGCAGGACTCTCGGAGTAAAAATAGGAACATTGCCTTTGTGTATGTCCCTCATTAATTCACCTATATCTGAGCCATGCTTCCAGAGGAAAATTGGGGCAGAGCATGCCACGAACCCAATCCGAAAAGCCCTGCAGGTCACCTGTCTAAACACATACCAGGATCTGCCTCTGTACTCCCGCCAGCCTTCCTCCTCTGTGCTTTTAAACTGTACAATTGAAAATTCACATACAATTATTTTAAAAAAAACTGAATGAGGCCACTTTTCCAAATGACTTGAATAAGGCTGGCCTTATTTTGCATGCTCTTGACTGGAGTAGCTGCAATAGCCAGGATAACTGGACAGTTGATCCTAGTCGATGAGCCTCAGAACTGGAGCAACAACTATGGCAAATAAAGCAGTCTGGGAATTTCATCTGGCAACTGTTATGAAAAGCTTATCTGACTCTAAACAACTTAGAAGAGAAAATTTTAAAGGGGGATACTAAAGTTTGACAGAATTTGAGGGATGAAGATGAGACACGCAATGTAGAGGTCAACTCCATTTGTTGAATGTGACGAAGGCCCCCAGAACTGATGGCAACAGACAACTGAGGATGTTTTATAAATGGAGCGATTTAAGAATGAGTTGAAAGGAAATGAACAGGAAAGTTATGATGAGAGTACCTAAGATAGTAACAATGATTCACTGACTACTAGAAATTCTGGTTTTCTTTCTTTTTTTTAACTTTTAAAACAATCTTATTTTACATACCAACCAAGTTCTCTCTGCCTCCCCTTCTCCCACTCCTCCACCTTCTTTCCATCCTATCTCCCATCCAGTCCTCAGGGTGAATCCTCCAACGGGAGTCAACAAAGTTCATCTCTCTTTAGGCAGGACCAAAGCCCTCCTCCTTGCATCTAGGCTGAGCAAGGTATCCCTTCATAAAGAGTGGACACCAAAGAGCCAGTGCATACACTAGGGATAAATACTGGTTCCATTGCTAGTTGCCCCACAAACTACCCAGTTCACAAATCTGTCACCCACACTCAGAGGACCTAGTTCTATCTTTTTGCAGGTCCCCCCAGCTTTCTAAGGCCAATAAAAAAGATGGGTTCTGAAGTCTACCACTTACTCCTTGTCCCTCAGAAGGCTCCTTCTCAGGGATGGTACATACTGCATTTTATCCCTAGATTGCCAGGCATATTGTTCCTCATAAAGCAATGGCTTAGTTGAGGTGCCTTCTTGCCCAAGCCTTTTATACATAAACCATAGTATCCTTCAAAATGATGTCAGAAACAGTGGAAAAGAAAATATTATTTTCTGTGCCTGAAAAACATCTTTTCATACTCTTCATATTTACCAAATAACTTCACTGCTCACCGGCTCTGCTTGCCTTTGACATCACCCAAAGAAAACGCAGGAGCATATCAATGCTTAGAACACATTAATGAAACTTAAAATATGTTCACCAAAGAGATGAAAAGTCAAACTCACCCTAGGAATTGTTTATTATCACTGATAGGGAAAGAGTTGCCTAAAATTTAGCTTATTTAATTATCAAGAAATGTTTCATGCAATATCCGATTCTAACCCTGACTCTTATTGAACAACCAACCATTCTGTTTCCTGTGAATGACATCATCTTCCTTAACTCAGATGCTGCAACAACATATTACATTTTTCTTTTTGCACATCCATGGTGTTGCAACAAAATTATTATTTATAGAATGGATGACGATATAGCTCAGATTTTAATCCTAAATTGTCCACTTACTTTGTAACTTCCTAAAACTTTATATGCCTCGTTCCCTACATGGCAATTGAGAAAAATGAGGCATGTTTCAATAAAATTCTATTATCAACCCCATGAGAGTATACAAGTGAAGCTTTTAGAACACTGTGGACACACACTACTATAATCTTTATGTCTTCTTCTCTACTTATATAGTCATTGTTCCTCACTTTTACTTTTAGAACTCATATGCCAACCACAAAATATTTGTTAGGTAGATGAATGCCATCTACTATGCATAGTAGTCCTCTAAAACAGATATCATTATTCTTTCATTAGAACTGAGAAAGATGCATCTTCAGGAAGAGCTTCAAGTCATCAGTTGCAGAGCAAAGACTTGAAATCAAGAGAGGGTGACACATATAAATGCTTTTCTACTATCCCATACAGAAGCCGAGTATAATGTAGGACTTTGCTATTCAAAAGACAACCACACGAAAGCTTAGCTGGGGGAAATCTCAACAAAGATAGCCAAGCACAAAGTGTTTTTATGTTCTGTTTCATTTCAGAGATTCTTATTGTAATTCAGTAATTAGGTATCTCATCCTCAGAGTTCTATTTCTGGCATTTGTTCCGTTGCCATAATGAGAACATCTCAGGGAGTGCAATGAGCATCACAGTTGCTCATAATGGAATGTGGTCAAAAAATACTGCGGAATAGAAAGGAAGGTCAGGAACAAAGAGGAGGAATTAAATATAGACAGACTTAGTACCAGACTACTCACACCAATGATTTTTCTTAGAAAGGGTTGAGCGAGAGAGATGTGATTCGAAAATAATGTTATCCATGCTGGGTCTGTCCTAGGAAGAATGCCCAGCTGTCACACTAATGTCCCACCTGCTCTGTAGGCATGCTCCAGACTCCAGAGAAAAGAATTTGGAAGAGGCTGAAAGGAGCTGAATAGTTGACAAGAAAGCAGATTAGAACATTGAGTAGCAACCTGCCATATGATGTTCACAGAAAATGCCCATTACAAGATGTGGCATTCACATTGCACACATTAGCCGAAGAGAAAATATGCTCCCGTTGACTGAAAAAGCTGGCTTAGGTTGACAAACAAAAGTACAGTGTGTTTAAAACTGCCTCAAGCTGGGAGTTTGAGAACTTGCTCCTTTTAAAGCACATGAGAAAAAAATGCAGTGCTGTTGAAATATATTTTCAAGCTGTATCAGTGTGCTTGTGATAGCACACTTACAATATGCTGTGCTCAACAGGATTACATGCCTTCATGCTTGTGAAAGAGGTTACAGAAGCATAGGAAGTAGAGTCCAGAAAACGAGGTTTTACATGTAAAAACATATGGCTAAATCATATGTTATAATTTATTTTTACAATCAAACCCTGCTGCTTCTAATTAGACAATTTATAATGGTTCCAGGACCTGTTGATTGCTGAGAGGTCATTATCATACTATTGATAAACACTTGATTTTAATTGTGATGTGTGTGCATATATAAACTATGAGTCAAGATGCATAGCTCTTTCCTAATAACTCTATAGTGTCTGATGGAAGTGCACTTGGGTACATAAATGTTACTGCTCTGCCAAAGCAATTAATAGATTAGAGCTGTGTATAGTCTTGCCAGTGCAATTAGAAGCTACAGTGAGACATAGAAAAGAGAAAACAAAGGCAGAGAACAAAACAGGTATTACACCTGAGAATATGGTCCTCAAAATGCAAGGATAAATATGACTTTCTATAATCTCAAGTATACTTGTTATTTGGGGAAATGTTATGATAAACGCATTAATAATTATTAATTAATTAAATATTAATGTGATGGAATCAGACTAAAATATCACACTGCTGGGCTGACTTCCCCCAATGGGACATAACACTGCATATTCCCAATTACTAGTGTCTGAAGATGGACCTCTAACTATAGGCATGGTATACAGGTACCTCCCATACAAATCTGATCATTCTGATGTTTGAGTTACAGTCCTTGTCACTTCCTGCTCATACACTTCCCGTCTGTGTAGTTATGCACAATTGAAAAATGTAGTCTCATCTATACAAATTTTCTTGCATACCACCTAGCTCTGCAAATATTTATACTCATACATAGAGTATTATAATGCTAAAACCTATGGAAGTTGTTTCCATTACGCATTTTTAATTCAAAACTTTAAAAGTGTGAGCATCTCAAAGGGATGAACATGTAGCCCGTGAAAGACAATTTACAACTATATGGGTATGCAGCGGAGGAGAGGAGCTATTTCATCAATTTGCAGTAGGACAAACAAAATACCTAAGTATTGTTACCTCATAAACGATAGGAACTCTGTGCAGTTTTTGAAGCCTGGAATGTAAGATAAAGACATACAACTTGATCTGCCCTGGAGAAGGCTTTCATTCTGCCACCCCACATGGTGAGTGAACACTGTCCCAACACAGCAGACAACAGAAGTGAAGGTAAATAATACATTCACACCTCATTTACATGGGCATAAATTAAATTTCTGAAAACCCACTGGGATGAAGCAATTCCTGATAGCCCAAACTCTTCATGCTACCACATTACTAAGTTTTAACGTATGAAATTTGGGAATACAGCTAAAACAATGTAGACTAATCAATTAGTAGGTTCAGAAAAGTGAATCTGGCATGCCTGATTATAATATTTGAGAAGGCAGGTAATAAGCTGAAATTTCCAATTATATGACACCCAGAAGAGTTTCTTAGTTTCTTGAATGTCATCTATACCTGTTTGCAAATTTGAGTGTATTTCTGCGATTGATGGGAGTGGAGCTAAGAGGTCAGTAATAACAGGTTGGGATAATAGAATAGAATGGGGAGGCAATATTGTAAATAATTTTCTGTCTATGGAAATAATGTTCTTCACATAAAATTGTGATTGAAGGTGCTCACAGCCTGGCAGAGTAGAAGAACTAATGGAATGGTCTCTAGGTGGTTCTCATGGTTCACTTTTGTTGTTATTGTTTGTTTATTGAAAAAAAAAAGAGCAGTTAAGTTAGGGCCAGCCAGGAAAACTTCCATTCCATATCAAATACTAGTTATTACTGCTAATGATTAACAGGAGCTATGCAATAGAGTAAGATCAACCAAATCATCAGATGTATTCTATGGAATAAACCCAAGGAATGCCATTCTATAAAACCATAAATGGTGACAAGAGCTAAATGACAACATCCTGGGAAACAGATAAAAATGTATTTTTCTTCCTAGGCAATTGATACCAGATTTTATAGAAATAGTAGTTAAAGCAATAATACTGATCAGAGTTATAAGAAGAGTATATAGTTGACTATATAATCAATTCGTCTTAACAATGCTCTTTCATCAAAGAATACTTTCTCAAAGAGCTATGGTTAGCAATAAAAACCAGCTTTAAGCTTTTGTTTCCTTTGTTCTTTATTTGTGTTTTCTTTTCTCTCTTTCTTTCTTCTCTATTTTTTTTGTGGGGGGGGAGCAGGGAGCAGGATTTCCTTACATAACACTGGCTATCCTAAAACTTACTATGTAAACCAGGTTGTCCTTGAATTTAAAGAGATCTGTCTGCCTTTGCTTCTCAAGCACTGCGCTTAAAGACATGTGCCACCTTGCCCAAATAGCCTAAGCTTTCTTAACTGAAGAAGTATTATGTGTAATACCTTTGGAAATTTCTCTTCTAATGTGTACTGATTGGCTTGCCTCTAGACTTTCCTAATTTGGGATCTAATACTAAGTGCTGTAAATTACTGCGAGTAATATAAATAGCTGGTAATGTTTGGACATAGTAGAAGCTCAAACTGTGGAAACAGTCATTAAAATAGAACATTATTGAGACATGAAAAGAAAAAAGGAAAAGGAAGGAGTATTTGAACAATTCTTTGCTTATTCTCTTTGAATGAAAGTCTTCCTGTATTTGGTAAAAGATACAGTACAAGGAGGTTTCTATAGTTTACAATGCATCTCAAATAATGGAACTTCTTGACAATATCACGTGCAGCATCTAATCTCTGACAAGAATAGAGAGAAGATTGCACACTTTTTGGGAAAGTGTCGAGATACACCACTTTCCTGAAATAGCTAAGAAGGCTAATGAAAAAGACTGTAAAATAATATTTTAAACAGTATAGAAATGGAGAATTCTAAACACCTACGGGAATAACATGACTATTAAGATTATTTTCCTCTTTCTCTAGCTCAGATGCAATCCTGGTTTTCAACTATTCTTCAAGACAAATGTGTTATTCAGGTTTCTTTTTCCAAACTTAAAATGTGTGCCAATTTGTGAACAATCTTTGCCAGTCAGTGAAATAAGCATTAAATGCAATTTTCTTAACACTGTATTATTTACTATCTCTTAAGGACTAGAACTTTGATCAAATCATATGAATAGCTTGTTTTCAACATGTTCTTTGTAATGAATGCCTTTTCTGAAATTAGTGTACTTAACATAAAACAATGTTTTTCCTCACTGATTTTTTATTATGCTATTTTTCTATTTCTGGATGGTATTTCATTTCTAATGTATGAGTATTGTCATTTCAAATATTTTGCAACAAACACCCTGAAGATTGCTGTACATAGTTTCTAATTCTCATATTAAGTTTAATCTTTTTAAAGCAATTTCTTGAAAAGTTTTTTAATTACTCTTTGAAAATAGAATTGTTTTCTTGCATGCATATCTCCTGAACTAAAGTTTACTGGATGAATAATTCAGAAAAAAATTAATGAAGGTAAAAGATACAAGGTGTATAGCAAACAACATCAACTAAGTCAAACGTATTTCCTGCTTCTTAAGACACATTGTCACATTCTAGTGAATGATGTCTTAGTTTTTTTTATTGTTCTTTATTTTAATTGTTGGTTTGTAAGAAGCCCAAAGCTGAACTTTTAAACAGATATAAAATGGAACACAAGTTACCTTTTCTTCTTCCTTTAGTGCTGGAGAAGAATTTATTGTTCTAAACTTCATTTCTCTGATTTGAGCATGTTTCCTTTTTTATATAGCTACAATCTAGTTAGAGTAGGAAAACATTGAAGGAGTATTTCCTTTCCTCTTTCTAAGACTTTAAAGACCATTGCTAACAGCTACATAAAGTCTCAGACAATAAGATGATTTTCCATATGCCTCAAGAAGTAATCAATCAACAGCCTAACAAAACACACACATAAAGTATACCTGCAAATATAACTAGGCCAGGTGAGGCGGGGGAGGGTGGGCAGGATCAACTTCTGTGACTAAATGCCTAATGGTTTCAATTTAAAGGTTTTCCTATTTTGATTGTTTTGTTGCAGCTCACTGAGTCCTTTACCCAGAATAATAGACGGCTAACTCCATTCCTTTCAAACTCAGTTCTTGAAAAGGTGGCCTTGTCTACATCAATATTATTCTAGATTCTGTTAAAAAGCTATGGTCTTGGCCAATAAGCAGTTAAAATATTCATCTTAGAAGCATCTTTAGACAAAGGTTATAAA
Source organism: Microtus pennsylvanicus (assembly GCF_037038515.1). NCBI lineage: Eukaryota > Metazoa > Chordata > Mammalia > Rodentia > Cricetidae > Microtus > Microtus pennsylvanicus. The sequence continues at coordinate 181,349,414 of NC_134579.1, read as the reverse complement.
TACTCTACAACAGTGGAAAGATCTCAGAGTAAGGTGCTGGTCCCCCTTCTCTTCTGTAAAGAGTCTCAAGACTAAGCCTTATAATATGAAAATGTAGATGATGTACATACAAACATAAGTAATAAAAGCAAAATATTAAACTGTGAGGATGAAAGTCATCGAAGAATATTCTGTGCTCAACCAACCTATCCAATATGAAGACCAAGATTACAGTTTGTGCGTCTCTTCATAGAGAGACTAAAATGGATTGGAAGTAGAGAATAAGAATATTTAAGTCTTCAATATATAAGGAGTGATAATAGTACAGCAATCAGGAAGCTGTTCATGCTTCCTTATACTAGGCATTCACTCTGTGACTGGAAGCATGTTAGACAACAAGGAAACTAAAACAAGAGGGGAAGAAAATGTTCTATCAGGGATCTTATGTTCTAGATTTCTGAAACAGAATTTCTATGAGGAAATAATAGAATAATGGAATTCAGGATGACATTAGGTGTTAATCTTAGTTAGAATGAAGGATAAGATTGAAGTCTGGTGTTGCATTAACTTTTCCTGAGAAAACATGAACAAATGTGCACTCACCCAAATAGGACAAAGACAGACAAAATAAATTATTCCATCTAAGTCTAACCTGGTGAACCAAGGAGTGAGGATGGTGGATCACCTACCAGGTGTGGACAGTTAACAGGAAGCTACTCCTGAAAAACAATCTCTCCCCCCAGCAAAGTTAACTGCTTTTAAAATCTTTGGAATGGGTGGAGCATTTAATGTGTAGTGTGCTATATGTCCTGTATGCTGCCCTCTAGGAGACATTGCCTCCTTTGTCCTTCCTGTTCCTCTCCTATAGCAAAGAGTGTTAGTGGGCACAATATTGCGTTATAACAGCAAATAATGATATTAAAAGCAAAAGATGAAAGTAGCCATGCCAAGCCTAAAGGATAGTGATCCTTAATACCAGGTATAAGCAGTTTTCAGAGGTAGCAGTTTTCCCCAAGAGCAAAACCTCCCATCTTGGATAGAAACTTCTGAAGATATTGGGTGTAAAGAAAAAGTAAAACAACAAGATATTACAGAACTGGTATAGTAGGCAGAGACTGCTCATTCATTTCCTGGCCGCACGGATGCAAATAATCACACAGAAACTATATTAACCACAATGATGCTTGGTGAACAGCTCAGACATGTTCCTACCTAAGCTCTTATATGTAGTGATGAGCTGCGGGCTGCGTTCCTGCTGCCTAGCCATTTGTAGTGAGGAGCTGTGGGCCTGCTTTTCATCCCACCTAGTTCCCACATGGCTAGCTTTACACCCAAAGTAACAACACATAAATTGTATTCATTTAAACACTGCCTGGCCCATTAGCTCTAGCCTCTTACTGGCTAACTCTCATATCTTGATTAACCCATTTCTATTAATGTGTGCAGCACTACGAGGTGGTGGCTTATCAAGAAGATTCTAACCTGCATCCATCTCGGAGAGGAGAGCTATGGTGTCTACCTCACTGCCTTCTTCCTCCCAGCATTCTGTTCAGTCTACTCCACCCATCTAAATTCTGCCCTATCAAAAGGCCATGGCGGTTACTTTATTAACCAATGAAAGTAACACATATACAGATGACCCTCCTCCATCACTTATATCTTAAACTAACCTATTTCTCTTATTTTATATTGCTACAAGGCTGCCGTCTACCAATAAGGTTGCATCTGGTGTCTGTATCCTTCAGCAACTACATGGTGTCTCCTTGCTTCTGTCTACTCTCTCTATAAAAATCTCTTCCAGCCTGGAGATATTCTGCTATGCCATTAAACCAAAGCAGCTTTATTCATTACTCAATAAAAACAACATATATACACAGGGAAATTCCACATCATGGTGTTCGCAAGGAGATTAAACATCAGGATGTTCTAGGAGAGGTAAAACATTCTCCATCTTGCAAGGAAGCTCTATTAAGGCAAGGAGTAATAGCTTCAAATAGCTCCAGGAAGTCCCTGAAACTGAGCATATTCACTAGAACCCTAGAACCCTCCCTCCACAAAGTTTATAAGCAGTAAAAGTTTATAAGAGTCTCTCTCAGGTGAAGCAAACTGCAAAGAATATTATGAGATGGACCTAGACTCTTGGAAGAAGTAGACACCATCAGAGTGGCAAAGAGGAAAAACAATGCCAGGTAACTGCTTGAAATGAGTACATTCTCACCTGTAGAGCTGCCTGTAGGCTGTGCTATAAACTGTAGGTTTCCAGCTTTTGTGAGCTGTTACCCACACTGGGATTTCCTATGTCAATGCAACTCTCTTCCTCATTTACATTCCTTTAAGTAATAGTAATAAAACTCATTGGTTTGCCAAGTTGGACTTTGTTATTTTTAATCATGGGATGAAAGCACAACTGATAAAGAAGAAAGATGGCTTAGATGCCCAAAGGTAGGATGAAGCAAATCACAGAGGGCCCATATGGAATCTGTTTGTGTTTTATTCCAGTGCAATTGATCAAAGAAGAGAGGTGTTAAACTTCAATAAATTATACTAGTTACAACCATTTGCATAACTGCTTCCTAAATTCATTAGAATTTTTTTCTTACTACGTACAATCTGCTATATATTTTGCACAATATGAGGATGACCTAACTTCCTATCAGTAGAAGATGTTCTCAGCTTATTCTTATTGTCCTGTGCTACTAATACAACCATTATTTTTTTTAATTTATTTATTTATTAAAGATTTCTGTCTCTTCCCCGCCACCGCCTCCCATTTCCCTCCCCTTCCCCCAATTAAGTCTCCCCCCAGCCCGAAAAGCAATCAGGGTTCCCTGTCCTGTGGGAAGTCCAAGGAACCCCCACCTCCATCCAGGTCTAGTAAGTTGAGCATCCAACCTGCCTAGGCTCCCACAAAGCCAGTGCGTGCAGTAGGATCAGATTGACTCTCCTGTATACTCCAGATTAAAAATGTAATTGTCAAACCTTTTCTGCAAAGGATTAGATAACAAGTATATACCAGGATTCTCTGGGTAGAGACTAAGCTCCATCACCATAGCATGAGAGTACTTATTGACAATATGCAAATAAATAAACATGGATTTGTGATGTGGGAGTGTCATATATCAATCTGTTGATTTCATTGGCTAAGCAATAAAGGAACTGCCTCGGCCCATTTCATTGGTTAGAAGATAGGTGGGAGGAGTAGACAGAACAGAATGCCGGGAGGAAGAGGAAGTGAGATCAGACTCCACAGCTCCTCTCCAGAGCAGACGCTAGAGAGAGACGCCATGCTACCTGCTCCAGGGAAGACGCACGCTATGAAGCTCCGACCCAGGATGGACTTAGGCTAGAATCTTCCCGGTAAGCGCACCTAGGGGCGCTACACAGATGATTAGAAATGGGCTAAATTAATATGTGAGAATTAGCCTAGAATAGGCTAGATAGGAATGGGCCAGAGCAGTGTTTAAATGAATACAGTGTCTGTGTAATTATTTCGGGGCATAAGCTAGCCGAGCCGAGCCGGCGGCTGGGGTGTTGGGGGACGCAGCCCCGCCGCCGCTCCATATTACTACAGATTTGCTTCAATATAACTTATTAATGAATACTGGAATAACATTTTCTATATTTTGAATATCACAGCCATTTTCCATTTAGCTCAAATATAAAGAGTAGGCTTACAGGCTTACAGACTTTTCTGTCCTTTCCTGATATTCCGATAATAGGAGCTGATTGTCCTTCAAACAATGCTTACTGAAAGCCCACACAATGAATACTAGTCCAGGATGTATTTTCACTGAAGAAGTAAAAATATATCTGTGGAGCTCATGTACAGTCAAGCTATTAAATGGCAGAAAATTAGTTCTATAGTCCAAGTTTCTAACCTCTTTTCTAAAAAAGTTCACCACACACATCCATTATCACCGTTTTGTTTCATTGTTTACAAAATATTTTATTTTCCGATCCTTGTGTAGTTTGGATTCCCCTTTTCCTCATCTCTTCCTCTTGGTTTGGTTTTAATAACTATCCTTCTCACACTCTGCAAAAATTATCTGCTTAGAAACAGATAAAAAATTTTAAATGACAAGAATAATAGCCAGTGTTCTCAACTTCTACAATCACTCAAAAATCCTAAATATCTCAACAAAAGTTTTAATGGTAACTATTCCCTCTATGATCCTTGAATGCAACCTGTGTAGGTCTTGCTAATGCACTTTCTCTTTAGAAATACATGAGTTGCCAACTGCACCATGTTCTTTCCACAGTGACTATTATGATAGTTCTATCCCTTACAATTGTGATGCTCAGCAAATTTACAATCCTCTCACATCCCTTCTTTATATAACAAGTAGTATAAATTTATGAAAGAGGTAAGTTGCTCTACATTCTTAAAGCTCAGATAGTCTGCCATGCTAGTGTGGTGAAAAGGAAATTTTCTCACAGTGTGGGGATTTTAGGTTCTATATTTCAAACAACACTCTTCACAAATGAAGTCTTGGAACATGGGCTTTTTCAAAAATTGTGAGCTTTCAGCATATTCTACCACAATCCTTCATGGCTACAAAGCATTTGACAAGTGTTTATTTAACATTGTCTGTCTATTTTGATAGTGCAGATGGATAAGAAAGGGTAAAAACAGGGTATTTAATTCCAGGACCACCTCCACTATTGATGCTTTTGGCCAGCAAGAAGGCATCAGTGAAGCACAAACAGTTTATAAGTGTCAGAAAAAAAATCCTATGAGCAAATCTCTGCCCACATGGTCTTATTAAATGTCTTTTATTTATAGAAATATATACTTTTAATGGAGAACAGAAAAGGGTGTCATTTTATGGTTGGTGTACCCTGCCATTTTTCACTTAGGTAGTGGTAATTTTTTAAAGCAAGCTGCTGATTTAAGTTGCTCCTTCCCATACTAATTTCTAAAAATGTTAGCATCACATTAAAATCAAAGATGAATTCGGGGCAAAGCACAGTTCAGAGGGATGAAAGAAAACAACCTGTTTGGCTTCTATTAAGCTTACAGATTTATCAACATTGGGCACACTAGGGAACGACAGAGCAGGAGTTTATGAGCTCTATGAAAGGATTGATTTTTACAAGTCTCTGATTTAGCTGGAAGGGATGCCTATATATTTAGCTAGCAAAGGGGTTAATGGATTCAACCTTCTGAGAAATGCACTTCTTTACATGCAGCTAGTGTGATGGATAGTTAACTGAATGCACGTGGGTAAACATAGGTGAAAACAAATTAATTGAAAGGTACAGAGCTTATTGTTTATTTTTTCTTGATAGATGGATCTCATTATTTTCCTTGGGCAGACAAAGCCATAACAGTTCCCAGAGAAAAGGGGAGTGACAACTCCAGGAAACTGCTTCCAGATGGACAGCCAGCAGGCTAAAAATATTATTCTGTCCACCTCATCAATAAGCTGACTCCACAAAGAATGGCAATTATTATTCTCCTGCTTGTGCTGCCATTTGCGAGGTATGAGGATGATTATTGATAACTGGGTATGTAGAACGAAACATATGCAGTAACACAAACACATTGCCTTTCATGTCATTATTTACAGTGGTAACGTGCACCTGTCAGTGTCTTGGAGCATTGTGTTGATGCCATGTTTTCTTACAATTCTATTAATCCTCCGAATTTTTAATGACACATTTACTTTTCACCTACATTTACATAGTCTGTACAATGTACTGCAAAGAAAGAAATCACTGAGTTGGCAACAGGTTTTTCAATTTTGGATGCATATTAATATACCAGGAATTAGCTTTCCTCCTATTTCACATCTTTGTTCTTGTTGTTTCTGTTTTACAAGGCAGGATTTCTCTGTGTAATAGTTCTGACTGTCCTGAAACTCTCTTTTTAGACAGACTAAGCTGGCCTTGAACTCACAGAGATTCGCCTGCCTCTACCTCCTAAGTGCTGGAATTAAAAGTGTGCGCCTATACTACCCTTCTTCTTCTTCCACTTTCCGATGACCTAAAATTTTTTTGTAGCAATACTAGTAAGTTAATTAAATAAAGATAAAAATTTATTTAAACAAAGTCTGCCAATGTTTGACTATAATCATGGACAAAAGATACATAGGTCTTTCTTTTAAAATGTGTGGGGAAAATGTAGTAACAATATGGTGCAGAATAAAAAAGCCCTCTTTCAATTAAAGGCACTACAAAACAAATGACAGCTTCCAGTATCAGCACAAAACTAAAGGGAATTCAATGGCCTCATTATTTTTATTCTTTGCATTGCTCAGCCAACTCTACTGCAAGGCTCTGTTTTGGCACAGGGTTGGTCCTGGTACTTATAGAAACATGGGCAATGAATCTGCTCACCTGGAATGAGGACAGTGCAGCAAATGCTGTATGTAAGCACTTATTCTGTCGGTTGGAGAAAGATGAAGAGAGTAGGCCAGGGGAAAGGTGCTATATAAAGAGAATGATGACTTCAATCAGAATAGTCACACCTTCCCAGATCAGGTAGTTTAAGAAGGCTGTGGCTTGCTCCAACTTCATTCCTTTGGCATATCCTATCCTCTGGGTTTATGTTGTAAAACTGATTATAATACACATTTTTTTTTGTTAATTTCACCAAATGACAGACTGGCAATGTGATGTTTTGAACTTCTGACTAAAGGCAATAATGTGCTCCACATTCTGCTAAAATGTTCTCCTGGGCCTCAGAGTCACAGTGATTAACTGTGATGCAGATTTCAGAGTGGTACAATTACTCAATAACTAGGGATTACTCTTGGAGCTTCAATGACTCCACCGAGGAGCCCCTGGCTCCCCATTTTCCTAAATGTCTAGTCTCTGAGGACAAAACAGAAGAGTTCATTTAAAGGTGAACAGAATTGCCTGGAGGTTTGTTGTTGTTGTTCTTGTGTGCTTTATTTTAAGGTAATGGATAATTTTAAAAAATTAAGAACCCACCACTATGGAATTCTCAAATCACTTGAACATTTAAAAAAAATTAATCTTGGTAAATCTATGATTTTCCAGGCTGTGATAAAGATTTCACTCATTTTACTTAAAAGATTCCAAAGACACTAAAACCTAAAAGAAAATTCTGCTCTCTTGTTATTATAAATTATGCATTTTTATTACATTTCCTTTGTAATGTTATACGAAGACAACTTCATGCAGCAGAAGTGTTTATTGTCTGAGGAAAATACCACTGAAACAGTCTTACAAATCAGAATATGAATTATTTTTCCAAGTTCCCCATGATAAAGAGAAAAGTGATAATTCAGTCCAGGAGAAAAATTTTTATTATATGAGAGATAAATAAGGCAATCCAGATGAAAAGTATTTTAAATTCATTCCATTTGGATGTAAGTCAAAATCTTAAATTATTAATATCAGTAGAAACACAAAACCCATAGCAAATTAATAAAAATATCTCTTTCCTGTGGATAATATTGAATTATTCCACTCTTTCTTTTGTCATTATGTCAGTCAAGTCACTTTGGACAGGAATAAGGGGAAATGTTATTTTCCTACGCAAGCTACGAATGCTGAGTCCTTTGACATAGGTATTCATCCCTTAACGACAGAATCCTTCCAATGCTATGCCAGCTTCTACCAGCGACAGAGGGGCACTATCATAGTGTGAGCCACCTTTTCTTCCCTGCCATTCTAACCCTACGATTGGGATGAGGGCTTTTATTTCAACATGACTTGAGTACTTACCTGGTCACCAATCCCAGTGAAGGAATGGGTACTTTATTCTCAGAGGGGCCCTCTATAAAAGCACATGGGAGACTTTATTTTCAGTCTGCTGGAGTCAGGATCAGAGTAGACAGGATGTGGTCTTCATTACATTCGTTGTTTGGGTCACTCACTTTTATGAATGGCTCGTTTCTTTTATTATTTATTCTTATTTTTTGAGTTAGGGATATAATTACAGAATTTTTCTTCCACCAAAGCCTCCCATGACCCCCACTCCTTGCTTTCTTTCAAATCATGGCTTTTTTTATTGATTAATTTTTGTTTTGTATATGCATGTACTCTTGTGTGTGTATATGTGTGTATTCCTAAATACATAAAAACAACCTGTCTAGCATATATAATGTTACTTGTGTGTATGTGTATATATATGCATACATAAACACGTATGCATGCACGAATACACACACACATATTTTATGGAATGACCATTTAGTATTCAATAGTCAATTGGTGTGCTCTTCCATGGGAAATAAATACTATTTCTTCTGTTCGCAGTATTACTAGATTGAATGTAGTTCTTTCCCCAGGGTTAGAGCTTCATGAGTAGTTTGTTTACTGGAATCAGCATCTTTATCTTGGTTAGAAGATGGCTTAGTTGGAGAAATCAACTCCTATTGCTTTCTTAGAGTAATCAAAACCTTGCTTGGGAAAAACATCGAGCACTGTAAAATAAAACTAATACAGTCCACTGTCAGTATTATGACTAGAGGCTACCTGGAACATTTTCACAATGTGGTAATCAATTTATAGGCTCTTCTCATTGGAACAAAACTTGTAGAAATAAATTTAGCTCCTTGAGCTTGCCTCTTCCACCCAAATCCCAACATCCTTATTCTCATTCTTCCTGATAGCTGGTGTTATCATAGTCTTCGGCACAAATTCAAGCATTTCCAACCCTCTGTTTTCACCGGGCTCTGTCTCATGTAACACTCCCGGCTTCCTATAATGTTGCTGCCAGCCCAATGACATGTTCAAAAGTCCTTACTCCTGCCTTCATTCTTTCCATAACAAACAGCCTTGGGAAAGAAACAAAAAACAAAACAAAAAAATAAACAAGCAAAAACACACAAAAATTTTTGCATTACAAGATACAGTTTGAAGCTTCTCTCCCTAGCAGGGAATCCAAATTTTTTTATGTAAATAGTTCACTTCCTGACTTCAGTTTGGAGCTCCACCGTCAAGACAACATCCATAAAAATCTACAACGTGCTGTAGAGCGTGAGCAATGTTCATTTCTCTTCATGTCATTGGTTTATTACCCATAGACTACTAATAGACTGATATTATTACACTTGGAAGTGTCAATCTTAAAATGAGTCTCAGAGACTTTGGCAACTGGGTTGTTACAAATTTGAGCAGTATGAACTGGCCATTGTTGAAATGTCACAATTGACAGACTAATCCAGATGCAAAATTTCAAATTTAAGAAATATTAGTATTTTTGTCTTTAGCCCTTCATATACTCTTTAATCCTCTCATATTTGAATTCATTTCAGACTCTGCCACACAGAAACATCATTAAGTATGTGGGGGGAGTGGGTGGAATTCAGTGGATCAAATCCACTTTGTGCTTTTTTACATACCAGCAAGCCAGGAAGACTTACTCAGTGAGCATGGTTTAATTCGAGCAACAGTAATTCTCCTAGTCAGGATAATACAATTTTATTATCAAGAATTTCAGAAACTTAATCATGAAACGATTTCCCCTGAATCTATCAGAGTGTAGCAAACAGTCAAAGTTTGTTAGAAAAGTGACAAACGATAACCTTACATTTAGAGCAGATTAAAACATATAATGAAGAATGCATTGGTCTTTTTTGTTACCCCCTTTTTTTTAAATCTTGCTTGCTGAGCAAGTTTTCTCCTCTAGTGCTATCGTTGTGTGCCATATTCATACTGGTCTATATTTTAGATGTCAATCTATAACTTTACTTCTTTCCCACCTCATCCAATTAACTTCTTTCACCATCTTTTATGCCCTTCATCACTTTGTTTTCACCATTTCTCCTTTTTCTCTAACAACTTCCACGTTGATTTCTCTTTCCTCACCTCATTTCAACTTATATCTTTTGCTTGTCCTTTTCTATGGCTTAAATTCAGACCACAAGGGCAACAGGAACTAGAGAAATTAAACTTTTACAGCGTCTATTAATAGATCTGTTTTTCTGAACTTCCTCATCCTTGTGCTAAATGAAAACTATCTTTGCCATTCTTTGAATATCACACATACTCTTCTTTTGCTGTTGCTATGATAACTTAGGGCTCTTAACCATATCCTGCCATCTGTTACAGTTTCTTCTGCAAATATTCTTTTATACTATTTATTTTGGAAAACTAACTTTTCAGCAAAATGTTCAATTAATTTTTGCATTTTATTACTTTTAACGATTATTAATTTTGTAAAATTTGACATAGCTCTCCTTTATCAAACACTGTAATTTCTTATGAATACTGTGGTAGTAAACATGAATGCACAAATACCTCTGTAGTAGGAAATACAGTCCTCTGGATGCATGTCAAGGAGTTGAATAAATGTTTCATATTAAAAATATATTCCTAGCTTTTAAATGGACTCTCCACACTGATTTCCATAGTAGCAGGACCAGTTAGTACTCTCATCAACAGTAATTAAGTGTTCCTCTTTCTCCACATCTTTGTCAGTATTTGTTGTCATATGATTTCTTGTCGGTAGTCATTGTGATTGGTGTGAGAGGAATTCATAATTTCAATTTACATTTCATTGATGACTAGCAATGCTGAACCCTTTTTAAAGTGTCTAGTAATCATTCATAATCATTTTTTTTGAGAAGTGTATGTTTTTCTTCAGGACTTCTTTGTTGAGCTGTTTACTGGCTCCATTGAGTTCTATTGACAATCACTAGAAAATAAAATCAACCTAGATGCTCCATCAGTTGACAGATAATGAAAATGTAGCACATATACACAGTGGAATTAAATTCATCTGTAAAGGACTGTGTGATGTGGGAGTGTCATATATCAATCTGTTGATTTCATTGGCTAAGCAATAAAGAAACTGCTAGGCCCATTGGATAGGCCCACCCTTAGGTGGGTGGAGTAAACAGAACAGAACACTGGGAGGAAGAGGAAGTGAGGTCAGACTCCACAGCTCTGCTCTCCGGAGCAGACACAGGAGAGACGCCATGCTACCTGCTCCAGGGAAGACGCACGCTATGAAGCTCCGACCCAGGATGGACTTAGCTAGAATCTTCCCGGTAAGACCGGTGCTCACAGATTGTTAGAGATGGGTTGATTGGAATATCAGAATTAGCCAGTAAGGGCTAGAGCTAAGGGCCAAGCAGTGTTTAAAAGAATACAGTTTCCGTGTAATTATTTCGGGGCATAAGCTAGCCGAGCCGGGCAGGCGGCTGGGGTGTTTGGGGACGCAACCCTGCCGCCGCCCCTATTACTACAACTGTGAAATTATGAACTCTCCAGTTAAATTGATAAAAACAGACAGAAATGTCTTGAGTGAGGTAGAATAGGCACAGGAAAACAAGCACCACATATTTTCCCTCATATGTTGATCCTAGTTTTGAGTTTCTCATTTTTCATGTTCAACTTAGAATCCTATGAATGACAGAAGTCTAGAAAAAACAATTGGGAGTGAGGTTGCTTTAGGAAAGTGAAGATAGTAGAACACAGCTGATATGAAGGAAGAGGGGAAAGGTAATGAGAATGGGAAGATTTAAGCAAGGAGGCTGTCAGCATGGTATAGAGATCAGGGCAGGAGCAAGTGTCGAACAAAATGAAAGGGGTGTGAAAAACACACACAGAAAGTTTTATCTTATAATCGGATTATTTTTAAAAGAGTTTGCAGGGAGATAAACCACAATGCTTAGAAAAATTTCTCTAGAATTCATATGGTATTGAACAACAATTCCAGAACCAGGGGAAGAGCAGTGTGTATGTTTTCTTCAGGGGTCATGAGAAGTCTTCTAAGCAAGAAAGGTCCTTTTCATCCCTCGCCCCCCGGCTCTTAAACTATATGACAAGAACATGTTGCTAAAGAGTTCACATGTTATAATCCTTCAAAATGAAAGAAAACAACACTTATTAAAAATAAACCAGGCTGTAATGGCACAAGCCTTTAGTCCCAGCACTCAGGAGGTAGAGGCAAGCATATTTCTTTTAGTTTCAGGATTGCCTGCTCTACAGAGCTAGTTCCAGGACACCTAGGGCTACTATATGGAGAAATCTTGCCTCAGAATAAATAAATAAATAAAATTATGGGCTATTGCTATTTTCTTTGTTTTTTTCCTCCCACTGAAGTAGAAGGATAGCCCCATTGATGAGGACGCTATTCATTTTGGACACAGTGCCCAGAAAATATAAGCTGGATCTGACCTAAAACCCTCCCCACTGAGAACTAGTTTTCATCGTACCAGGAAGCACCACCATGCTAGCTTTCAAAGGAGAGAAACAACCAACAGTTTTACCTGGCCATGATGCCTATGGACCACAGAAACAACCACCATGGCATAATAACCCTAAAGATACAATAGCAGAATTCATATCTTGGCAGTAATCTTGAGCTATATAATTGGACTTAAGGCTCACTCTACAAAAGGGAAATCATATACGGCATTGAAAAACTATCCAACTGTCCAGGGGTAGTGAAGTGAAATCTCTAATTTCTTTCTATATATCTGTCCTTATATCCACAGATAATGACAGTCCTATTCCCTCATCTAGGAGATTTCCTTTTGCAAGAGACAGAGATCATTACGGAAAAGCTCAAGTGATCAAAATGCAGAGTTCTTGTGCCAGTTCAAACAATACATCTATAACATAATGCCTGCCCCAGGCTTAGATATTGTTGCAGAAGAGGGGGTGTAACAGGAATTTTACCATTAGATTGTGTCTTCTAGTAATGTCAAAAGCTACAGTCATAAAGACTCACCAGAGTCCTAAACAAAGAGCTATAGGCAACCAAGGAGTATGGAGAGTGGAGCAAGAGTCTTCCCCATGGAGGAACCACCAATAGGTTGATACCAAACCACATGGCTAGTCCTGAAAACAGACAGGTATGTAACATTATACAGACTGAGCATGTTTTATTTATATATTTAGTAATATGTATGTATACATGCACAAATATATGTCTGAGAGAGAGAGAGAGAGAGAGAGAGAGAGAGAGAGAGAGAGAGAGAGGCAGAGACAGACAGAGATATCAAAGAGATCAGGGATTTGAATGAGCAAAGACGAAGGTTTAGAATGTGAAAAAGGAATAGTAAAATGATGTAAGTTTAATATGATATCAATCAATAACTAAATACTATTTTTACATATTAGGGTAATACAAAATAAGTTTTTCCCTTCCCCATAACTATTACAATCAACTCATTTTTTGTCCCTTTCATGTGACACCATTCTTAATCTTGATACCACAAACTCTGTTTCTTCCCAAGATGCCTAATGAAATATAGAAGCTGATTGTCTTGTTAAAGAATAAGCAACATTTATAACATATAATTGTACTTCTCAATGGCATTTATGAATGATTATTAATAAAGAATAATGTTCCATTAAGTTCTCATGTGGCTGTCTTTGAAGCTGGCAGTAATCATTGTGACACATTGCTTCATCCCTTGCCTCCAAAAAGTGCTAAGCACCTGGGAGAAATTTTCTAATTAGTTCTAATGTGTGAGGAGAAGCTCTGAGGGGGTGTTTAGGAAGATAAAAAATATCTGCAAAGTTCACCATGACTGTCATTAAAATATTATCTGTTCAAATGCATGTACAAAACGCAAGCCTTTTGCCACAGGAATTTACTTAAAATACCATAAATAGCTTGTAAAAGAAAATGGATTTCTCTTCAAAATTATTGTATGTTATGAATTGAGTCAATTGAAACATGACTATAGTGGCAGTTCCTTGATATTTGAGTTATTTTGGCTTGTATGTGCTTTTATTTTACATTAAAAATTACAAAAGTGATCACTTAAACACTTTAGCTGTAAATTGATTAATAAATTTAGATCTTAAAATTCTATTTTTATTGTGTATGAATATATCCGTTGACATGTACATGGTGCATGTGTGGTGATTAATGGGCACAAATTGGATCTTTCTGTCTTCCATGTTACTCTAAAGGATTGAATTCAGGTTGTTAATATTGGCAGCAAGAGCCATTACCCACAGAACCATCTTCCTGATCCATTTATTTAACTTAGCTAAGGACCATATTTGTAACTTAAACTCAGACTGAGGACGATCAGGAAATGGAACACAAATTGAAATCCACATGCCAGCCCTTTCATGCCATAGTTTTCCAGAGACCCAGGAATCCCATTAGGAAGGCTACAGGGCTTGCTGATCTTTTTTTTTTTTTTTTTGGTAATGCAACAAATATATTAAGTCTGTGCTGAGTAATGCAGATCCTGATCTTGTGTTTTGGACAATTAAAGGTGTGATCCATAGTCGCCTTTACTATAGTCATACCTCATTCACGACCCTGAACAGCTGAAGCAGATGAAATCTCCCTGGTGTAAGTTTTAAAAGAAAAACACTATCATTCATTTCTTTGAATATGTTCATCACCTTTACAATATCACCTCTGCATATGATTTTCCCCACAAACTATATTTTCATGCGATTCAAGATGATTCTTTACTAGTTAGTTACCAAGTGGCATATTTTTAACACATAAGTTCATTCTGACATAGGGGTGAATTTGGAGTCAACAGAAAAGTCAGTTTGTTAGCTTTGCCCTTTGATTGGGTTTTAGAGTTTCTAGTGCATTCTAGAGTATATGTTTGGAAATATTTCTATATATGCAAGGACTCATACATTTATAGGTCTACAAAAATTTTTTTGTTTTGTTGTTTTTTTTTTGTTCAGTAGTAGAGATCATTCCAAGTCACAAACAAACATGTGCAAAACTCAGCAGAGCAATGTAAAAAATCCTTCATGCAACTGAAAACATGCTGTGATTGTAGGTACTCACTGATATGCCTGGGTTTTTACTTAGGTCCTCGGAATCTGAACTCAGATCCTTTTACCCACTGAAACATCTCCCTAGTTCATACTCTAAAATGTCCTTAGAACTTAGAACTCTTTTTCTAGAACTTAGAAACACTACTGGCTATAATAAAAACTTAAGTTATGCTTCATTTGTACATAACAGAATTTAAAAATAGTCACAATAATAATCCATGTTTTGAAACATGTCTCTAACATCATCTCTTTAAGATTTGTATTAAGATTATTTTTATTTTATTATTTTATTTGATCTTTTATTTAATTATCTTATTAAAATTTTTTATTAGACATTCAATAAACACATAGCAGAAGATGTGCCTAGTTTATTCAGTTTTCTAGAATATAATGGTCTATTCAGTTCAGACTATAGAGTTGAACTTAGCAGTATTACTGTGCCAGCATGAAGTTGGTCTGCTGTGTCTTTGAACTCTATTGCTTTTGCCTTTGTATATGTTGCTGTTAACAACTGAAATTAACAATTTTATCTTATCCAAGATAAAACTTGCTTTCAAGCAATTGATAAGTATCAGTGAAATTTAAAAATACTTTGGAAAAGAAGAAGCCAAAAATATTTCAGTATCTTGAACATTTGCAAATTACTGATAGTCTTGGGTAGATACTACACAGCCCACAGCAAGGAAATACTCATTAGCCAGGAAAGGATGTCACTCATTCTGTCTAAATAGTTATCTGGAAAGAAAATTCTTCTTGAAAGAGTTCTATCTTTCTTGTCCTCTTCATGTGTATATATCAAATGGCTGACCTCCAACACTGCCTGCTTCTTTCCTCATTTAGCTGTTAACAGACCCACTTCTAGGCCCCGTCGATGTAACAATCACTTCCAATGCTATTGACTCCAGCTCTGATTCCCCATGAAATTCAATTAGAATACCCTTCCCTAACATAAATCTATAATGTATTTGGCATTCATATATTTTCACTGTTCTCCAATGAATATTTTATGTCACAGAGAACGTCATGTTTTGCTTTCCGACTTCCTCTCTGATACAACCACTGTGACTGCTTTATATTCTCAATCTCTAGGCATTGAACTGTTCTGTTGCTGTGAAACACAGGCTGCTTTTTCTCTCTGCCATTCTCCTGCTATATCCTGTGTGAGTACTTCTCCCTCATCCCACACTGCGAGGAACAACACACTCAGCCTACTTCATCTTTCAGCGAGGGTTTCCTCCCTGTATTTTACCAGGAGAGTATCAGTGACATGAAGGGTCATTTTTTTCTTCTGAAATTACTTATCATGACACCAGACTTTGTCTGTAACCGAAGCATTCTTATCCAATGCAATCCTGTCTTTGGGCCCTTTCCCCTTCCATTCCCAGTCAATATTCTCTCAACTGATTCTGCAAAGGCATGTCTTCAAATATACATTTTCTCCCTTCCCTACCATACCCTTCTCATATTCTTTCCACACTTCTCAATGAATTTTAAAGTATCTTGGACATAAACATCTTTAAGATAGTGTACTCAAAATGGACTGACTAGGATTCAAAATAATTGTAAAGTGATGTCTCCATTCCTTACTCCAAACCCAGTTGAGTCAAACTTCTGAGCATTCTCTCTTTGTACAGTATTTGACCGAGAAGACTCATATGTTTCCTCTATTTAGAAAGCTCAGAGTGGCATCAGTAGATTAGTACAGTCCCATTGTGGCGATTAGTGTTCATCACCAGAAGGGCAAGGAAGACTGGGATTCTGAACACATCTCTTGTCTTTTCTGATCCTTCTTTGGACGTTGTCCTGCTTTAGACACACAATAACCTTTGTCATCTTACTACTGCTGAAACTGTGTATTCTCCTTCACAACTTAAGAAAGATTTATTACTAAATTTGAGAACTTAAGTTCTTAAAGGCTCTCTTATATATGATTATGAGTGCAGGTTTACCTGTTTCTTTTCTTTTCTTCACAGTAACTGAATCATTTGTTTATAATAGTCCTACACGGTTCTTTTTTCATTTGTATCATTTAGCATTAAGATGTACCCTTTATAGTTACTTTATATATACTAGTTATTTCCACAACTTTAAGAATCTTAGATATTTCTACCAAATTGCTTTATTTTCTTGGGCTTTAAATGTAAAAACCATGTTTAATGTAGAGGAAAAACACTTGTATCAGTATTTCTTCCTAATATTTGCTTTATTTTTAAGTATGAAGAATCCAAGCAATCAACAGCATATAACAAATTTTAAAACTTCTCTCATATTCTAACTTGAATTGCTGATTCTTCTAAGTCATTCAATTTTTATAGTTACAGTATTTAGTTATCAAACACATTGTTTAAATGTACTTTTTAATATAATTCATACTTAGATAAATTGGTATTTTATTAAGAAGTAAACCTTGATGGTTGGTAGAAGATTGGTAGAGTTTCTGCTTGGAAATTATATGCAATGGCTCTAGTTTTTATGCCTATCACAGGCAGAAAATAAAGGAAGAAGGATGTGAGAGGAAGAAAATATAGACTCCAAAGATTGGAATAGTAATCGAGAGTTTATTTAATGATTCTATTATTTTCCAAGACCATCCAGCACCATATAGACCTTATCAGGAGCAGCTGTTAACATTTAAATGCATAGAGATGGTAAAATGATGGAGGAATTACAAGTTTACTTATTTACCAGGATAGTGCGTGCCTGTGTGTGCACGCGCCTGTGTGTGTGTGTGCGCGCACGCATGTGTGTGTGTGTTTGGTGCTGGCCATTGAATCTAGGTCTACATACATGCTAAGAATATTTTTATTACCCAAGTACATTCCAAGTATACAACATAATTGTAAGTAAAAATGCACAATACCTAACTAATAACTAATAATAAACAAATACAATAACAATCTAAATATCGTTCTCTCACACACTGTCTTACTAGTAGCACCTGACTTGTAAGTATGTATACATCCAAATAAATATAATTATAAATATGTACGCATCCAAACATGTAATATGTGTGTATTTGTCTTAAGGTCGCTATTGCTGTGATAAAGTACCATGACCAAAAACAACCTGGAGAGGAATGGATTTTGTCTTATGGTTCTAGGTAACAGTGCATCACTGGGGGGAGAAAGTGCAGGAACCTTGAAGCAGAAACTGAAACAGAAGCCATGAGAAGGGGCTGGTAACTTGCTCAGGGGTGACTCCAACCGAAGTGATCTGGACCCTCCTACATCTATCATAGATCAAGAAGATGCAGCCCAGGTTTCCACACAGACTATCTGCTAGGGCGTTTTCTCAATTGAGGTTCCCTCTCCCACAGCAACACTAGCTTGTGTCAAGTTATATGAAATTTGCTAGCTCAATATCCGTGGGGATGGGGGAGAGACAAAAAAGCAAGAACAGCTAAGAGTTACTATGGAGCTATTGGCAGTTGTTAGCTGATAGGAAAGGGGGGTTGACATTAAGCATCTGACTTCTGGTGGATTTATTATACTTGGTGGATTATTACACATCTAAGACTACATAAGTAACAGCAACTATATGTGATGGTTTAAAAACAAAAAAAAATATCAGGACAAAAAGATGGTTCAGTAGGGAATCAGTAGATCCATTGTGGAGGAATTATGGTAAGAAATGGTTACCAACAATAAACAATGCATAAAATTCTCAAAAAGAAAAAAAGCAATAACAAAATAAGAATGAAATATTCCAATTGCTTGAGAAAATATCCTCCAGCATTGTATGTAATGAAGAGTTAATTCTCTAGCAGCACTATTGGGATGTGGCTGAACCTTTAAGTTGGCACCTAGGGAAGTTTCTTAATTCATTAGAGGTATGCATCCTAAGTTACAACAATCATGAATTTAAAAATCTCCATATTTATTTTTCATTCTTTCTTTTAGTTTCCTGGTCATAGGATGAGGAATTTTACTCTAACAAAATCTCTCAACACAATGTGCTCACTATAGGCTCCAAACAATAAGACATCATTGTAGACTACAATCTTCAGAAATATATGACAAAATATAACTCAATATCATATTGAATTATTTTAGTGGCAAGATGCTGACTAAATACGGTCAGTGAGAGAAATTTTTTCACATTCAAACATAAACTTATGTATTAGTTGTATTATAACAAAGTTTTCTTTAAAAAGGAAGAAGGAAGGGAGGGAGAAAGGAAGGAAGGAAGGAAGGAAGCAAGGAAGCAAGGAAGGAAGGAAGACTGTAGGGAGAAAGAAAAATGGAGGGAGAGGGAAGGAGGAAAGGAGGAAAGAAAAGGAAATGAAAAAAAAAGAAAAACAGAAAGAAATAAAGGAAGGAAGGAAGAAGAAAGAAAGGAAGGAAGGAACGAAGGAACGAAGGAAGGAAAGAAGAAAAAAACAATAATTTGTTCAGTTTCTATACCTCTGGTGGAGCTTAATATTATGATGTATATTCAGAGATCTTCCCATTTAGCAATAAGAACATCCCAAAAATGAAGGTGTAGAAAAATTCTGATAAAAGTATGAGGGTACAAAGAGGCACCAGAATCTATGGGAAAATGTGTGGTGAAGTCTTTTCAGGCTTACATTGTGTGAGAAATCAGGTGTGCCTCCAGCCTGCTCTCATAAACTCAGCATCAACAGTCACTTCATCTTCTGCTGCGAAATGTGACGTATTTCCACTGCCACCATAAATCCCAATTTTCTCTATGCAACATGAATACCCTTGAAAAGGTCCGTTGCCATCATATCCTACTCTCTGTCTCCCAATCTCTCTCTCTCTTGCTCTTTTGTTCTCTCTCTCTTGTTCACTTGCTGTCTGTCTCTCTGTCTCCCATGTCCCCACTCTGAGACAGCATTTTGATACCCCCTTCAATAAATCTCTTTCATGAGATCTCTTGTGTGGTGTGATCTTTGCAGCAAACGTTGGTAGCAACCCACCAAGGTATAAATCAAAACACAGAGAAATCAAAGATGTCTAAGATTGACATAACATTACCAATAACTGATATTGGTAACGCTAAAACAGTATAAGTGCTCCAAAACACCTAAAGCCTAAACGCCAGAGGAATCTAATTATTATTTGATTCATATGCCTAGGAAATAAAGACTCAGGAAAGTTTATTCAGGCCTACCAAAATGAGAAGATAAAAATAACATACCTTTTAACACAAGGTACTCTTTATTTTTTTCTATAGAAAAATATGATGAGTAATGCTGAATGGAAAGTGACAGATTGGTCAAAGGTCTACATACTTGATCACCTTTGAAGGCATTGCTGAGAATTGGCCTGGTACGACACATGAAGTTCTTGCTCTTTGCATAAATATATAAAACATCTTAGGTGCCAGATCTGATGTTGTTTATTGTAGCATTGAAGGTAGATAACAAATGGGTAGCTTGCATTTGCAATCTCTGGAAGGGAATAATACAGCAGGCAGGGAGATGCTCAATCTACTTTGCCACCTGCTATGTGGTGTCACTGTTACCTAGGACATCATTCTCGTTGTGTTAAGGACACACAGATTGTCCTCACTGCATATTTACCGAGTAAATTGCTTTCCCTTCTTTAACATACTCTAGAACTTCTGAAATGATTATTTATAGAAATATAAATGTCAAGCACATACATATGAGTTCCAGTTGATAGCACCCACTTGATGGGCATAAATACAGCTTTTATTGTCATTATTTGAAGAGCTGAATGATTATAGATTGAACAGCATAATCTCAGTTCAGGAAAGGTGGTTTCTCAGAGAAAGAACTCCAGCTTCACATACTGGAACTCCTGGAGGGTTTTATAGTACAGGAAATTCATCAACCCATAAATTTTTACAAAGAAAACAATGTCCTGGGGAAATAGAAGCAGCTCAGAGCTAGAATGGTTCTACCCCGAAAATTGGGCTTCTGAGTTCTGGTCTGATATGTAGAACAAGCCTTTTATAAATCAGTTTGGCATCATTACAACCCTGACATGCCTGCTGTCATAGCGACAGGCACCATAAAACTCCTGCTGTAATCTTTGGCAGCTTTTTGACAAGTCCTTCAGAGATACATCTGAGAGCTGGGCATCATAGGGAGAGAACCCAGAACTCCACACCCTTGAGAGATACATCTGGGCACTGGGCATCACAAGGATAAAACCCAAATCTCCATACTCTTCAGAGATATATCTGAGAGCTGGACATCACTGGAAAGAACCCAGAATTCCATGCCCTTCAGAGATACATTTGAGAGTTAGGCATTACAGAGAGTGAACCCAGATCTCCACACCCTTCAGAGATACATCTGAGAGCTGGAAATCACAAGGAGAGAACCCAGAATTCCACACCCTTCAGAGATTACATTTGAGAGCTGGGCATTACAGAGAGTGAACCCGGATCTCCACACCCTTCAGAGATATATCTGAGAGCTGGGAATCACAAGAAGGGAACTCAGAACTCCACACCCTTCAGGGATACATCTGAGTCCTGGGCATCACACAGAGAGAACCCAGAACTCCACAGTCTGTACACTCTTTGTTCAGGGAGGACCTCTCTCCAAGCCTTTTAACCAGTTCAGTCTTTCCCCATATTTCCTCTTGGGGAGAAGAAAGCACAGTTTGCTGAAATAAACCTAGCTACTTTACCATAACTTCTAGGAAGGATAATTCAGAAAGTCTGGAGAATTCAGAAACACCTGCATTTTAAACAATATATTTCTCAACTCAAAGACTGTACCTTGAGAATCATTGCTGAAACAAACTTTGAAAATGTATTTTCAGTTTTATTAATCAACCACCCAACTCATGCTTTATCTTTACTTTGTTTCCTCTTTCTTATTTCCTTTTTTCCATAAGGATGCTACTGTTGACAGAGCTTTTCTGTCTCATCAGGTCTTGCAGTCGCTTAGTCCCAAATAAACACACAAAGGTCTACATTAATTATAAACTGATTGGCCTATAAGCTCAGGCTTCTTATTAACTCTTATAACATATATTAGCCCATAAGTCTTGTCTGTGTTAGCCACGTGGCTTGATACCTTTTTTTGGTGAGGCAATCATATCTTGCTTGCTTACTCTGTGTTTGGGTGACGACTGGAGACTGAAACTTCCCTCTTCCCAGAATTCTCGTTGCCCTGCCTCTACTTCCTGCATGGCTATTGTTTATTTAAAATACAAGTGCCAGGGTACAGACCATTGTCCCACAGCATGCTACTTTCCGGATATGTTAATGAGCCAGTTAGTGGAGTTTCAGACTTTAAAACTGAGTTCCCCTTTCTTATGTTTGAAGAGCATTTTCCTTAAAAATATGTTGGGGGCAGGGAGATAAACTTTAATTCACATCAATTTGCAATTTTTTAGCAAATAGTATCATTTTTCCACAGGAGCCAAGATTAATGACTGGCCAAAGATGGGTAGGATAAATTTTCTTTCAAATATCTAAAACATGAAAGATGTTATTTATATCAGTGATTCTCAACCCTCCAAATTCTGTGACCATTTAATACAGTTTTTCATGTTGAGGCAACGACCAACCATAAGATTATTTTCATTGCCTCTTCATAACTGTGATTTTGCCGCTGTGCAGTGTCTCAGATACAAAGACCATTGGAATTGTATGTTTTCCAATGGTTGAGAACTGCTTATTTATATAGTAGGACAGTATTTGTGTGTGTGTTTGTGTGTGTGCACATGTGCACTCACACATATACATGTGTATTATAAAAGACTGAATAGTTTATAAGATAATAATATAACTCTAGTATAAATCGCAATTAAAGTTGGATTTCATTAAATTCATTATCAATCAAAATTTCTGAAAACCTACAAGGAAGGAAATAAAAAGTAATTCATTGTTCATTTCCCTCTTTTGAACTGGGTTGTTAATATTAGAATGCTTGCTAATTAGTTGATTTATTCTGTTCTTGAGCTAAGCCAGAGGCTCACAAAAGCCTTACAAGTTTCAATTTCTAGACAGGCCTAATTCTTAAATCAAATTTATGAATTTTATATATAATTATTTCAATTAAAACTCACACATGTCCCTCTAGTAATATATGAAAAGATTATTATTCTATTAAGCTTAACATTAGATATTTACAGTAAAGGTTAAAGATTGGTAAGGATTATGGTTAGTAACCTTTTAAAACCATATGTATCCTTTTCAAATTATGGAAATTGGATTAAATGTCATTTATACATTAGAATAAGCTGTGAAACATAATCACCAGCTCCATAGATCCCCATTTAGCCTCATTTTCCATTATTCAATATAAAGAATACCAAGCTACAGACCTTGTTTTTATGTAATAAGCATTAAGTGCTTAGTTTCAAAGCTTTCCCTGATCTTTTATACAAATACAGACACAAGAGTTTTTCAGACAATAAAGCTGTATATTTATAGCCACAACTATAATAATTTCCTGTCTTTATGAATATGTTTAATAATAATTAAAGGTTTTAAACAGAACAGTTCCTAGCCCTTCGAATAACACAAATAAATTTAAAAAGCAAACAATCAAAGAACCAAGACAAATGTTTTAGTGGCAAAGGATCATTTATTCTTTCATAGTCCAGTTCAATAATACTCTGTTTTGTTTTGTTTTTTGAGTCAGAGTTTCTCTGTATAACAACCCTGGCTGTACCTGAAGTCAACTGTAGACTAGACTGGCCTCTGAGTGCTGGGATTAAAGGCATGTGCGACCCTACCCAGCCTAGGTTTAATAACATTAAAGAGTAAATTACAGTAGATAACAAAGAAATAAATCAGAAGCACTTGTTTTAAATAAATTTAACATTAGTGTAAACATCTATCTATTCTAACAAGATGGTTATGTCACATAAAAATAACTGCTGGGTAGTGGTGACACATGGCTTTAATCCCAACACTCAGGAAGTGGAGGCAGGCAGATCTCTGTGATTTTGAGGATAACCTTGTCTACACAGTGAGTTCTAAGACAGGCTTCAAATAAAGCTACATAGAGAAACCCTGTCTTGAAAAACCAAAGGATAAGAAAGTAAAAGCAAATAAATAAATAAATAAAATAAAATAAAAAGAAAACAAAACAAAAAATACCTATATAACTACATAGAGGTTAATGATGTTAAATTCTAAGATAAAGAAGGTAACTGTGAGAGTCAAGTAAAGGTAGGGATCTATCTAACCACTCAACTACTACAGACTGTAAAAGTCTTTGACTCACAGAACACCATCAGCCCAATGAGTAGAGTATTCACAAGTAAGTTTCTGGCTCAAGACTAGTTACTTACAGATTAGTACTCAAAGGATGTAGTAAACATTATTTGTGTGTATGTGTGTGAATCTGGTGGGGGTAACTTTACAGGGCCAGTCTTCAAGCCACAGTAAAGTTGGTATTTTCCAAGCTAAAAATGAAATTAAGAGAAGTATTATTTGATCATATAAAAAATGAAATAATAAAAGTGAATATGAGCAAGACATAAATGGAATAGCATCAGAAGCTTATACAATGTAAGAGTAAATATTCTTAACTTGTCTCTGCTAGGCAAAAGCTATACAAACTTGATACATCATGCTATGTTTCACTGAAATTGAAAAAAAAAATCACATATAAAAAATTAAGATGTAACAAAGCCACTTGAATAGTCAAAGAAATCCTGAGAAAGAAAGGCTTTACCCTTGATCAACAGTGCTCTAATCATTTAAATATATATCACTGTCATAAGAACAGAAGCAAAAGTCAATAGAAAAAGATCAAAGAGCATAGAGATATATCCAACATCTGTGGTCACTAATTATCAGCCAGGGCATTATCCTAATTTGGTTTCAGATGATGTGATAAACCATGTGATCTAAAACATCGATTTGTTTCATTTTACATTCTATTTCAGTTCAGGGTCTACCATCAAGACAAGGCATGGAAGAAACCTGGAGGGAGGAACTGAGGCAGAGATTACAGAGGAGCACTGGTTAATGGCTTTATCTACTATATTTTCTACACAATTCAGGACTAATTCGCCAGGGGATGGTACCACCAATGGTGGACTGGCCCCTCACATATCAGTTAGCAAGCAAGTCTAATCTGATGGAGGTTATTTCTCAGAAGAAGTTCTTTCTGCTCAGGTGACGGTAGTTTGGTGCAAGTTGACAAAACGTAAGGAGCACAACAGAACTCTTTCATCTTGCCACACAAAGCCATCATTATTAAACTTTAACCTTTCTTTTTCTATTTGTCCCAAGATCTCAACTTAATATTGTCACATTGTAAACAAGTTTTTAAGTCTCATATTCTTTAAAAGTTGCATCACTTAAAAAGTTTAGTGTCTATGAAAGTGTCCAAAGTTCTTAAGTGTGAACTCCTTTTTGTAAAAGTATAAATCCAAAATATGCATTTTTATTTCTAATCTATGCTGGTCTGTTAATAAATGCAGCTGATTTTCAGCCACAACTTATCAGAAACTATTCTCTCATTAAAGTATACAAAGTATTACTTCTAATGATTCATAAATCAAATATGTCTCATGAAGTTTTCAATAACGTAATTTCCTTTTAAAATTTCACAACCAGGTCTCCATCATATGCATCTCTCCCAACATTCTTTTCTTTCAAGCTACAACAGCACAGCTTATAAAGCTATAGAAGTGCTAAACACTTCCACAATTCTCCCCAAAATGGAAAAGTATGGTCAGGTCTGTTATACCCCATGTTCATGGTATCAATTGCTCTTCTAGATTGCTTCTCTGTCATTGTGAAGAAACACTGGCCAATAGCTACTTGATGAGAAAAAATTTTCTTTTACAAGTACCAGGTTACAGTCTGTCATTGAGGAGAGTCAGGGAAAGAACTCAAAGAGAAGAAGAAAACATGAAAGAAAGCTGGTCACAGGCTTGCTTCTAGCCTCACATCAATGACCCGTCTGTACATTTCAGGACCAATTGCCCAGAAGTGGCACTACCTAGAGTGCTATAGACCATCCCAGATCAATCAACAATCAAGAAAATGTCCCACATATGGGCCGATAAAGCCAGTATGAGAGACACACTTTTTTTTTCAATTGTGGTTCCCTCTTTCCAGGTATGTTAAGTTGGCAATGAAGATTAGCCATTATACAACCTAAGTGGTGTAGGAGGTTTGTCTGTCTATGTGTTGCTTTCATTGGTTGAATATAGAAACTGCCTTGGCCTTTTGATAGGGCAACATTTAGGTAGGTAGAGACAACAGAACTGAATGCTAGGAAGAAGGGCAGAGAGAGAGCCACCATGGAGCTACCAGGTCAGACATGCTAAATCTTTCCTGGTAAGCCACGACCTCATGGTGACATATAGATTATTAGAAATGGCTTTAATCAAGATGTGAGAGTTAGCCAATAAGAGGCTAGAAGTAATGGGCCAGGCAGTGTTTGGATAAATACAGTTTCTGTGTGATTATTTCAGGTGTAATCTAGCTGGACGGCCAGGACAAACAAGTAACCATCTCCATCAACACCTAAGTGTCCATTAATAGAGAAGCATGCTTTAAATTCTCTCAGTGACTGACCAAAGCCTAAAGACATAGTGTTTCTTGTTAGTTTATAACCAATGAAGGACATATCTATTTTTTGAGCTTAGGTGTCTATAGAAGAGAGAATGTTGATCGGCATTTGTTCTACAGGGTTGGATTTCAAAGGAAGATAAAAATACTTTGCTTCTTAACTGTCCTCCAAATAATTAACTATAGATACTTTCAGACACTTCTTGAGTATCGATTTAGTAGAAAAAGGATGTACATTGGTCTAACAAACCATTTAATTCTTCAAAAACAGAAGTTAGCATGCACATTAACTATACCAGTATAAGCTCTTCCATGGGGAACAAACATCATATCTAGGCTTTACCATAATATGAAAGATTATGAAAATTGTCTTTCTAAGATAAAACGTTAATTTTTGTGGATATAAATATATAATCACTTTTCAAATTGCAGTTTTTAAAACTTCATTGAATACCTAGGTATGGCAGCTCACTTTCAAAATTATGCTGACTCCCATTAGTCTCAAAATTTTAAAGTTTGGCATATAAGTACATTTTATTTATT
Source organism: Microtus pennsylvanicus (assembly GCF_037038515.1). Classification (NCBI taxonomy): domain Eukaryota; kingdom Metazoa; phylum Chordata; class Mammalia; order Rodentia; family Cricetidae; genus Microtus; species Microtus pennsylvanicus. The sequence continues at coordinate 181,322,732 of NC_134579.1, read as the reverse complement.
CCAGTTAACTAGTTCTACACCATACACACATTTGCTTTGAGGATTTCTGGAGACTAATTTTGCTAATTCTGCCCACCTGGGAAAATTCTATTTTTGGCCTATATTTGTATCACTTGATTGTCTAGTACTGGCAAGTAGCTTTTTCTTTTCTCAATTTCAGTGCAGATAATATCAAAGCCAAATTGTATTTCTCATTATGTCTTCAGAATGAAGAAATCTGAGATAGTTAACTTTGAATTTTCTCTTTAATAAAATAAGTTTTAAGAGCTATTATAAACTACAGACTAAACCACCATTTTGTATGGCTCTGTAATCATGTGTCACACAGCCTTAGAAACTGTCCTTGAAGGTAGTAGATGTGACCATGCTAGAAAATGACAACAAACTCTGTACACATTTTTCTGTTCTGGTTTCAACAACCTTGACAAACAAAAACAAAATAAAATAAAACAAATAAGGCTGAGAGGTGGAGGTGCATGTCTTTAATCCCAGCACTCAGGGGTAGAGACAGCCTGATCTACAAATTGAGTTCTAGGACAGCAAGGCTTCACTGAGAAACTGTGTCTCAAAAATCAAAAGAAAAAAACATAACAATTAATAAAACAACAACAACAACAACAACAAGAACAACCAAACAATCTTTGGCAATAGCCCAAGGAGTCAATACTCTGTCTGCTACAAAGCATGTGTAGGAGCGCGAATAAGAATGGCCCACATTTACTTATGTATTTAAATGTTTAGTCACATAGGTGTGGGTCTCTTTAAAAGGATTAGAAGGAAGTCTGTCTCAGGGAATGGCCTTTGTAGTTTCAAATGCTCATGCCTGGCCCATCTCTGTTTCTCTGTTACAGATCAGGTATGGAGCTTTCAGGGACCACTCCAGCAGAATGCCAGCCTACGCATTGTCATTGTTTTGCTTCCATAATGATAAGGGACTAAGCCTCTGAAAGAGTAAGTAAGCCCTTAATTAAATGCTTTCCTTTAGATGTTTTAAATGCCTTAATGCTTTGGTCATGGTGTTTCTTTGTAGAAATAGAACAGTTATTTTATATAGCATGAAAGCAATAAGACCAGAATTAATGACATAAATGAGTTTTCTGACTGCTTCAGTTACAAATCATAATTGTCTTTTATTAATCGAGACACAATCACAGTGTGGGCTTCACACACCCCAATGGTAAGCCCGATATAACTGAACCAAATCACGTCTACATCACCTTGGCATCGTTAAACATTGTTCAGATGATCAATCAAAAGTATTCTTTCATCTGCTCCATTCTATTTTAAATTAAAAAGTAGGGAGAAGACAGTTTTTTCAGTTTGCTCAAGTAAATAAAGACATGTAGCCAAGCTTTTCCTTATTAATAATTTCACTTTTTGTTGACAATTGTCTACTCCTTTAAAATGCCAATGTTTAGAAAAGAAATAATCAGGTGAAAAATTAAATGCCAATGAATACTAATTTGATAAATAGTAACAGTTTTATCAGCATCAACTAATTTCAAACAGTACAAGATTTCAAATTTTTTGCATCCTCTTAATATGACAGACTATGAAAATGAATGAATAAATTCATCATATGCTTTCTTTCCATTTTTATTCATTCTCTACAGAAATTTAAAACCAAACCTTTCTACTTTATTAATAGCAACTAAAGTGTACAGAATAATGTTTTATAGAAAAACATTAATAAAATGAATAAGCTCAACATGTTCAAAATGAATTATAAACTTCATCTTCTCCATTGTAAAAAACTCTTATTTCCTATTACTTGATATAAGACTAATTAAATTGAAATAATCTTTACATTTCAAATCATGAAAGAAGTGCTATAAAATTGGATAACTGCTAGGTGTGGTGGCACATGCCTTTAATCCCAGCACTTGGGAGGCAGAGGCAGGAGGATCTTTGAGAGTTTGAGGCCAGCCTGTTTTACAAAGTGATTTCTAGAACAGCCATAGCTGTTACAACTCTGCCTCAAAAACTACAAAAAAGAAAAAGAAAAAAAAACTGTGATAACAAATTAGAATTAAAATTAACAAAAATATAAACACTAGCTTTTAGTTTGATTAAACTCAATGTGGCCTCCAGCATCAGCCTGTCTGCTTCTCTACAATTTTAAGAGGCGGACTTAATCCTTGTTTCCGGTTCTGTGGCCATAAGGAAGAGATGTCTTGACACCATGAGAGGATATTCACAGACTTTTCATGGAAAGCACAGATTTCTGAGTTGTTGCATTCAGAAACACAAGCAGAGAAGCTCAGCTACAGAAAGGAGGTAGCAACACATGTACATTTTACTGAGTAAGGTCACCGCACTTTTCCTCAACAGGGCAGGAAACCAAAGTTTATCTTTTAACTTAAATGAAGTCCATTCAGGTGAGTTCTTAAAATGAGTAAATAACAAAAGCTACCATGTACATATTAGCACATCTTCAAACCACTGTTCTAATTTTTGAACTAACCCAACTAATAAAAGCATTCAGATTATCAGGTTGGGAAAGGAGTCTGGCAGCAACAGAGAAAGAGTATGTGACTTTTAACCCTGGATCAGGCCTTGTTCGTCCCTGGGACTCATTGACTCTATGATAGAAACCCTGAATCTTAAAAACAGCAAGGACAGGAATTTTTATGGTTGATATTTTCATTAGGTTATTTTATTTTCATATCTGTAAAGTAAGTACCACTATTATTCCCTTTCTCCATATGGCAACCGTTAAAGTTGGTTGTCATTTATTGATGTCAAACCACCTTTAAAGATCTGAAGGACATCACACCCTACGTTTAGCAACGAGCTAAGTCCAAATGCCCATACAAGGAATTAGTCTTCTTCTGAAAATGCATAAATTATGGTTCCTAGTGACTATCCAGTAATGGCATGGAGCAATGACTGAATATGGACTTTGGTACTTGGTAAACATTTAGTAAAAATACATTATGCTAATAAGAGAGACGATAAATAATAATAATAATAATAATAAATCAAAGTGTGTTTTTGCTTGTTGCTCTTCCAAAGAACTGCAGTTTGTTTTATATCATCAAGCTCGTGGTGATCACAATCAGCTTTAATTCCAGCTCCATGTAACCTGATGCCCTTCTCCAGCCACCAGAGATCAATAGAATCACAGACACACATTGACATACATCTACATCAATAATCATGCTTTAAAAATACGAAAGGAAAAGGAAAAGGGGAAGAAAAAAAGAATAAGCAAAAGCAGAAACAAACATCAAATTCTGTAAAAGAAAATATTTTTATAATGATTTTTGAAATCACCATAAAACAGGAAAAAGAAAAGTTCATCATCTAAAAATTGACTTAGCAAAGCCTCAAAACTCTACTACACTTGAGAATTTTAAAGAACATTTACAAACTGAACCCAGCAAAATAGAAAAAAAAACAGCCAAGGTAAAGATGAAAGTAAGGAATTAAAACAAAGAATCTTCTTCACAAATATTAATGCAATCCACATGTCAAACATTAGCAAAATCACATAACTGACTGTAGAAGCAAAGTTTAACCAAATGAGGTTTCTTGTAAAAAGTTAAGGAGGAGCTCCATTAGATGTCAGTAACTAAATGATATGTTAAGTACAGGCTAGCCTGTACCAGCTTGTTAGGCCAAAAATATAAAACTGTGCTATATAAGTTTACTTTACAGAGGGCTGTAAACAAACGGAAACACACACACATGCACACAACAGTACTGCCTTGAGAATAATGAACATTCTGACTGAAATAAGTCAGATTACAGAACTACTTTGAAAAATTTACATTGCCCTTGTAGTTAATTAAAAGAAATTTAGAATAAAAGTATTGGGATAATATATTTTTTATTTTTTATGGAAAGTAGAAATATATTTTAACAAGTGTAAAGCCGTCGGGAAATAGCTAAGACTCTGCTCTTGAATTGTATAATTTCATTAAAGTTCATATTTTACAGTAAATGTTTAAAATCTGTTTCCTAAAGCAAGAATGGCCAGCAAAGGCACCAAGATACTACTACACACAAACCTATCAAAACAAATCTTGGGCACACTTGATGAAAGTTGTATATGTGGAATTACCTTTTATGCTATCCTTGGTTGAGTCATAGGGAACAGAAACCATCAACCAAAGTTGTTTGAAATTAATATATGCCCCCATGTTGAAAGGGAAGAGAAGATGAGAGACAGGTCAGAAGAGGGGGAGCAAAAAGAGACAGTCCCCATGTTGGTGTTAGAAATTTGGAATGCTGTGCCCTATGAGTGCAGCGTCTCATACGTCTTACATAAAGTATAAAGATACATCAACAGGTACAGTTCCTCTCTAGTCTATTGCTGTTTGACAGTATGCAGTTCAGGTATCCAGGTCAGGCCCAGGTAGATATTGGAGACTACATTACCCAGCCACCAAGTGATAAATGTAAGAGTGACACCAGCTGAGTTATGGGCTATCTCCTATTGTATTACCTAGATTACCTGAAATTTATTATCAATTTATTTTGTTACAAGATTATAATGAGGTATGTCTTAAAAACTCTTTATACTATTCTCAATTAAAACAATCTCTTGTCCCCTTCAGGAGCTACTCATCAAAGCTCAGGACTCTCAAGAGAAACAACATAGAAAAAAAATGTCTGAATGCTATAGAATATAACTGCCTTAAAGTTGCCCCATCTGCCCTCAATGTCCTTTTAGCGACATCCAACCCAATCTCTAATGAGTGTAGTCCAAACTGCATTTTGGGCTTCTGTTCCTTTTCCTATCATTATGATTTAGCTTGTTGAAATTGACTGTTGTCCCAGTGCTCCAAAAAAATTACCTGTTTTGCCAAAAAATTACAGAATTCTAAATCTTAATTACCTGTTCTAGCTTTTGGATAGATGTTAGTAAAACAATATCACATCCAAGGATCAATCAAACTTCTAAGGATGATTATGTGGTTTTTCAAACCAACATCAAAAAAAATCTAGTAAATTTGAAATATAATACTGATTTATTCTAGTTTCATAATACAGGTTTACTCTGCACTAATTCCATATTAAATTGCCGTGGTATGTTTTCCAAAGTAGAAGAACTTACAAGGACTCTATGAACTACTCATGTTTGTAAGAGCCAATAACAGGAATGACAGAGAGATATTTAGGAATAATAGGAAGATAACGTTTAGTAGGTGCTATTATATTCGAGAAGGAAACTATTGTACTGCAAACTACCATAGGAATTATTATTGTACAAAGACTGACAGAAAGAAGCAACCATAGTATAAAGCCTCTAATTTTTAAGTAATAAAGCAACATGTCAAAAAAATATTTGAACAACTGAATTTTCCAAATTGTCTGAAAATTGTAAAGCTTCTCATCTCTTATTGTATTTCGTCTACTTGTAATTTCTCTGTCTCTCTCACTGGGTTAGAGACTCCTTTGCATTTTTTTGGAAGTTCAAACTCCCTGCCCTACCCTACCTCCTTGGCCACACTGCCGGTATCCACCTCTCTAGAAGCTAGCAGAGGAAAGAGCTCCATATGAAGCCCAGGCAGGCAGCCGGCAGGAGAGAAAGGAGTATGTTATGGTTTGAAAGTCTGGCACCAGTTTGTCAATTCTAACCTGACTAGTGTTCTCTCAGGAATGCTCAGCTGCAAGATAAGCACTGAGCTTTGATAATCCAAATACACTTTGATAGAACATCAACTGAATTTTGTAGCGGAGAGCAACATTTTTAAAGTTCTACAGTTTTAGCTGGAGGCAGAGGGGATACCAGAAGGAAAATAAATGAAAGGCGCACAGCACTTCAAAGGCTGATCTTTGTGATGCTTTCATTAGCAGTTGACAAAAATTCGCATGCACATTTTTGGAACAGACAAGAAATGATTTTGATGACTGATTGCTCTAGGGTGTAGTTTAACTTCCCCAGCTTTCAACAACAGGTGAGGTCAGGATTTCTTCTGCTGCTGTTACACTAGTGGAATATTTTGTTTGCAAAGGAAGAAAAAGCATACACATGAGAGAGATTAGTTGATGAACTGTTCATTTAGTTTTCTCAATAAAAGATAAGTATCTGGTATATTCAGAGTGACAAGGGAGATGAAAGGTTCCCTTTTCTAAAGAAACCATTCCCTTTGGCTAGATGTAAAGGCAGAATTTTCACTTTTAAACAAATACAGTAGAAAATATTTGGACTAGATGACAGAAGCGTTTCAATAGGAGTGGCAATTGGGAAACTCCGGAGTCTGCACGCTAGCAGGGGAAGAGACAAAAACACACAAAAATATCTCCAGCTGAGACCACCAAGAGAAGCACTAGTGTTTTAAATAAAAATATGTAACAAATAACCACACAAATCTGGAAAGTGTATACGAAGGAAAGATAAGTACAAAACTCCAATGTCTTTTCTTTGTATGCTTTTCTACATCAGACTCTGGCCTTGTGAAAAGTCCTGCCTGCCAAATACAATGTGGGTTTTGTGGTTACAAAATCAATGATATTATGGCTGTGAAATGGGGGCTGAGGGATAATAGAGAATTCCTAATTATTCAACAGGCTCATGATATCAATCTTAAGGAAAAGACAATATCCATTATGTGTTCTTTTAGTACCCAGTGATTCTAAATGGTTTTTGAGCTATCGTGCTGCCATGGTTTTCCCATGAGACTTCAAACATCAACTTTATTATTTTTTCTCTCCCTGTCTATCATCAAATATCTCTGGCTCACACTTTCTTCTCTCACAGGGGACTCTATTTATTGTTCTCCACACCTAAGCAGTGCTCAAAGACAGCGAAAGTATCCTGGATTTCTCACAAGCACACAGAAACAATATTAAGGAGTAATCCCTTAGCCCTGACACATGTGCTGGGGCTTTTGAGCTGGGTCAATCTTGCTACACTTTGACAGCAGTAGCAAGAATCAAATGTCACCGGGAATGGGGATTTCCAAAAACGAAAGCTATTACTTGTTATGCATGCCTGTGTGATAAATAACAGTAGTTAGAACAAGTAATGGAGAGAGGAAGGGACAGAAACACAATAACTTGGACAGAAGTACTTAGTGGATAGAGTAGCCAGGGAAGTCAGAGTGTATACAGTTAGAGAAAAGGTATTCTTTAATATAAATTGTCCATAGCACAGTCAATGATTTGATGTCAAGTCTATCTTAACATGTACAACATGGTTAGGGACATAACTTAAAGATTTACTTATTGATGGTCAACACACTTAGATTTGTTTTAACAAACCTTTTGTAGCCCCATTCCACTTCAGAGTTCCTCAGTATTTCTCACACAGAAGGTCTGCTTTCTTCATTTTTTTCATTTACCATAGATTTTTAAAACTATTATTAGAGCATATTCCCAAGACATTATTAAGTAGCTATCTACTTCTGTTTCTGATTCTTCAGGAGGTGCAATCACACTTTAAGAAAGTTGGTTATTCTTAGAAAAAAAAAATACATCAGGAATTGTCTCTTAGACATTTTTCTCATCAGCAGTGATTGGGTCACAAGAATTTGGCGGTGGTTATGACTCTAACATAAATCCTCAAGAGCCACTAGAAAAGTTAATCGCCACATAAAAAATGGGTCAGAAAACCCCATTGCAAGCATGAAAAAATGACACATACAAATAGTTATCAAAACTGAGATTTAAAACTTCAGCTGTGGAAATGCATTTTCTTTTTGGATGTAAGCATAACATAGACTACATTTAGAAAAGACATTTATCACTGCTGTGCCAACAGAGAGGTATATGTAATTAAACGAGAAAGTATGTTCCACTCCATTAATGTTACCATTAGAAATTCTGGATCAGCCATTAGAAAATCAAAAGTAGCCGCTAGACAGACTCATTTTGTAAGAGGGCTATGCATTCAGTCACATCATCTCTGTTTCCCTGACAACCCGCCAGCATTCATGACCCAACTGAATTCCCAACAGGTTGCTGAACAGACTTTTAATAACCTAAGGCCTTTCTTTGCTTTGGTGGGATGGTGTTCTCTTGGTGAGCATGGAGTCACCTTTCTATGTCCCAAATGTGATTTAACCTTTGTTAACTAATTCACATAATATATTGCTTTGGAGTCTACGTAAAATAGCACATTTATAATAGGCAGACACAATTGAAGCCTAAATAAGCAGCCACTTAAAACAGGCTTGATTCATTCAGCGAGGATGCCTATGTTTTTCTTTGGCTGGACAATGAGGACTACTGAGAACTTAAGAACAATGGTAATGGGTTTTTGATCCTACTGCACATACTGACTTTGTGGGAGCCTAGGCAGTTTGGATGCTCACCTTACTAGACCTGGATGGAGGTGGGTGGTCCTTGGACTTCCCACAGGGCAGGGACCCTGATTGATCTTTGGGCTGACATGGGAGGGGGACTTGATTGGGGGGAGGGGGAGGGAAATGGGAGGCGGTGGCGGGGATGAGGCAGAAATATTTAATCTTGTAGACCAGGCTGGTCTTGTCAGTGACTCTTGATAACACTTTACCTTTTAACTGCACATCATTTGCCTTTCCATTCTGTATACCTTGGCTAGCAGAGAGATAACAGCTTGTTTTCCTATGACTCAGCATTTTGTAAGAAAGTCTGGCCGGGTGGTGGTGGCGCATGCCTTTAATCCCAGCACTCGGGAGGCAGAGGCAGGCGGATCTCTGTGAGTTCGAGGCCAGCCTGGTCTACAAGAGCTAGTTCCAGGACAGGCTCCAAAGCCACAGAGAAACCCTGTCTCGTCTGTCTGTCACGTCAGCAACACACAAAGTATTTCACTTCCCCCAAAAGGTGTGGGTGTGGTGAGGCTAACCAGAGCCAGGTCATTGATTTCTTTTCCCACAGAGCAAAGTCACAGGTAAATTATCATACGGAAGATGCCAGCAACACCCGACATACACCCCAAAACGAAGCAACGCTCTGCCATTGCTTTGTACCTTTGTCTGTGCCCAATGACAAATCAGGGGAAGCACAGTTATATGTAGATTTCAAGAGAAAAAAAAGAAAAACCTGCTTTTAAATGTTCTGTTTTAGTTCTATGTTTTTCATGTGGAAAACAAACAGATTAAAAATGCATTCTTATAGTATACCAAAATGGCAACTGAGATCATTTTGACAATGCTTTATAATCCTTGGTCTTGAGTTTAGGAGTGTCTATCACTGTAAGAATTTAATGACTACTATTATATTGTAAATCACTAGCCTCCTCTCTTTTGTCAAGTAACTGTGTAACAACAAACCACAAGGAACATAGAAAGGCATTGCCTTTATCACCTTAAATTCTAACATTCCACAGGTAGAAATTTGTAATCATTTCAAAAGAATGTTGAAAAAGTTGGACTGAACAGTTTTGGAGACAGATTAGAGAGCAGTACAATGGACGGTGGACTCCCTGTCCATCTCATATTTTCAAATATTAAAAACTTTATTTAGTCACATATATCTGAAAATCTAAAATTCTTTTTGTATTGGAAATACTGCTGATATGCAAGACACCCTGTCTTCATTGAGACATCAATCATTCTTTCTTTCGCCAAACAAGTTCCAGCTATATTCCTGTCTTTCATTTTACAATCTGAAGTGTATTTTAGCTATACCACAATTCCTTTTTCATTATACATACCAATCCAAGTTCCACTCCTTCTACTCCTCCCCACCCTACCCCCATCCACTCCTTAGAGAGGGTAAGGCACATTGCTTTAGGGAGGATCCAAGGCCCTCCCTACTATATCTAGGCTGAGCAAGGTATCCATGCAAATAGAACAGGTTCCCAAAAAGCCAGTACAAGCAATAGGAATAAATTCTGGTACCATTACCAGTGGCCCCTCGGTCTGCCCCAGCCATGCAACTGTCAACCACATTTGGAGGGACTAGCTTGGTCCTATGCTTGTTCCTTCCCAGTTCATCTGGTGTTGGTGAGCTCCCATTAGCTCAGGTAGACTGTTTCAGTGGATGTACCCATCATGATCTTGACCTCGTTGCTTATATCCTCACTCTTCCCATTCTTCAACTGCACTTTGGAAACTCAGTCCAGTGCTCCAATGTGGGTATCTGCCTCTGTTTCCATTAGTTGCTGGATGAATGTTCTATGGTGATATTTAAGATATTCATCAGACTACATGGCAAGGCCAGTCAGTTTTGGCACTCTCTCCTCTTTTGCTTAGGGTCTTAGCTGTGTCAACCTTGTGGATTCTGGGGAATTCATCTAGAGCCAGGTTTCTTGCTAGAACCATATTAGTTCCAGGCTCTCTCACTCTATTTCATCTCAATTGTCAAGCAAAGACTCTTTTCTATGATTCCTTTGTTGTCCTTACTCCATCTGACATTCCACTTGTAGACACTGAGTCTAAGCTCTAGAGGCAACATTACTCAGTTTCTTGATAATGCCTATCTCAGATTATCATGACTATTTGGATTCATAACTTCAAGGTTTTCAAGTTAAAAAGTGTAGCATGAGCATATACATCTTTTTGAGCAATACAATGCTATTCAAAATAACATATCTGTATTTTAGCACAGACATGGAGAAAATCAATTCACTCTATGCAGCAATCAAAGGAAATTCTATAAAATGTCATCAATTACTTTAAATACACTATTACTAACACTGACATTCTTAACTAATACTATAAAGATGTCAATTGAAAATCAATGAATTCATGTTTCAGAGGCATGTAATAAAATAAAAGATACATATAGTAATATCAAAGAGCTCCATAGTAGCCAGGAATAGAGTATAACTAAGGTCTATATTTTGGTCATAAACTCACAGTAAGGGTAGTGATTCGCAGTCCTCTGTGAAAACTGGGAACTGGAACCAAACCTAGCAGAAAGAAAGAAAGAAAGAAAGAAAGAAAGAAAGAAAGAAAGAAAGAAAGAAAGAAAGGAAGGAAGGAAGGAAGGAAGGAAGGAAGGAGGGAAGAAAGAAAGAAAGAAAGAAAGAAAGAAAGAAAGAAAGAAAGAGACCACATACACTTTTCATCTGCCTTTATGGTACATGAGATCACACCCAAAGCGGGTTGGTATCTTAAAGGCTACTGGCTGAAGGAGTTCCTACAACACCTTCCCCTTTCGTCGAAATAAGAGAGTTCTAAGTCTAATACAAAACTATATACAGTAAGAGCAAGTATCAAGTGTTGTCCAAGAAAAAGAGAAGCAAAACATACATAAAAATTAGCATTACAACCAGAATGAACAATATCAAATAAGAAACATATGATAACTGTTTCAATAGTTAACCTATTCTAAGAAGTTTAAGTCTTATGTTAAAAATGGCTTGGCTAAGTCATGAGAGGAAAGTCACTAAGACGCAAGAAGGGAAATAATATTACCTGAGTAAAAAGGAAGGCCAATCAAGCAACTTCCAAAAGGTGCAAGAAATGACAGAGACAACAGCTACCCGGGCCATCACTCAAAATCTCAGTTGCGATGTTGGGGCAACTAACTTTGCCTAAGATCCATTGTATCTGGTAGACCATTTCAGAGGCAGAAAATTTTGAAAAGCTGTCTTACCATATCTTGGCAAGGTTTGACAGTCATTTTTGCTCGTATCCTGCTTGTCCAGTTTGGACACCACACGCAGAGGACTGAGGATCACTACCCTTACTGTGAGTTTATCTACAAATAAGTAAACTTTTACTATATTCCATTCCATGTTATTGCAGAACTCTTTGATTACTATAATTTGGTGCCCAACATAGGGCATGAACCCACAACCCTGAGATTAAGAGTTTCATGCTCTACTGGCTGAGTTAGCTGGGCCTCTGCTCACCACCAGCAAACAGAGTCTATCTGAAAATATGCAGCTACTGAGAAGCTCCAATTGATTCTCATTTTTGTGGGTCTAGCTGCCTCCCTATTTTTCAAGCTTTTTAGGTCTTATGTGGATCCATGCCAGATGGCGGGCACCAAATTGTGCAACTGCTCTTGGCTTCTACAACTACTTGGGATCACGTTGGAGTTCGGGGACCATACTGTTGCTGGTGTTGCTGAGCCAACGCCAATCTGAGAGGCATATGCTGCCACTTGGGTCCATAGTAATATCCAGACCCAAGCTGCTGCTAATGGCTATATCTGGGTCCAAGATCCCGCCACAGCTGGAGTCTGGGCTCTGTGCTGACGTGCATTGCCTGTGTAAACCATGAGTTGAAACATGAGTTGAAATATAAGGGTTTCACTGAGATACACCACATTCCAGAGAATTGGCCTTGGTTCCTGACTGGCCCTGGGATAATGGACCCCAATAGCCTGAGCATCGAAGGGTGGCCTCACACCTAGTAGAAAAGTTGCTCCCACACACACACTTGGGAAAAATACCCTCAGCTTTCACAACGGGCGTGAGAGTTGTCACCCCTCTCACCTGTGGGGCATGGTCCCAGTAACCAGGATCAACCAACTCAGCAGCCACCTAGGTAGGTACACATTCAGGGCTTTAAGCTAGCACACCTGAACATCACCCAATTTGTGACCTGCTACAGTGCATGAAGGGACTGGTCCTACAGAGTCAAGGTCGGCTGCATAGTCTACAGGACATAGTGAGATGTTAGGGGAGTTTCTGTGGGGGCCCAGTGTTGATGGTATGCAAGAGACCAGAGGCCTTAAGCCTGACCAACAACACATTACACAATGAACAGTTGCAAGGGGGGTAATGGGTAGACTGCATGATACCCAGCAGCTTCCAATGCCACTAGGAAAAACAAGACAGGCAGTGAAAAGGCAAAGACAGAAAAGTGAGGTTTTTCAGGTTTTTTTGTTTGGTTTGTTCTTTTGTTTTGCTTTATTTCTTTGTTTATCCAGTTTTTTTTTTTTTGCTGGTTTGCTTTCTAACTGAAATTGGTATTCTCATTTGCATTTATTTATATCCAATTTTTATTATTTCTTTTATAATTTTCCTTTAGGGTGATACTGTAGAAATGGAACCCCTCTATATCTGTTAGATGCAGAGGGACTGGGATGGGGGTGCATGGTGTGAAACTCCTAAAGAATCAATAAAAATGTTTAAAAGATACAAATATGAGATTTTTGCAGTCCTATAAGTGTAGGATTATGATTAACATTTCAGTATATTAGTGATTTACAAGTCTGGTGACATATATCATGACTAAAAAGTATTCAGTTGAAAAATAAAAAAAATAAGGAATGGATTGAAAAATGTTAAGTATTTGAAAAGCAGAAGTGGGTCTAGAAGATAACTCAGCAGTTAAGAGCACTAGCTGCTTTAGCTTCCCTTCAAAGGTCCTGATTTCAATTCCCAGCAACCACATGGTGACTCACAGCCACCTGTAATGGAATCTGATGCCCTCTTCTGGTACGCACGAAGAAAGAGCACTCACATACATAAGATTCATAAATAAATAAATCTTAACAAAAAGAAAGAAAACAGAAGGGAGGGCGATTAGTAAATTAAAACATAGGCACAAAAAGCTGCAAAAGAGAAAAGGGAATTGGCAGTATGACAGACATATGGAAGAATATGAGACTTAAAAGATTTGTTTAAAAGATCACCCAGAGGCATGAAAATAAAAAAAAAAAAAAAAAAAAAAACAAAATCAGGTTATCATTTTGAAGTCCACAAGTGCTTGGGAGGGACAGCATTCAGGACAGCTTGTATTGGACTAAGCTTTTCTCTGCAAATTGCCTGCTGCACAGATATTCCCTCCCCTATGCTCCCAGAAACTCATGCAAGGCACTCACACTCTGAGGCCTGTGGGAGGGCAAGGGAAAGAAAGGATGGGAAAATTAGCTATAATTGGATCTTATTAACTTAGTCATTTAAATTGCTAATCTGTTTCTAAGTCAGCTTGTGTGTAGATAGCTCATTTTCAGTTGACTGAACCTTTTCTAACCCTCCTCACGAATAGGTGACACACGAACAAGTTATTGCTTATTTTTCTGTTATTGTTTTTTAAACACAAATAAACGGTCAAAATGCATGGACACACTAGAACTGGAACACAATTTCACATCTACCTAGTTAAGGAGGGTGGTCAACAAAAAAACCATGATTAATATTTAGAGCAGTTCAATTAATTTTCAAAGAAACATCAAACTCATATAATTAGAGAAAATAAAATGGGGGAAAATGTCAAGAACAAACTTTCCAAAGGCATGTAGTGTTCACGTGTGCGAGAAAAAGAAATCCATAGACAATCATCACCCTTTAAGGTAAAATATGTACAGTAAGCTTTTGTATGATTAGAGCATCTATAAATTGATACTGTGAAAGTAGACAAAATATGCCTTCTTCCTGTGTGATGTTCATGGGGAAATTCAGATTATTAAAGAAGATACTATAACTCACATTAATACTGAAATGGTAAGAAATATTGGAAATGTGTTATACAATTACAAATAACAATAAAAATCATAATTATTGCTTGACTTTAAGGTTATGAAAAGATGTACACTATCCTTCAGTTTTTAGTTTTAATGTCTATCAATCAATTCTCAAGACCTAAAGTTGTATCTGAAATATAATAACAACTATACAAATATTTCCTGAATGACTACTAGTAACCACCCAAGATTGTGTGTGTGTGTTTGCATGTGTGTGTGTGAGCATACTATTTTGCTATGCATGTATTCAAATATATATGCTGGTACAAAGCAAGACCAAAGTACAACACTGGATGTTCTCCTCTCCTGTTCTCCATCTTATTTTTCAATCAGTGTCTGTCACTGAACGTGGAGTTCATCATTTTGACAAGAGGGTTAGCCAGCAAGCCTCAAGGACCCACCTGTGTCTGCCAACCACAGCCCTGAAGTGACAGTGCAGGTCATAAAACATAGGTTTGATGTGAATGGTGGAGTTCTAAACTCAGGTCTTCATGCTTGTATAACAACTATTTTCCTCCCTGAGACATCTCTCTGGTCTCTGAATAAGTCATTTTGATTGTTTTTTTTTTATGTCAGTGTAGGAAAACTGAACTTATGTTGATTTTATCCTCCTTTTTAGGATTAAAATTTTCTACCAAAGAAAAATTTAAAAAGATACAAAATTGTTTTATAAGAATATAGATGAACTATAAATATGAATAGAGATATTTCTGTTTAAAGGTGGCATAGTGCTTCCTTCCACTGCCAAGTTTTGTAAAATATCAGTTTAATGATATTTTAATGACACCTTCATAGCCTGCATTAGAAAGGAAAATGCTTGGCCTCTTATTCACATTTCTATCTAGTGGACAGTGTTCCACATATATTTGTAAGAACGAATAACGAGTGTTGACAACAGATCCTGTGAGTTTGATCCCCTTTAAGTAGTGTATCCAACTAGAGAAGAGAACAGCAGCACTGGTGAGCATCTACCTCGGGCTTCAATTAGAATAAATGAATTTAGATGTCAAATGGTGTAGCTCAGTGGTAGAGAAATCCCTAGCATATGCCTGAGCATGAGGTTCTCTGTTTGATAACTAGTATCACACAAATATAATATGATATGATATAATACAATATAATATAAAATGCATTTATCTTTATTCAGTTCTTTATTTAATTTAAATAATTTCAATAATAATTTTTAGGAAAATTTTAAATTTATAAAGCTAAGTTTCCTTTCCTTTGAAATCTAAAGGTCCTAAGAAGGATGTAACAGAAATTCAGCTATAGAGCAAAAATAGATTTTGGGGGAAAGTCCCCAGTTTTATATTTCTCTATTTTACATATTTCATCTCCAAGCATATCTTGCTTTATGTGATTTACTCTATATTAAATCCATTTCTTATTTTTAAGTGGATTTCCTTTTTATTGGTTACTCTAGCAAGCTCTATCCTGAGATTTGACTTTATTTCTAGGGTAACCTAAATAAAATCTGAAAGCAAAAGATGCAGTTTAGAACAGCAAACCTTAAAGCCACTGATCTACACTTTGGAGAAACTTCCAGGACAAAGAGACAAAAAATAAATTCTCAAATCTACGCTCCAATATTAAGTGGTAATAATTATTTCTCTTTTCCCAGCAGATAATGATGCATTTTTCACACTGGATTCTGAAACAAGGAGATACAGAATTGGTGCAGATGTAGACTTAAGAATAACATATAAATGTATGATTATTAGCCAGGTGGTGGTGGTGCACACCTTTAATCCCAGCACGCAGGAGGCAGAGGCAGTCGGGTCTCTGAATTCAAGGCCAGGCTGGTTTATGGAGTAAGTTCCAGGAAAGCCAATGATACACAGAGAAACCCTATATAAAAAACAGATAAATTAATCATATCTATGCATGTGTATATACAATACACATTTATGTATGTATATATATACGTATATATATGTGACTATTAAGAAAAATCTAAGTAATTACTATTTGTTTACATTTTAAGGTAGAAAACTGTGCCAGAGTAGGTAAAAAGAGTGTTAGAACCAAAGCGGCAGGAGTACTTTGGTCTTATAAACCGATGGGTTATTATTGGGTAAACAGAAGCCTGAATTCAACATTGCTCAGGAATCTCATAAGGTGGAGTTTCTTTACCATGAACTTTTCTTCATCTGCTTACAGAGGTCAAGTACCGTTGACAAGGGCACCTAGCTCCATCCCAAACCAAAAAGTCTGTATCTACTGGAAGACCTGCTCTGTTATCTAACATCCACTTGTTTCTCTGACATTTTGCTTCTCTCTGCTCCCTGGCACCACAGCCTTGGCAATTTCAGCCCCTATAAAACTTCCTTTCTACCCATGGAGTAGTTCAGTTTGGTGCGTTCATGATGCCCTCGCTCATAATTGGTTCAGAAACTTAGAAGGGGAATACTGGGCTTCCAAAGGGCCCTAACCTTCCTAGCCAAACTTAATTGACAGTTTTGTCCCTCCTGGGTAATGTGGGATCTTTTTCTTCAGACATGAATATGTGTTGCTTTTATTGGTTGGTAAATAAAGCTGCTTTGGTCTATGGAAAGGCAGAATATATCTAAGCAGGAAATTCGAGCACAGATCCAAGGAGAAAGAAGACATAGTAGAGGAGAGATACCAGCAGCCATTTGGGAAGCAAGATGTAAGGTAAACAGTCACCAGCCTCATGATAAAATACAGACTAATAAAAATGGGTTAACTTAGTTGTAAGAACTAGATAATAACAAGCCTGAGCTAATAGGCCAGTTTTTCATTAATATTAAGCCTCTGAGTGATTATTTTATAAGTGGTTGTAAGATGGGTTGGTAAGCAGAAAAGCCTCTGGCCATACCTGGGTACATATAATTTGCTTACGCTGGCTCCTGCTACCCACCATATTCAAATTCAAAATTTGAGAGTTTGTTTCTCCAGCTGTTTATCTCCACATGCTCTAACCCCTCGTGTCTCCTCTTCTACTCCTGTAAGTATCCTCTGAGCTGACTGCTCTGTCTAGCTCTCTGTCTCTAGTTGGATCACTAGAACCTGTCCAACGAGCCATGCCAGTTTATCAGGAAGCCTCCCTACATCCTCCTAAGTACTCATCAAGCGGAAAGAGATGCCTCTCCACTGTGATTCAGGGCATCTCTCAGACGAGTCCTTTTCTGTTTGGCAACACCATAGGATGGAGACAACATCCCACAGCATTTACCTCTTACCATGTCACTTTCTATGCTATTGAAATCTTCCCTTGGACCCCCCTCCCCCGTAAGTTTCTCTCATTTCGTACATGCTTTGTATCTTTCAAAGGAACCTGAAGTAACCATGGGCTCTTCTTATTAGACTCACTTTCCATTTCTAATCTCTTCCTCTTTTCGGACTCAGAGATTCCACTAAGTGACAGCATATTATTGCAAATGGCTTGGCCTGAGTATAAAAAGACAATCAGTCTCAATGGCCAGCAAATGGCATAGTTGCTTTCCAAAATCTCCCAGATTGTGACAACTTCTGTCACCACATAAGCACATGGTCCAAAAATCCCTACATCTCTAAGCTTTCTCTACTCTTTGCTCTCAAAAACAAAAAAATCAGTGTTTGCTTTAATATTTTATTTTTGCATATATGTGTTGTTACCTATGTTTCTTGTTGTTTGTTTGTTTTGTTTTGTGCATCATATGCTTGCCTGGTGCCTGAGAAGACCATCAGCTATTTTGGACCTGGAGTTATAGAAGGTTGTAAGCCATCATGTGTGTGCTGGGAATTAAGCCCGGGGTCTCTCCTGGGAATTGAACCTGGATCCTCTGCCAGAGAAGTCAGTGCTCTTGACCCCTGCATCAGCCTTGAAAATCTCTTCTTTGTAAGGCTTCCTTTCTCTCCATTCATTCTAATCCCTACCTCTGGTCACTGGGTTCCATCTTACAGGGATTCAAATGTCTTTTTGTATGGATGATATTAAAATACTGTCACATGGTATTCTACTCTACTGAAAAAGGTGGCTCTGGAGACAGGATTTGGACTGTCCACTTTATATACAAGCATATTTATATAAAAGCTGCCTTCAAAGTCCCTGCCATGAGTCAGGCTGGCACCTGACTCTATGTCAAGGAAAAGGAGTATAAAGGAACAACCCAGAGAAAGACAGTGTTTGAGAATAATCAAGTTACATCACCATTACATATGGACACAATTTACATCACACACACACACACACACACAGAGAGAGAGAGAGAGAGAGAGAGAGAGAGAGAGAGAGAGAGAGAGAGAGAGAGAGAACAGTGTTGACTGAATATATGACCAATTATATTTTGACAATATAATAATATAATTATAGTTTTATAGTTGCCTGGACTTTTAAAAACTCTTTCAAGAAACATTGTGCACCCACCGACTGAGACAGTGGGGCTGATCTACTGGGAGCTCACCAAGGCCAGCTGGACTGTGACTGAAAAAGCATGGGATAAAACCGGACTCTCTGAACATGGCGAACAATGAGGGCTGATGAGAAGCCAAGGACAATGGCACAGGGTTTTGATCCTACTTCATGTTCTGGCTTTGTGGGAGCCTAGCCAGTTTGGATGTTCACCTTCCTAGACCTAGATGGAGGGGGGAGGACCTTAGACTTTCCACAGGGCAGGGAACCCTGACTGCTCTTTGGACTGGAGAGGGAGGGGGAGAAGGGTGGGAGGAGGGGGAGAAGGATGGGAGGAGGGGGAGGGAAATGGGAGGCTGGGAGGAGGCGGAAACTTGTTTGTTTTTTTTTTCCTTTTCTCAATAAAAAAAAATATTTTGAACTTTTAGAAACAAAATCTCTTGTTTTCTTTTTGTTAACAATTACAAAGATTTAATTGATGCTACAGTTTTAAAATGTTAAAAGCCTTGGATGCTCATTTGGCACTTTTAGGTGGTAGAGAAGTAGGACCTCTTGAGATGCCAGGAGGTCGCTGGTTTCATGTCATGAAAGGAGACTATAGGATGGAAGGCATTTTCGTGTTCACCTACAGCTTCCTGGTCACTTATATGCATTCCATCACACATTCTTGTCACTGCCACTGACTTTATTTCAGAGGCTTGAAAGTCAAGTTTCCAAGCAATCATTGCCTAAAATGTGCAAACCGTGAGTCATAATAAAGCTTCACCCACTATAAATCATTTACCTCATGCATTTGCAACGGTATTATGCAACAGACTTTCCCTTTTACATTTTTTTACATATAGTGAGAAAAGGCCAGAGAATGGAAGCCTTTACTCCACTCGTTCCATGATGCTTGCTGACTGTGTTCCTTATAAAAGTTAGAGACTACAAACCTTGGACCTAAATACTGAAATTATTGCACATGATCCAAATACTTTTCATTTGGATTATTTATAAAATCACAACTCATTCTATACATTGGTTCCTGAATTAAATCAAAATTGTATTTTACGGTGGCCCACACATTTAATTCCCGTACTCAGGAGGCAGAGACAGGGGGATCTCTTTGAGTTCGAGGCCAACCTGGTCTACAAGAGCTAGTTCCAGGATAGTCTCCAAAGCTACAGAGAAACTGTTTTGTAACGAAAACAAAACAAAACAAAAACAAATCAAACCAACAAAACAAAAAATGGTCCTTTAACTGAAAGGAAAGAAAAAAAATCTCGGAGATTTGTAAAGAGGCATACATGGAATCTGCAAATTCTCCCATGTTAACGGGAGCTTCAACTGTGCACCCTGCACAGCAGAGGAAATGGAAACAGATCACAAGAAGCATTTCAGGTCGAACTGAACCCTCAGTTGTCACAGCACTGTACTATGTGGGTCGCTAAGGATCATGGAAGACCTCAGGATCGGGAAGAAACTGCACACCTCAGGGACCTTCTCAAGGGGAGAACAGATACCAGCACAGCAGGTAGCAGGTACACTGATTCTTACATGAGGGGCACGGAGTAAAAGGCACTGAACTGCTGTGGACCGAAGTTTGTAAGTTCCAAAGGGGATGTTATCATTACTAATGGCCTGGTCACAGTGAATAATTTTATAGCTAACCAGAGGCCTGAGCTGCTCGGCTAGATGTACAGAACAGCTCTTCAGTACTTCTTGGTGTTTTTATTTGCAGCTGAGCTGTTTAAAATGTGATTCTTTTAATGAACTATGAAATGATCCAATAAAATACACTCAAGCATGAGGCGTGCTGTGTGACTTCACAGTGATGGGATTTGGAAGACAAGGCTCAATTAGAAAACTTAGAGGAATGACAAATTGAAAGTCAAAAGCCCCAGAGAATCTGTAAGAAACACTGATAAATATAACATAATACAACTTGACAGAGGGAAAGAGGAGTTCATTGCATCATTTTTTAAGAGCTAAGAAATGGCCCCCTCTCCTTTTATTTAAGAAGACTTTAGCTGGAACTGATTTATGGCCTGATCCACAAATCATTTGCACGAATAAGAACGAGATTGACAATATCTGACTTACATAAATCAGAATTTATTCCTAAGAAAAGACAAATATATTTCCCTTGAAATGTGGAAACTGAATATTGTATGCTATCTGTAGGCAAAGAAAAGGGAAGCAATCATATTTGGACATCTTTGTAAGCCGTGAGCTGAATTAAAATTTATTGGACAACAGTTTGTTCATATGTGTCCATGGTTTCAATTTATATATAAATTTGGGAGAGGAAATTGATTTCTAAACATTTTATCAGTCAGACCCACAGTGTCATCCTAGTGTTGAGGAGAATGAGACAGGGGAATCCTCAAGAGTTCAAAGCCTGCCTGAGTAACACAGTAAATTCAGAGCCAGTCTAAATGCACAGGGAAGCCTGCCACAAAACAAGACAAAACAAACACAAACCAAAATATTAAAAAACTAAATATTTCTAATTATAAATTAATAGCAAAAGAGTAGTCTATATAAAAACCTCTGATTTTAGAAATATTTATAAGGTTAAAAATGGAAAATTTCTTTCGGAAGGATGTGTGTTAAACATTTATTTATACACCTTAATAACAAGATGACTTTCATGATTTAAGTTGTAACAATATGGATGACAATTCATTAAAGTACATATGAAACTTCTTTCTGGGTAAATATCTGGGCATAAATAAAGCTCAGATATACTTTGAAACATGGGTATCGAGAGATGGCTTAGAAATTACGAGCACTCTCTTCTTTTCCAGAGGATCCAGGTTCAATTCTCTGTACCCACAACTTTCTGTAACTCCGGTTCTAGGATATTGCACAGCATTTTGTTTTTTTAGCCTCAGGAGGCAACAGACATAGCTGGTGCACACACCTGCTGCACAGATACATATTCAGGCAAAACACCCACCCTTATAAAATAAAATAATTAGTGAAAGTAAAATAAAATATTTGGAAGGAAACTATGAACAGCATAGGCTGTTTCTATTGTGTATTAATCATTTTTCATATATATAAATGTATACGTTATTAATGCATGTGTATGTGTGTATATTTTTGAAAAAAAATAGAAGACAAGAAAGGATAAAAGAGTACTATCAACAAAGATATTATGGAAAAGAAGCAATAGAAGCTCGGGAGATGGTACAATGGATAAAGGAGCTGTTGCCAAACTTCATGATCTGAGTTCTGTCCCCATGACCATCATGAAGGAAGGGTTCCTAAAAGTTATCTCTGACATTCACAACCATGCTGTAGCATGTATACACACACACACACAGAGAGAGAGAGAGAGAGAGAGAGAGAGAGAGAGAGAGAGAGAGAGAGAGAGAGATACAGACAGGCAAACAGACACATACACACACTAACATTTTAATAAAAAAGATTACAAATGCTAGTAAATGCATAAAACCACTATCAATGCTATTAGCCATCAGGAAAGTAAAAGTTCAAACTACATTGAAAGTCCACTTTACCTGAAAAAACAAATGATCTAAATACTGTCAAGAATATGGAGAAAGGAAATCCCCATTCATTTTTGATAAGAATGTAAACTGATTTATCCACACGGAAATAAATATGAAGATTTTTTTAAAGTAAGAACCATTGTATGATTCAGCTGTTCCAGTGCTTGTTCTATATACAAAGGAATCTGCGAGCATCCACAAAAGATTTGAATACTCACATTTAATTCTGCGTTATTCACAGCAACAAAGCCATGAGACCAACGTGTATGCCAACCAACAAAAGGATACATAAAAGAATTGGGGGACATATATGCAATGATATTTTATTCAGCTATGAGCAATGTGGAAATTATGTTATTTACAGAAAAATGGATGAAACTAGAAGTCATCAGAAAAAATTTCATTAGTTTTTTCATATGAATACAGTGTAAGTTTTATATGCGTTTGTGTGTGTTTATATATATATATACATATATATAAATATTCATGTATACACATAAAAATGTATATATGACAGTAATAACAATAGATAATTTATATATAAATTACAGATAGATAGATGATCAATAGACAAAGAGACAGATGATTAATCAACAAACAGATAATAATAGATGAATAGAAAAGTGGATTCTAGGGTAAGAGGAAGGACTCTAAAAAGAAGGAGGATGAAGATCATGAGTAGATACTTGGATACAACAAAGAAAGATAAACTTGGCATGCACTCTCTCATGCAGAGCATAGGTTTAGATAGATTGGTTTTATATGCATTTATGCGTGTATGTTTATACACAGATAGAGATATCAAAGCACAAGCAAGACTATTTTGGAGTATCAAAGGTACCAGCAGGACGTGGTGGTAGAGGACAAGGGAGGTTGATGGAATATGAGCAAAGTACCTTTCTATGCATTGATGAAGCTTAATGAAGTAACACATTATTCCTATTTGTACTAAAATAATTTTATGAACAAATACAATATCCATATTTACAATCTTATTGGTCTACAGTGAAGAAATTTATTAAGATTACACCAACTAAAATGGGTAATAAGGCAAGCCTTCCTAGAGACTGCAGAGAATGACACATTTTTTTTTAAACCCTAGAAACAACTTGCTATCATTGGCTATGGTCTTTAAAATAGGCAAGTTCATATTCCCATATTTCTGTAACCATATCTGTGACTGCATCCCTTTCTGACCACACCTGGGATAAGCTTACTTCACTTAAATAATTATGACCCTACTGCTGAAGACATCACATACTTCAGACACAGAACTTAGAAGATTTGGATTAGATCTGACCTGAAAACTCCTTGCGGATGAACTTCCAGAGCACTGGAATGTGTTATCTAACCTGCCCAAATGGAGACACAATCAGTAGTCTTACTCAGCTGTGATGTCTATGAACCACAGGAATAACTGGC
Source organism: Microtus pennsylvanicus (assembly GCF_037038515.1). Classification (NCBI taxonomy): domain Eukaryota; kingdom Metazoa; phylum Chordata; class Mammalia; order Rodentia; family Cricetidae; genus Microtus; species Microtus pennsylvanicus. The sequence goes on along the minus strand of NC_134579.1, from coordinate 181,299,158 downwards.
ATAGCAAAGATATGCCTAATGGTACAATAGCACCACTTATAGCTTGGCAGTACCCAACAGCTGTTTTATCGGGCTTAAGGACCAATCAAAAGGAGGAAAATCAAGTCTGGTATTGAAAACCTTGGCATCTATCTTTAGCTAGGAAAGCATGGATCTTAGAGGAGAATCTAAAAACACTACTTTACTTGTCCAACGTAACTCATACATACATTCTAAAGATGCATTTTTATACCCACAAATAAGCATAGCTCTTACCCCTCCTCAAAGAAGCTTCTTTTTAGAGCATAATACATAAAGCTGGTCAAAATGCAAAAGACAAATGATCGTGGGGTGCCAAGTCTCAGTGCATACATCTACAACCTAACTCTGAGAAGCCTAGTCCTAATGTACACATGTGCAACAATCCTCTTGCACCTAAGGTTCAGGGAACGTTTCAAACAGCAACAGAAAGATCTTAAGAGACACAGGGTGAGGAAGTCTGTTATGAGGTTGTGTTTCCTAGAGGTGACATGGAAGTTTCAGTCATGGTACAGCAATAAGATAGGTACCTAAACCCAATCCAAGAATGGCAACATGAATAGAAAACATCAAAAATGCAGGCGGAAAATAGTTGTGATATTTTGTTTGTCTTCTGGAGATCAGAGAGTGGAGCTAGCTACTAGTTAATCATAGAAGTCTGGAGGTCTATACAGACAAACAGGAAGTGGTAAGGCTGGGCAAAGACATAAGTTCAGGTCTTTTTAGTCTACGGAGTTAGAGAGGTAAAACGTGACTCTGGTTGGTCCTTTACTTCTCTGATCTTTCAGCTTTTGCCCTGATATCTGACTCTGGGTTTTTATTATTAAGACTAATTAGTATTATGCATCAGAAAAGACCTAGGGTCCTATTTCTAGACAAGGAACTATAGGCAATTAAGGACTGCTGCATGCATGGGAGATAATTAGTTTTTTCCAAGAATAAACTTCATAAATGGTTATCTAATTCTAAGTGGTCATTTCTGAAATCATATACTTCCAAATAACACTAAATTGATTCAGTAGGTTGTATTCACTATTTGTGTTCAAATATAAAATAATAGTAATCAAGGAAAAGGGGAGAATAAATTTGAGAGGGAGTAAGAAGGGGATAGAAAGTTATAGTGCATAAAGAGGGAAAGAATTATGTAATGATATTTCAATTGAAAATAAAATTAATACTTTAAAAACAAATTTAGCAAGAAATAGCGATTTATATTTTAGATGGGTTGATTTTGACAAATGCATTAATATTGCAATGTAGGCCAACAAGCAAATGGAAATGCAAATTTAGACATTAAAAAGGAAATTTTGTATTAAAATACATAAAACAGGAAAAATTATGCAGATAGTGAAGTAAAATTTTGTACCAGTTCAAAGGAAAGTAAAGTGTGTTGTAACTGAGTGTTAACAACAGAAATGGAAGAAGAATCCAGGTAGACATCTAAAGCATTCATCAGGAAGGGAGAGGCAAATGAGAGGAGGAACTAATCCACTCAATACTAGGTGACAGGACTTGGAGCATACAAATCCAAAGGATGAAAAACAAATGGTTATGGCCCCAAGTCAAAGTTGTTTGGATACTTGCAGGCAGTTAATATATTAGAAAATTTAGTGAAACTGCCAACATGAACCCTCATAAACAGAATCTAGTAAAAAAAATTTACAAATTACAGTAAATACAAAATAGAGAAGTAGTGAGGTATGAACAAATACCTCAAAAGTAATCAACCATTGAAATAGTAACAAGTATGATAATATAGAGAAAACCATATGTATGATATATATTTACGTGTATATATACACAGACATGTTAAGTGTTTTATATATATTTATATGTTATATATGTGTGTGTATACGTGTGTTTGTATGTGTATATAAAAATAGGAATGATAATAACTCAGTAAATAGAAAAATTCGGCAACCCTTTGACTTAAGAATACAGAACACAGTATCCAAGAACTGTTAATATCATCAGATAAGAGGTGTTACCACTGTAGCAATGACTGTAGGTGCTAACTTAATTAAGTACTTTGTGTGTGTACAGGTCACTAACATAAGCCTGAATATATAGAACTTAATCTTTAAAGTTCTCACACTGCTCACACACTATTATTATTAGTATTAGTGGCATGAGAACTGAGTGAGTGGATTTTAAAGCAGTTTCTCACAGTTAGTGAGAAATGGAGCTAATGTCTACACATAGTTAAGAGTTTAGCTGCAGCTCAATTCAATAAAAACAACCATAGAGGAATCCAGTATTAGACACTAAGTTTTCTCAGTGGGTAACTATTAACTTTGCAATGAAAGTATAAAAATATAATTACAGGGCTTGCATATTATAAATCTTAAACTTTGCAGAGGAAAAAGAAGCTAAAATTCACAAAATGCAGAGGAGTTGGCTATTGGAATGATGATTGTCTTTCCCTCATATGACTTGCCACCAGGACCAAGAGGAGGGAGGCTAGACCCTGCCAGGGCCCACTTTGATCTGTACTCTGGAAAGGGTAAGGTCATAATATAAAGCTCCATGGAGTCCATTAGAAATTGGAATATTCACTTAAACTTAGAAGAAAATACCTTTCACCAAGTATCCTACAAGACCTTGAGAATTTCAAGCAGTGTGAACTTCTAAGAGGCCACATCACACAACTTGGTGTATTCATTTCAAGCAAGACAGTGATGTCTTCAAAACATCTGCCCTCTTTTTTGAAGAAACTGACTCTGGAACTGAAGCAGAAACAATAGACGAGCCTGGAGCCTGTTGTGAAATATTATTTTAACTGTGTAAAGATGTGTTACATTTGTCGATGCTGCCTTTGGTGATTTTGCAAAGACATGTCACATTTGTTTAATTATGCAAAGTTGTGCTGCATTTGTTTCACCTTTCCTGCCTAAGGCACCTGATTGGTCCAATAAAAATGCTGAACAGCAAATATCTAGTCAGTAGAGGAAAAGGCAGGGCTGGTAGGCAGAGAAAATAAATAGGAGGAGAAATCTAGGCTCACGAGAAGAGAGAAAAGAATGAGGGAAAAGAGAGGCTGCATCCATGGGCAGCACCAGCCAAACAAAAACAAAAAGCAGTGAAAGGACATACAAAAAAAAAAAAAGTTAAAAAGCCCAGAGGCAAAATGTAGATGATGAGAAACAGGATAATTTACATTATAAGAGCTAGCAAGAAATAAGAGCCAAGGCCAAGCATTCATAACTAGTAAGAAGTCTCCATGTCTTGATTTGGGAGTTAGTTGACAGCACAAAAGGAAGTCTGGTACAGGAGCACTAGTGTGGATGGTCAGAACAGAACTGATCAGAACAGGGTTTTGCATAATCACACAAGGTAATGCCACAGCTTCCCTGATCATGTGCCCCTCTTACTGCTATTTTATAATTCTTTATAATAGCATACCATAATATAAAAGAGTCAGCCATGTCAGAATCTACCTTCCGTGGTGCTCTTAAAAATATTTAGGCTCAAATAATCTTCAAGCTTAAAAAATTACTGAAAGAACTAAGAGATATTTATTTACCCTATTTATCATTACTTATCACATCATATATTAGAAAAATCAATCTATAATGTAGGCTTTTTTAATTAGCAAAAATTAAATTCAGCTATGAAAAACATTTCTAAATATTTCCAATAAAATATGACTGTTTTATACTTCCAATATTTTTAAATGACAGACCTAATGGAAAACATGTTCTACTAGAGTTTGCATCTCCATTCCATGCCTCATTGTGTGCTGTCTTTGAACCTAAAAAGCAAAAGTTTTCATTGTGTGGATACAATGAACCACAGATTGGAAATATTGTTTTAAAAGGCAATGTGTTAATTATGCAATTTTCTTATTGTTGTTCCTTAGACAATAAAGCATAGCAATTACTTGTATAGCACATCTTTACAGTGTGTTAGCTATGGAAACACTTTAGAGAGATTTGGAAGGACAAAGGAAGCAGTGTGTAGATAATATACAAATTCTATGTTGTTTTCTAAAAGGTATGTGAACCTATTTGAATTTTGGTACATACTGGAACTAACCCTAAGGTCTAGTAGAGTTGTTAATAGACTTTATTTCACTTGATACTACACCAAGTTTGAAAAGAGTAGGGTTTTTTCAAAGTTGTGAACTGAAGATAAGTGAAATGAAACTAAGAAAAATTTTTTAATTTATTTATTTGTTATTGTTTATTTATTAAAGATTTCTGCCTCCTCCCTGCCACCGCCTCCCATTTCCCTCCTCCTCCCCCAATCAAGTAACCCTCCCTCATCAGCCCAAAGAGCAATCAGGGTTCCCTGCCCTGTGGGAAGCCCAAGGACCACCCACCTCCATCCAGGTCTAGTAAGGTGAGCATCCAAACTGCCTAGGCTCCCACAAAGCCAGTATGTGCAGTAGGATAAAAAACCCATTGCCATTGTTCTTGAGTTCTCAGTAGTCCTCATTGTCCGCTATGTTCAGTGAGTCCGGTTTTATCCCATGCTTTTTCAGACCCAGGCCAGCTGGCCTTGGTGAGTTCCCTATAAAACATCCCCATTGTCTCAGTGTGTGGGTGCACCCCTCGTGGTCCTGAGTTCTTTGCTCGTGCTCTCTCTCCTTCTGCTCCTGATTTGGACCTTGAGATTTCTGTCCAGTGCTTCAATGTGGGTCTCTGTCTCTGTCTCCTTTCATCGCCCGATGAAGGTTAATATTCAGGAGGATGCCTATATGTTTTTCTTTGGGTTTTCCTTCTTATTTAGCTTCTCTAGGATCATGAATTATAGGCTCAATGTCCTTTATTTATGGCTAGAAACCAAATATGAGTGAGTACATCCCAAGTTACTCTTTTGGGGTCTGGCTTACCTCACTCAAGATAGTGTTTTCTATTTCCATCCATTTGCATGCAAAATTCAAGAAGTCATTGTTTTTTACTGCTGAGTAGTACTCTAAAATGTATATATCCCATACTTTCTTCATCCATTCTTCCATTGAAGGGCATCTATTCTTTGATAACTGATATAGGTACTCTAAACACTGAAACATTTCATTAGACAAAATTTAAAAGTCACAATTTTTAACGTTAACATCTGATTTATCAGGAAACATCTTCAAGTCCTAGGAAGCTATAAAGCTCACCATGCCAATGGGTTTTTTTTCAAAACAGAAAAGCTGAAAGTTATCCTTCATTTCTGACAACAAATACCATTAGCCATCTTCCCTACAGTGACAAAGTCACTGCACACTTTAAAAAATAAGTCTAAGCACCTGAGCCTAGGTGGATACTTGTAAATTGTCTTTTTCAAATAAAAAAAAATGTCATTACATGGAAAAAATGTGTAGTTCAATTCAAAACCCTAATGCTTTTTCGAGCCAAACTTCAGCAGGCAGTAGGGAATCCAGGATTGTTTCCTATTCTGTCACAAAGATCAGTAAAGAGACACTGACTTTACCAGCTAGGACTCAACAAAACTAGACCTGTGTTAATTTATTTTAGGCATTTGTGTTTGTTTTGTTTTGAATTTTGTTTGTTTGTTTGTTTTGCAGTGCTTTATAGCAAGACCATGGCTTAAATGTTTGTCTTTTGCAGTACTTGATATCAAGCCCAAGGCATTATAAATACCAGGCAAAGTCAAGATTTTTCCATGAAACTTGCTTCTCTCTCTTTGTTTTTCTTTTTCCACTGAGTCCAAGGTGGTGAAGATCAATGCTATGTGTGACCGCTGATTAACTTCATACTAACAGTGATAGTACCAGCCCTTGTACACTCAGGGAAAATATCAATGAGGCAAAAAAAAGGTAAGTGAGAAATCAGGATTATTAGGAACACAGTCTTGACTTTCCAGACTCTCTAAAGCCTAAAAATAGCAGTTTGAGAAAGGGTATGAGACAGTAACATCATGTACGTGGCATGTGTATCAATATGACTCTCACAAGCTTGAATGTTGAAAAGCTACATAAAAAAATAGATTGACTCTCTTTCATGAATCACATATGCATGTTTTTCCCACCACATTAACTCTTCAGAAAAGAAAACAGGAGAGAAAGTCTTATGGACAAAATCTGTCATTGGCTACCTGGTATGTGTTTATATGTGTGTGTCTGTGTGTATGTGTGTATATGTGTATTTGTGTGTGTATATGTACTTGTGTGTGTATATGTGTATCTCTGTGTGTGCAATGAATAATATAAACATTATAAAAATCACTGGGAAGATTCTAAAAGCTTCTCAGCACTGTTCATTGCCTAGACTTACAGAGCCCTCATTAGTTGTTTTATAAAGAACAACAATAAAATAATCAACTTCAGAATTACAGAATGAACTGACTCTAAGTAACAAGCAGGTAATGTCTATCTTTGGCATTTGAAAACGAGTGGGTAAATACACATATTGAGAGTCTGAAGTAACCATAGTATATGTATAAAAAATCTGTAGGTCCTGAAGCTGAGCAAGCATAGGGCATGGGAGGGTGTGCATCTGGAGGAGCAGATGGCCCTCTTAAGCTGCCACTCAGCATTACTTCCCTGCATCTGAGAGGTGGGTGCCAAGTACTGGTAGGACAAGCAGTGAGGCAGACAACTCTAGAAAGCATCTTCCTTAGAAGAGCTTAGTCAGCTCTGATGAGTCCTTACCCTTCATGTTTACAAAACAGTTTCCATGATCACTTCGAAATTCCAGACAGCTGTCAGCTAAACAGCTCTGTTGGCAGCGTTGCTCTCACAAGTAAAGGAAAAGAAAGACACACAAACACACACACACACACACACAGGCAGAGAGAGAAAGAGAAGGGAGGGGATGGAGAGGGAGAGAAACACAAAGTTAAAGAGAAACAGAAGAGAAAGAGGAAACAGACACCAGAGAAAGAGAAGTAAGGACAGAGAGAAGTCCTAGCAAAAGTTCAAGTTTGAGGAAAAAGTATCTTAACTAAACCAAGAAGAAAGGGAGAATAGCTTTGTATTATATAAGTTCAATTACCTACACTTACAAAAATCATCATTATACAGTGTTTTGTGTGGAATTCCATTTCATACTTCATTTTAATTGTAATGTAAGATCTATTATCATATATTCTAAGCTTATACTCAAATCTCATGTTAGGTTTGTTTGTTTGCTTTTGGCAATACCAGTGATTGAGGCCGAGGCGTCACACAAGGGAGGCAAGCCATTTACAGGGCCCTGAGTTCACCTCCAGTAACCTTTCCACTTTTTATTTTGAGACAAGGTTCCACTGAGTTGCTAAGGCTGGTCTGGATCTCTGTCGCCCACACAGGCCTTCAACGCTCCGTCCTCCCGTCTGAGCTTCTGCAGTATTCATGAGAGGTATGCTACCTTCCCCTGTGACAGTCAGAGCTACAGATAATGCGCAGTCCTATCCATTTATCAGGTGTTACATAAATTGGCGTTTGCCCTCCCAAGACTCAGCTGAGAAACAACTACGCTACTGCCCACTCGGGCAGCATTCCGCTTACCTGATATGGCTGGTCAGCTGTCAGTTTAATGTACTGTCTGCTGCCAAGACAGCCACTTAACAGGGTCACTTCTCAGGATGACAAACATGAGATTTAAAGCTTGACCCATTTTCTAGTCTCCGTTTTCTAATGTCTCCTTTAGCAGCAAGGAGATCAGCATGAGTTTCCATAAACATGCAGGCAAGCAAATGCACCGTCACAGTCCCTGCTAGTTCTCAATAACCAACTGGTTTTCTTGGAGCTCTCATAATGGGATTTGTTCTGATTCTCTGGAACCGTTTCACACACACCATTTTGCCCTTCAGCCCAGGGCCGCTGTGTGACACTGAGCTCCTTGGGGAACAGGAGATGCCTTTCACATTCAACATTTACTGAACCCGTGATCTCAAGCATTCTGCAAGGAGTTGTGTAAAATACAGTGTTCTGTGTTCATAAGGTAGAACCTAGTGTTGTCTGGCTCCCTTTAAACATAAATATTTACCTATTGTTTGATTTGTTGAAGAAAAAATAAAGAGTTCTAGTTGCTAGGGGCAAAGGGACAGGATGACCCTGTACCCTACCTGGCAGGTATGGAAAATTTGGAGTGAATAAAAAGGCAAGAACACAAGAGATGAAAGATCACATTCCCTCTTTGATGCCCATGAAAGCAGATCACAAAGCCAAGCTATTGAAGAATTCAAGCCTAACAAAGAACAGGACCCAGCATTCTTCATTCTCACTTACACTCTGCCCTGGACCGACCTATAGGTCATCACTGGGTGGGGCTGCCCAGCAAGTAATAAATAGAGGTCTTAAACAGACATGGCTCTGCCACTGCCTATTTTTTCTTTGTAGAATCATTAGCTATGCAACCTATTTTTGATTCTTTATTAGGCTATTCATTTCTTTCTACTTATAATCCGAAACTCAAAGCCACACAGATCTGCGAGGACATGGGAGGCAGGACAGAGAGAGCACCCTGGTAGGGGCCTCAGACCTGAACATGAATAAAGCCTGGTACAGTGATCTGAGGATTTAAGATGACATTGTCCAAGTTTTCACCAAAGATTATAGCAGACATCGACCTGTTTTATTACTCTAAGTATGGTTCTAGTTATTGGTCAGGATGGGATGGAACTTTTCCACATAACAGAATTATTAGGCTTGAGGTCCAAATCCCATTGTTTCTATACCCCTGCACGTCTATCATGGCTAGGGCTCAGAGGTAGCTGTAGATGTATGACAGCAGCTTGGGGGCACAGCATCTAGCTGTCCCTGAGCTATGAGGTAAACCTGGGTAGAAATGACATGCTGAACTAATAATAAACTTGTACCCTTTAACAGAATTTAATGTGGGTGTTGATGCTGACAGAGCAGCCTCAAGGTAGTGAGGTGGCAAATCATGTATGCACACGGGCTACACAAATTTACCAGAAAAAAAAAGAGTAGCAAAAGTCCTACAGTTGTTAAAGTCAATTAACAAAACCTGTTCACTCACAGCATTTGGCCAAGATACCCAAATGATGTGTGTTTACTTCAACATCTCACGTGACCTATTACAGATATTTTTTTTTCACTTGGATTGCCACAGAGGCAAGAAATTTCAAAAAATAAGCAAAAAGAAGGAGTCTGATTTCCAGTGTCTTCATGGACCTGTTTTGATGGAGCACAGGCCAATTCCTGTACCTTGAACATGTTAATCTCATGTGCAGATCAGTGTTTCTATCAGCGGAATCTAAAACCCCTAACTAATGCATGCCTCCCTCATTGTGCCTTCTGAGGCTTATAAAATGAAATTCCAATCTAGTGACACAGCTCTTTCCCTAAACAGTATCAAATGGAGTCTCTCAACAATCTTACCTTGGTTTGTTAACAACTGTTTGCCAAAGTCATGGTTGTTGGATGCTTGCTTATCACATTGTGCTTCCCTGGAACCCTAGAACACACTCTCGTATAAATTCTGCTGGTCCTAAAGAAACACATTCTGTGAGTATGAGCATACATCCTAGAGCATCCTTGCCTAACAGTTTTGGTTTCGTTCAGAGCCTCAAAGCGGTTGTGGTACATACAAGGAAACACCAGTTAAATTTGATCACGAAACTTAACAACAGCATCTTCAAGGGATTAGCTTTGTTGTGTATGGACAGATAAGAAGATGGTGAAAATTAGGCACTGAAATGAGGCATGAGGAGTGAGACTAGGAATGAAAAGAAATTCAAATATGAGAGGCAAAAGAGACTGCAACTCGCAGAAGACTATCCAAGTTCAAGTTATGGGTGGCCAGTGCAAGACTGGATACCAGAAACCAGGCATCCTGAACCTTGTTCATCCTTCCACCTGGTATGTCCATATAAGGGTGCACCCAAATCTATAATCTTTTAAACAGATTCACATACACTAAAACTTGGGCTTATTAATTATTTTAAAAATATTATCATTTTTGAGTTATCATGTATAATAATAGCTTTCAGTCTGGCCTTCTCAGGTATATGCCTTTGTACTGTGTTGCAATTTTCTACTCTTCCCTCCTGCCCTCTTTCCACTTCTGGCAGATGTTCAGAACTGAGATTTCCCCTTGATGGATTTTGTCTGTGATTAATGTGAAATGTCCTTCTTTGTCTCATTTGAATGGTTTTAGTTTGAAGTCTATTTTGTTAAATATTAGGATAGCTACACGAGCTGGTTTCATAGGTCCATTTGATTGGAGAATTTTTCCCTAATCCTTTACTCTGAGGCGATGTCTATCTTTGAGATTGAGGTGTGTTTTTAAGACCCAGATATTAATCCACACACTTATGAACATTTTTGACAAAGAAGAAAAAATATCAAATGGAAAAAAGCATATTTAACAAATGGTGCTGGCATAACTGGATATCAACATGTAGAAGAATGAAAATAGATCCATATCTATCACCATGCACAAACTCAAGTCCAAATGGATGGAAGACCTAAATATAAGGCAAACCACACTGAACTTCATAGAAGAGAAACTGGGAAGTACATTTGAATGCATTGGCACATGTGATCATTTCCTAAATATAACCCAGTAGCACAGACATTGAGAGAAACAATAAATAGGACCTCCTAAAACTTAAATCTTCTGGAAATCAATGGACATGGTCAATAAGACAAAACAGCAGCCTACAGAATGAGAAAAGATCTTCACCAACCCCACATCAGACTGAAGACTGATCTCCAAAATATACAAAGAACTCAAGAAATCGGTCATCAAAAGAACAAATAATCCGATAAAAAAAAATGGAGTACAGACCTAAACAGAGAACTCTCAAATGAAGAATCTAAAGGATTATGGAAATGCTTATCACCTTAGTCATCAGAGAAATGCAAATCAAAACAACTCTGAGTTCCATCTTACACCTGTAAGAATGGCCAAGACAAAACACACTAGTGATAACTTATGCTAGAGAGGATGTTGGGTAAAAGAAACACTCCTGCATTGCTGGTGAGAGTGCAAATTGATATAGCCCCTTTGGATGTCAGTATGCCGATTTCTCAGAAAATTAGGAAACAACCTTCTTCAAGACCGAGCAATATTACTTTTGGGTATTATCCAAAGAAGGCTCTATCTTGCCACAAGGACATGTGCTCAACTACGTTCATAGCAGCATTATTTGTCATAGCCAGAACCTGGAAACAATCTAAATGCCCCTTGACCAAAGAATGGATAAGGAAATGTGATACATTTACACAATGGAGTACTACATAGCAGAAAAAATTAAATCTTGAAATTTGCAGGCAAATGGATGGATCTAGAAAGTATCATATTGAGTGAGGTAACCCAGACCCAGAAATACAAATACCATATGTACTCACACATAAGTGGCTTTTAAACATAAAGCAAAGAAAACCAGCCTAAAATTCACAATCCCAGAGAACCTATATAACAATGAAAACCCTAAGAGAGACATACATGGATCTAATATACATGGGAAGTAGAAAGATACAATATCTCATGAGTAAATTGGGAGCATGGGGACCATGGAAGAGGATTGAAGAGAGGGAGAAAAAAGGGAGGAAAGCAGAGAAAAATATATAGCTCAATAAAAACAATAAAAAAATCTTTTCTACCTTTCACATTGATCACCTTTCTAGTTTCATGACTTACAAATATATACAAATACACGCATATGGGTATATAATATTAAAATTATGTTCTGCACTTGAGAATAAACATGTGGTATATATCTTTCTGAATTTGGCTTAAATTATAAGGAAACAAATAGCTGCATTTGTCAACAGAAATAACTACTTTAGATTACCACAAACAAAAAACAGATAATAAAATATAATATATACATATACATACACACTAGAGATTTACTGAGCTATGAAGACAAGTAAAAATGATACTTAAAGGAATATGGCTAGAACTAAAAAAAATTTAATCAAGGTAGCTCAGATTCATAAAGACAAGAAATTGAGCATTCTCTTTTGTTTCTGAATGCTTGCTCATAATCTATCAAACTATCTGTCTGTGTGTGATTGCATGTGTGTTTGCCTGCGTATGTGTATATGTGTGTCTGGACATAAAACCATGAGAGAAGCAAAAGAGGGTTCAAACAGAATACAGCATTAGGACATGGAAATTATGGGGTCTGAGGGGAAGGATGCAAAGGGGAGGGGTGCAAAAACATGAGGAGCAAAGGGAAAGATGAACTAGCTAAAGTCACCTAGAAATATCATAGTAAAACCTAGTGCCATGTCTTCTAGTTTAAGAATAAAATAAATAATTAGGCCTTCATTACTATTTATCATGCAAAAATAAACTTTGTAATTGTCCCTAGTTATTTTACTAGTTTGCTGTAACTATTGCAAAAATGCTAGGTGGGGATGGCAATTACAATAAAGAAATGAACATGATATTCATTAAGTTCAGAGGACATATATTAAATATCAGAGACATTTGACATGTATGTCAATTACCACATGATTATACATAAAAATACCTTTAAAGAGAAAGAAATACATCAACTGCTCCTAAGGAGAACTGGTTTATTGTATGTTTAGACAGGTATAAATATTTGTAAGAGTACATTTGTTTTGGGAAAGTAATGCTAATATGTATTGAAGAATATATTTTTCGGAATTGGATAGATAGTGGAAACAGCTAGATTGTCAATAAGTTCACTAAAAAAAGTCATTGATAAAATCTATTTTTTTCATTTTGTCTCTATGTCAGTCTATGTGTGTCTGTGTGTTCACATGTGTGTACATGCATGTGTAGGCTACAAGTGGACTGCATGTGTTCAGCTCTATCCTTTTCTAATTTAATTTTTCAGACAAGATCTCTCATTGAACGTGAAGTCTGCCAATTCAGTTAGGCTGGCTGCCCAGCCTTGGGATCTGTCTGTCTCTATCCTTTCTTGAAATGTGGTTTCAGATATATGCCACTAGAAATGTTACGATTTTTACATGGATGCTAGATATGGACCTCAGACCTTCATGTGTAGCTGTCAAATATTTCATTGACTGAGTAGTCGCTTCCATCTTTTCTTTTCTGCCTTATTTCCCTCCTCTTACATCGACTTCTCATTTTAACTTCATTCTTTGATAGTTCGCTGTATTTTTAAAACAAAAATTTGTTTTCACCTTTTTATTATTAATTAATTTATTTTTTGTGTCTTTCACCTTGTGCTTCCTGACCCCACCCATTTCCTCCTATCCCTGAGAATAAAACAAAGTAAAATTTAAGAGAAAAAAGAAAAAAAGAAGGAGTGGGAGGAGACAGGGAAAATCTTATCATCAACCTCCAATGTGACACAGGGAGTCACTCAGCAAACACCTTTATCCATACATTTTCATATACAAGTGGGTATTCATCACAAAAAATCATTGGTCTTGTTCGAGGTCCCTGGTCTCTGCTACACAGTCAGTGCTGGGTCCTAACTGGGACTCTCCCTGGACATTCTGTTGCTGCTTTTTGTTGTGGGGATACTGCAGCCCTGGGTGCATAAGACTGACTCTCCTCACCCTCGGGCCCCATGCTCTAGGAGTTCACACATGGAGTGGATGTTGGAGGGGGCCAACACTTAACCCTCATTCTCAGTCACCAGGGTGAGTTCTTTAGCATTGCCCTTCCTAGTTCACCCCTAACGTAAAGGGGTGAGCAGGGGGTGGACCAGTTCTTCTACTTGCAGGTCCTTAGAGTTGATTCTTTCACACCTCCACCTTCAGGACCAGTTCTACTGTGTTGTCAAGGCAACGGGTAGAGGCTACTTTCCAACGCTCTGCAACTGATGAGGGCCAGAGACAGCGCTTCCACTCTTATGGCCTTAGGGCCAGCTCTTCCACCGGCCTCAGGCATTGATGGTTGCAGGGATATATGGATTTCTCCCCTGCCCATGACACCACATGACAGATGTGCAATTGGGACAGCTCTCCCATGTGTAGTACATCGGAGCAGGCTTACCCACATCTCTGTCAACAGGGAAGGCTCTGCTGTGCTGCCCAGGTGAAGTGAAATGTCCACTTTGCAGAGTGCTGCAGCTGGCAATGGGGCGAGTCAGCTCTCTAGTCAACCAAAGGTGGCAGCATCAGGTTGGAAGAGGACATCTTTCCCTCTCCCTCACTACCACGTGACAGATGAGGGGGTGTGGTGAGCTATTCTACTCTCACAGCCTCTCTTACCTGCACCTCAACCAACAGGGTCAGCTCTACCGTGCAGCCTAGGAGAGGAGCAGGGCCTACTGCTCCTGACTGCTGCATCTATAAAGAGGAAGGCTCAGCTCACTTGTCTGCCACAGGGAATAAGGAGCAAGGTGTAAGGGGGGGCGGGGGCATCTCTCCCCAACTCACACTGCCACATGACAGATGTCACTGTCATTTCTTAAGGATTTATTTTCACTTTATGTGCATGTATGAGTACCTGCTTGTGTGTATGTGTGTCACATAAGTGTCTGGTGCACAAGGAGGCCTGCAAAGGGCATCTGATCCCTGAACTGGAGTTCCAGGAAGCTGTAAGCCACCAAGTAGATGCTAGCAACTGAACCAAAGACTTCTGCAAGAGGTGTAACTGCTATTAACCACAAGCTCTCTCCAGCGACTCCCAGTATAATCTTTCTGATAAAACACTACGTATGGAAGCACTGTTCTTTTTCCTAAATATGTATCTGAATATTTTAACACTGTATTTTTAATTTTTTTACTTAAGGTCACTCCAGCAAATAAATATTTTAGGGAAAAATTGTTCTAAAACTATTGGTTCCCCATCTACTGAAATGCACCACATATATCTGCATGTGTTAAATCTTTAACGAGAGTAGAGATCATTACAGTATTTAAATAGGTTTTCCTGGATACAGAAAGCTACTCATTTCCATTGTTTGGGAAAAATCATTTTCTTGATGAATTTATTGATGAAGAACGTAATGAGCAGGGGATATAGCTTAGTATTTTAGTCATAAACGTGGACATGCTGACAAAAGTCTACGTGTATCTTTAAGCAATCTAAAGAGTAGAAAACAAGTTCAGTCTTCGTTTCTAGGATTCTCTAGCACCTGTCTCTGAAGTCTGGAGATCTGTCCGCTCACCCTGAGCTTCACCCTCATCACTGTTAGCTAAGCATCTTCCCAGTGTTCCCCAAGGTTGAGCTGCATTTGCCTTCCGTGCCACTACCCTACCTACAGGCTTCTCAGATGTGCTCCTGCCTATTCTTGACTGCTCCAGTCTTACTGCTTAGCTGTGATGTCAACAGTCACTCACTCATCATGTTCCTGAAGCACCCAAACAGCTTGGTCCTGTGAGGAGATTTTAAAACATTTCCATCCAGTTCATGACACCTGCCATGTATTGGTTTTACATCTTACTTTTCATTAGCACTAAAAACACTATGTCCAGGTACTAAGAAGTACCAGATATCTGTTAACTACGGAGTTTAAGATATTTAAAAATTATCTCTTTGGCACAATTGAATTCTATTATAAAGTTTTAAGCAAATTTGACTTTATCCAAAAAATTGAGAGAATCAAGTTAGCAGGAATAATAATACTATATGAAGATAAAACCTGGGTTCCATAATATGAACTATATAACAATGGGACCTATATGCACATAATAAGAAAACGGTATCTTATTCCTATACTACCATAAATGCTCTTTAGAAATTCACTGTACAGATTTAGTGTCCACACTTATGAAAGCGATTTCGATAGCTGTGAAAATCCAATTCAATATTGTACCTACATCATGCTGTTACCATTTTTTGACAGATGCCTAACATATAAATGAATCCGTGTTGCTTCATTTTAGGCTTGAAAAATAATAAGATATAATTTCCCTGGAAAAGAATAGCTGCATTTGTCTGCATGGGGTCAAGAAGGACTATCTTATGGGCTTCCCTGTGACTCAAAAGGACAGGCGTGTGCCTAACTATGAATTCACTTTTACCTGCATGGCAAACAAAGATCCAAATAGAGGTGTCCGCCTTGTGTTTTTATGACTCACATTAGGGCTTAAGTTGGATCATCAAGCCAACAGGATTTGCTCAAATCTTAGAACAGCGTGGGCAGTTCAAAGCACAGCATAGTCTATTTATAAAGCATACGAAGCACATTCGCATCTTCAGTGAGTGTGAATTCAAGTACAGTAAAATATTGCAGGAGTTTTCAACTATTTCTCACTAAACTATTTCTTTTTTATAAGATTACTCTTCTTTGCAAAGAGCAGAGAAAAGATTTAGCACTTCCTTCTGGATGGAGCAACGGGAGATGAGAGCAAGCGCCTAGCCGCATGACATTGGATCTCTAAGAAATCCCAAAGGGAACCAGGTGCACCTTTATATTCTATGATCAAAGCAGTGTCTGAACAGCTTATTTCATAATGCGCAAGGTCAATTATTGATCAAAATGATGTTCAAGGGTATTTCTAAAGGCTAATTCAGAAAGACAATGGGATCTATTTGAATTGGTGAACTGATGAGCAGCAGGGAAAAGGAGGGAAATATAGAGAAATAAATTATACAGAAAGAAGTAGTGGAAGACTTGGCTCTCCATCATTTAATGGTGGTCCAGGATGGAGAGCACTGCTTCTCCATTCAGTAGGTGTTCCTTTGCTGCTTGATGAAGCTATCTAACTGTTATTGCTGCTTTCTGGTGCTGCCCCTCCATCATACACCAGGAACATCAGTATTAGGCTACCTAATGCATGCCAACATTAGGAGAAATGCCTTCATCATACCACAGAGGGTGTTCAAAAATGTGGGGTAGTTTTATTGGAGATGTAACATATGAAAACTATGAATGCTCTTACACAACAATAGTATTGTGTTGAACACTAAATATGAAAACATACACTGTTTTAACTAGACTATCATACAGAATATAATTTGTCTATGGTTCTCTGTAGCAATTTGATGTATTACTTGCATTTAATAAATGTTTTGGTAAATACATGTCCTTCATATAATTGCACTAGAATTGAGAACGACTATGACTGGGTGGGGAGAAAACAGCAAGAGGTGGGCATGGAGGCTCACACATAAACCTTAGGACTTGGGAAACTTCACAGGGAATCCTATGAGTTCAAGGTCAGCCTGGACTATAGAGTAAGACTTTGCCTTCAAATATATAAACAGTAACAAAAAAGTTCCAACAGTCTCATGTTTACACATCTTTCTAATGTGTAATGTTCTCTTAGTTGTTCACCCTACTTTGCAGGTGAAATTAGTTTGTGCCTATGATCAGGACTAAAGAAATTCACGTCCTGCTCAGTGAACAGTATGAATAGCTAATTCACTAAGACTGTAAGTTCTCAACTGTGGGGTGTGACCCCTTTGAGGCTTTACATATTAGATATGCTGCATAACAGATATTTACATACACGTAACAGTAGCAAAATTACAGTCATGAAGTAGTAATAAAATAATTTTATGGTTGGGGGTCACCACAAGATGAGAAATGTCTTAAAGGATCACAGGATTAGGAAGTTTGAGAACCACAGACCTAATGAATGGCCACTTTTACAAAAATATCCTTTTAAAACAATTAAAATGATCCAATTAATTTTTCCTAGGTTAGTCTTTCTTATCTATATGCCCATATATTGATTTGGTTGGAAAATTCATGGAACACTCTAGAAAATATATGGATTCATTATAATTGTTAATTTAAGGTGTCTATATAAATGAAAATGAGCATCAGATGTTCATTTTTTGGGGGGGCCTGTTTTTTGAAAAGCCTGTTAGCTTTTTCTTAAGAAGTTTTGAAAGCATTCATATTAGTATGAGGATTTAAGTCATTCTGGACAATTTTTATTTGATAAACTTGATCTTCTAAGTTTACATATGGAACAAAATTGCTCATCTACCTTGTGCCTGGAAACAGAACTTGCATTCTCCATAATAGTTTCCATGTTATTTCATCTAATTCCAAGCTAACACGTCCTTATATACCATTAGCGGGATCTACCATACATCCACCATGGAAGGAAGTGTGGAGGTCTCTAAATAAATAAGTAAATGTATAACTAGTGTACAATCTAGCTATCCTACACCTCTTCACACACTCCAGTTGAAGGAAGTAGTATATGACACGAGACACCTTCAGGATAATGTTCAATGCAATACATTTTGTAACATTTTCTGTACAGTCTAGTACAGAAAACAACCAGGCCCCATCAATACATATGTAGAAATTCTCTCTCTCTCTCTCTCTCTCTCTCTCTCTCTCTCTCTCTCTCTCTCTCTCTCTCTCTCTGTAGTAAAGTAAATGGAAAATGGTCTATGTATAACATTACATGCTATCATTTGTAGCAAAATTGCATAATACTGGGGTAAAGTGTGTTAATTAAGTTAAAAAAGCTGAGACTCAGAAAGGTAGTACAACATGCTCTCTTTCACACTAGTAGAAACAAGAACTGAAAATTAAGCTGCAAACACAATAGTTATCAGTGTGCACTGGGAAGTGTGGCAGGAGTGGGTCAGGGGTGGACGAAGGGAGGATGGATGACCACAGCTGCATGAACAGAAAATCAGCGTGAGTCCCCTTGATACCTGCAATTCATAAGTACTAGTTGAAAGGTATGCTTCACCTTTAGGTGAGGAACACACAATATTTATAAAATTTTATTTACAAAATGAGGAAGAATACAAATTTTTGCTGGTATTAACTCATCATTATCAGACAGCATTCTATATTCAGATGAGTTAAGACCATTTTGAAAGGATAATATTTCATGCGTCTGTTCTATTGAAATCACATTTTGAACCTTAATATTTTGACCATCTTCTCTCGGCAAAACTGTGTGCTAAGTGCTGGAGACCTAGGAGAACTAACATTCACATTAATGTAAATCAAACAGCTGCCTCTACTGCTTTTATAAACAGGAGAGACAGAATCATGAGCAATAAGGCACACTTTATGCCAGTGGTAAATAACATGAGTCATGCTGCTTTTTTTTTTGATGCGATTTTTAACACCTTTCCTAATGAAAAACACATCCAGTGACAGGATTTAGCTTACCAGTGTGAAAGATGTCTGTTAATTTGGGAAAATTTAGGTTGAAATTTTAAAAATACTTCTCACCTAGTGAGTGGGAGAAAAAATATCCATATGAACTCTTCCTATTTTAAGACTATAAATTTCAAAGAGTAGATTTTTAGGATATGTAAAGAACTAAGATTCTTAGAGCTGACAAAGTGCTGTATTCTTGGAGGCAAAAAGAAGGGGAGACAGATAATAAGGCTGCTGTCCTCTTTTGTCTGCCTTCATGATAGGACCTTGTTCCCCACACCCAAAGCTGAAGTAGAGATATGGAGAAAAGTTGGTGATTCATATTCATGGAATTGTCTTTATTTCTATATTTTTTTTCAAATTTAGTCTTTTCCTTTTTATCTTTACTCCTGGAGTTGCTTTTGCAGCTGAGCAAAATCTAATGAGTTGCAAGGTAAACACAAGGCAAGCTTCGCATCCTGGAGCCTTGCCTGACGACTCTCATTTTGGTCTCATCTGCATTTATTAAAATTCAAGTTCTGGGCACTTCATTTTGCCTGTAGATTTTCAGCTTTAATTAACAAAATATATGTGCCAAGAACTGAGATTGTGAATAACTGATAGATATTGAAATTATCCCTTGATAAACTATCACAGAACCCTAAGCTGTCATTTGATAGTTAAAAAAAATAGTGAGCTGTTGAGATCTGGTGGTTGCCTGTTTTGTCTATTAAGTGTGACATATAATAAGAGTATCGGTAGTCATTCTTTGTCTTTCAATACATTTGTAACTAAAGAAATAATGTATTAATAAGGCTGTGAGTATATGGAATGCTGCTGAAGTATTTTTACTGTGTTTTCTATCATACTAAAAGTCACCGACAGTAATTACACAAGGTAGATAGAGCAATAGAGACAGCACAGGCACCCTACTATCAGGCCTAATATTCTGACATTCCTCTTTCTAATTTGCTGTGAGGGAAATAGAGTCTCCAATCTATGATTCTCCTCAGGGACATTCTGGATTATGTTCAAGAATTTCTTCCCAATCAGTATTCTTAAAACAATAAAGTTGTACTGTATTTTAACAAATCCAAAACACTCCTCTATTTTTCACACTGTAATCTCAATCATTACAATGGGGATGATATGCTAGATTCCCCAAAGTCTTAGTTTAATTGGAAGTGCATTCCCTTTCTTAGAGGTACAAGGAATATAATACACCTTTCAGTGGAAAACACTTGACTTGGAATCATAGCAGTTCAAGTAGCAATAAACAGGAGAAATATAGTAGGCACCGGAAGAGCACACTGCACCTCCTCAAAATAAAGATGCAGCATAATCATTTTTCTTCCCACAGGACAGGCTGACCCAGACACACGCTGACCTTTACAGTGCACCAGCACAGACGGGTAGCTCTATACCTCAGTGCTGACATCCGACTTTCACGACTAATGCAGGGCCCAGAGTTGCTCCACTCTGCTTATTCTCCATCCTTCCAAGCATCCAGATTATACTCAAATGATGCAACCTTGTGATTTGCATTAATTCATGGACTTGAAATGCATCCTCTGTAAGTTTCCTGGGAGACAGTTTAATTTCATTTGTATGCATGTAAAATAGCACCAAGACTGACATAAAAATTAATGAACTATTTACTTCAGTAGCATATCCCTTGTTCCTCAGAGCAAACAAATGTTTATATAAATAAGGTAATCAATATAAAATTAAAGCTATAAAGTCTTAAGCAATGGAACAATGCTTAATGGGTTCAAAGCAAAAGACAATATTTAATGATGAAAGGGTAAATTAGGGGATAGGGACAAGGTTCACTGGACAAAGTGTTCGTCATGCAAGTGTAAGGACCAGAGTTCAGATACGAAGAAAGCATATACAAGCAGGACAGGTTTAGTAGCTGTCCCTAATCCCAGAACTTAGGAGAGGCATCGATGAAATCCTTGGAACATGCTGCAGATAGACAAGCAGTATTAGAATGCTCTTGGTTTGCCAGGCGACGGTGGCACATGCCTTTAATCCCAGCACTCGGGAGGCAGAGGCAGGCGGATCTCTGTGAGTTCGAGACAAGCCTGGTCTACAAGAGCTAGTTCCAGGACAGGCTCAAAAGCCACAGAGAAACCCTGTCTCGAAAAACCAAAAAAAAAAAAGAATGCTCTTGGTTCTTCAAGGGGTCTGCCTTGATTAGTGAAAAAGAGAGCTATTGAGGAAGGCACCCAGAATCCACTCCAGACATTTACACACACACATGCACACACACGTGCATATACACATGCACACAAGCACACACACACGTGCCCTGGATGAGCTTGCCTCACCAGATGTAAACCAGGTACACACACACACACACACACACACACACACACACACACGCACACGCACCATGCATGCACACATGTATGCATACATACACATGATCAGGACAAAAAGTATATTAGAAGCAAACATAAAGTGAGAAGAAATAATTACAATGCACTGGTTATTCTTCCTGATAGTGCTTCCCCAACATGAGCTCCACTAAAATATCTGGTGCCACTATGGATTGCAAGAAGCAACCTACTGTTAACCTTAACTAATGAGAAACATCACTAGATCAAAAGGATATTAGTCATATGCCCTCTCCATTCATAACCTCTGATTGAGACCTGCCTTCTAGTACAAATACTTTATATACTTTACAAGTGTTAACTATATGTTCATCAAAAAGTGTTTCCTGACTTTACAAAGTACTTAAAACTTCTGATACCTACCGAGAGTCAGTAAGAACTGGCCCTGGACGTGAAAGTCTCATGTCTGTTAATTATTCCCACATTGCTCCCACATTGCAGTTTTAATTAGAGCATATTATTATTTTGTTGAGCACTAATCATACAAAATATATACCATTATTTCAGGACCCAGATTGGTACACATTGAAGTTAATGAAGTTGCTCTCATTCAGATTTTTTATTTTAAATTATTTTTGCAGTTGTACAAAAAATATGCATGAACTAAGCCTTTCCAACCCAGAGGAGACTGTACTTTTTGTTGTTCAAAATTTTCTGTATATATGTATTAATCATGAATATAGTGCATACCATTTCTCATCATATAATCTGAAACTAATTACATAAAATTGCATCCCTATTTTTTCCTTTATGGTTTTTTTCAATTAAAAGGGTGATAAAACTGTAAAAGTCAGTAATAAAAAAAATCTTCCTTTATAGCAGTGAGCTGTCTGAAATACATTATCAGAAATTGCTTTTGGGCCAAAGGGATGGCTCAATAGTTAAGGACACTGATTGTTCTGGAAGAGAACCAGAGTTCAGTTTCCAACATCTACATGGTGGCCCATAACCACTGATACTTTCTTTGGGCCTCCTGAATGTGCATTCAAACACATGGGCAAAGCACTCATAAATAAAATAAAATTAATCAAATCATTCCTTAAAAGTTGCTTTTATTTCCTTTTTTTTTTTGCTATTTTAGTTTCTGAAGCAAAACCAACATGAGCAATGTAAAATGCTTACAACTTTAATAACCATAAAATATGATTGAAGAAAGGAAAGAAGGAGAAAAGAAAGGTGAAAACAAACTTAATATTACATCCTAGTTCACAGAGAAAAATCCCACAATCAACCACGAGGTTTTATTTACAGTCCCCGCCAATGACTGCATTGTGGTCAATAGGATCATTGTGGAGCAGTCCCCGGCCAGGACATTTGGCAGATTCTATCACCTGGAGGCTGCTAGAACATTGCAGGACCATCAGACCTGATGCTCAAGCCTTCGTTCCACATGGTGCAGCCACCAACCTGCAGCCATAATTAGATAAAATGGGTTTTATAGGTGAGGTCAACTTGGCAATGTTTATAGAGACAGCCACAGGATTATTATGTGAGAAATATAATAGATTGTTTTATTTTAGTACACGCTATCTATAAAATTTGTTATTAAGAACATGCCAGCTTAAAATGTATGGATGTCAATTTAATGTCTTTAAGCCTTTATTTTCTGATTATAGTTTATATTAGATTTTTTGATCAAAATAAAAGATTGCTTTGTAGAAAAATTGCTACATAGCAACTATCAAATCAATTATACAAAATTGAAAATATTCTTTAAATAATAAAGCCATGACTTAGAAGAGAAGACAAGTCTTTGTCTCTAAATAATTAATTCATGTGACAACATCATATTGCATTGAGAAACACAATCCTGCTTCTATTTTTCAATGTTCAGTTTATTTTACCATTTTTAGAGAAGTAAAATGATCTGTCAAACCGAATGACCACATATTATAGCATGAAAATTATCTCTTAGAGAAATGTTTATTTTCTGAAGAATGCACAGAGGATTGTCAGGTAAGATACTGGTATCTGAAAAAGTGGTCAATGCACTCAGCCATCAGAGAAATGCAAATGAAAATAAGTTTGAGGTCCCATCTCATCCCACTTAGAATAGTTATTGTCAAGAAAATGAAGGACAATAAAGGCTGGTGTCGTTGTAGGAACAGGGGAAGGTTTGCATAGTATTGCTAGGAATTTAACATGTCGCAACCTCTATAGAAGTCAGCATATAGACATGGATCAACTCTATGAGTCAGCTACATATCTGTAGGACTTTAAGCCAACATACAAAAGAGATGTTTACACATCCATGTTTCTTACTCTGTCATTCACATTCACTAAGGTATGAATGGAATCCCCTTTGTGGTTGAGTGTCGGGTGAATAAAGGAAATGAAGTACAGGTCACAAAGGAATTGTTTCAGCCCTAAAAACATTATCACTGTAGAATTGCTAGAAAATGCATGAACTAGATATGATTAGGACAAACAAAATAAGCCAACTACAGGAAAACAAATACCATGTTTTCCCTCATATATGGGATCAATAATGTGTGTGTTTGTGGCATATGTGACTGGTGTGTGTGGCATACGAGAATGGTGTATGTGTATGGTGTATGTATGGTGTGGTTGTGCATGTGTGTGTATGGTACATGTGTGGTGTGTGAGCATGTATGTGTGTATGGTGTATGTGGCGTGCATGTGTCTGTATTATGTATATGTATGTGCGCAAGGGTATGGTGTAGGAGGTCCTTCTGTCTAAGTGTTGCTTTCATTGGTTAATGAATAAAGAAACTGCCTTGGCCTGTTGATAGGGCAGAACTTAGGTAGGCAGGGAAGAAAGACCTGAATGCTGAGAGAAGGAAAGAGTCAAGGACATGCCATGGATGCATGGCTGGAGGTAGATATGCTGAAACTTTGCTGGTAGGTGCAGATGGGTTAAATTAAGATGTAAGAGTTAACCAATAAGAAGTTAGAGCTAATGGGCCAAGCAGTGATTTAATTAATACAGTTTCTGGGTGGTTATTTCGGTTCTGGGCAGTCGGGACAAACAAGCAGCCCCCTGCAACAAGTGTGTGTTTTTGGTGTATGTGGTATATATGTGTGTGTGTGTGTTTGTGTATGTGTTAGGATGAACGTAGACACGGGCCATGAGGAGGGAGGGAAGGCTCTGAAAGGGAGATAAGGAGGGAGGAGAGATGAAGGGCATTCTGAAGGCAGAAGAGAGGACTATTTTGAGGAGAAATGGGATCAGCAAGAAAGGAAAAGAAATAATGGGGGAAAGCCGTGGGAGAGGGAAAAGGAAAAGAAAGGGCTATAATGACATATGTCTAAGGATGTCAAAATGCAATCCATCACTTCATGTTTAAACAAATATTCGTTAAAAGAACAATGTAGGGTCTCAAATATTTGGTAGGATTTGTATGCTAAGAAATACTTCTTACATGTCAATTTCAATGAATTATCCGAGCATTCAGATTTAAATAAGGACAACCTATAATCTACAGTAGCAATAGAACAAAGCCTCCACCAGTAACCCAAATATAAACATGTCTAAGACATTTAACAATGGAATGTAGCAATCTTTTCAATAATTTGAAATTCTAATAAAAAAGAAAAACTTTGATCATTAAATCTAGAGCATAAATTTTTAGCATATATGATACTTTTACAGTTTTAATACTCATATGAACTGTTTAAATCTTATTAAGGAACTTGGAATTTCCAAGTATCAAAAATATCATTTTCTTGATATGAAAGCAATCTGTTTATTTAGAAATACCATGACATTTAAAATTTTAGTATGAGGTAGCTGTATAGGTTACAGTCAACAGTGAGGAACAGATTCTGTTGGATTTTATATATTAAAGAAACTTTGGGGACTAGAGAAATGGCTCAGCCATTAAGAGCACTGGATGCTCTTCCAGAGCATCTGGGTTTGATTCCCAACACCCATATGAAGGCTCAAAACCATTTGTAAGCCAAGTATTAAGGTATCCAAAACTATTTCTGGCCTTTTAGGACACCAAACATGCAAATTTTGTACAGACATAAATGCAGACATAGCACACATAACAAAACCGTTTTTTTTTCTACAAAATGCCCTTATTAATAGACCCAAGGTTTCTCTTTTAGTAGAAATCAACACAAGACACCAGATCAACATAGAACTAGAAGAAAGAGAAAATAAATGGAAAAGGTACTAAAACAATCTAACACCTAATACATTGCCCCGTCTGTGTCAGTGTTTTCTTCTTCAGCTAGCCTTCCTTTGCTCTGAATGTTGTCAGCATAGAAGCATTCCGCGCCTGCAGTTAGATTTTTCTCTGATGTATGAAGTTTATAATGAAACGTGAAACCCTCTCATCTATCAAGATTGCCAACTAATTCGTTGGAAAATCAAAACAAATTCAAGTGAGTATGTTTGGTGCTTGATTCCAACAATAAATTTTATTAATGCTCTGTTAAAATAATAGCAATAAGGAAGGAGAGTGAAAGTGTGCAGTCAGCCGACAGTATTGGAGGTTTTGTTTTCTGTTAGAATGAATCTGTGGAGAGCCTAGTAGCTATTAAAGCATCAAGACAAAAAAAAATCCCAGAAGAGATTTATAAATATGATCATTTTTTTAAATTTTATCAGTAAATAAATAGTCTGTTTCAACCTATGCCTTTATGGTAGAAAGAGCTGTCAGAGACTTTGATAGAACTCAAAGCTACAAAGAGCTATTTCATCTAGATCTGTCTGCCTTTTATCACATTTAAATTGCATTTTCTTTACAACAGTTTCTATCATGGAGCTAGTCTAAGGAATAAAAGCGATTTGTTTCTTTAAAAAATTCATTTCTTGGTTCCTTACCTAAGTCATTTTCTTGACCTCTTCAGAATCCCTTAGTTTGGCAAGAATTACTATTCCTCTATTTGTATTTCTCATAAAAAGCTTGGCTTACATAGTTCAGTCAAGGAGAAAGATTTCCATTGGCCTCCAATGTCAGGTCATATCCTATTCCCTTTTCAGATGCAGGCATCTTTCTGGGAAAGCTCTTGTCAGTTTGACGTATGACTGAGCACTATCCCTGATGTTAACAGTATTCAGCAAAGCTCTCAACTTCATTTCCCCCAGAGCATTCAGAGGCCTTTAGACAGGGTTCTAGTCTCTCTTTTCCTTTGGACCCAGCTTTGCAGACAGTCTGGTATATGGGCAGTATCCATCAAATATCAATAGGCTAACCAAATTGCCTTTCTCCACCCTGTGTCTTTCTTCTGGAAAACTAAAAATCAAAACTTTGAGCTATCCTTGTCAAGCTGGCCTGTTGCCATGATAGTTTTTTAACATGAAAAGCCAAGATTGACATCTGGTTCACATGCAAATATGCCATCAGACAGACTGAAGGGTGATTTTTAAAATTTTTGGAAGCTTGTTATGATGCTAAAGAGAATTAACAGAGTTCACCAAAAAAAAAAAAAACTATCTCTACAATAACGTTGACCAAAATCACTGATAGACAGATGGACTTATACCAGGTCTGGATCTATAATGTATATGAGGAGGGTCATATTTAACAATAAAGAGATTTAATTTTTCCTGCTAAAAGAATAACGCTACCAGTGCTGGTATTAATTCAACGTGAAGACTGGGTCCAGTTTGTTTGGGCGACACCTGTGGCAGACCATTAAAACCTGTGAGGGGGCAACAATGGAAAGTGTGCCTTTCTTTCTGCTGTGACTGTAGAGGCTGCTGAGTCCTGGATAAACACAGCCCGAGCCTCATGATGTCCTTATAGAGTGGCTGCCTAAGACCTACAGTAAAGTGGCAATTTATGTCTAGATCTCCCCTGAGCTGGCAAGCGAACAGAAATCTTTCTTCCCAGAGGCAGAACTAAGACAGAAAAAACAAAACTCCTTCTTTCCACACAAGGTAGTAAATATTTGAGGATGTTTAGAAGCAAATTGATTTTTTTAAAAAACAAACAAAAACACACAGCCTTTCTATGCACTGTTCAGGGTCCCCTGGGGTACACGAGGAAGCTGGTAGATGCTATATCAAAATCTGAGAAGAAAAAAATCTTACTTTACCTGTCTCCCTCCAAACTTAGATTCATTTCAGGAAGCCCTTCGGCTAGAAGAACCAAATTCAGCACCAGTATCACCCGAGGACTAGCTATCCTATTCTCAGTAGGGAGACTGGCCAGAGTTCTGTGGTCTGTGGGGAAATAGCAGGGAAGACTCCAAGCAATCTGACACCCTTTCTGAAATTTCTATGTGGTCAAGAAATGGTCATTTTATTATCCACTGCAGTGTTGTGAGAGGGTGCCTGATTTATGCTCTTTACTACAATTAGTTTATTGCCCAAACATAATATGTTTCAATAGCACCACTCTCATATTGGAAAAAGAATTAAATTCTTTCATATTTCTGAAATAGCATAAAAACCACTTGCAATCTCATTCTTCACCCAAAATGGACAGTTATCAGTATAATGAAAGGACAGAACATGGCATAAAGGATGTCCTCTGAAAAGTACTAGAATATAAAACTTTACGAGTCATAAATAAAATTTATAAGCCCTGTAACACTGTCGAGAAAATATCCTGTATATAGATCATTCTAAAAACACCGATTGTCAAAATTACTAACTGCTAGCCTCCTATTTCATCTGTGGTGTTGCTATTGTCCACAGCAAAAGCAAACCTCTAAAAGCTCCTCTCTAGGATAGTGAGTAAGCAAATGGGATCCAATAAAATGACCGTGTATGCTCCTGTGTACTTCAGAGCAGAAACAGATGTGTCCTCAGCTGGTGACAACAGCAGATGCCTATCATCCCTGCTATTCAGGAAGTTGAGGCAGAAGGATTCTTTGAAACCATGAGTTGGAGATAAGCTTGGGTGACATAGGAAGGTTCTGTTTCTCACACACAACACTATCATTTTCAACACACAATTCTTCCATGTGGATTCCCTTATATGTATCAAGTCAGTTCTCCACATTATCATCTATTATTATATCACGCTTGGTTAATTATCATGACACAATCAGATTAATCAGCAAAATGTAACTCTGGTAAGAAAAAACTGATATACACAGAAAGAAATAAAGCCTTTATGCTCTCATAAGAAAATGAATAGCATAAAATGGTACAGTGGCCAGATGGTATTTTCTATGCTATGCTTGTTATATACATTATCCAACTTCATTCCCACTCTGCCTATAAGATTGGTATCTTGCTATGACTGCTTTATCAGATAGGGGAAGGAATGTTTAGAGAGTTCGTACTATTTGTTGTGGTTCTCAAAGGCAGAGGCATGGTAGACTTGGGCATTATCCTTCATTAGTATCATTAAGATTATGGACTCTTAATTATTTGCTATATAATTTATTATAGAGATAGGAAAAGTGGACCATTTATTAGCTCCCATGTAAACAATACCACAACAAGTGACAGGGACTATCTGAGGGAATATTAGTCCTCTTCTTTAACCACTTGGATTATTCCAATTGTATCAGTGTAGCTTTGGTTTAATAGTCCAGTTTTGCCAGCTACTAACACCTAAGGCCAACCTACTTTAAAGTCCCCTTTATTAATGCAGTCAGTTTTATATACTTATACATTGACTCTAAAATGTCACCATATTTACCTGGTATGGTGGTGCATACGTTTAATCCCAGCAATCCAGGGGCAGGTAGATTTCTGTCAGTTCTAGGTCAGCCTGGTCTAAGTAGCCAGCAAGTTCCAGGCCAGATAGGGCTACATAGAGCTACAGAGAGAAATCCTGCCTCAAAACAATTTATTACATTCAATAATGGCTGAGGCTTAATACCTATTTACCCTAATTTATCTATTTATTATTTATTATTTTTTATTGAAAAAAAATTCTGCTTCCTCCCAGCCTCCCATTTCCCTCCCTCTCCTTTCACTCCTCCCCCCCTTCTCTCATCCTCCCTCTCCAGTCCAAAGAGCAGTCAGGGTTGCCTGCCCTGTGGAAAGTCCAAGGTCCTCCCCCCTGCATCCAGGTCTAGGAAGGTGAACATCCAAACTGGTTAGTCTCCCACAAAGCCAGACATGAAGTAGGATCAAAACCCAGTGCCATTGTCCTTGGCTTCTCATCAGCCCTCAATGTCTGCCATGTTCAGAGAGTCTGGTTTTATCCGACGCTTTTTCAGTCCCAGTCTAGCTGGCCTTGGTGAGCTCCCAATAGATCAGCCCCACTGTCTCAGTGGGTGGGTGCATCCCTCCCGGTCCTGACTTTCTTGCTCATCTTCTCCCTCCTTCTGCTCCTCATTGGGACCTTGGGAGCTCATTCCAGTGCTCCAATGTGGGTCTTTGTCTCTATCTCCATCCATCGCCAGATGAAGGTTCTATGGTGATATGAAAGAAATTCGTCAGTATTGCTATAGGATAGGGTCATTTCAGGCTCCCTATCCTCAGCTGCCCAAGGAACTAACTGGGGACATCGCCTTGGGCTCCTGGGAGTCACTCTAGGTTCAAGTCTTTTGCCAACCCTAAGGTGTCTCACTTAACTAAGAATTGTGCTTCCGTGCTCCCCTATCCAACCTTCCTTTATCCCAATCATCCTTTTTCCCCAAGTTCCCCCCGTCCTCCCCTTCCCTAAGATGGCTCCCTTAATTAAGATCAACTCCAAAAAATCAGTTGCCCTCCTATACAGAAAGGATAAGGAAACATAGAGGGAATCAGAGAAGCATCACCTTTCACAATAGTCACAAACAGCATAAAATATCTTGGGGTAACTCTAACCAAGGAAGTAAAAGATCTATTTGACAAGAACTTTAAGGCATTGAAGAAAGAAATTGAAGAGGATACCATAAAATGGAAGGACCTCCCCTGCTCTTGGATTGGGAGGCTCAACATAGTAAAAATGGCAATTCTACCAAAGGCAATTTATAGATTCAATGCAATCCCCATCAAGGTCCCATCAAAATTCTTCACAGATCTTGAGAGGACAATAATCAACTTTATATGGAAAAACAAAAAACCCAGGATAGCCAAAACAATTTTATACAATAAAGGAAATGCTGGAGGCATTACCATCCCTGACTTCAAACTCTATTACAGAGCTACAGTAATGAAAACAGTGTGGTATTGGCATAAAAACAGAGAAGTCGACCAATGGAATTGAATAGAAGATCCGGATTTTAACCCACAAACCTATGAACACCTCATTTTCGATAAAGGAGCTAAAAGTATACATTGGAAGAAAGAAAGCATCTTCAACAAATGGTGCTGGCACAACTGGATGTCAACCTGTAGAAGAATGAAAATAGACCAATATCTATCACCATGCACTAAACTCAAGTCCAAATGGATCAAAGACCTCAATATCAATCTGAACACACTGAACTTGATAGAAGAAAAAGTGGGAAGTACCCTACAACATATGGGCACAGGAGATTGCTTCCTATAGATAACCCCAGCAGCATAGACATTAAGTGCAACATTGAATAAATGGGACCTCCTGAAACTGAGAAGCTTCTGTAAAGCAAACGACACTGTCACTAAGACAAAAAGGCAACCTACTGACTGGGAGAAGATCTTCACCAACCCCACAACAGACAAAGGTCTGGTCTCCAAAATATATAGAGAACTCAAGAAACTAGACTTTAAAATGCTAATTAACCCAATTAAAAAATGGGGCACTGAACTGAACAGAGAACTCTCAACAGAAGAAGTTCAAATGGCCAAAAGACACTTAAGGTCATGCTCAACCTCCTTAGCGATCAGGGAAATGCAAATCAAAACAAGTTTGAGATATCATCTTACACCTATCAAAATGGCTAAAATCAAAAACAAAAATGATAGCCTTTGCTGGAGAGGTTGTGGAGTAAGGGGCACCCTCATCCATTGCTGGTGGGAATGCAAACTTGTGCAACCACTTTGGAAATCAGTGTGGCTGTTTCTCAGGAAATTTGGCATCAACCTACCCCAGGACCCAGCAATACCACTCTTGGGAATATACCCAAGAGATGCTCTATCATATTACAAAAGCATTTGTTCAACTATGTTTATAGCAGCATTATTTGTAATAGCCAGAACCTGGAAGCAACCTAGATGTCCTTCAATGGAGGAATGGAGGAAGAAAGTGTGGAATATATACATATTAGAGTACTACTCAGCGGTAAAAAAACAATGACATCTTGAATTTTGTATGCAAATGGATGGAAATAGAAAACACTATCCTGAGTGAGGTAACCCAGAGCCAAAAAGATGAACATGGGATGTACTCACTTATAATTGGTTTCTAGCCATAAATAAAGGACATTGAGTCTATAATTTGTGATCCTAAAGAAGCTAAATAAGAAGGTAAACCCAAAGAAAAACATATAGTTATTCTCCTGGATATGGGAAGTAGACAAGATTGCAGGGCAAAAAATTGAGATCTTGGGGGTGGGGTGGGGTGGGGATAAGGGGAGATGGGGAGAGAAAAGTGAGAAGGGGAGGATGGGGGGAACTTGGGGAAATGGGATGGTTGGGATAAAGGAAGTGTGGATATGGGAGTAGGGAAGTATATATTTACCCTAATTTTAAAGGTTGTTCACATATTCTTTTACATTTATTTCTCCTCTGATATAGCCATCATCATATATTATTGTAATTTGTTATCTACTTTCCAATTTTAATCATTGTCTTAATCTTTGGAGACTAAAGTCAACTTCCAGCTACACAAAACTGCGTACATTTTTATCTGTCCCTTCCTCCTTTCAACTAAAATATGTTTAAAAATTTGCCTATGTAATGTGTGATTTTCCTTCCTCTGTGATATTCATCATTATGTCTTATAGCAGGAAAGCACCCAAAAGATTTGAAAGTAAAAACACAGAACAGCTCAGTCTCCTCCTTCGTCCCCTTCTCATGGCTCTCCATACCACAGAATATTCAATTTTTTTATTGTGTTCTACTGCTTTCTCACTAGTAATATGACATGAAAAAGACAAAATTGATAATAAAGCATGATAGCAGGCACTGTGTTGTGTGTGCGTGTGAGTGTGGATTTGTATGTATGAGTGTAGGTTAGTATGCATGTTGATACATGCAAGTTTGCAGGTGCATTTTTACATTTGAGCATGTGTGTGTGGTGGTTATTTTTCAACCAAGAATATTGTTCCTCAAACACCATTCCCCTGGCTTTCTAAGACAGGTTCTGTTACTGGGACTTGATGCTCACAAATTAGTTTAAGATGGTTTGTCATTGACCCCAGGAATCCATTTGTCTGCTAGGTTGTAAGTGTAATCCACCATGCTTAGATGTTTTCTGTTTGTTTGTTCTTTTGTGGGTTGTGAGGATGGATCTCAGTTCCTTACATTTGCACAATAAGTATTTTATTTAATGAGTTATTCCCCAGATGCATTCCCCAAACATCAGAAGAAGTAAAAAAAAAATCACATAAAGCTTTTTTAAATCCTCTTTAAATTTTTCTTTTCACATTGGAGATATTTTGAGATAGAAAGTTTCCATCTGGCATTTGAATCACGATTTCACCACCAAAGGTAATATGGAGAATTCTCTTCCTTATGTGGGGGATGCTCTCATACTCTATGTTTTTATCCTAAATATACATTTAACCATCATCCAAGGTTGCCTCCTCACCTCAACCTTTGTTTAGTATTTGCCAGTTTCCATCTTAGTCTCTTAAAACAAGACTATGTGTCCTAGTTAATGTTCTATTGCTATGAAGAGAGACAGTGACAAGGCAAATCTTATAAAGGAAGTGATTAGTTGGGGGCTGGCTTACAGCTTCAAAGACTGAGTCACTTATCCTCATGGTGAGGATCATGGAAGCATGCAGTAGCTGAGAGCTTCATCCTGATTTACAGGAAGCAAAGAGAGAGGGGGTGGAATAGAGGAAGAGAGAGAGTGAAAGAGAGAGAGAGAGAGAGAGAGAGAGAGAGAGAGAGAGAGAGAGAGAGATTGCACTCCACATGGTCTTGTCTTCACTTTTGAGACTGTAAAGCTAAGGCCGTAGTAGCACACCTTCTCCAACAAAGCCACACCTACTCCAACTAGACCCAGGCTTTTGAAACCCCAAAGTCCACTCTGAGTGACCCACCTCCTTAAACAAAGCTACATCTATTCCAACAGGTTACGTCTCTTAATCTTTCCCTCCCAGCCGATGAACTGGGCACTAAGTACATGAATATATAAGATTCTATGGGGGTGGTATTCACATTTAAGCCACCACATTCTGCTCCCTGATTCCCATAGACTTGTAGCCATATCATAATGCAAAATGTATTCAGAAAAACTTCAAAAGTCCCCATACCCTTTCACTTTTTAAGACTGTTTCAAAGTCTAAAGTCTCTTCTATGGCTCAAGGGATCTCTTAAATGTGACCTCCTGTAAAATTAAATTCCATTTGATGATCACATACTTCCAACATACGAATGCACAGAATAGACATTAGTATTTCAATGGGAGGAAAAGGAATATAGCGAAGAAATACTGGACTAAAGCAAAAACAGAGACACTCCTGACACATAGTTGTTCTCATCAGTTTTTCTTAGCCAAGGAGGCAACATTCACCAACCCCTTTGTTGTATCCTTGACTCTAAAGCCAGAACAATGTAGCTGAAGCTGCCAATTTCTTCCACTTGCTGGGGTTGCAATCTGCAGTTCCAAAAGCTTTCTGTTGTTGATAGTTTTCTTTGCTATTTAAACTTTCCTTTAATTGATTTTCATAACCTAGCTGGGTGGGGTCTTGCCTTGAGGTCAACAGTCTCTTTATTTCATTCAACATCAAGCTTTTCTTTAAACTTCTTATCTCCTTGCACATTGGAACTTCTGTTTTTGACAGTATATTTCTTGGTGCTCCCTTTTTCCTCTAATCTCACACTTTATAATTTCCCTTGTTCTGCCTTGCTTATTTTTTATTACAAATCTGCATAAAAGTGATCATTAATAACCACATGACAGAGCTAATACTAGGATGTCTTGAAATCTCCTCTGTCAAACCCATTGTTCCAATGGTGTTCAATTTACCCTCTGGTAAATTTTTAGGACAAAGGCAAAAAACCCAGCAACATTCTCTGCCAAAATATCACAAGAATGTTCTCTAAGCAAGTTATGAATATTTTGCCTCTCTGAAGCCTCTTGGCCTGGGCCCATATTGTTCTCAGCATTACTATCTTATAATCTGTTACTAGGACAGCCCATTAAGCCCTGCTTAAAGTGTTCAACTGCTTCTGGAATCCAGAGTCCCAAAGTCTTCTATATTCCTCGAAACAACAGCATGATCAGGCCTGTCTCATCAATATCCCACTCTTGGTACCAACAGTCTTAGTCACTGTTCTAGTGCTGTGAGGAGACACCATGACCACAGCAACTCTTCAAAAGGAAAGCATTTAACTGGGTGTTTTCTTATAGTTTATAGGCTGGGTGTATTATCATCACAGTGGTAAACATGGCAGCATGTTCAATAATAATGGAGAACTGCGTCCTGATCTATGAGCAGCAAAGAAAGAAAGATAAAATCAATGGTTCTGACCTGTGACCTTGAAACCTCAAAGCTCACCCCTAGTGATGTACCCATCCCATCAAAGTCACATCTGCTAATATTTCCTGGCAGATCATCAGCTGAAGACAAAGTATGCAAATATGTGAACCTATGCTGGGCATTCTCACACCACAGTATGCCTATCAAATCTTATGTTTGTTCATGACTTTCAACCTTATCTTTGCTATTAATTGGTCAGCCTAATACTAAAATCTAGAACCCAGAGGGAAACCCATGAATTAAGCAAGGAGTATTCATTAATAATCCATTACTAAAAAATGTAACTTGCACTATTTATAACTATATTGAGTAAAACAAGAAAAAGAAAATTTGATGCAAGGGACTAGAGAGGGGTTGGTGTTAAGAGCAACTGTCACTCTTTAAGAAAACAAAGGTTTTGTTTCTAAAACCCACAGGGAAACTTACAATCATTCAAAGTTTAAGTTCTAGGGGATCTAATGTCCTCTTCTAACCTCCACATGCTCTAGGTACACATGAGCTATAAATACATGCATACAGGGAAACACTAATACAACATAAAATAAAAATAAATCTTCAAAAATTTACTAAAATCAATATTCTTAAAATTTCTTTAATAAATACAATTATACATTATATATATAATTAATACTATGAATACATTATACTATTATTATTTATATCATCTATTAACATTAAGGCATTTCCTTCAAGCAAGGAAATGTTCCATATCTATTTTCTTCACCTTAATTTTATTATTTTAGAGCAACACTATATTTATACTTCATAAAACTTGATTTTCTAATATAAAAAGTTCAACTTACCTGTTTTATGGAAACTAAGTTAGATGTTCTAATACTGAAAGAGTGCTTGCAAAATTGTAGCCAATAACGAGTAAAACTTGTGGAAACTTTAGGAATCACATTGGAAGATATTTGACAAAAGATGATAATGGAGACCCATGGTCACAAGCATCGTATGTTTTATATAACATTCAAATCTAATATCAGTAATGCCACTTGCTCTGACTCTTTTGTTCACTGGCCACATCCCTCTTTCTGCCCCATGCTTCAAGCCTTCTATTCTTACAGATAAAGCCATACTAAATTGAGGACAATTACTAAATAAGAAGCCTCTTTTGGCTTCTTATTGTTCCATTGAGAGTAAAAATTGCACATTCATAATTTTAATTTTAATTCATAACCTAGAAATGATTCACTTATGTAAGTATGGGAATTCAAGAGCCAAGACATGCCAGTAAGTAGGCATTTTGAGCCAGTTTGCTAATTGGTAAATGAAAAAAAAACATAACTGAAGGAAATTAACTTTAAACACATGAGTGACAAGAAAGCACAACAGCCTTGTTGCTGATAAGAAGGGAATATTAGTCATCTAGACGAATAGCAATCATGTCCTCTTAAATGAAAACCTAACCCAAGGGGATGCCATAACTCTCACTGCCAGTCTGTGAAGACAGAAATAAGAAAGCTTCAGAAGTCTGAAACTAACCAGTAAATGATGGTTTATCAACTTACACAAACAACAGAAAAACGCTTCAACAGGAAAGGGGCACGAGGCAGAGTAGCCACCTTGCTGTGAGATTCAACAATTACTCAGAAGATCTAGCTATGACAACTGGTAAAATGCCACGTGAAAAAAAAAACAGATGTTCACTATAAATGAATCAGACCTATCTGACCTTATATAAAAGGTGCCTTCTGGGGCTCTCATAGCCAGAGAAAAGTCAAACTATATGGCTTCAAAATTTCTCAAACACAGACTGCCTTACTTGCTAAAGGCTAAAATAGCTGGTCACTATCAAACAACTGGTAACTTACAATTCTGAAAAGTGCTAGGGTCTGTCATAATTATGCTAAATCAATTTCACCTGTGCTCTGTCTATGGAAAAAGCAAAGCTGAAAGCACATCTGTTTATAATGAATAATTATAATTCATGTTTGCTGAATATTATATGTCCACTGTTGAGATCCATTGCCAAGAAGAAAATTTCTGTTCAAAATACCATGTGTAGATCATTAGTCTATTGCTGTGAAGACACATCATGACCAAGGCAACTCAAATATATATATATTCATTTAATTGGGGGCTTACTTACACTTTCATCATGGCAGGAAGCATGGTGGTAGACAGGACAGGAAGGCAGGTATGAGACTGGAGAAATCACTGAGAGTTCTATATCTGGATCCACATGCAGCAAGAAGAGAGACTGGGCCTGGCATGAAATCCCACCCCCAATGACATACTCCCTCTGACAGACGACACCTTCTAATCCCTTTGAAGTAGTATCACTTCCTGATGACTAAACATTCAATATATATGAGCCTATTGGGGACATTCTGTTTCAAAGCAACACACTATGGTTCACTGGTAATGCACCTTCTTATTCAAGAGCTCCAATAAATATATTATAATGAGATGGATGCTGTTTTCATGCCCACAATACAATGTGCATTTTGCAGTCCATAAGGCAAGGGATAATTTCATGTTTCAGATTTATTATTTAAAGAACTTACATAGGGCTACAGCTGCAATACATAATGATTTCTCTCAATCATGTGGGGAAAGAAGATTGAAACTCTGGAAAGGATACATCATTTTGGGTACCTTGAAGAACAATTAAAATTCATGGAAGGCAGTGCATATGCTAACAATAAAAGGGTTTTCAAAAATGTTGCTTTCAATTCATTGATCACCCAGATGGATTCAGGTATCCAGTGAAGGACCTGCACACTAGCTAAAAAATATCAGACAACTAGCATTAGAGCCAGAGTCTGAAATTGCAAGTGAACTGCAATATTAAAATGAAATTGTCTCAGATATCAGAATGCTTTCAGAAATGAAAGATACTTCTAGGGCCAGAGTCCCGTCCTGGCGGAGAAGCTGTAGATGCTGAGGCAATGACTTTGCTGGGAAGGACTACATAAACCGTTGGTGATGCCATCACCTACCTAGAGAAGACCGGCTTTAGCTGGAATGCGATTATTCTTTAAAGTAAAGGGCTCTCAATGAGCACTAAATGAGCTACACCGACTTTCTATTAAAAGCACAGTCTTTAAATACTTCAAAATTCCTTGCTACCTTATTTTCAGACATTTCTACAGCCACTTATCCTATCTCGGTCACCATTCTGTTTTATCAGCAGCCTGTAACACAATGGGAATATGCTTGCTAGTAAAAGGATATGGACTTACAAGGGCTCAAGTGAATGTAAGCATTTTTTATTTTAATTTTTATTTATTTATTTTATATTCGGTTATTTTTTGCTGTTTTCTTTTTTTCTTTTTATTAAAAATTTCCACCGCCTCCCCTCCTCCTATTTCCCTTCCACTCCCACCACTCCCCCTCCCCCTCCCTCTCCAGTCCAAAGAGCAGTCAGGGTTCCCTGCCCTGTGGGAAGTCCAAGGTCCTCCCCCTCCCACCCAGGTCTAGGAAGGTGAGCATCCAAACAGACGAGGCTACCTCAAAGCCAGTTCATGCAGTAGAATCAAAACCCAGTGCCATTGTCCTTGGCTTCTCAGTCAGCATTCATTGTCAGCCACATTCAGAGAGCCTGGTTTGATCACATGTTCCATCAGTCCCAGTCCAGCTGGCCTTGGTGAGCTCCCATTATTATATCATAAATTTATATCAATAAAGAATATAAACATTTTTAACAATACAATTTTAAAAATTAATGAATGTGCACTGGTTTTGCCATATTGTTACTGCACTCTTATATGAACTACAGGATAGTGGGAATGCAGCTTTTATATACACTGTAAAGCAGAAAAGAAAAAAGGAAGACATTATGTGACATTCTTCAGTGTGGATTTTCTACCTTTCCCTGCCATGGCTGGGTATCAATCCCATAATTTTTCTGAGGAATGCATGAACTTTGAAGTGGCTATGATCAGCCTTTGAATCAATAACGCACTAGGAACACAAAAGGTATGCAATGTTTGGAATAAGCACTGAAGTTCATGAAAGTGTGGAGACAGAAGATCTGCCACTGTCAAAACCAGGGTCTCAGTTCCCTTAGCAAAACTCCACAGCAACACTGAAAAATTCAGCATTTCCATAGCACAGTATCCATAGTGGCTCATCTTCAAAACTTGGCTTCACCTCCTAATTTTATTTAAAATGACGTTCCCCTCAAACATTTTTTGGTCAGCATTTAATATTTTCATGATGAAATTAAATTGCAAATATTGTAAATTATAGATAATAAAACCCTTAATACTTTGGAATAGCCTATCATATAATTTTAATATATATAACAACCTAAAAATTATAGATAATTATACGGAGAACATTTCAACTGACAAAAGTTTTACATCAGTCTTCCTAGCTCCTTTTAAACCCCTTTCATATTTCCATCTCCAGTGAATTATACCAAAATATACAAATGTAATGTTTAAATATTTTTATTGATCAGATAACAGCAGGAAAAACAAGTCAGTGGTGTTTTTAAATTTTTTTGTGACCCCAGAACTCTAGGTGTTAGAAAGATTCTTCTGAGTTGAGCTACAATTACAATTAGGAAAAGGGAATAATTAAATGAACATTTAAAATTATAATGTATGTTTAATATTATTATTGATTGTGGGAAATTAATCTCTTAATAATATTAATGGACTTGTCTTTTCCTACATACGTTTCACATATTCCGTGTATAACTATTATTACTAATTAAGATAAGGAGGCAGGGCCCATCATAAGTCCTCTTTAGTTTTCGTTGCTATTATTATGGACACTAATTGTTCACAAAAATAAATAGGAATGGAACAAAGTCCTTTCATTACAACAGTGTCACCCAGGCACTGACCTCTTTTTCAGATATATGCCAAGAGTCACCAATCCTTCATCAAAAATTATTTTAATAGATTGGCTGACAACTCCATTAAGTTGCTCTTCAATTTTACTTAACGTAGAGAATTGCAAGCCACCTGACTTATAGATGGATTTCTTAGCAGTTGTCAGATTCATCTATTTGTCAACACTACAACCAAATAATAAATCTCAATTTCCTGCTCTCCCTGTCTCCATCTCTCCCTCTCTTCCTCTACCTACTCCCTTTTCCCCTTTCCCTTCATCCTTTCCCCTCTCCTTCAAAGCTATCAGAGGTCACAGGAAAAAAATCTTCCTGCATGTCCAGCAATATGCACACACTTTAAAGTCAACCACACAAGTGCATAATTGGAACCTTAGATTATATATGCATTCATTAATTACTCCTAAATGAGTTCTAATACTGTAACAAAGCACAAAATAGATCTGAATTAAACCCAATTATCTGAAAGACCTCCCAAAGATCTTTCTAATAGAAACACAAACAGACTCACTTCACAAGTATT
The DNA here is from genome assembly GCF_037038515.1 of Microtus pennsylvanicus. Taxonomy (NCBI): domain Eukaryota; kingdom Metazoa; phylum Chordata; class Mammalia; order Rodentia; family Cricetidae; genus Microtus; species Microtus pennsylvanicus. Next base: position 181,259,101 of record NC_134579.1, on the reverse strand, counting down.
TAGCAATTTTAGTCTAGTTTTAATACAACTATTCAGCGATTTTCTAAGAGAATAGCATGATTTATTTCCTCAGCAAGATTTTATTATCCAGACAAATAATAACATTAGTGCAGTCACTTACAGCAGCAGTTCTCAACCTGAGGGTCACAACCCCTTTGTGGGTCGAATAACCCTTTCACTGGATCATATATCAGATATCCTGTATATCAGATATTTACACTGCAGTTCATAGCAGTAGAAAAATTATAGTTATGAAGTAGCTACAAAAATAATTTCATGGTTGGGGGCCAACACAACATGTAGAACTGTATTACAGGGTCATCGCATTAGAGAGGTTGAGAATCACTCACTTGGAGCATCTGGAAAGCAAGTACATCGATTCTTTATTTGGGTTCTGGTTCAAAAGAAATACGCAGTGGTTCAGACATTATTTGCATTATGAGGCATTATGAATGTCTCAGATAGTTACAAGGAATTACTAAGCCAGTGGTCCGTTATTAGTGTGAGCAGCGCTCGGGCTTTAGAACCATCAAGATGAAGATCTTCCTGGTACATAAATACACAGAACTGGCAACAACAAACATGCTCATCAAAGACAAAAACTAAGAAGGCAAAAGGCTTCTTTCCCACATTGGATCCAACACAAGAGCCTCCTCCCCACCCTGGAAACACCGATTTGACTCTTATCTGTGGAATGTAGCCCCTTTATTGAGGTTTATTTCAGGTGGCCTATTTTTTATCATATAATTAGCATGAGATTAAATAAGTGTTGAGAAATTGAATATTAACTAAAATTACATGAAAATATTTCACTTTTAATTTACGAGTTGATGTCTTTATATGCTATATTGCTTTGTTAATATTTTTCCTGGAGAAAGTAAACCAGGGCTGGTCTTCCAAGTTTATCTACCATAACATTAAAAAAATGATTAGTACATACACTCTTTAACTGGTCTCATCCCCATCCCCACCCCTACCCACCCACCTCTCCACCCACCTATCCCTGCCTTGTAGAAGACCACCTGCAGGGGGCTGCCTTTTCTCTTGGCCTTCATTCCCAGGGGACACCATGGAACCTCTCCAGACCTAGTTTTCCTCCCTGACCCCATCTTTTTGTGTCAACCACAAATAGGTAGAGAAGCACTCTCTACTTTGGAATTTTCTGGCCATGATGACCCCTAGGAATCAGGCAGGCAATCTTCACTCTCCCTTTCGTTGCCCATTACAAATTCCTGAGTCTCATTCCCAATCCTACAGCAGACAAGTGCAAGGGCCCTCGTTCCCTCGTTGACACCACTTGTTTAAAAATCCAGAAATGCTCCTGGCAGATCCAGCTTTCCATTTTCCCGTGAACGCTCTGAGAAGATGGCCTCCTTTCTAGCTCATCTCCATCCCTTTGTTCCAACACCTAATACCAACATGGCCACAATGGGCAGGGACTCTGAGCATTCCCTACTGGTGAACCACGGTCAACAAACTCTTCTAAGATCCAGAGAGGGCAACAGAAGAAGCCAAGGAATAGAACACACAGCTGACAAAGAAAAGACCAGATAGAAATACCTACAATCACAGTCATTCCAACCTCTGGCGCCTAGATACCAGCACAGGAAGATAAACAATAACACTCAAAACAATGTATCTCAACCAAAACCCAGCCACAGTCTCAATGCTTTATCTGGTTTTTTGCTTGTTTGTTTGTTTTTCCTTTGTAGACGTTTTGCTTATATATGATTTACAAGTTTGTTTTTATGGGTTTTCTGTGTGTGAAGGTGTGAATCTTAGTATTAGTATGTATTTCCTGTGCTTTTCTTTGTTTTTTTTTTGTTTGTGTATTTTACTATCCTGGTTTGTTTACTTGTATTTTATCTTATTTTACTTTATTAATCTTTTCAATACTATTTTATATGCTATTAAGAGGAAAGGGGGAACCATAATCAGAATATATTGTCTAAAAAGTATATTTTCAATAAAATAAATAATTAAATTGAACTAAAAGACTAATGAAATAATTCTAGAAAATGAATCTCAAAGAAGAAAAAAAATGAACAATAAACATTCCAAAAAAAATCACCCTAACCTATTACATGATACTTAACTATAAGTTTGTTTGGGAAGGAACAGAATTCAAATACATCCTCTGTGGCCCACTCTTCAACATTGGTGGTAGATGCCTATAAGAACATCAGGCCAGCAGAGCTCTGAGTATAAAGGAATATTTCACTGAGCTGTAAGAAAGTGTAGTTATCTTCAGTGAACTTTGTGAGGTCAGGGGAGGAAGAAAAAGGGGATTGACTTATGGGGAAATGCTTTCTCTGCTCTGTCACTGCCTATGAAGATGGAGGAGAGCACACAAGGAATGAGATTGTTTCTAAAATCAGCATCAGTCCAAGCAGCCAGACCTGAAATAAAAACCCCAGCTTTACAACTGTTAGAAAGTGAACCTGTCATAGTCTCAGGACCTCAGGAGAGGACACTGGACTCCAGATGCCATGGATTTAATCACCAACACCCCAATTAGAGAAGCCTGTGAAACCCTCTGTGAAGATTTCTTATGACATTACTGTGAACTAATGAATATACGCTCTAAGACATTAAATTTTCCAAAAGAATTCCTAGCAAAAGAAAATATATAAGCTATCCATGAACCATTACACAAGTGCCCATCTCTTCACAAAGTCTAAAGTGGATTATATTTCTTTCCACTTCATTTAGGCATGGTTATATCACAAAACAGAAGCAAAAGAATGTTTACAGTATTAGGAAAGAGGATTTCTTAGGTAGCTGACATGACCAGAGGCTGAACTGTCACACAATATGAGTTTGCAAGCTGGAAAGTCAGGAAGCCTGTAGCTGCTCAGTCAAAAGGCTAGGAACCTTCACAAGAAGACAGACCAATGAATGGCACAACCACAGTCTGAGGCCAAAGGCCCGAGAGTTCCCTGGAGAGTCAGTGAAGTTAGTTTCTGCAGAGGCTTAAGAAGAAGAGTTTGGCCATCAATGGCAATGAAAACGGTGCTGTATGACGAGATTTGACATTCCACATGTCCTCTGTGTTTTGATACAGCCAAAACCCTTGCCTACCAAGCAAGATACCTGCATTTAGGATAAGTTTTCCCTTCTCAGTTCTATTTCAGAAAATACCTTCACTGGCATACTCAGAAGCACACGTTCCCAATTCCATAAGTGCTGGGAACATTATTTTGAGGTGTGTTACTTTTGGTTATGTTGTATTTGTTTAACTTGGTGAAGCTGTCATACTTTGCATGTGTCAATCACCCGATGCTCTAATAAAGAACTGGCCAATAGCAAGGCAGGACAAAGGATAGGTGGAGCTGGAAGACAGAGAGAATAGATAGGAGAAAACTAGGAGAAGGGGTCAAAGTAGTATCCTGAAAAGGAGGATGGGGACCAATCATCAAGGTACACAGCAATCCACAAAGTCAGAGTAAGATTTAAAGAAGTAAGAGAACAGGAAAAACACAGAGGCCAAACAGTAGATTGGATAATATAACTTAAGAAAAGCAGGCAAGAAGTAGCCCAAGTAAGTCCAGATGTTTATAAATAAAAATAAGACTTTGTGTTTGACTCATTCGGGAGCTGGGTGGCTGGTCCCCAAAAAGAATGCAAAGAGCATCAGATCATATTACAACACATAAGTAACCTATAATCCAGTCACACTGCAACCAGGATAACCACTGCACTGTTGAAACAAATACATACATTGTCTGTCTACTACTTTTTGCTTTGTACTATGAGAAAGGGCTCAACTAAAGAAAAACCAAATATTTTGGTAGAAATCAAACCTGAAGTTTTAGTACAGTTGACAAAAGACTAATTCTCTCTATCCTTGTATTATTTATTGAGCTATTGAGTCATGGGTGAACTATATATTATGTATGCACTTCTCTTATATTACAAATATGATTGAAAATGATAATACCAATAAACATGCGAAACTGGATGGAGCCCATGAGGCCTCATACCTATATAAAGAACTATAGGCAACTAAGAAAGTCAGGAGCAGAGGAGGTGGCCTACCCAGGGAAGAGCATAACAATTGGCTGTTCAATGCTAAATGGTTGCCCTGAACATATATGTACAGGTAGCTAGGCCACATGTTTGTTTCCCAACCACCCTGACTTGAAATACTCACACAAAACTATATTAATTGCAATACTTTTTGGCCAATAGCTTAAGCGTGGTGTTATCTAGCTCTTATATACTAATATAACCCATCTCCATTAATCTGTGCATCACCACAAGGTCGTGGCCTACCAGCAAAGTTTCAGTGGGCTCCAGTGGAGGTGTCTGTCTCTGGCAACAACTACATGGCTTCTCCATGACTCTGCCTTCAGTGGTAGTGCATGACTTTAATCCCAGCACTCCGAAGTCAGAAATGGGCAGATCTCTGTGAGTTTGAGGCCAGCCTGGTCCACAGAGCGAGTATCACAACAGTGGAGGCTCTTAAACCAAAAAAAAAAAAAAAAAACCTGTCTCAAAAAAACAACAACAAAACAGCAAAAACAAATAAACAAAAATTCCATTATGACAAATTGGTACTCTATTGGGTTTTTTGTCTGTTTGTTTGTTTTTAATTTTTGGAGACAGGGTTTCTCTGTAGCTTTGGAGCCTGTCCTGGAACTAGCTCTTGTAGACCAGACTGGCCTCGACTCATAGAGATTCTCCTGCCTCTACCTCTCGAGTGCTGGGATTAAAGGCATGTGCCAACAACAGCCAGAGTAGTCTACTGTTTTAAGCAAGGATCTTAACCACTTTATTCACCAGGACCTGTGAAGGAGTAAAATTCACTATACATATATATTTGCTTAGTGTAACAGGAAGGACTGCTTGTTGGTTCCCTGCCACCCAGCTAGCTTTCACCTGAAATAATCATACAGAAACTGTATTAATTAAACCACTGCTTGGCCCATTACCTCTAGTTTCTTATTGGCTAACTCTTACATCTTAATTTAACCCATATCTATTAATCTGTGTATCATCACGTGTCAGTGGCTTACCGGCTAAATTTCGGCAGTATGTCTTACTCTGGCGGTGCATCCATGGTGTTTCTCGGACTCTGCTTTCTTCCTCTCAGAATTCAGTTCCATCTTCCCCCACCTACCTAAATTCTGTGCTATCAATAGGCCAGGGCAGTTTCTTTATTCATTAATCAATGAAAGCTGTACATCGAGAGAAGGACCTCTCACACCAACTTAGAAGTTTTCAGATATGGGCTGGAGCGGCCATTGATGCAAAGATTCATAATTTTAAATTTTGACACATTTCATCAATTTTATCTCTAGCTTTGGTTTGTTTTTTTTTTTTTTGGTTAATACCACGACTAGTGATATGTTATTTTTAAAGTTTCATCTTTTTATCTTGTTTACTGGGTGTTAATTTTTAAATTTTGTATTTACTATTATAGGAAATCATTTATACCCAACGCAGTCAATAGATGTTTCAACTGCTATGTATCATTTGCAAAAGATTGAAATGATTCATATCATAAACCGTGGGCATACAATAATTTCAAATGGTTCCCTAGGTCAAAACTTTCAACATTATCTCAGTTATTGAGTTGATAAAAAAGAATCAGGAATAGTAACTATCAGCTTTCCTGAATATTTATATTGTTTACCCTCTATCTAATACAATGCTAAATTTCATAAAGCCCAAGAGCAATTTTATATGTATAAAGTAAGTAGTTTACAAACATGTATGAACTCAGCATGAGATGATAGATCATGTATACATACATATATGCATATATTTCCTTTTTGAGATTACAATGGAGGTAGTCAACTTTTTAGAGTTGCTTGTAAGTTGTTCTCACAGATACCTGACTTTCTAAATAGCAGGGCATTTCACAGTTTCTAATGTTCATACAATTATATGAGAAAATCAGAGCATAATTACTGCTAGAAAAAGCAGGAACTGTAGAATCAATAGGTGTAACCATAGCATCAATAACAATCAGATACAACATGAGCCTTTGCACTAAGGAATGGAGAGTCTCATAAAACAGTGGTCCACCATTGCTGTTTGCTAGCAGAAAATTCATTTCAAAAAATGAAGAAAAACTATTTAATAGCTCCAGAATTCAATTAGAGAATATCCTGATTCAATACTCTGACTAGAAAAGCACAACACTATCTTTTTGTCATTATTTGGATCAAAAGAGATATTACTAAATGATATTTAGGTTCTCTCAATACCATAAATATTTGAGACTGGACAGGAATAAAGAAACCAAAGTATTAGAACACATTTTGAAATCTGGAAGTCATTCAGTTTAGAAGTTACAAGACTGAACAAGTCATGGTTGTGCACACCTTTAATTCCAGCAGTCCGAGGGAGAGGCAAGCAGGTTTCTGCGTTCTGCCCACCCTGTCTGGAAAAACCAACCAACAACAACAAAGTAAAAGACAAAGGAGGTGATATGGGGAAAACATTGCCAGATACAAAAACATTTAAATACCAGTATTCGATAAGGTCACAGACAAGGGAAAAGTTACATGCCCTACACACGCACTCCATTTCTCTACCTCTACTCCTCTGTCAGTCTGATCCCTTGCTACCCTCCTTTTCTCCTTCCCTCTCATGCACTGACATCTGCTGACACAGAGCTAGAAGATCCTTGTATCCAGTATGATTCAAGATCACTAACAATCTCTCGTCAGAGTGCCCTCCAGGGTAGCTGAAGGCAAGCCACATGACCAAGCCAGGCTCTCTGCTTCAGAAAGAAGCTCATTACATATCATGAAGCCTCTTTTTCAAGGAAAATATAGTGATATCAGAGGCTTTCTCAGTTCTTAGTTGGACATCTCAACAAGAAAGTCCCACAGGTGTTTCCAAATTAACCTCTTCAAGTTCAAAGTCACCCTAATCTTGCTGCAAAAGCCACCATTTTCCAAAAATGTTTCCAGTTACAGTTATTAGGCCAGGAAGTGAGGAAAACTGGCCTTTTGTGGTTGTTTGGGGGGGGGGAGGTTGGCATTGTATTTTATCCACCCTCTTCCCCACTCCCAAAGCCTGGCACACAAAAATCACCAAGTTATAATACGTAAGAGGAAAATTAAGGAGAAAGGAAAATATAAAGGAATTACCAAATGAGAAGGAATGCATCAGAAAGAGGAAGGGAAAGGAAAAGAAAGAGAGTGTGATAACAATGAACCCCAAACTCGGGGTTCTGTTTGCATTTTCAGCAATATAACTTCATATTCATAAAATTATGATTTTTTATTGAATTAATGATTTCCCACTATGGACTTTCCTTTCAAAACTGCTTATCATACGGTTCACTTTGGGTTTTTTTTTATACCTTTTATGTTTCATTGCAGTTATGATTACCCTTGGTTTTGATTTATTTAATAGATTCTCCAACTTATAAATATTATTAAAAGTGTTTATGTTAACATCAATACTAAAATGCCATTGTTGACTTTCTATGTTTTAATTCTCCAATATCTAAAACTAAGTCCTTGCACCTGTCTCCAGCTCACTAAAGCTACGCAGAGGTACAACACAGAAAAGTTATCTTTGCCTGTGTTCTTTATGCTGTAACCATGAATTAAGTATCATAACTAGATTATTTTCATCTCAACTTATTCAGCTAAATCTCTTACTATCCAATCCAAATTCATTTTATTCAGTAATCTGTTCACACTTTTAGAATTAAGAAACCCCATAATATTTAAAGGTCTAGAAGATTTTGCTAAGAATATTACAATACTGATTTAATGTAAGCTCATAATTTGGTGATCAAGAAATCCCTACAGTATCATCAGCTTCCCCAGAGACTAAGCGATTCAAGCCCTCAGGAATTAGAATCCCCAACCACGTAGATCAGAACACAACAATTCTTCAGATGTCTATGCAATAGGGAAATGGTAACTTGGTGATATTTTTCTTAAGTAAGTTTAAAAAAATAAAAACAGGATATTATAAGGTTTAATGCAAATAAAATTCTAACAACTTACTTCATGAACCTGAATATAATATTGCAGGAACCCTCACATTTTAATAGTCTCTTCAACATCTGTTTGAAATCAGACAACTTCAATATATATTTATATACCTAATATTATATTGAACTAGATCCCTTAACCATCTCCACTCCACGTTCTGCTCACTCTACTTGTACCTCTCACATGCCAAGAAAACCAAATTTTAACCCTCTTAATTTAGTTAAGTACTCTCTAAGCCCAGTACCATCCGATTAATAAATTAAATTTGAACAATAATATTTCACTTATCTCTTACATAACTCATTTTGTTATGGCAAAATGCATGGGCCAAATCCTGTGAGAGAAGTCTATATAATTACCTGAACAGGGTGTAATCCAAAGCTCTCTCCATACTCTTTCCCTCTCTCCCTTTCTCTTCTCCTCTCCACCCTTCACCTCTCTTTCTTCTCCCATTCCCACCGTTCTTCCTCCTTACCCTGCCCAAGACCTTAATATACTCTTTATAAATAATGGAGCCAAGTATATGTAAACAGAGAAGAGATTTTAAGAAGGTCTGTACTCAGCAATGGCCTGAACTAGGACTGAATTCAGCTGTAGTAGCCAACAAGGTGAACAGCATAGCATGCTTTGCTTTTCTGCTTAGAAAGTTTCTCACAATGATCAGCGCTCTCACGGTCTCAATGTGACTGCATTACCTGATGTCACCATTCCTTTAGCATTGCCTAAATTAATATGTCTGTGTGCCTATTATCAGACTCATGTGATAAAGGGTTCCTCACCTTCTGCACACAACATACACTCATGTGTAAAAGGACACAGAACATCAAGGATAAGCAGTACACCCCTCTCAGGGGGCCATGACCCTTCGAATTAATTCTACAAGTCTTTTTTTTTTTGACTGATTGTGCTGGCATCCGAATTGAGCACTATGAACATAAGTCAGGATGTGCATAGATTAAGAAAAGCATGGGGTATTGTGTAAAGAAAAATAAGTAGAACTCACTTTACCACCCAAAGCAAGGCATTATTTTTAATACTGAAATTATGTATGGAAGACAACTGGCCTCTCCAAATAACAGAATGTCTCCTGTTTTGTAATTCCAGCATGGCTTTACTGTTGGGTATTTAAATTCTATAAACTTTCCTAGTTGGCAATTTCCTAGTTCTTAGCCATGACGCCAGTAAATTAAGATGATGCTTCAGCCACGCTTGGGTTTTAAATTGCTACCTCTCTAACCGTGTGTCTAAGCCATTAGTAATGTGTAATTGAAATCTTAATTCTCACCGACTTTGGCAGAGTTAAACCACTTCAGGAAACGGTAACACTATCTGACGTGCATGACCTTTCTGATTAAAATAACTTGTCACTTTGACAAAATGCCCCTTCCCTATCTCATTAGCAGAATCAAAGACTCCAGCCTTCAAAAAAGACATTGATTTCAGGAGATACCTAAGAAATTTGCTTCATTCTTGGAGGTGTTATTTAGACTATAAACTACTCATCTAAATGTCATTATTAGCAAGAAGAACTCCAGTATCTATAATGAAACACAATGAAAACTTAACAGCAATTATAAATGCAAACCCCAGGTTATCCAAAGTCTATATGAAGACCAAATCCAAATATATTTCCAATTTATTGAGTGCTCCAGATATGCAAATATTCACAAACCAATTAGACAAATCACCATCTAATATTGGTGTCATAATGTTGACTTACTTACAATTGTGTAGACATTTGTAGGAGATAATTAGATGACATTTAAGTACACAGAGAGAAAGAGAAAGAAAACAATGACACTCACAGCAAGAGCCATTTTTCTTCATGAGATCTCATTGGCTATTCTATCCAATCTTGAGTTCAGGATAGTTTGAAGGAGGCACAGAGATCCAAAGTCACTGTATGTAAGGTGTACCTTGGTGTTAACTGAGCTTTCTACAGAAGCATGGGCCAGTGAGAGTATAATGGGCCATATGGAAAAAAAAATACAGAGCAATACAAAACCATGTGCTAAGATTTGCCTTTGTAAATTTAATCATAGTCAGTTGTTATCTTTCTTAAATGGACATTTGTAAATGTGAGGTAAAAAATCAAAACAGAGAGAGAAAAAACATGAAAAGAAGTCACATTATTTCTAAAGTAGTTGAACACTTTAAAAGAACATGGCTATTTAATGACTCGAATAAGACTTCACCGAAGGGGCAAAGAATAAAGATATTATTTGCAATACATTATTTCAACCAACATCTGTACATGTGCATGTGTGTTTGTGCTAAAAAGCAGAACTTTAATATTCTACTTGCATACATGTGTTTTTATATTTACTTATCATGTTCATCCTACCCTAAAACTTCACACAATATCATATTAATCTGTACAATTTAATAGTTAGTTGAAATAAATTCAAAATACAAATTCATGCTTTCATCCATAAGAGATATGGTCAAGAAAGAACAAATGTATCTAGTGTTCAACAAAAAAAAGTACTAGTGATGTTTTTTTTTTGTTTTTTGTTTTTTTGTTTTTTGTTTTTTGTTTTTTTTTTTTTTTTTTTTGGCTACCCAGGATTTTCTGAAACTACAAAGACATTTTTATACCCTATCATTCTTCCTGCTCTGGGTGCCCAAATATGTCTGAAATATGAACCCACTTAGTACTATAGAAACAAGGATATGGCATTTGTTACTTTAACCACTACAGAAAGGCCTTGAGAGACAGGGTACATTATTCCTCCTAAAATTAGCCTTACTTCTTAGGCAGCATATTTCCTCTGAATGAGACATATCTAACAACTCTACCATTGAGTTTGCCTTCTATTCTGTACAGATAATCATTAGTTAAAATGTCACCTTATCTTAAGTATGGAATGGTTTTCTTTGCAATTTTTAAGTCCCTAATAAAGATCTGATTTAAAATCAATATTAAGACTGTTAAAATACATTTATGAGTGGAATGGTAGAGTTCTTGTGCCGCACTTCCTTTTTGATAGTTCTGGGTGGAGAAAATCAGACTAAGGTGACACATAAATAGAAACAATGACTATATTCTACTGCTGTTCTGGCCATCCTTCTCAGAGAAGAAAGTAAGCCACCGGTAACACTGAAATGGTGCAAGAGAGAAGTCACACTTTTATAGACTCCGTATGCTGTATCTCTTAATGCATTCTAAGCACAACCTGTTTCCAATGCATTTGCATATCAAAGGCCTCTGCCCTAATTCTTACCTGGTTTCAAACATACAGTATGTTATGATTAATTCTTCACGTCATCTTGGATGATGTTTTTGGATGAGATTAACATCAGAATGGGCAAATAGAATGGGCCTAGTTCAATTAATTGGAAGACTAAAGAGCACAGGAAGAGGAGCCTCCCAGATTAAAGGGGAGCTCTTGCAGACTATCTCCCAACAAGAGCTTCTGAGGAGCTCCTGCGTCCCCCCACGCAGTCCTTACTTTGGGTTTTAAAATTTCAAGCATCGATAATCCTGCAAACACATTCCTTACAAAGAGATGTGATTCTCTCTATGTGCACCTTTCTGTTCTTGATAGTGTCTTAATGTTTGTGTCCCTCCACAATTCACATGCTGGAACCTCATCTTCCATATACCAGAAGGAGAACTTTTGAGAGTGAATTGGGGCTTTAGAGTGGTACCATGATGGATGGTTTGGTGCAATCATCAAAACTGACTAGAGACTAGTATTCTCCTCCACTCCATGAAGGCAGAGTTGAAGACAGTGTGGTGCAATCATAAAAACTGACTAGAGACTAGTGTTCTCCTCCACTAATGAAGGCAGAGTTGAAGACAGTGTGGTGCAATCATAAAAACTGACTAGAGACTAGTGTTCTCCTCCACTAATGAAGGCAGAGTTGAAGACAGTGTGGTGCAATCATAAAAACTGACTAGAGACTAGTGTTCTCCTCCACTCCATGAAGGCAGAGTTGAAGACAGTGTGGTGCAATCATAAAAACTGACTAGAGACTAGTGTTCTCCTCCACTCCATGAAGGCAGAGTTGAAGACAGTGTCTCTGAGAACCCAAAGCCTCAGAGAACAGTCTACTAGCACCATGATCTTTGACTTCCTAGGCTTCAAAATTATAAGGAACAAGAAACTGTGGTTTATTACTTTATGGCAGTCCCACCAAAACAACCAGCCAAACAAGCAAACAAACAAAGTTATTTCTGCTACTCTGGAGAACCTTACCCAATGCCCATTCATACACCAGTGACTTTTCTAATTCAATAGCTCTTTTGATAAAATGAATTTATTAATCCTCTAAGTTATAATGCTTCAAAATGCTTTTTTCGTACATAAAAATAGATTTTAGTTTAGGCAAAATTAATTTATGTACTTTCTTAGGCACATAGAGTCCCCTTTCCCTCTCATATTCAAGTAAAAAAAGAGAAACTTAAATTGAGTAAGAGGTTTCCTGACCATCCCTATTCATTTTAAATGTGTGCATCATAGTTTATTCATCCTTCCCCACCTCCTTTTATAGCTGTCTCATTTTATTTCAATTGTTATAATTTAAAAGAAGGCATAGCTAAGGAGATGTTCTATATCTCCTCTATTATTTGGGATGAGTTGGTGGCAAGACAGGTTAATAACTTTATTCTCTGATTCTTTTTAAAAAGTTTTTCTATCCCTTCCTTTTAATAACCAAACATACATTAAAATGCTGAAATGAGTGCCTCCAGATCCAGAAAATTAATTCTTTAATGATGAGTAGCCACAAAGGTCAAGCCAGCTAACTTTTCATTATCGGAAGCATTACAAGCGCTTTATCTTCTCTTAGTTTCTGCGGGACTCACTCTCAGTAGAGCAATGAAAAATGCTAATGAGAGTCATGCAGTGTCTTCTCTACGTTCCACTGTGATTCTCTGTTAGAATATAACAGACAGGAGACAATGCTTGCCACAACATCAGTGCCCTCTACAGAACCCCAGGGACAAGCATCACCCCAGTCACACAAACTTACCACTGTGCTGCCGTTCTGAAAAGCACAATTCAGTGGCCAGTCTTCTGCCTGCATAAACAAAAATCTCTCAAACTAATGTTACACCACACCATGGGCTTACCCATGGACAGTGTCTCTGCTCCTACTCACAGAATCAGACAGACAAACATACAGAGATGAGAGCCCCTTTTGAAACTTCTTTTTGGTCTCTATCAAAATCACTCAAAAGAAAAGTCATGCAAATTTTTTATTTTAACTGATCCAGTCTTTTTTTTTAACATAAAAAAGTTTTAATCTAAAGAAAAACCACAGCAGGAACCAATAAAGCCTGCTGCTGTGATCACTTCAAAGCTTTATTTTTAAAAAGACCACATTTCTTGATTTTTTTTCATCTTTCAGGGAAAATATCCTTTCTGGAAACATGACAGTGTTGCTGATTTGGGGAGGCAGCTGTGGGTGCACCTGTAACACTTCACGACATGCCTGGTTGATTTCCTTCCTAAGAATGTCCTCAGTCTGAACTACAAATACTCTGTAGGGCAGAAGTAGATATTACAGATTCATTTTCATGATGGATATGAGAACATTTCTACTTTTAGGCTTTGTTCCTAAAATCTGAAAGTTTTGTGTATTTATTATATCAAAAACTTCTCAGAAATTTCTTCATTCCTAAGTTGACGACTAGAATAACCTCCCTCCAAAAGAAACTTGCAAGGGGTGTTTGTTTGTTTGTTTGGCTTCACAATAATTTGCCATCCTAAATTATTTTCTTGCATTTTAAAGGACATGAATTATGGATACACACAAGAGTTCCATAAATAATGCTACCTATTAGCAGTTCTACACCTTATTTTCTTGCCACAATTTTAACAGATTTATTACATCTTCAAGTATGGTAACCCAAGGAGCATTCCACGAATGAAATCTTTGACATGGGTTGTTTATACAAAGGAACTCAAAACGCAAACGATGAGTCTTCCTATGGTGATGACTTCTGATTGCTACCCTAAGATGGGAAGTCTCTTAATCTAAACTGAAATGTTACATCAGTAATATTTTTCTCATCGATCCAGACAGGCAAATCCTGGCTGCACCCAAATAAGATAAAAGCTATACAAGCTCTATGATTTCTAGGTGTTTTTTTTTTACTTCCTTGCCACTGTTTGATATCTTTCTTCTTTTCCTTCCTCTCATATTTTCTTTAGCTTTCACTATTGAACTACTAGTAACAAATTATGACTTTTTGGAAAGATGATGGTTTAACGTTATGCTTGCAGAGACAGAAAAAGTACAAGTTCTTATGTTGACTTTACTATGGTTTTCAACACGAATCATGAGGGTGCCACTGCTTAGAGAAACCTTCTAAGTGACAAACCAGGACACTTCTAAATATTTCCTTAGGGTTAGGTTTTCAAAATTACAGTTTTTGGTTTAGTATATGAAGAACAGAAAAAAAAATAATCTGACAATACATACATAAAAGTTACAGAACATACTGTTCTTAAATTTCAAGGTATTAAATATTTGTTTTTATGATATATTGATTTAACATACACTTTACTTAGCATATATCAGGCATTGTTCTAAGAACCAATGTATATATGACCATCTCGGTAAATCTCACAGTAACTGTGTGACTTTGAAAGGTCAGACTCTACAATCCTTTGATCTCAACCACAAGGATGGAACCCTACTACTAGAAGACAAAGAGCAAACAGTGCAAGTTAAACAATGGGAAGATGCTATTAACCAACAAGAAAATGCTACTAACACCTAAGATACTTATGGTTTTAAAACTGATTAACATTTTCTGGGAATACACAAGATCTTCTACAATTCCACAAGAACTACCTCTCCCTTGTACATTTTTCTTTTTTAAAAATAACCATTCTATATATCCACTCTTTGCACGGAGATAAGTGGCAGTATTCTCAGTTACTCAGATAGTAACCCTGAGTTCCCTTCACCAGGTTTCACAGTAAATTAAAACTTTTATTTAGCAATTGGTATATTTTGTATCACAACAACACCTGAATTCACAGAGGCCCTAAAATCAAATATGTATTAAATATTAATGCTATAAAATATTTTAATAATGTATTTTTACCTGGGACCTTCAAAAACAATTTTAACTTACTTTACAACCTTTTGAAAATGTTTTAAAGCTTTAAAACTTGTTTACCTAGTTTCAAAGATAGCAAGTTTTATTTAAAATAAACTAAATATTCATATAGGAAGTAGATGTACTCTGTCTCAGTATACATGAGATCTCATTCATCAAGAAGGCAGAAGACAGATAAAAAAATGATCCTGAATCCCTCCTTGTACCTTAGATACACTCGCTCTGTATCTAATCAATGGGCAAGACAGAGTCTTTGATGAGAACATGTTTCTTAAAGGAAGTGATTTTTATCACAGATATCCCAAGAATATGACTACAACTTTAGATGTGTAGGAATTAAACCACAAACTCCCAATTCAAACTAACACAAAGTGATTGATTACAAAGCAGAGAAAGGTGTTCATCTTGTCTAGACATAAGAGCTTTAAAGAAAAGCAATGTGCAACCATAGAAAAAATAGGTGAATAAAACCAAAGTAAATAAATGTCAACTACAGGAATAATAAGATAACTGTACTAAAATAGATTGCATATATGATAAATACAGAATTATTTTTCCAAAAATGGTATTTTGGGAAAAAAATTAACTTCGGTACTCCTCTAAATAAGCGCTGTCTGATAAACCTTTATTTAACAACATTATCACTTCTAATTGCTGTTCCTAAGCATCCCCAAGGCAGCTGTATTGCTATATGAGACCATCACCACCTGCCCACCTAACTGTCTCGTCAACTAGAACCCCACCTTCATTCTTCTTACACCCAAAATACAAGTTTTGCTTCTCTAAATAAGAATAAAGTTTATTCTAAACCAAAACATGCGTAGTCATGGCCCAGTTCCACAGATTCTGGTTGTTCCTAAAGACATTTACCAGGTATTTATCAAATACATTGGTGGACCACAGGTAGGCAGCTGAGTGACAACCAAGAGGCATGAACTCTACTGTGAATTTACAAGGCTATCTGATGACACTCTTAGTTTGAGGTGATTAGAAGCTAGATATCTGGTAAGAATATGCTTTAAATATTAAGTTTTACCTATTAGTTTAATAACTATTTCTTCAGAGTCAGAAACCAAAGGGATTAAAAATAGCTCCAGAGAATTTGGCTCTGGTTCTAGAACATTCTAACTGTCCACAATCACTAAATTCTAAATAGTCTTCCAGACTTGTAAAATCCCTACAGAACTGGGCCTCCCACCCCCTGGCAAATGTACAATCAATAAGTGCAGACCCTCCTCCTCATCTGAGATTCACATCTCATCCGTGTTTTCAATTCATCTTCTATTGGATTTTATTTTCAATGATGTAACTAAGTTTAAATTCTCATCTCTTTTCTTTTGCTTGTGTTAACAATGCACACACATCAAAAGCACAAGTTCCAAATCAGATGAAGTTTTTCCAGTGCCTAAGGAAGTGCTGAAATGAAGGTGGAGCTCCCTTCATTCTTTCCCTAGTTCCTCCATCCAGTTTTATCTGCAGACAAGCGACATTGATCAGTATCATCAGTTCTTATTCTCTTGCGGCTATTCACAAGTAAATATTTTCTTGTTTTGACAATAATGGCATGACAGTGCAGATATTTGCTTTTCACCACTTTACAGCATATGATATTATGATACATGACGATCTTTTTTATGCATTTATACTAGCACATATTCCAGCCTATGAATGAATTCTTCATTTTTCTCACCTATTCCTCCACATAGATGGATTTCTTTGAATTTGTTTATTTCCATCAATTTATTTCATTTACCTGTCATGCTTGCTGGACAATTCAAACCCCATTTCTGATCCCTGTTCTTCTTTCTTCCTCTATTAAAGAGAGTGGCTATCTTTCCTTCCTTGCCCTCTATCTCCTGGAGTAGTTGCTTTAGGTCATTAATTTAGCCATTTAGACACTGGCAGCTACATATTGGGCCTGGCACTTACCAGATAAACAGACTAAAAGTCTTCGTGTAACTTGTAACTCCTCCTGCCTGTTTCAAATAGACCAATGATATTTGGAGCTTGGGCAGACTTGTTGAAGTCAAAGTAATGAGAGAATAATCCTAAAGACTGCAAATACTGACTTTTACATGTTTAACTTTGTGTGGCAGTGCCAACACGTGTGTGTGTGTGTGTGTGTGTGTGTGTGTGTGTGTGTGTGAATGATTGTCTTCCTTCTTCCTGTGCTTAGAGAAAAGCCATCCTCTCCTACTGGTTAGGTTTCTCTTCATTTGTAGCTGGGTTTTTTGTTAACCCATATTCATTGTTTCAAAATCCCATTCGTTTCTATTTCCCCTTCCTTTGCTTCAAGAAAACATTTTAACTCCCCCCTTTTCCTTTTACATTGCACCAGCTCACACCACAATGGGCAGAATTCTCACTATTCATAAATAAATATTCAAGGTAAGGAAAAAGCAGAGGATCTTGTTATTCTTAATAAAGTAGTGATAGTCTATACTGTTTTCCTTTCCTATTTCTGTGACAAAACATGACCACACTGACTTTGGGAAGGTATGGGTGTAAATAAACCCTTATATTCTCATGTCATGTCAAAGTCCATCACTAAGGGAAGTCAGGGCACTCACTAAAGCAGAAACCATAGAGAAATGTTGTTACTGGCTTTCTGAGCTACCTTTTGTACAACCTAGGGCTGGCACTACCCTCACCAGGCTGAATCCTCCTTCATGAATAAGCCCCAACAGACACGCCCTTAAGCCACTATAGTGGAGGTAATTACTCAACTAAGATACCCTCTATCCAGATTTCCTAGCTTTGTGTCAAGTTGACAAAACTGACATCATCAAAATTCTAAGAATTGAGCAAGAAACTAAAGACAATAAATATTTTTTAAAACTGGATCTTGGGCTAGAGAGATGACTCAGTGGTTAAGAGCACTGACTGGTCCTCCAAAGGACCCGAGTTCAATTCCTAGCACCCCACATGGCAGGCCACAACTGTCTGTAATTCAAGACCTGACACTTCACACAGATATACATGCAGACAAAACGCCAATGCACCTAAGATAAAAAGAAATACTAAAAAAAAATTAAAGGTGTATCTTTTATTTTGCAGAATATTTATAGAGAGGGAAGTAAACTTATTTTCACTGCTGAGGTTTACATGCAGACATGAGGAAAATCAGTCTTTATTCAGACCATAGTTATTAAGAGGGAGACCAAGAGACTTCCAAAAAGTGAATTAGGATTCTTCCTTGAAGAATAAGGGCTCAGGGGAGCAGCAAAGCAGCCTCATCAGACAAAGTATCAAATACATTTATAGACTGAAATGATGCCTTCTGACTTTGGGAAAGATGGGCATAAAGACTGCCTGAGATAATCACCAATTATTACATTCCAGAATTAACCTTGAGCTGATCTTTACTGATGAACCAAATCTTCAAGTTGGGAGAGGTCTTGACAGACAGGAGGACGAGCAGGCAAGATAAGGCAAACACCAGGGTTACGCCCCAGTAGTGAGAGTTTTAAGTGAATGAATCCTTAATGTGAGCCAGAATGTATCAATGACACTTAAAAATCGTCAAAGGAACCATGAAAGTGTTTTTTTTTAAAATTATGTTTAAATGGTGTGAAAGTAGCAAACACATATTTTCTTTTGTGCAAACCCAGAGCATCGTATGCGGTGAGTTAATGCTACATGTATACTCTGGCTTTCACTGTTCTGAGTATTCAGTTTGAAACCATCTTGCTAAGTCCTACACTGACACCCTAAGGGCCACTCTAAATAATGGTGACCTTGACTCCTATTTTTGGATGTGTGCTTTATTGAAGGACTGGATACAGAGACACTCATCCTCCCCCACTCCGGGCCTCCCCAGTTTACTTGCTGTGACTGGGTAAGTGATCCATTTCTTATTTAAAATCATCAGTTTCCTTCCTTTCTGCACTCCCTGCATGAGGATTATCGTGAAAATGCCTTTGATAACAAAAGGCTGGGTGAGAATTCCAACAGGTGTAATTAATGTCAAGTACTCCAGCAAGTGGCTTTGCTTTCCTGCTGTCTTCTCCACCTGCTGCCTTCCGTGACTGCCTTCTTCAGGCCGAGTCCATCTGCTGGAAATGAGCATTCAAAATTCATCATTTTCTATCCGGAGAGGCACCTGAACCCTCTTCTCTTCTTAAGTGAGCCCTCAGAGCATCACTTCATAGGCACAATTAGTTAAGTGTTGAGATGCCATCGGAAGCAAGCACACAGCTTCCCCATTTGCTTTCAGTTTCTCAAGGTGGATTACTGCTGTCCTCAGAGGTGGTACAACACTAGAGAAAAGAATCCCACTCCCATGCTTTATGTGCAAGTAAAAACTTTAGGAAACAATATTGCCGTCACACAGGTTAAATATGTAGAAGAACATTTATGCACACAGATGCACACACCACCACCACCATTTAAAAAAATGTTTCCTATTAGATGGAACGATGACACATTAGGTAGCAGTGCAAAGTCACGGGAAGAATTTTCCTGGAACCACTTCTGCCCCAATGAAATTTGGATATTAATGAGGAAATGAAAGGCTGAAATTACTGGTAAAGCAAGGTAACAAAAGATAGGGAACAGCAGTGCATAAAAGAAGGTACATTTAAATTTTTTATGGTATTTAGCTGTGCACATAACTAGCTGTCTGCCAGTGATCGCAGCTAGATGCCATGAAGAAAAGCAGGGTGGAAACTAATTAAATACATAAATGATAATTGAATGTGCCTATCCTCTAAAGACTGTAGGCAACTTCAAAAAAATTCTGAGTTGCCATGGCTTAAAGCACACACACACACACACACACACATCAGTCATGAAAATTTTCTTATGATGGTGGAGTATGAGCTAGTAAGGCAGATATATAAGGCAGGTAACAGAAAGAAGATACAGGAAGGCTCTCAATATTTAACAAGCATGGGGAGCATGTTCCCTGTTCTAGTCTTAAGCTTAGTTTTCTTTGACATTTAGTGAAGAAAACTATCATGATAGGTATTCTTTGTGAACAATCAAAAGGTCTTCTTCTATTTTTATTCTATGGAAAATGGAGTGATTTTATGATGTTTACCTAAGCTTTAACTTTATTATTTCATAACTAGAGCAGCAATAACAGTCCTGCTAAGGATACCATGACTACAGTTTTCACTACAATATTCCTAATGCCTAGTGCATGACTCATGACAGGTTATTACCAAATAGCTGTTTATGTGGGATTCCCTTCTGTAATGCTGTAAATACCATTGGTTAATGAACAAAGCTACTTTGGGCCTATTGCAGTACAGAATAGGGCAATGTGGAATATTCCAAGCAGATAGAGGAGGAGAGAGTAGGTTGAGTCAGGGAAAAGCCATGCAGGCACCTCAGGAGACAGATGCCAGTTGGAACCTTACCCATAGACCACAATCACATGGTAATACACAGATTAATAGAATTAAGAGTAAGAGCTAGCCAATAAGAAGCATGAGCTAATAGGTCAAGCAGTATTGTAATAATAGTTTCTGTGTGATTATTTCAGGTGCGGGTGGCCAGGAACGAACAAGCAGTCACAGTCAACAGATTGCCAAGCCAACATGAGTTGACTACATCCACATAAAACCTGTAAGAGCTTAGTTAGGAATTCTAGGCACAAAAGAACAGAGTTAAACACAGCTTCTTGGTTGCCAGTATTTTTTTTTTCAGGTGGGCTCTGTTTGTCGGTGGCAAGCAGGAGCTAGGCTCCTTTAAGAAAAGGCTTACTGAATCACCATAAGAAAAGGTGGTTTCCTAGTCCATGCTGTCAGCTCCTCTTTCAGGAGGCCTAACACTTGAATGGTGTTTGTGGGCAGTTGTGATACAAGTTACTTGGTGGTAGCATGGGCCAACTGATTACCAGATTTGAGATGGTAAGAATGGCTCCCACCCAGAAGTCTCAGAGGCAATAAACAGACCTCCACCATATTGGACTGGGCAGGGCCAAAAGGCTAAACCTCCTTAGTCCTAGCCACACAGCTTAGCATTTTATGAAGTGATCCTGGATGGAAAAAAAAATACAGATATACAATAGGACAGATTCAAACATAAAAGACCTCTAAAAGAGACACATTGTGTTTAAAAAAATGTATATAGGCTTGGGCGAGAGAAGAAAAAGAATATAGAGAGTTATAAAGAGAATTAAAGTCTTTGAAGAGACAGTAAAAATAATGTAAAATAGTACAGACCATTGTAGGTTAAAGGAGTAAAGATAATATAATAAATATTAAACATGTAGAGAAAGTAATATATCAAGAAAAAATAAACCATTTAATAAGGATGGAAAATAAACAGAGAGTATGGATTATATGTATTATTGTATTTTCTTTAAATTTTTTGACTATGAATGAGCTAATTACAGAGAGATATTTCATTGTACAGGCTGTTAAGCTAAAACAAGATACATACTTTAAAAGTATCTTGACTTCAAAACTTGAGTTTAAGGATATGTTACTTTGAAAAAAGAGGTTTTGCTTGGTTTCAACAGGGGATGAGAATCTATGGATTCCTTCTAGACTAATGCGGTTTGAAGGACCAAGATCATCTGAAAAATCTCCAAGAACCCCAAAATTACTTCTCCCAACAAAAAGCAGGAAGCAGTTTGGAAAGAACTATGACTACATTCCCAAATATTGCTCATAAATGTTTATTTACATTTAAAGGGATATATGCTATAGGAATACTTTGCATTGGCATGAACCTTGGTTTACTGATACAAATCTGAGATGAGTTTTGTTATATGTATATTTCTGCTCTTGATTGGGGTATTGTGTTAGTGTAGCTCTTTAAAAATATAATGAATAATTAAGAAATATAGGTTAATAGTCATCTAATCTATAATAATCAAGCTTGTAGTCATGTTAGTTAGGTTTTCTAGATATACAGAGATATATTTTAGTTAGATAGATAATCTTCAACACTTTCAAAGACTACAGAATATGTCACTTAAAACGTTATAAAAAAACTAAGGACTTTTCATGACAATGAGACACATCCCCTGATAGTACCAATTACTTCAAAAGGAAGATGGGCCTCAAAGAGGCTCCTTATGAGTTTGCTAGCCATTTGAAGAAGAAACTGCTTTTTACTGTACTGCTTGATGGTATGCTGTATAAACTGGACAGGACCCACCGAAAAATGACTGCTGAGGTTGCCTAAAGATAAGACATTCCTTCAAGGTTCCTGCTTCATGAAAGAGTCTGTTACACACTCTGCAGGATATAGAAGAAAATTACTGACAAACTGCTAATGAAGGTTAAGCAGTCTTTCAAATTTCATGCTTTATGGAAAAGTCTGCCAAATATTATGGATCTGTAGGCCAAAGGTGGATACGCTAATGTTACAGAAGATTTTTGGGTGACTGTCCAGTCAGTGAGATGTCTCTGTTAATTATATAGTTTTGGAAGTTGGTTACAATTTACTTTCTATTTACTTAGATAATATTATATCCTTCTGGGGTCTTTGTGGAGTTGAAGAATGGATAGTTATAGTTTTCCTTAGTTATGATAAAAGATTAGATATAAAATTTTAGACTCACAAAAATAGAATAGATAATAGAGTATTTTCCTTAATTTTTCAAATGTAAATAGACCATATATTGTAACTGTGATCTCGGTTGATAAATGTTTGTTATATGTAATCTTACTATGTTAAAGTTAAAACCTTTCTTTTTATTTATACAGAAAAGGGGAGGTGAGGTGGGATTTTCCTCTGTAGGCTGTGAATACCATTGGTTAATAAAGAATTTGCTTTGGGCCTATTGCAGTGCAGAATAGGGCAAAGAGAGAATTCCAAGCAGATAGAGGAAAAAAAAAGTAGGCCAAGTTAGGAAGAAGCCATGTAGTCACAATAGGAGACATACCAGATGCCATATGGAATCTTACCAGTAGGTCACAACCACATCACAATTAATAGAAATGGGTTGATTTAAGATATAAGAGCTAGGCAATAAGAAACATGAGCTAATAGGACAAGCAGTGTTGTAATAATATAGTTCTGTGTGATTATTTCTGGTGCAGTGGCTAGGAATGAAGAAGCAGTCCTAACTAACAAGCTATAAAGTAAAACACAGCTTTGTACAAAGCTGTTAAAAATCTAGAATTTAAAGTTGATGCTCTCCTGCATTAAACTCTGTGATTTGCTTAATTCTACTTGAGGATTTTGCTGCAGACACAGTGGACTATATATGATCTCTTAGCATTTACCATTATGGTTTACCTACAGTTCTTAAAATGCCCAGTGTAGCCTTTTTGGCTCCGAGTATCACTTCAATCACATTTTCAATAGAGTTTATTTTAAAAATAAAAGATAAGAAAACAATTGAACATGAGGTGACCCATTCCAACATTGACCAGAGGATACCAAAGACAATCACCAACAATAATGAAACCTACCACAGCTAACCACATGAGAAGTCAAATTAGTAAGGTACATGATTAGTAGTCAGTCTCTCTATGCTGCCTAGACTACTTTAAAAGAGAGGTTCAAAACCATCATTTGAATCAAAGCACTCTTCTGTGGGTGAGTGAGTCAATGTGGAGCAGAAGGAGACACTTTGTGGCAACTGGGTTCCAGAAACTAGAAAGCAGGAGGACCTCAGCATCTCAAGGCTATTCCCAGGAAGTATTTCCTTGATCAATTGAAACTGGAGTATTCATCAAAGGCAAGGTTTTTAAAATTGCTACCATTCTCCACTTACCAGTCAACCACAGGACCCAGAAATATCACCACTGATAATTAAACTTTTAAAAACCTTGATTTGCATATGTCACCAAATTACAGCCAAGAAATGAATAAGTTGATTTTTATCAGCTCTTCCCTGGAAATGAAAGACCAGCTAGCAATAGACACTCACCCACACTTTTTTTTCCTTAGCCTCACAAAACTACATTTTAACATTTTAAACATTTAAGAATACTTTTAACCCCTTTAATTAATTCGAATGCATTGTACTTTTTGACAATAAATTCAAACATAGACTCATTAAGAGATTCCAAACAAGTTAGATGCGAATTTATTCGAGGACAAGTTCACATCTACTTGGGGGGGGGGGGGGATTAATCATAGACAAAGTGGCCTTTGAAATCCCCCTTGAGAACTAGATAGCATTCTGATAGAGAAGATGGGGAAACTTCAGAAGCAGGCAACAGAATTAACAAAAGCTCCAAGGTGGATAATTTTAGATATAATGCAGGGATCTTGTCCAGTGAAGACCAGGATATGAGAAGGCCAATGAAGTAGGTGGCGATGGAAAGGAACGCTGCACATCACACAGAGGCTTGCATATTTGGATGAGGACTGTGGATGTATTTTGGGCAACTCTGAGGGAAAGAGAAGTTTCTTTTTACCACAACGTGAGGGAAATTAACCTGGTAAGAGGCATGATGATAGCAAAGCTTATAGTCTCAGCTGTAATCTGGCAAACTACCTCTTTATATGGGAATAAGTTCAATCGTGTGTGTCACCTGAGACTGAACGTTGGCTTTTACTGGTTACCTTTCTAATCTTACTAAGAGTAGCTAAATCATGTGAGCCTAGCTTCGATTTTTGTTATATCTGGTTATCTGAACATCTCCCTGGATTTTACAGCTGCCCAACTGACTCTGGTGAGGTCAGCAAATGGTAAAGGGTGAGCATGATATAAAAAATAAGGCAAAATACTATATGTGATATACGTTCTATGGAAGACATTCTAAACATAGAATGGAATAAAAACATTCTACATAAAAGACTGACAGCTTAAACAGGTGGCCAATAGACTAAGGAATAAAATTGTTTTTAGTGATGAATTGAAGCCAGGACTCAAATTTAAACAAAAATAGAAAGTGAGTTATAGGTTCAGGGTGAGAAAATGAGCAGAAGGATCAAACCGGGGCCTGGTTAATGAGACCAGGAAACATATTTGCTCAGATCTGTTAGGTAAGAGTTGGATTCAGGGCTTACTGTTTTAAATGTGGGCTGGCTTAGTTCCAGAAACAGAAGTGGAGCTGCATTTCCAGATGAGGCAGGGAGAGAAGGACGGGTACCATGCGAATGTGGGCACGGAGTAGCGGCTGGGCAGCACTCCAAAACCATTTGACATTTTCTCTTAAGAATTACTTTTTAAAATCCTTAATCAATTGTGGAGCTCTTACATATGCCCTTTCTATATCCCATGTCCTTTATGTAATGAAATGAGGAAATTGAGATGCAATATAGAGATGAGAGGGAACTTGAGTCTGGATAGCAGAGATCACTTTTAAACAAAGATTTTATTCTTCCGAGCAGTAAGACTAAAAGTCAGATAAAAGCCATCGGATGCCATTCACGCAGGCCTATGATAGAACAGAACACTGCGGACTTTGTTGATTGCCTCCAATTAAATCTAATGAACTTCAAGGTAAAAGAGGCAATGTGTAAAAAAAAAAAAATTCGTGGATAAATGGACAAGGGTACTAAAAGCAAAAAACAAAATGACTTTTTAAAACTTCTAAAGCTTCTAAACTACTAGAATAAAGAAGATGGAATTCAAAGGTGGAGCTCTTAAAACAAACAAAACAAAATTGATGTAGGTAATTTCTGCTGCTACCACAATGCATTCCTTATAATCACATTATAAAACCACTTGCATTTTCTCCAAGGAGTAATTTTTTAATTGGATGCTGTGTTCCTGGACAAGGATTCATTTTGAAATAAATCATAGACATGATTCACAAAATTTTACAAAGGCAAAGACAGCATAAAGTTCAACGTCTACAATAACTTCGACAATCACCATTTTATCCTGATCCCATAAAATGGATAGAAATGGATTTTACATGGTGATTATAGAGGCGACCAAAATGCTCAGTGTGCTGCATACAGCACTCAGGATCCTAATTTAGTTGACATATAAATTTGGGTAGCATAAAATAAATCTCCTCATGATAATGAACCTTATTTAAATACTCCACCATAAATACTTGACTGCCTTTCTTACAATTCACACAATTGTTCTGGAAAGATAACACTTGAACTTGGAAATCTGATGGGCCCGAATTTTCCTTGGATATTTACTTTTTGTTCACATTTTATACACTAAAGTGTTTGCTTTGATACATCTCTGTTCTAGCCAGTGATTGAGGATTATTTAATAATTGTGAGTTTCAGTATGAATAAACGCTTGAAGACTCATCTATCAAAAGCATGGTTCCCAGTGTAATTCTCAAGAAGGAGCTTTTGAGCTCTGCCCTAAGCAATGGCTTAATCCACTGATGGACTTAGAATTGAATGGACTAATGGGGGAGCCGAGAACTATGAAAAGTAAGGCATTGGAGGATGCAGTTCTTTCAGGCTATACCTTCAAACCCCAGATGGTTGACCTGGTGTGTTTCTTTGCTTCCCAGCTGCCATGAGGTGATCAGCTTTGCTCTGCCATGGCTTTCTTTCTTGGTACCATAGCAGCCCCTTGCCCTCAGTTCCAAGTGACCACGAACTGATACTACTGAAACCACAAAAGAAAACAAGTCCATCTTCCTTGGCACTTTTTTTTCCTCAGGTTTTTGTCACTCAGGTGAGAATGCTAAAAATTAAGTATAACTACTTCGTTTATTCTATAACTGAGAGAATAGAAGGAAATTGCTGCCGTCCCCAAACAACTAAAGGGGAAAACCAGGACTCAAACCCAGCCTCTAAATCTCTGTGCTATACTGCCTGTCTGGACACTTACTTTTTCTCTCTAAGCTCGCCTCTGGCAAGAGGGAGCATTCACCCCAATGACATCCATGCTAGTTTAAAGTTGAGATCATTCATCTCAAAGAGTTGCTACAACTTTTCTTGTGAGACTTTGGCAAATTTTACCTTTGCTTCTAAAGTTAACCTCTTCTCTCTTCAATTTCCTTCCTCCAAAACATTCACAGTTACCTGGAAGGTAACAGTGAGTCACAGGAAGGCAGCCTAAAGAATGTGTCTAGCAACTTAAGTTGCGTGGGCCACACAAATATTCAGCCCCGGTTGGCAGGGTTCTTCCTGTAATTAACGCATAAGACTCACTGCCTTTGCATAAGGTTGAATAATCAACCTCCCTCTACATACTGTCTTCATAAAGGATGTGAGTGCCACCCACCACTGCAAGCTTCAGCTATCAAGAATGAAATAACAAACCTGGTGAACATGAAAAAAGTGAAATGTCATTGTCATCCAGAAGTGGAGGGCAGAAAAGAAATAAGCAACAGTAAAAGCGGAAATTCCTCGTAACACACCAAGTCTTCCAGAGGACTTATAACTCTAGCAGACAATAGAACTGAAAATATAAATAAGCCTATAAAGTACAGAGGGGAAAGAACTATTGATGGTTAAGCAGCTCTGTAAACAGAGATAAGAAAATGGAAACATCTTGACTTTCAAAAAATGATGGTTAGATGTGTCTTTGGCAAACTCACTAAGAGCTCCATCCAGAACTGTACTTAGACACGACACAGATTCTAGTCTGCTGTGACTCCTGGGACTTTATAAGAAATATCCCACCACAATAAGATGTAGTCTAAGAAGGATAAAATTCATCATTCCCTGCCTTCCATCATAAACAGGATTTGAAAATACACTAAAGGTTGGGTGAGTTTGATACTGTAACTTGTTTTCATTTAGAATAATTAAATAAGATATTTACATACTGATTTTCTCAAAATCAACTTTAGGATGGCTCTGATGAATACACAATGTTTTATTTTTACTAACATCATATGCAAGAGATGAATAAAGAAACAATATAAACAAGCTGCAACAAATATCTCTTTAAAACACACCTGTATATTTCATATGCAAATTGACATGTATACAAAAGTTATTACAGATGATATATCTTTATCTCATCCTATGTAATTAAAGTAGGAAAGTAATATTTAATCCTTGGTCACTTCTACTGGTACAGGCTTGTAATCCCATGTATCTGAGACACTGAGATAGAATGACCTCAAGTTCAATGCCTGCCTGCGAGTTTGAGGCTAAGGTGGCCCAATATAAGTGATCTCAAAATAAGAAGTAGGAAAAGGAGTTAGGGATGTAGTTATGGTGATCTGTACTTGCCTACTACATAGGAGACACTGCCTTTACCCTACTACATTAATATCACTAACATAAATTGTGAATACTAACAAATATCTGAACTGTATGTATAATTCTACCTAAGATAACTTATTATGCATTTGTTAACTTCATATACATAAAAATAAGCATAGATTGACATTATAAGTATAATAAGCATCATGGTTTTGTGGAAAAAAAATATCAAAGTCACTCATTTTAAAACAAGGGCAGTATTTTTCAAAACACACTTTCACTAAACAAAGACAAAAGGGTTATTGTTCCTGGGCTAGCAATAAAGAATTTTTTGTTCATTGTTTATTGTGTCATCAACCAGATTCTAAGACTCCTTTCTCTGAAATGTAATGGAACTATGAGGAATATGAGCCCTTTAATGTATTCCTCCATTTTTCCTACATAACCCTAAGCAGGTCATAAATCTAAGTACACTCTCTTCAGATCACTTTCATTATTTTCATATTGACAACATATTTAAAATCACATCACACCCTATTTTATATTCTTTTTTTCTTTTATATATTGCTCCTGAGTATATATGTTTATTTCCATCTAAGAGACCAGCAGCCTCTATAGTAAGTTAACCTGTTATCCCAAAAAGAGTTTTGAATTTGGAGAGTTTTAAGACATACTAAAATAAAATCCTTAATATCCGTGAAGAGATAAAAAAATAATTATGGACAAAGGAAATTTTAGAAATTTCATTTCAGGACTGCATGAATAATATTTCAACAGCTTATCTCTGTGTGGAGGAGAGAGAGAGAAAGAGAGAGAGAGAGAGAGAGAGAGAGAGAGAGAGAGAGAGAGAGAGAGAGGCATTTACAGAAGCTAAGATAGAGTGCAATGGGATGAGGCATAACAAGAAAAATATGAGAGATCACGTAAGTGGCAAGTACCTGCCTGTAAACCTTACATTGACATTACAATTTGCTGTGCAGCTCCTACTCATGGGTATTCTATTATCGAAGTGTTCAGCAACAACATCAAGTGAATTAACCCAAAAGGAAATTACGGAAAGTAGAAAAGTCTTTAATCCTATTTATTGAAAATGGTCCGTCCTCTAATAAAAACAAACAAACAACAACAAAAAAAACAGAAGGCAGATGTTTCAGGGCCACACATGCTAAGCATCAGTGGCCACTCCTGGTTCAAGGCACCAACTCTCCAAATACAACCTTGACCCTCAAAATAAATGGTTTTCACAAGGCACCTAATGTGAGCATTTTCACAAGCAAATATAGCTCAAGTGCTTACATAATCAGAACTCTATTAGGAATTTGTATTTCCATATGCCTACAGACATGAAATGTTCAGAAGGGGTACCGAGTAGAGCAGGGACTGCATTATGCTGAAAAATACCCATAATAACATGCTGGCAATTGCCCTTGCATTGTTCACATTTCTTCTAAAGCACTTTTCTAGCCCTTGAGCATATGAACTTTAACAAGTTTGATTATATCCACAAATGTGTTTAATGAATCAGGAATAATAGGGCTATGTAGCAAGCAAGACTACATACAGTTTAAAGTCTTATTTTTGCTGTTTTCTTAGTAAATAGCACATGAGAGAGCACTCCATGCATTTATAGCACTAGGTTTTTGTTGTTCTTCTTTCTTGCTTGTCACTGGAATATAGCTCTCAGATTTACAGTTGCCAGCATACAGTTCTGATCACTAAGCGTAACAGCGACAATTGTAGGCTGTGGAACTGTAAGAGAGGAATGACATGTATACATCCTCTGCTGTACTTCACTGTAGCATATGCTGTACACCAAGGAGTGTGCAAAAAAAAAGTCATCTTAAGTGGTACCATTTGAGACAATTTTGACTCTAAACATGACTTCAGTTAAATACAAGTTTTAGTCTACGTTGACTCCAAACCCCCCCGAATATTACTGCCTAGGCTGGCCAGCCTCCAAAGCACTTTCAGTGTGAATGATCATATAAACATAATGCAGTCCTCATCACTCTTTGATGTGCTTAATCATTAGTGTTCCCATTCATCAAAGAAGATAAGCTACATTTCAATTTTCCAGGTGATAGACACAGGAAAATTCATAAAGCAAAAGGGTGCTACACTACAGGGCTTAGTGTCCCAACTGTCGAAAGACAGGGAGCTCAAACTCATCATTCTGTCTTTTCAGAGCCACTATAACCCAGAGAAGACATGCTAGCAGAAAATGTCCCTTTGGCCCTAGACGTCTTTACATTATCACAATACATTGTGGTTTGAAATGTTGCCTGCATATTTTCCTGCTTTGAAGCATGGTTAATCACTGACTTAAATAAATATGCTTATATTTTAAGAAATAAGGTTAGTTTGGTAGTGTGTTACTTCTAACAGTGGGTAACTATAGAACTTCTAAAAGTAAACAAAAACATCACTTGTTTAACACAATTCAAATTACATAAATATACTTATGGATACCTAAATTTAAACAAAAATTATGTTAGGAACTTAAGAGCTGCTGTTACAATTACAGACCTCAAAAATAAGCAGAAATATAAATAGAACTTACAATTAAAGGTATTTGCTCAAATTAATGTTTGCTCTGTATCTTCTAAATATAACAACAAATGAGAATATTTTATTTGTTTTAAATACGTATTTATTGGTTTTAATTGCAACCATGTGCCTAATGCATTTTAATTGATTTTTATGGAGCAAGGTACTAGAGATGCAAAATTTAGTGTTAAAAAACCACTAAAGAAGTAATTTTCATGAGAGATTTCTGAAAACATAAGAAATATTACATCAATGGTTTGTCTACGTATATATGTATGTATGTATGTGTGTATGTGTGCATTTGAGACAGGTTCTTCATATGTAGTCCAAAGTTGCATGAAACCCTAAATTCTCTAGCCGTAACCTCCCACTTAGCTGGCTGTTAGGCATGAAAATTGCATGGCTTTCTGACTTTCTAGATTTTAGTTAAGCATAAGTAAAATATTTCTATTGATGTTATTTTTCTATATATGAAAATCTTTCTGTGCAGTATCTTACATTGTCACTATCTATATTGGCCGCATTTTTCTAAATAAATGTTTTATTATAAACAGACACTTAATAGTAAAGTCCTGGAAGATTTGGTTGGGTTTGTTTTGTGTTCGTTATCTTTTGTTTGTTGTTGTAGCCATTTTAGTGCCAAGGCAGGGCCGTGACTCCTACCAACTGCCCTCACCTGTTGTAGAATATTATTTTAACTATGTAAAGATATGTTACTTCTTTTGATGTGGAGTATTACTTTAACCATGCAAAGGTGCGTGACTATTGTTTATGTGGCATTTGTTTAATTATGTAAAATGTATTGCTAGTTCACATTACCTGCCTAAGGCATCTGATTGGTCTAATAAAAAGTTGAATGACCAATAGATAGGCATGAGAGCGATAAGTGGGGCTGCCAGGAAGAAACAATAAACAAGAAAGTGGAAAAGGAAGAATGAGACAAGGAGGAAAGAATGAGGGACACACCCGTGGCAAGAAGCCAGGTACATACCAGCTAGACATAGAGAAGCAGTCAAGGTAAGATATGCAGAAGTAAGAAAGTTAATAAGCCATGAAAAAAAAAGGTAGATAAAGAGAAACAGGTTAATTTAAATGAAAAGATTTATCCAGGAACATGCTTAAGATAAACTAAGCACTCAAAACTATTACTAAGTCTCTCTGTCTCTATTTGGGAGCTGATAAGTAACTCAAAAGAAAAATCCTGGCACATTAGCCTCTTGTCTATTCACCTGCCTTAGCTCCCTGCCTCCACCTGACTCAGCCACCCACCTAAGCACCTGCCTCACTTACCTGCCTACCCACATGTCTTAGACTCCTGACTACCCACCTGCCTTAGTTTCCTGCCTACCCACCTGTCTTAGCCACCTGCCTCCCCACCTGCCTTAGTTCCCTGCCTATCCACCTTCCTGGGTAGCTGGAATTATTGTCATTCATTATCATATCTGGCTTCATGGAAGTATTTACTTCATTTTTATTCTTTCTTGCTGGCTTAAAGGAAGAAAGTATCTTGATTCCTTGAGAAGAACATCAATACATATAACAGCTCTGATATGCACATCTTTTTTCTCTTGATTTCACTTGCCAATGGATGGAATCCTTACTCGTAAGAAATGATGGGAATCTGTTGAGTTGGAATTAGAATGAAGAGATAGTAACGGAGACTATTTCATGCTGAAACTTACTCAAGCTTTCCATCCAATACTAGACTGAAATACAGCACTGACACTCCATAACCGTGGCGCCAAAAGCCTTGATGACAGAGGCCCTTCTACTTGACTGGCAGATAGTACCCTCTTGTTGTGTTCCTTCCAGGCTCATAGAGGCCCATTCTAACACAGAGTTAAGTATGCCCGATAGCCTCTGTTTTATTCATTTTTTTAAAAAAATATGCTTGTTTGCTTTATTTTGCTCGTTATTTTTACAATCAAGGTCTTCTCATGTTGCTCAGACTGGCCTTTAAATTCCTGGACTCAAGAAACATTTATCACCTCCCTTACAAGTATCTGGGCCTACTATGCATGTCCCTACACAGAGCAGTTCATTTCCCTACAAGGATGTTAGTCCTGTCAGATAAGTGTCTCACGCTTATAACCAAATTTAATTTCAATTACTTCTAAAAAGTTCTACCTCCAAATACCTGAGAAGCTGGATTCAATGTGTGAAATACCACACAAATCTCCAGGAACAGATATTATTTCCTGCAAAATAATTCCTCTCAACAATTTAAAATAATGCAACAATAAGTAATAGCAGAATGAGATAGATATTAAGTCACTTTCTCCTCAATCTCTCTTCAGAATGCTTGACTTCACGCATAATGCTAAACATGCAGATTCAGCTTCAGGTAGGGAGGGCCACAGTTACATCAAGAGGATGTGGAAGTCTCCCATAAAACTTGCAATGTATTATTACCTCTGACATGGCTGATAGAGCCTCCCTCTAATTTTGAAAAGAAAAATCAAGAATCACTGATAGTAAATTAGAATTCTTCACCTGTTTCTCTTCTCATACTAGTTGAGCTACAGACCCTGAAGGTTGTGGAAGGGCACTCTGTTTTCTTCTGTTCTTGAGAGTGGAAGCAAAGTCTGATGGAATGAGACAAAAATCAGCTAGGCAGGAAAGTTCCTTCTAGATGGTAAGAGCCACAATCTGAGCCTCCAAAGGGCAGAGCTTGAATGCTTGAACTCAAATGCTCAGCTTCTACTGGGAGAGGTATAGTTGGAACTTTCTGTTCTGCCTAGTCTTGCAGCCATTACGTCCCCAAAGAAACACACAGAGGCTTATCTTAATTATAAATTGGTTGGCCTATAAGCTCATGTTGTCTGTCCTGCCTGGTTCCTGCAATCGTTAAGTCCCAAAGAAATCACACAGATGTCTACATGAGTTATAAACTGATTGACCCATTAGCTCAGGCTTCTTATTAACACTTATATCTTATATTAGCCCATTATTCTTGTCTATACTAGCCACAAGGCTCAGTACCTTATTCAGGGAGGCAGTCACATCTTACTTCTTCTGTGGCTGGGCCAGGACTGCCAAATCTGCTTCTTTCTTCTCAGAATTCTCCTGACTTCTTGCCTGGTTGTCCCGCCTATACTTCCTGCCTGACTACTGGCCAATCAGTGTTTATTTAAAATATAATTGATAGAATACAGACCATTGTCCCACATCAAGTTCATACTTATTAACTATCTTTTACAACTTAAATTTACCCATAATTCTTGTCTATGTTTAGACACATGACTTGGCACCTTTTTTCAGTAAGGCACTCTCATCTTGCTTCCTCTGCATCTGACTGGTGACTGACTCTGACTTTCCCCTTCCCAGAATTCTCCTAGTCTGGTTGCCCTGCCTATATTTCTGCCTGGCTACTGGCCAATCAGCATTTTATTATACCCATAAGAGTAAAAAATCTTTACACTATACAAGAGCATTACCCCAGAGTGGGCAAGTGCCACTTCTGTGATGTCTGTTCAAGGACTGGTGTTCTCTGTCTCCCAGTAGCCCCAGTATTAAAAAGTGCCCCTCTGTGGTAGATGGAGTGGGAGTTGATTGCTTTAAATTAGCACTTTATCCCAGAAGAAAGAAGGGAAGGAAACGGAAACAATATAGAGATTTTTTTAGGAAATTCAAAACTTAGGTTACAGAATTAAAGTGGTTTACTCTATCAGTTTTTCTTTTCTTTCAAAGGTTTGAATTACCAGCGTGTGTTCTGTAGAGTTAGCAGAAATTCTGGAGGCCTGCCTATAATTCCACTTCATTTTCCTTTGTAGAGTTCTATCAATGACACAATCATCAGACATAATCTGACAGTTCCTTTTTGTCTTTTGTAAGCCATCTGAAAATGCAGAATAGACAAGTTCCTTGAGAAAAACATGTAAAATTTCAACAACAATAGTTTTATGAAAATAGCAAAGATTTTGAAGTTCCTTATAAAATTGGGATCTAAAATTGAAGATTTTACTTAAAACACATTTACACTATCATGTATTTTGCATTACACCTCTTTTAAGAAATATAGTTTAATGATATTGGTTACAGATGACATGTAAGGGAGAATAGACTGCAAATACAATTTCAAAAAAATAGCAATGTGTGCCAATTACCACATCAATAAAAGATTCTCATTAAAAACATTAATTAAATATAAAGCTATTTTTAATTCCAAGAGAAACACTTTGCTTACCAACCAAATTACTCATTAACCTAGGAGAAAAATAGAGAATCAGTTTGAGTAGATAGCTCTCCATTTATTATACAAATAAGGCTATAGCGGTTCATACTGATTCTGAAATAACTGTTACTAATTGTATATTATTCTCCAATGCCATAATAAAAATTGAATGAACTTGATAGTGGCATAAGGCAAACATGCAGCTTCAGGAAATAATATAATATCAGAAACAGATGTTATTATGCAAAACTGTCTAATAAGTTAAGAGCGAAATTGTACTGAAGGCTCACTCATCTATAGTAGATTTTCATGAACTAACCTAACAGAAATTGGGATTAAATACTCCAAATATGGTTTCATATAATTTGAGTCTCACTTAATCTTGAGTTTCATTTTGGTACAACGGATGAATTATCCCAAATTCAATTGCTGGTTAGAAGCCATTCACTTGCACAGACAACTCAAGACAAGGCTAGTCATGACAATTATTTATAGCACAGGAAGGACAGAAGGAAAAGAGTCAGACATGTGCAGCATAGCAGGCTATGTTGAGCCATAGTTGTTACAGTCATATGTGACTTTAGCTACAACTACATCTTGGTAACTGAATCATAGCAAGAACTCAAGAACATATGTTCACCTCCAGACCACTGTGGATGAAGTTTGGATGCCAAACCTGAGAGCAAAGGCCCTGTATTTAATTTTAGTCAAAATTGCCTCCCTGTTTGAAGATCCACAGATTAAGATTTGAAATTAGCTCTCTTTGAGTCTTACCTCATAGTACCAAACATGCTAAAGGACGGAAGGTGTTCACATTAAAACTCTCAAAAAAGAGATCTTATTTAAGAATATTGAGCTTTCTTTCATTTTCTTGATTTCTAATATACTAAGATCCTAAACAATGAAAGTTGCTGGAGCGACTATGATCTACAATAAGCTTTGTTATACCCAGAAGT
This sequence comes from Microtus pennsylvanicus, assembly GCF_037038515.1. Classification (NCBI taxonomy): domain Eukaryota; kingdom Metazoa; phylum Chordata; class Mammalia; order Rodentia; family Cricetidae; genus Microtus; species Microtus pennsylvanicus. The sequence continues at coordinate 181,223,383 of NC_134579.1, read as the reverse complement.
GACTGTGATCTATGATAGGCTGTGTTACACCCAGAAGTGGAAACCGTAAATATGTGCAATAAAGCAGCCCAATCTGTTATGTTTAAAGTGATATCTTAAGCACTACTGACAAATAATGGAGAAATATCTGATTTTCATATACCAGCTCTATCCTACCAAACAATAGTAGCAACTTCCTTGGACTAACACTATTTAACTTGCTTTTACACATTTTGTGAAAATATCTAAAATATATACTTCTTCTGGTGTGATTTCCACTTAAAACATTTGTATATGTGTTATATGTACGTGTGTGTGTGATTCAATCTTTTCCTTTCGTCTTTGTTCTGTTTTTATTTGTTTATTCTTGCTGAGTTTTTTTTTATTGAAAAAATTTCTGCCTCCCCCCCCCCGCCTCCGATTTCCCTCCCCCTTCCCCTCCTCCCTTCCCTCACTCCTTGTTGAGTTTTTAAAGAGACACAACCACTTCTAATATGATAAATATTTTTAATTGTTTCACTTTGAATTAATGATGGCTCAGAGGTAAGCAGCATTCCTCACTGGGGTTACAGGTACGGCTACCCTGCCCAGCGGATATGATTGTCTCTATAATAAAGCTTGATACTGTTTTTATCCCTAGATTTTTATTTTTAAAATACAAGGTAGGATGAAATTATATCTAAAAGGAAAGTTATGGTCTTAATTTATGGAATTCAGTGAAAGATTTTTAAAGATAATAAAACTTGGTAAATAAACCTAAGAAGTTATCATGGCTGAACCTGATCTATATAAACAGTGAGCCTACATGACTGCCTCATAGGTTTTTTTTTTAAGCTGATACTATGCTCTCTTATTAAGCAAGATGCTCATTTCTTATTGGTTGCAAATAACCTGTGACTGAGTAAGGTAAGTATGAATTTGTTCATTTTTAGGCAACTGTGGTGAACAGTACTGATAAGGAACCAAAAAAATAGAAGTGGGACTCTAGGGTAAAGTTGATGTAAGGCTTATCCTTTAAGGAGAGAAACAACTTCTGAAGATTAAATTAATGATTAAGTGGGGATTCATACACTAGCACAGTGTTAGCCATGGGCTCTATGATCTGGAGGGGTGGTTTAGTTTTAAATCCTTCCAAGGCAGACGGTAAAAAACAAATAGTGATACATTTGCTTACATCTACAGCATGCAACCCCAAACAGGAGGAGTGTCCAGAATAAGAAAAACACAGATTATTTGTTTTTTTTGTTTTAAACTTCCAACAAATGTTTCAAGAAAGTAGAGCTACCTCATAGGACTGCAGAGCAAACAGGAAATAAACCTCCCTGCAATCAATTATCACCTGCAAATATTTACCTAAGAAACCATTCAATGATATTTGGTAATTAAATACTTAAATTCAATGAGACCAATAACATGGCTCTAGCCCTGAGATCAGAATGTTGGTTTGTGTTTGTTTCTGGCCCTCTAAATCTATTACTGCTTAACTCAGTATTTGATAAATAAGTGAAAACGGTTTGATAAAATGGAAATGTTATGAGACCTAAAAAGAATTTACAGAGTTTTTTTCCAGAAGTTTATTGAAGAACTAGAACTATGAAATAACCAAGGAGACATAGTGTTCATTAAAGCACAATTTTATCTCAAGTGGAGATAACCTACTGTCTTTTCATGGGCAAAAACTACCTCAATATACCAACAGTGAGCTTGATACTTCATGCATTATGTCCTAAACTTTCCTTAACAATACAATGTTATGGGCATTCTTTCTGTTTGAAACATTTTGTAAATGGACAAGTGGTAAACTAAGGAATAGGTGCAAGAATAGAGCTAAAGACATTAGTTCATATTCCTTTCATTGGAGAAATAGAGTAACAGTCAACTCTGGGGGGGGGATGATGTTTAAATACAGTCGAGTTACACCTTTCTTTGAGGATTTTCCAAAAGGACTCAAATACTGAAATACTGATGCACATCAAAAGAAATGAAAAAGTTTTGAGCATTGATTTACTATAGGATTAAAGCAAAAGTATTTGAGGACTAAGTAATAGCCATATTTAATAGGTGATTAGCACCTTGAAAGGATATAGAAGCACTGCTCAGGCTTACCAACTAGAGTTCAGAAATAACCATAAGCCCTTTCATAAGTCCAGTAGCTGTTAATGTATTATTGTAGTTTGTCAACTCTATTTCTTTCCAACCCTTTGATGGAAACATGCAATTATTAAAACTATCAAATTAAAAGTATTTGAATGAAAGCAAACTACAGTGTAAATTTGATAGTCATACATTTTGTAATACATATGGATTTGAACAATGCTATAAATTGGCTGCTTTAGGAGGGAAACAAAATAGCTAAGAGCATAGCTGTTCAAGCCTAAAAATGGTTTAATAAGAGCACTCAACATGATTATTATATAAATAAGCACTCCTGCAGGAAAGAGCTGACATGTGGTTACAATGGAGTCTTCAATAGTGAGTAAAACCTTCAGAACAGATGTCAGCCATTCTGAAGCTATGCAAGTTTGTTAATCTAAGCCATGGCTCATAGGACCACAGTGAAGAAGTCAGTGTTCCTCCACAATGACAAATCATGCCGCACAATTGCCTTCACCTTAGAGTCCTTCTGCTGCAGCCAACAGAATACCAGCAATAAGAACTTCTCACATGCTACCTGTGGTGTGGCCTAAATGAAGTTAAATAAGGCATTCATGTAAAATATTAACCCATAGCAAAAATAACACTGAGCTCCAGAGTAAAATTTAGTCTTGTGTCAAAGGAAAAAAACTCAATGAAAATAGCTTATAAAAATATTTCCAACAGTATCTAATTGCTATGATTCAGGGTTTTACTCCAAGAGTATATCTTTTTAAAGACATTGTTTTAGCTCTTAAATATATTCTTTACTACCTATATTGCTCTCCTAAAAAAATTTGCAGGTTGTTATTTTGCTGTTAAGTCTAATTGACATATGTCTGTTCCTGTTAATATTAGTTATTATTTTGATCATTTCCAGTTCTCTAACTTTCATTCCATTTCGAAAGTGGAAAATAAGTTCTCCCATTTTCATCAGTAAGAAATTTCAGATTATGAGATTGTTGAGACAACTCTTTTAAGGACTCAGTGACAATTGCCAAAACCAAAGGGATGTAATTTTAGGCAATGTATAAAATGATAAAGTTAACAAAAGTCAACTAGCCCTCCTACAGTGTCACATCTTGTTCTCATGCTCCGGGGTTGGTGCGGAGAACACTGAATAAAGTGAAGACAAATTAAAGCTGAAGCCCCAGGGTAAAATCTGCAGATAAGCTCATGAGAACAGCAGAACCACACAGGAACTTTTCATGGGAGCATGCCTAAAATATTACAAGGGAGGAAATAATTAGCATCACAGATATGGAAGACAATTGCAAAGGAGTCTTCTCCAGGGCTTCTTTTATGCAGACATAATTCTAAACTCTGAAGCAGAGCAAGAAATGCTCAACGATACTTCAAGAGACTATGATTAGAAGAGAGCCCTGGGCTTAAAGTCTGTATATATCAGAATGCATCGGATACATCACAATGTACCACAGAAGCATGCTGATTGATGCTTCTGTGATAGTCGAATACTGTCTCTGATTCCTCTTCATACGCATGTCTGTATAGCACATAGCTCTGTGAATGTCACCTGTGCTTCAGTATTTTTGTAGGATTTCATTTCGGTAGTGGTTAGTTCAGCATCCTAAACTGGAACTTCTGACTCATAAACACCAAACTGGGAACATTCTAGGCCAGCCATCTACAGATTTATCCTGGGTGTTTTCCTAATGTGTTCTGTTCTGCCCCTTACTGTGTGTTCTAATAAGCAGGCTAGACCCATAACAACTAACAATAAAGACACAGTCTGATACCAGAAAACAATGTACTTCACTGGGTGTCAATATGTTTCTGCTAACTTGACTCCAGGTTACTGGCAGATTACTCAGTAGGTAGAGGCACTTGCTGGCAAGGCTTATGATGTATCTTTTGTTTTGTTTGTTTTTATTTTTGTCCCTGGAACGCTCATGGTGGAGGGAGAGAAGCAGACAGCTGAAGGTGCCCTCTAATTTCCACATATGCACTATGGCAGGCATGTGTGCATATATGAGCACTCCCCACCCTCCCCCAAACACAGTGAGCTATCAAAATGAATGGATGAATGAGTAAATGTAATAGAAAACTTAAAGATAGTTTTGAGATTTTTCTAGGAAATGGTTGAGAAAATAGTAGGTGAGATTCTTCAAGAAGCTCAGAAAAGAAGGGACCCGAGACAGTATGATTAATAATATTGAATTCAGAAGAATCCAGGAACCTGAGCTGGACTTGTATGACTGGAAACCTAAAGAAAGTCTAGCTACAGAAGCATAGGACTGTGTCCAAGCTTTCAGGCTTGTAGGATGTGACTCTTATTAGTGTTTGATCAAATCAGTTTCCTGACTCAAGACATTTCTTTCATGAAATAATAGAATGAAAAAAAAATGTTACAGCACATCATTTGTAGCAAACTATTGGCCATGTAAACCTTTGCTTCATTATAATTTATGTCTTGGTGTATTGTATAATGCTTATCCATGGGACAGATTTTAAAAGGATTAAAGCCACCGGCCTCATGCTGAGTTAGCATTTGTAGTTTGAGAATGTATTCGCTAGAGTGGAAAGATTATACAAATATGAAATAGGCACACTGGTGTTAAAAGAAAGAAAAAAAGAAAGAAAAAAAATCTCATGTTCAGGTCTATGCAGGGTAAAGAATTCCATAACCTCTGAACATTAACACCTCGTATGCCACAAAGGTCTTTGTTTTATGGTTCCGATTTGGTGTGCTGAAGGATTTCATTAGGATTCAATGCTTACAGAACGCAGTCTCTTGATCATTTTGCCTACACCTTCTAGACTTTTGCTTACACTCTCAAGATCAACTGATTGATACTTCAAGAGTCCTGCCTGTTCTGGCAGGTGACCCCCTGGCACCACTGACTAACTTTGTCTTACCCTAGAAATTCAGATTTTATTTCTTTGTAGATAAATCCTGTCCTTAAATATTCTATGCCTTATTTAAATATTCTATGCTAGGTTAACAAATGAATCTCTAAGGTCCAACCCTCACTGCTGATGAGTGTAACACAGCAAGGCCCACTGTGCTTCATAAATTCAATGCTCCACAAGGTCTAGCTGGCCAGCCAAGTCTGGCTGAGTAAAGACAGATGAGACCATTCCATGATTCTTTAGCTGGGTTATGATATCAATAATGCCAGCCTATCTCTAGCCTGAATTGAAAAAAAACTGCATCTTTAAGAATGTTTCTTGTAAATGAGTTCTCTTTGCATGAGAACTGCAAATTATTCTATATCTGGCCACTTGGTTGAGGAATTCTAAAGTGTCTCACTCACAATGAACACGAAGTGCTCAAATGATCTTCTGAGACAATGAAATAACTGTTGGAGTTTGTTTTCTTGGCTTTTCCATTTTTCTTCTGTTCTAAAAAGTAAAGCTAATGCATGAAAAATGGATCTATGTACTGGATACTATGCTGTTCTTTAATTTCCTGTCTTGCCTGGTTTAGAATGAGATCATTTCATTCTAAGCCATGTAAGGTTTCAACTATCAGAACACTTGACTTAAACTTAAGAAGGATGTTATCTAACCAAGTAGGTTTGGGTAGATGTAAACTCATATGTGTGTAACAGCAATTAATGAAAAAAGCCTTGAGCTTGAAAAAGAGCAAGAGGGGGTATATCAGAGGGTTAGGAAAGAGGAAATGATGTCGTTATATTACCTCAAAATAATATATATTATATGTGTAACATATAACATATATGGATAGAATGCCATCACTGGGTCAGACATCTATGCATGTGAGGCTGAGATTTCTAGGGTTCTCTTTCCTTGTGCTCATTTTTGGCATGAAATCGTATGCATAACATTTCTACACGGTTGATGTTCAAGGGGAGCAAGGTTGCTGGGAAGACTGTCTGCTCTTTGTCCGACTCTACCCACCATGAACACTTAAGAAATCCTTGTAGCAGCCAGGCTGGGTCATATGGCCACCCGTAGCTGCAAATAAAGCTGCTAATGAAAGGACTGTCAGAGGTTGCTGAGAAAAATAACAATTCATTACTTGTGCTGGACATGTTGACCTCTAGGGGAAAACGGAGCTCTATTAAGAATGAAGGTAAAGGACTACCAAGACAGGGGAAGAGGGTCTAAAACAGGATGCCACTTGCAGTTAGAAAGCCAACAGGTTGAAGAAACACCAGTATTTCTTGTCTTTTATTTATAATATTGGAGATTTTAGTAAAAAGTTTAAAATACCAACAATCCTTTCTCATGTAATTCTGACTCTCATGGTTTAAAAGAAAGTATTCAAACTGCACTAAAGGATGAAGTGGAATATCACTGTAGATGACGCTGGCATGCCTTGCTTCCTGTTCAAGATGGCCTCAAGGAAAAAGATCTGGGAAAGTTCAAGCCTTCCCCAGAGACTATGCCAATCCCAATGAGAGCTAAATGGGATGTGGAAAATTTCATCTAGTGCTATGTGTGGTTTCAGCTCTCCAAAGAAAGCCGAGAAATGTTTCTTGATGAGCTAGATATTAAAATATCTATAGCAGCACAATCCCCTGAAAACCTAGTATCAGAGAAGCAATACCACTGGTGTGGTATTGATGGTCTCATACATTTGACCTGATTGCATTTTGAGTAGTTGCCATAAGTGAGACATTACAGTGACAGCTCCCTTGTCCCTTGTCTTCTGTTATTCATTTCCTCTCCTCCCACTGTCCTGCGATGTCTCTTTCCCTATGTACTCCACCCCTCCCTCCTTCCTTCTTTTCTTCTTGTTCTCTCTGCTATAGAGACATAGCCATACTACTTGGCTGTCTTGGCACTTATTATATTGGTCAGTTTGGCCTCCTAATTCACTGCAGTCCTTCTGCCTCAGTCTCCCTAATTCTTGGCATGTGAACTTGAGTCTCTACATTTGACTTAATTATGTTCTTCTTATAACTAAGCTAGAAACAATTGGATTTTTAGTTCTTACCTAGGTCTATATTGAAACAACAGAGGACTGCTCATTTTTAATGAAGAGAAGCATGTTTTAGAAAAATCTGAGCACTGTTCTGAATTCTTCTTTCTAACACGATGTAAAAGAAAAGATGATATTCCGTAACATTTAGACAATTCGACCCTCTGCTTTTTGCTGTTTATCTCATCTCATAACTCCCTAAGTTTCAGTCATGATTTCTGGAGATAAATCATAAGATTTATTGACATGCAATTATCAGTAATTAAGTATAGTAAGGCTTAACACCGAAGTTTTATTTTCCTGCTAGTTGAGTGGTAGATTCCACTAAAAATTCATCTGCATTTTCATGCTTACCACATTGTCCCCATATTATTTCCTCCCTTTCTTTTGTATCTTCCTTAAATGATGACACATTGTAGATACAGCATGCGGATTTCATCCCTGTCAGCATTATTATTTTAGGACTCCTTTCTTCTAGGGCATATTTTCATCACCACCACAGATATTTGAATGTAGAAATTCTACTTTCCTTTAGCTTTCTGTTCTTAAAATATTTTATGCATTAATTTTCTCCCTCATCTCAATATATGAAAGCAATAATAGGGGTAATTAATGTTTTGCTATTTTACTACTCTTGTATGCAGAATCGTCATTTGATTATCAAATCCATCCAGGATCTGCAATTAGGTCCCACTCTGTTTGCAGCTGCTCTCTTCTCTCCTCTAATAATCCGTGCTCCTTTTTTGGAGCTGTTGTTTTCCAGCGTGTGTGATGTACAATGCTCAGAACACATCTTCAAAACAAATGTGGTTTCCCTTTCTATCCTCCAGGACGAAATGAAAAGACACAGCCTTGAGTGATTTGCCATGAAAGCGGTGCTCTTAGTACCCACCCTATTTGGTGACAGTGAATTCAGCAAACAGCTCTGTCTATTCAGTTGTCACCATCACACAAGGCTTTCCAGATGTTTGCATAAAGAAATGGTATGCAATGTCAGGCCAAGGATGCATTTTTATGCTGTTCTTCATTCCCCCCCACCCCCCCACCCAGAGTTTTCCTCCTTTTATTAAGTAGGATTTGGGAGATGGAGCAGCGCTTCAGAGATTAAGAGTGGATTTTGCTTTTGCAGAGATGTGAGTTCAGTTCTCAGAACCACATCAGGCTTCCCACAACCATTAAGTCCACCTCAAAGGGAATCCATAGCCTCTGGCTTCCAAAGGCTCCCCCGTTCACTTGCACATACCATATACCATAAACACACATGGAAGAAACAGGGGAAATGGGTGTTGAAAATAAATTTATTTTAAGAAAATGATAACACAACTTTGTATCACATCACCCTTTGTGATAAAAGAAAGGAAAATAAAAGAATCCCGAGAATGCCTTTAGTGATTGTGGATGTTGCACTATTATACTTTAATATTTGAATTACAGAAGGATTGGAACTCTAAGATGTACATGTAAATGAATACATATGATTACTTACTGGTAAGTAAGGAAGATAAACCTATTTTATACTTGGCATAGTATTGGAATATATCTTTTCTTTAAAATAAATTTGAATAACAAATAGCAAGGTTTGAATTAAAACTAAGCTTTAACACAATGTCTTCCTACAACTGCACACATACATTCAGAAAGCAACATTTAAAGCTGAAAAGGTAACTCAAAAATCATCAAAAACATGAACTGTTCACAAAATATAAGATTATTTAGTTACTAAGAATATACTTGTATGTCTGTGTTGTGGGAGAACACAGTTTGTTCATGTGTGTTTGTGGAGAAGCACTGTGTATGTATGTATTAGGGAGGAAACAGGTACTATTCAATACTACTTTATAAAATAATGGCTCGGTACTAATTATGAAAATTACAAGGCAACAAGCAAGGCACAGCCTCCTAATTTCACACTCTTACAGTCAAGGTTTCTGTACAGAGCTATTTATTGATAACAAAAAAGCAAGTGCAATAAAATCTGATAAACTTACTTCAATTATACCTGCATTTCTTGCCTTCAAATCAAATTTGCACATAGGGTCCTGATAGTTTCCTCTTTAATTTGTTAAAATGAACTTCTGAAATTTGTTGTCTTTAAGAAAAACTACTTAAGTATTTGCCATTCCCAGTAGGGAAAAGACACATTGTAGAAAATCAGCTTAACAATTCCCGTAGAGACTCTTAACAATTCCCGTAGAGACTCTAACAGCACAGTCAACCCACTTCAGAGATAAGGTTTAAGTACTTCATTTAAATTTGAGAAATTCACATAAAAACCACCACCATAGTGAATGACAAAAAATAAATCAGGATGTAAATCCATTTCTAAAATAAGATATGATCCAATGAAATGAAGAAAGAGAAACTAGCTAAATTATATGTGTACTACTTTAAATTTTTAAAGCATTAATAATAATTCTAAAACCCTAGTAACATAACCATGTTAGACCTCAGGAGCAGACCAGGCAATCAAGAAACACTGAGCGTAATGAGGAAGCAAGAACACGGTCACACGTGAACAAGTAATGATGCACTACCGAATATTACACATGATATAAATGGCCTCGAGCACCATTTCTATGAAAAAATAAGTGGCTGCAGTATTGGGAATAGCATAATGCATGCACTGATGTTTTAAGAAAAGAGAGTATAATTAGAAAAAGAATGTAGGATGGAAAAAATAAACATTAAAATTGGAGGACAATGTTGGAAAAAATACAAAATACATTAAGACAAAAACAAAACCAGAGATATCAAAAAGTCATATTTAATCATAGCAGAGGTTCAAATAGGGAATATAGTGATAAAATTAATCAATAAGCAATTAACAAATAAATATTAATGATCTCTCATAGTGTTAGAACTACAGATATTTCTGTAAGTTTACAAAACCATTCAAGAGGTGATAGTTGAGATGGTGCCTGATTTCAGGTGCATATCTCGGTGTACCACTTAGAATCTGATTCAAAGTCTGGGCTGGGAAAGTGTACACCAATGATGTACCTAAGAGTAGATTTTCAGCTTCTTGAGCAGATGGGCTATGTAGTCCCACATGGCCCCATGTTTAGCTTAATAATCAGTTATTAACATCATCCATTCCTGGTAATTATACATACATGTTGTACCTGTTTCCATTTTTCATCAGTCATTTACCATGGCCCCTGATCATGAAACTCCAGTGGGCACAAAAGCTGTGTGATTTCAACATAACTGAAGGTGAGCTAAAACAGAAGGTAACAGTCTTCTCTAGACGGATGCACTGGGGATGTGGACAGTCATTCAGAGACCAGGCTTTGCCTTCAAATTTTGATGGCAAAAAACAAGGAATGTATTCTAAGTGACAGTAATGAACAGGGTTATCTCATATCCATTTTAGCTAGTATTACTTCTCTGCAAATGCAGAGTGAAGAGAATAGAGGAAGGAATCTGCAATTTGTGTGGCCTCCAGTCTTACTTATTTAATAAGAACTGAAGGAATCAATGAAATACAAACGTATCAAAATCGAAATATAAGTGAGATGTGTACCATATCATAATTCTGATCAGAAAGAAGTATATCCATGTATAAGACACAGAACACATATTGTTTAATGTCAACAGTTCTATATGAAATAATTGGCTTAATATTTGCATGCAGAATGGTGAAGGTAAAACCCATGAAAATAACCAACATTTAAGCTACTCATAACACAATAATAAACAAAAAAGTTGAATAAAAAGATCAAGGCAAGCTTCAGTATTCTACCTCCTTTAATGATATCTTTTTCTGCTGTGGCAGAAGGGGCCCTGCTTTTACTTTGCACTGGTCCCTGCCAACTACATACATGGTTCTAATAGCCCTGCGGTTGGGAAAAACAAGTCCACTGCCGGTGGGTGAAACAGACAGGACAGCTTGTTTCACAGAGCCTTGGTTAAAGAGATAAAAATGGAGTGAGACCTGAGAGATGTCCACTACAAAATGGTGAGAACAGAGAAACTCGGTAAGTTAGTGTAAATATAAGAGTAAGGAAAAGAAATAAATACAGGGGGAAAAAACTGCAACTCAAAATGGAAGAGAAAAAAAGAGAAGAATAAGAGACACTGAAAAAAGACCTCAAATACAGAAAACTGAATGAAAGGTCACCATCCTGAATATGAAGGCAAATGTCTACACCTTATACATACCAGTTTATTAATATAATAGAAGGAACAATCATGCTTTCTATATATTTAGGTCAAGAATAAGAAAAAAGAGAAGCGGAAAAGTTGTTAAGGGGGAGTATTAGGTCCTGTACAGCATTAAGAAATAATTAAAATGGATGCTGCCTCTCTCTTCAAGTATTGGATTCTGTAAATGGGACAAGGAGGCGACATTGAACTGTTTCTGGTGAGGAAACTCTGGAGAACGTGTGACGGTTTCAGGGAGTTAAGAAGCAAGGGCTCCAATGAAGAAGAAACACAAGAACATGTATGAGGGACACCAAAATTATTATATTTGGAAACTTGGATTTCTATTGAAATCACCTAAGAAGACAGGAATTCACAACAGCTAATCTCCTTCTTTACATCCACCTCAGTCATTTGTCCTGCTGTTTCAGTTCTGAGTCTTGGGGGTGGCTGATTGCAAGCACATCTTGTTCTCAGTCTGTGCCCTTCCAAGTGTCTGCAGAAGGGTCTTTCAGTCAATATTTCCTAATTCAGTGAAGGAATAAGAAGATGCACTACAAACACATATAAAAAGAAAATTCTACACTCCCATTCGTTTAGGGCATCCATTAAATTAAATTGAATACTGAATACATGATTTGTTCAAACAAGAATGACAGCAATAGAGGTTGCAGAATTCATAATATACCCTTCATAGCCGAAGTGACATTTTACTTTGTCAGACTTTGAGAATTGCGAAAAATACTTTAGGAACAGGAATACAGCTCAGTTGATAGAACTCTTGCCTCGTGTTCATGAAGCAAAATGCTCAGTAACCCAGAACTCTATAACACAAGATATAGTGGTACTTTCTGGCTATCCCAGTAGTTGATAGTCAGAAGAAGGAGGATCATATGTTTAAGGTCACTTGTGGTAAATTATAAGTTCCAGGCCAACCTAGTGCTATAGAGATACTGCGTCAAAAAATTACATTACTATATAGGTTAGTCTCAGGTTTAATTATTTAGATGATATACTTTTAAAAGGCAAGACTACAACATTCTATCACAAATTCTATTAGTCCTATAGAACATAAAATTAAAATAATAAAAATGAGTAAATAACTTGTAATATGGAATTTTGACAAAATACATACTTAAGAATAGTATGAATAAAACAACTACAAAGATAATTCTGACAAGATTATTTTTATGAAGTGTTCAATAATTGGACATCTATTTATAGTTCTCAGTAAGATTACAACTTTGCATGTCATTTAAGGAATTTAAAATGCATATGAACAATTTATAATGTGAATACTGTCATTGTATACACTCACAAGATGGTAAACTCTCTCCTTTGAATTTTGGAGAGTTATTCATTGTCTTTGGTTTTAATTGTTGGGTGGATTAGAAGCAACAAGGACATGATTTTTATGGATGGCTTTTCATTCTGAACTCTACCATAGTCACTGAAGTTTGGACTGATAAGGAAACAGCACTCCCCCCATCCTCTACATGCTCCAAGCAGGGAATTGGTTACTTGTTCCTATGCCAACTGAATGCATTGCATCTGCAACCCAATTAAAATAATACCAGGGTCAGTGCTTTATAATGCTCTTGTCATTTTGCTTTCTTTCATGAAAATGTTTTGCCACTTAAACTTTATTTAAGAAAGAATATATTAAAAAGTTGGATTTTTTATTTTTAATTTGTCCTAAAGCAGTGTGGGAAGCAGGCTCACAAAAGACATGCCTTTGAGTCCTTAAATCTCTTCTTAGGTTTTGCAAAGAACTGCAGAGCTAGTGAAACTGTAGGTGAGCAGATAAATTATCTTTTTCTGCTCAGAAGTCTAGGAAGTAGCTGAGGATCAAAGATACTAAAGATTTGTCTCAGGACACCTACCCAAAAAGCCATGTCCTTGTTCTGGACAATTTTTCACTACAGTATAGCAATCATATTTTCATGTATTTTTAAACTTTTTTGATGAATTATAACATATACCTTTTATGATTTATTGCCTCAATGTATGTAGCATACAATAATTCTCAACAGGTTATGAGGCAGCATGTACTTCCCCAGAGTGGCAAATTCTCATTCCCCAACCATTAACTTCCTTTGTCGCAAAGAAACTACTATCTTAATTTTATAATTAGATATAAATAGAATAAGATAGAGTCATTTTTAATGTTTTTTCCTTATTTTTGAATAAGGGAAATACGTCCTTCTAATAACTTATATCTTTTTAAGTTATTACTTTTAGGCAGTTTATTTCTCATGGTTTACAAAATTCTATCATTTTAATACACCATCATTTATTTATTCACTACAATACTGCTAAGAATTAGGGCTTCCTCTCTAATCCTTTGCCTATACAAATGATGTTATTTGGATACTGTCCATGTCTGCAGGCAAATATATTTATGCATTTTCTGTTGAACATATTGTTAGAAATTAAAGTACTGGATCATATATAAGACCATGATTTATGTGCTAATTAGGGTTACTATTGCTGTGATGAAACACCATGACAAAAGTAGCCTAGGGAAGAAAGTATTTATTTGGCTTCCTCTTCCATATCACTGTCCATCATGAAGGAAGTCAGAGCAGGAATTCAAACAGAGCAAGAACCTGGAGGCCAGAGCAGATGCAGAGGCCATGGAGTGCTTGCTATAGCTTATCCCTTATGTCTTGCTTAGCCTGCTTTCTTATAGAACACAGGACCATTAGCTAGGGGTGTATCCACACTGCAATGAGATAGGTCCTCACCTATTAACACTAATTAAGAAAATGCCCTACAGGCTTGTCATCAGCTGTATCTTATGGAGGCATTTACTCAGCTGAGGATCCTCCTCTCTGATGACTCTAGTGTGAGTCACCATGACATACAGGTAGCCAGCACAACTGACCCCTTGTCAGTTTGAGAGAAAACCAAATCACTTTTCAATTAGAACCTTTCCTTTTTCATTTATCCCTAAGATGACAAGCTAATATCATCATCACAATATAAAACATAAATAGCTTGAAACCTGCCAGTCTTTAAAAATTAAACATAGTAAAAGCCCAGTCTTTCTAAATATCCAAAGTAATTTAAAAATCCAAAGTCTACTAAATGTGGGCTCCTGTAGACCACTTTCTAAATATAACCCCAGCAGCACCGACTCTGAGAGAAACAATTCATAAATGGGACCTCCTGAAACTGAGAAGCTTCTGTAAAGCAAAGGACATGGTCAACAAGACAAAATGGCAGCCTATAGAATGGGAAAAGATCTTCACCAACCCCTCATCAGACAGATGGCTGAACTCCAAAATATACAAAGAACTCAAGAAATTAGTCATCAGAAGAACAAATAAGCCAATAAAATGGAGTATCGTCATAAACAGAGAACTCTCAACAGAGGAACCTGAAATGGCTGAAAGACACTTAAGGAAATGCTCAGCATCCTTAGCCATCAGAAAAATGCAAATCAAATCAACTGAGAGTCCCTCTTACACCTGTAAGATTGGCCAAGATAAAACACCGATGACAATTTAGGCTGGAGAAGATGTGAGATAAAGGGAACACGCTTGCAAACTGGTATGCCACTTTGGATATCAGTATGACAGGTTTTGTTTTGTTTTGTTTTTTCAGAAAATTAGGAAACAACCTACCCTAAGACCCAGAAATCCCACTTTTGTGTATATACCCAAAGAATGCTTAATCATACCACAAGGACATGTGCTCAACTATGTTCATAGCAGCATTGTTTGTCATAGCCAGAACCTGGATACAATCTAAATGCCCTCAACCAAAGAATGGATAAGTAAAATGTAGTACATTTACACAATGGAGTACTACACAGCAGAAAAAATAATAAAATCTTGAAATTTGCGGGCAATTGGATGGGTCCAGAAAACATATTAATTCTTAAGACTGCAAACCGAAAAGCAGAATCTTCCCATAAGGATAGAATTTTAGTGAAGCAACAGTAACAGACATATAAACAAAGAGATGTAAAGAAAGAACAATAACCAAGTCCATCATTTTAATTACTATTATACAGTGCTAAGATTCTTCACCATGGTAGAGTGGAAGAGTGTTCTAAAGGTATTGGACAAACTCTGAGTCCCATTCCAAGTCTGCAAAAACAAAGTGAATAAACAGACCATTAAAAATCTTCAGATACTCCCATTGTTTCTGCTTCCATGGTGTGCACATCCTAAACCTGCTTATTCTAGTTCAGACTGACCATCTATACATGACATTGTGAGCAGTTAAAAACTGAGTACTCAAACTTAGGGACATCCGGAAGTCAGCTACCATTAAACAACCGTGCTGGGACTATTGTCAAAAGATACACTTCCTACTTATCTCATCAAAAGGAAAGTGCTCTTCAGGGAGAGAAACTGTGTGAGCAATGTTGTCAACATTTCTGTATTCAGCATGCTACAGTTAAAAATCAATTAAATATCCTTGGTTTATGGCTAGAAACCAAATATGAGTGAGTACTTCCCATGTTCCTCTTTTTTTTTTCTTTTTGGGTCTGGCTTACCTCACTCAGGATAGTGTTTTCTATTTCCGTCCATTTGTATGCAAAATTCAAGAAGTCCTTGTTTTTTCCTGCTGAGTAATACTCTAATATGTATATATTCCATACTTTCTTCATCCATTCTTCCATTGAAGGGCATCTAGGTTGTTTCCAGGTTCTGGCTATCACAAACAATGCTGCTATGAACATTGTAGAGAATATACTTTTGTTGTATAACAAATGGGGATGTTCTACTGGGAACTCACCAAGACCAGCTGGCCTTGGTCTGGAAAAGCCTGGGATAAAACCACACTCTCTGAACATAGCGGACAATGAGGACTACTGACAACTCAAGAACAATGGCAATGGGTTTCTGATCCTACTGCACGCACTGGCTTTGTGGGAGCCTAGGCAGTTTGGATGCTCAACTTACTAGACCTGGATGGAGGCGGGGGTTCCTTGGACTTCCCATAGGACAGGGAACCTTGATTGCTTTTCGGGCTGAGGGGGGGACTTAAGTGGGGGAGGGGGAGGGAAATGGGAGGTGGCGGCAGGGAAGAGACAGAAATCTTTAATAAATAAATAAATTTAAAAAATAATAACAAAATAAATAAGTAAAAAAATCAATTAAATAATTTTAAAAAAGTAAGACAGGACAGTTTCCAAATTAACAGTTATTTGAGTGTGAAGTTTGTGGGTGACAGTCACAGGTCCTGAGTCAAGATGGTCAGTTGTGGAAACCAGGCTGGAACAGAAACTGACAAGCTTTAGTAAAAGCCTGACTTTATAACAGCAAAAGGTAATTTCAATGGTGGCATCAAGAAGAATGAGCAGCTATCCAATGATATCCAATTACCAGGGAGGGATGGTTTATTTCCGAATAAACAGTGTAACTATGAAGGCTTCAGTTCAAGATTTTGGACTTTTACTTTGCAGGTAATGAGGAGAAACAGTTGAGAAAAATGATGACGGTGAGCCCTGTTTGAAGGGTGGAGAAAGGAAAGAGAACATGGTGATGGTGAGCAAGGATAGAGCTTGGTTTTTCATTTGTTGACAGAGCTGATATAGATGGTCTTTTCACTGAGCAGGTATAACACAAAAGAGAATTTTGTAGAAAATGATATTCATCTAGAAAAGTTCTTGATCATATCAAGCCACAAGACATGTTAGTTTTCATTAGTTTCTACACATCCATTACTTGCCATCTCCTTGTTACTTTAAAAAGAAAGAAATAAGCTCAAAATCTTTACAGTATCCCTTGTAGGTAAGTATGGCAGTGTGAGGGGCTCCTAAGCAGTGAGATTTGGACAGAAGTCATGCCTGTCACTTAAAGAGCACTCTACCCTGATAAGCTTTCCACTCCATCCTCCTGTCTCATTAATACAGAAAGGAACACAATACCAATTGCACAGTTTTACCATATGAAGAAAGGCAGTGCAACTGTGAATGAAAGGATCAAGGGACTAAAGAAACTACCTTATTCAACAGAAGCGTCATGCTTCCCATGTGTGTGATTGTGTATACGCATGTGTGTGCATGACAGATAAACAGGTACATCCACAGCGGTGTGCACCTGTCAAGGCCAGAAGATAATCTTGGGTGACATGTCTCAGATGTCTTCTACCTTTGGTTTAGAGATAAGGGCTCTACTGACCTGGGACAAGTAAGCTAGGCTAACTGTCTATCAAACCTCAGAAACTCACCTGTCTCCACCTTCCAGTTCTGTTTGTTTTTTATAAGGTATTTGTGGCTCAAATTCAGGTGTTCACGTATGTATAGCGATCACTTCACTGAGACATCTACTGGCCCCTGTGTTGTATTTTTGAATGTTACTATATGATAACCCTTTCTCTGGTGTTACATTGAAACAGATTATGCCCTTATGTAAGAAAACAGAAATGGAAAAGTCCGGCATATCTAGTGAGCCACAGTCCAGTTTAAAAAGTCCCAGACACAAAAGAAGAGATTATCTCATATCAGAACATGTAGATCTACAAAGAGTTATTTGATATTTCTGGACAGATCCATTAATTAAAATGAGTTTTGAGTTTTCTCCACCTTGCAAAGTGAAGATAACTAAGAACAAATCAGAAAATCCATGAAAAAAATTAACGTGTTACTTAACACTACACTGGGAAGGTGGGGGTTAGTAGTGGAGCATTTATGAGCAACCAGGCTTGACATTGTGTGTTTCAGGTCATAAAAAAATACACGATACTAAAGGAACATTGTAGCTTAAGAAAAGTTTAAGTTATTTTCTTTTTCATTTCTATAAAATCTTCTGAAGGAGTCAAGCTTTGTGGTTACTGCACAATGCTGTTAAATACTAATGACTTTATGCTGTCTACTTTCATCTTCTCCCTTACCAAAATGTTCCCTGGATTCCAATAAGTAGGAAAATAAAGGGAAGAGGACTCGTACTCAATGTGTTAAAGTCTAAGTCCCAAGACATTTCATAGCACCGTTGTCTGGAAGCCACACAGAATTTAATCACACTGCTATATCTTAACAGTAAAGTGAGCTAACAGTGCTGACATATAGCCAAAAGAAAAAAAAAAGTAGAGACAACTTTTACAGAACTACAGCATCTTCTTCCATATTCAGTTAAATGAGGGGCCCAATAAAAGGAAAAGATGCGCATCAAAAACTGTCTTCTACCAGACTGTGAAGGGTCTTAATGACAGCAACCAAAACAAGTTTTTAAAAAGCTAAGAGGGTGAAATCACTGACTAGACTTCATGCGCAAAGGTTGAACAGAGATGAACTGTGGGTAAGAAAAGCTTTTAGTGTGCCACTCATTTACATATGAAGACACTTATTCAGTCTCCTCCAAAGCAATGACCATACAAATAAAGTTAGACAGGCCCAATGCTGGTAGCACCTTTGGACAAAATATGAACAATACTGTATGGACAGTGAATAGGAGAAATAATTTTTAAAAAAAGATGTAGGTTTTGCTTAACAAACTGAAACAACAAATACCACCATCAAAATCAAGGGAAATGTTTTAAAACACTACTTGGAGGTAAATGTGGATCCTGATTATAGAGATTTCTAAGGGTAATTGTTAATAAACATTTGAGGGGTATTTATAAGTACATGAAGCTAGTGATTCATAGGAAGAGTAGAAATGAAGCAAACTAAGAATGCTGTAATCTGAAATAAGTGTGGCCCCTCCATTTGTATGCTGAAACATTATCACCAGGGCAATAGCATTGAGACTCATTGAGACTCTGTGGGAGATAATTAGTTCACGTAGGTGAAAACTCAATGAAGAATAGATTAGTGGCTTATAAAAGAGACCATAGAGAAGTGACCTGCCTTTACACCATGTGGGGACAAATGAGGATGACATCTATTAACCAGAAACACAAAAAGATCTTACCAAGCACAAAATATACCAGAGCCTAAAGTTGGGGCTGTTAGTCAAGCCCAGAACATTAGGGAAAGTCTCCTGCTTCTCGCATTACTGTTGTTATTTAAACTACTCACATTATGGTATTTCTGTATAGCAACGTAGACAGAACAAGTCAGATGAACCAAATGTGAAATGTTTTTGTAGGAGAGACAAAAAGAAACATCAATGAAAAAGTAAAGAAAGAATATACCAACCAAGAGGTCAGTCAGAAACTCTTGAGGAGAATATACAAAGGCTATGAGCAGAAACACACACAGATGGGGGGAGGGGGGGAGAGAGAGAGGGAGAGAAAGAGAGAGAAAGTATATGCAGTCGGAGAACATTCTTTGCATGTAAACGAAACAAAGGCAACAAATTTTACTTTCCATTTCAATTTGATGACTATATTTTAATTTGCAGAGGACAGCTTGTAGAAACTAATATGTAAGAAAACAGACGTGACGTGACTTATACTAGCATGTTGCATGCAAGAAAGAAATACAACAACACCCTCCCTGCACCCTCTACAAATCAGTCAGACTCTATTCATAAGCAGGTTTGAACAGATGCCCAAGAGGAAAGTGCAAATTGGAAACGGCTCTAGTCAGATGCACTTTGTTTTATAGCTCTTGGCCACTTCTGAAACATTGCCAGCGCTTCTGGATCCAGTACGTTTATATTAGGTCTCTGATCCTGAGGTCTTTTTCTTGAATACTAATTATTTCAACATAATGTTTTATAGGCAATTTTATGTTGGCAATAATAAACATGAGCTAACTGAATTATTTTGCAAGTCAACTCATTCGTTCATTCATTTAGCAAATGCCATTACAATTACAACTAAAATTAGTACTTTAAATAAGTTAAGTCACCATTGCACATATAGAAGTAAAGTTGATTTTGACCAGTAAACCAAAATCCAAATTTTCGTCCAAATGAATATCTGTTATTTTATATTTATATTATATTATAATAAACCTGACCTGTGTTTTAGGTATAATTTTATATTACAAACTAATAAGTAACTGCAGTAACTTACATGCACTCATTATATATATATATATATATATATATATATATATATATATATATATACTTTTTTATTTACATATAATACACAGATACATAGAATATTCTTCAGAAACAACACAATACCTCCTCTTTTGAAATGTGTAGGAAGAGCAGGAATACCTGTGGCATTTTCTGGCTTAGAGAAGAAAAAGCTTCTAAATAAAATTAATATGAAATTATACTGTAGTTAAAATTAGAGCTAGGCAGAATCTTTGCATACCATTGTGCCATTCCATCATTTTAAAATGAAAGAAAAGAGTCACAGAAACCACCGAACAACCTTGGATTTCCTAAATCCAGTACGATGCCTTTCTTACTGCAATACTTAACCCCAGATTCTATAAAATTATGCCCTGAGGCCAAGGGGTAACTTCTACAGAATATTATAGTCTCCACACAATCGTATCTTTCTATAAACCCATAAACCACTTCTAGCATATAAAACTCTGATGTGGACTCCATGAGGTGTGGTCATGGAGTCCTTTCTGAGGATAAAGTCGCTGAAGCACAGAATAAAGATCAAAGTGACTTTATCCTGTGATAAAACCACTTCCTCAAAGTCACACGCACAGTTTTTTCTCATACTGTACAACATGTATGTGGCAGTAAATAAAAAGGAGCTTTAGATTACTAAATTGTGAAAGTGAGGTTAGGACACAGAGCAAAAGAGTACCTGACATTTAGTCGCCCAGACAGAAATTTTAAACAAGTTGTGAATATTAGGTAGGGCCTTACTCTCAGGTTGTCCTTACAAGTGAATCATCTCCCCAATTACTTGAATAATTTTCATATTTTTTCTACACTTCAATTGCAAATTGAAGGAAAAGTTGGTTAAAAATTAATTATAAAAATAATAAATATTAGATATCATTTTATCTATTAAGCATGCTATATTTTTAATATTCTTAATATTGAAAGATCAACATGCAGCCACATTGTTCTTTTTGGTTATACTTAAGATTGCATGACTAAATGAGTCTGGCATGAAAGCACTTATAATCAGTTATATGTGCCCAATATAAAAAATTAAAACACAGTATTCTAGAAAATATTTCTCTATTTAAAAAACAAGTAGTGAAAATTTGCAGGTATCAGCTTTAATACAACCAAAAATGTCATAGAATTTATATAATTGTTAGAATCATTTACTTTGGCTTTGACTTTGATTTAACCACAATTAAGTACATGAATGCAGTCTGTGTTCTTAAAACAACTAATATTAATATGGTCACTTATGAGTATTTTTGGTTCATTCTTTGAATAAACACATAAATTACTTATTCTTACAGATGCCGCAAATAGAGTTAGATAAAATTCATTGAGACGGTGGGGCTGATCTAACAGGAGCTCACCAAGGCCAGCTGGACTGGGACTGAAAAAGCATGGGATAAAACCAGACTCTCTGAACATGGCGGACAACGAGGGCTGATGAGAAGCCAAGGACAATGGCACTGGGTTTTGATCCTACCGCATGTACTGGCTTTGTGGGAGTCTAGCCTGTTTGGATGGTCACCTTCCTAGACCTGGATGGAGCGGGGAGGACCTTAGACTTTCCACAGGGCAGGGTACCCTGACTGCTCTTTGGACTGGAAAGGGAGGGGGAGGGGACTGGGGGTGGGGAGTGGGGGGAGGGGGAGGGAAAAGGGAGACGGAGAGGAGGCAGAAATTTTTAATTAAAAAAAAAATTCATTGACAGCAAACAACATGACTAAGATCCCCAAGAAAGACTCTCAAGTATTCCAACTCGGGAAAAATGAATTTAACCATTAACAAAAAAAAGCTTCTGTAGGCAAATATTAGCTATGAAAGAAAGAAAGAAAGAAAGAAAGAAAGAAAGAAAGAAAGAAAGAAAGAAAGAAAGAAAAAAAGAAAGAAAGAAAGAAAGCACATTTTAAAGATTAAACAAAGTGTAACTCACAAAATATCTGTATTTCATCTGAAATTTAGAGGTTGATATAGTTTTAACTATATCACAGAAAATGTCTCCAATATTCAAAATAACATTCAAAAAATAAATTATAATCTATATTTTCAGCCATGTGAGATGAGAAATGACAGTGTTTTGATTATCTCCTAATTTTCCTATCTAACATGTACTCCAAAGACAAAGGGAATAACTAAAGAATATTCACATGAAACAATCTAAGTATGAATGTCTTTGTTTTGTACACTAAGAAGTTAACTTCATCAGCTTTTGGTCAGAGCAAGTTATTATGATGGTAGTATATCATTTAAAAATCTGGAATGAAAAAAAAATCTGGAATGTTGTTTTCCTATCCCCCTAATACACAAAAGACATACTTAGAAAGAAATTCTGGAATCAATAACGATGAGACACAAATATAGGGAAATTATTAATATGAAAGTTTAAAATTTGTGGGAATTCCAGGCCTTAATATAGTTCTACAAGTGTGGGTCAGCAGTAGGAATTTCCTAAGACTCAACAGAATTTTTGCATAAAAGCAAGTTCGTTGTCCAATAATTCGCAGCACATACCAGTGAGGTTCAGTCCGGGTGACAAATGATCGGCATAGTTCTACTACAACCTTCCAAATGCTATTTCCCAAAAATAATTTTAGAAATTTTATAAAATGATCTTAAAAAGTATTCAACATCTGATCATAGAAGTTTGTTCAAATAGGTGGATATCTATTTATTGTGCATGTTTAGATTTTTTAATAGACTGTCTTTGCAATAGTGAGTCAAGTTGTTATATAAGCTTGACCTTATTACTAAAAAGCGGCAATTTGGATAGTTGTGTCTCTTTCAAAAGCGAGGTCTTAAACCCTTGAGTAGATTACTGGGCAACACTGTACAATAATTCCAATATAATCAGACAAAACCTTTACAAATGTTCAACAGCAATTTTCCCTGTTATCTCTGGTATATTGATTCCAGAAAGTACACCATTTGTACACAATAAATGTATGAAGTACTGTGTTGAATAAACTATGAATATTTTTGCAAGTATTGTAAATCATCTCTAATGTACATGTAAAGCTACTATAAACTGAATTATGTAGAATTAGTTATAGATGGTATTGTTTTAGATGTGATAACATGAAAAATCATTACGTGCATGTGAGTATAGTTACAATTTATTTTACTGTTTCTCATCTGCAGGTGTAGAATTCACAAATCCCTCTGTGGAGTCCACAAATAAACTAATGCTGATTGCACTAAAATTCATCTACATTGGGTGAACTTTTTTGAAGCACAGCATAACAAATAAATAGCAAAATAAGTGATAATAGTTGTTGAAATTCTGCTATGTGGTGCATGTATGTAACCTCCTTAAATTAAAGACAAACCACAGGCAATAAAATAGACAAATTTCCTTTTTTATAAAATACATCAGGGACCATCTTCTGCTTTCCTTTCTCTATAAGCAGGAGAGAAACATAACAAAATAGGAGAATGTATGGAATAATGCCATCTCCTAAGTGGATGGTAAAACCAATACATTTATGTGTATACAACTGAAAACATTTGAAGGACTTTCATGAGGAAAATATCTGGATTCAGTCCACAATTGGCATACAAATTAACATAACAAAGTTATTACTAAACATTTTCTCTGTGTCTAAGGGGAACTATCAATTAATACACAAAACATTTACTGATCATTTCCAAAGCCAGACAAATATTCTAAACCACCGAATTATGTCTCAAGCCATTAAAAGCTAGATATTTGTGATAAAATTTATTTTAAAAAAAGTATAAATGTTGCTTTTCAACAACAGAAATAACCACCTTTACAGGTAAAGTAGATCTTGACTACACCCACTTCCTCTGCATGCCTGTAAATGCATATGGTCATTAATGAACATTTAGACTGACTGAAGTTAATCTCCTATTAATACTCGGCTACAATTTCTGATTGACCACTCTCTATATTGTTCTCTCATTTCCCCAAAGAAAAGAGCATGTTTCCTAAAATTTCATTCTTTTCTTCCTGAAATGTGAGCAAAAACCATCACTAAAGATGATAGATCAGGAAGCTCTTCTTTCCTTCTTTCCTTTCTTTTTGCCTCATTCATGTGACATATCATTCTACCACACAATCTTATTCCAAATTCTAGTGAACAAGTACAAAAGAAACAGTGTTTTCCAATATCAACTGGTGATGTGGTGATGTGTATGAATTTATATCTATGTGCAGATAGGTATAAGAGCACATTCTTTTTTGATCTATTTTGTTATTTCATTATTATGTTGTTTTACAATTTATACAGAAGTTTCTTTAATGACACTGATTATTGCTTTGTTCATTATAGTCATTTATATAGACAGAAGGACATCTATCAATATAAAAAATTATGTTATTGCTTTGGAAAGAAATAAATGTAGATACAGTCAAAATGTGAATTTCAGTCTTGCAAAGAAACTTAATGAATATAAGCATTATATTAATTCTTCTTTGAATGATAGGATTAAGAGGACTAACAACTTAAAAACTGAGAAGCCTTCTCTCTACTGTTATGTTGCACCACTTTATGCAGATTTTTCACATATAAAATATGCAGACTTTAGTCAATCCTGTATATGAAATTGGTGATCATCTTAACTTGCAATACTAAAGAAATACTCATATTATATGTATGCATCCATCCATATATATACTCATATATATATATATATATATATATATATATATATATATATATATATATATATATATATACACACACACACACACACACATACATACATATTCATGATGTGCAGGTCAGCATGCAGTAGCATGGAATTTGACATTAATTTAGAATTCGCACTTACTTAAAGGATTAAGCACTGAAAAGGATCTCACTTTACAGTTCATCTATACTATAAATTACCAATTAGAAACCAGGACTCTGTTACTACCAGTGCAGAAATAAAGTACTTTTCTTCCAGCATTGTCATTGCATTGACTTCGCATACATGTCTTTAAAGTGTTCTGCAAAGACAAGCCTATATACCTTGGGAAAGCTTAACCACTGCCTCACCCTGAAGAATAGTCCATATGTAAATTTTAATTCATATTGATTTTGCTTTTCCATCATTTTCACCTCAAAGTCAAGACACACAAAGAAAATCAATAACTGAGCATCCAGGCAGCACTTTTCATACGAAGAGCTCGTGGCTGTTTTGCATATCTACTCATTTTAATTTATTTTTCATATTCTATAATGCTGCAAGTTAGAAAAAGTAAAACTGAATAAATTAAAGCTAATATTCTCCTGCCTTTTGAGAGAGAGCAAAAATATATTAAGTCCAGGCAAGACTTTTTCTTTTCTGATGCTCACCAGGTTCTTTATCCATATCAATGGCTTAAGACCGTATCATTCATGGCAGCCATTGAAATGATGGAGCTACAGCATTCTGTTCTGAAAGGGCGTTTGATGATTTGACAGGTGAGAGATTATTATATCTTGAATTTGAAACGTTAGAGAGTTATGAAGCCACATACTTCAATACTTCAAACAACTATGGAATCCACTCAAACTACATCTTCTTTAAGAGATATAATACCACGTAGCTTTCGATGTTCAAGTGGTTCCTTAAGCTTTGAAAAGCAAGCACCTGCAGTTATTCATGTACCTACTATGCCTTTGCAGTAGAAATATTCCAACAGCATTGTGGGTGAAAATATTACAATTACTAAGCCATAGTTAATTTTGGAGGATGCATTAAAAGACAGCATGCTATTGAAATATTCAGTTTTCCTATTTCAAATGTTAATGCTGGTGTCTCAATTCATGGGAATAATAATGGAAATAATTTTTTCTCTGTCTTGAATATATTGGATAATAATTGGGAATATGTGGAAAGTGGGCAGCTGAGATATTTAACAAACTCACACAGAAAATTTTTTTAGCAATTTATGTACATGTTTATCTCATGTTTCTCTAAAAAGAGAAACATGTTCATGTAAAGATATATATATAAAATTATGATAAATGTTACTGACTCAAAGGATATATAAATTAATTTATATATATATATTCAATAAATCTATTTGCACAAATGCTTATGATAATTTTAAATCAAAATGTAATTTACAAGACCTCTATTAGCTTTCATCAGGGGAAAAAAAAAAGCAAGATGTGAATTCAGCCATAAGACGGGGAAACAGCATATTGGTGTTTAGGGATATCTCTGTTCTTCAGGGGAAGATCTGTCTTTTTATGGTATGGTTTTCAACTGATTGAATAAGAAACACTCACATATGAGAAAGTAATCCACTTTACTTCATTTCCTAATTTACATGACAATGCCATGTAAGCAGAAAATAAACTCACACAGTTACCTAGGATGTTGAGCCAAATAGCTTGGCACTGTGGCTTAACCTACTTCACCCACACTTTAGCTGCCACATTAAAAGCCAATGGCTGCTTTCTAACATTAGAGGGGATTTGTTTTTACACAATTTGAGGAACACTGAGAAAGTAAAATAAAGACTGTACTAGTTTGGTTTATATTGTGATAAATTCCCATGTACTATGACAAAAAGAAAACTATTTGGGGAAGAGAGGATTTATTTCAGCTTCCAGTCTCCAGTTTATCATCTAGGGAAGGCAGAGCAGGAGTCTGAGCAGAAATCCGAAGGCAGGAATTGAAGCAGAGGCCATGAAGAGACACTGCTTACTGGCTTGCCCCCAGTCTTATGCTCAGACATCTTTCCTATAGAAGACAGGGCCACATGCCCAAGGGGAGGCACTACAGAATCCTATGTCAATCATTCATCAAGAAAAAGCCTCCACATACAGGCACACAGGTCAGCCTCTAAAGAAGAGTCCTCAAGTCCCTTCTCTCACTTGATTCAAGTTTGTGTCAAGTAGACAAATTAACCATCACAAAGATAGCATGTGTCAGAACAGGGTGAGTGACATTTTTACAAATTAAATAATATTTTTAAATACTTGAATATATCGCCTCAACTTTTTGTTACTGAGCACTAACTATATGGTGTATAGTCAATACAATCTCTTTTATTTAATCTAATTTTAACTCATCTTTAAAGGTGTAGTATCTTGGTACCGCTAAGGATCACATCTAATTTGTTTTCCTTCTGTTTTATGTTTCCCAAATTCTAGTGTAGCAGGTATTTACCACACTCATGGTTGATGTTTGCTGTCATTACTAATGTTTTTTTTTTTTCCTCAGGAATTTCTTAAGTGTAGATGCCAGTAAAACAATCAAGAAAACTCTAAACTGTGGCGCAGGCTCACTCTCACAGGGCAAATACAGTTTGCTGTGGCTCTTCTCAAGGAAATTGCAGGATATAGTTTGAGAGGACTTAGAAGAAGATGGACCATTAGATAATCACCCAATAAAGCTGTTCAAAATAACTGCAAATGTATATACACCATAAAGATATATTAAGATAATTAGGACATGAAATTTTTTTTAGTTTGATTTTGGTTTCATACAGATTTTGCTTATATAAAGTTATATTCAATGATATCTGTGGGTTAATTACTAGCTTATGAACATACACAGCTCTTGTGATCTGGTTGAGCTGCAGAGACTTACTATCACCCTACTCTGGCCTAAATATTACTAGTGGATGTCATTTTATGAAAATAAATTTAAAGCATTAATGGCCTTTCCCTGTAATCAGATTGGTGAATACTCTATCACCATAAAGCCTTCGTCCAGTAACTGATGGAACCAGACACAGAGATCCACAACCAGGCACCAGGCCTAGTTCCAGGAATCCAACTGAAGAGAGGGAGTAGGGAATAAATGCAGAAGGGAGGTCAAGATCATGATGGAGAAATCTTCAGAGACAGCTGAACCAATCTTGTAGAAACTCATGAACTCTAAACATCTGTGGAGGCTCCGTGGGACAGAACTAGGTCCACCATATGTGGGAGACAATGGTGAAGTTTGGACTATCTGTGAGGCACCTGGCACTAGGACCTGGATTGATCCCTGGTGCGTGAGCTAGCTTGTTGGAACCCATCCCCTATGGTGAGATGACATACTCTGCTAAGGCAGGGGGATGGGTCTTGGTCTTGCCCCAACTTAATGTGCCAGACCTTGTTGACTCCCTATGGGCACCCTTACCCATTGGGAACTGTGGGTGGGTTATCCAAGATAAAAAAAAAAACTGTGCAGAACTGGAAATTCAATTTAGTGTGTCACAATGACTGCTTTGGTGACCAAACATGTTGGGAAAAACCTTACTATCCTAAGATTCAGTTATTCTCATGGTTTCCTTCTACAGTCAGGTGACTCCCTTTCATGTGAAGGGAATAATAATAGGCCAGAACACATGGCAGAGGGAATGGTTCAAATCAGGTAGGCAGGATGTATAGAAATAGAATATAAAGGTCAAGGCAAGATATAGCCTTGAGGGAAGTGAGCACATTCTTCAATTGTAAAATGGCACAGGATATACATTATCATTCCGAAAGGGAGCATAGTGAAGAAATACTGGACCAAAATAAGACTCAAAACAGATGGGCAAATTCTAAACTATATCTCCATGTCTGATGTCAAAATGCTGTTCAGATCTCCAATTCCCTTAGACTTTGTTGACTGCAAAACACTTTAACCTTGGGCTGGTTCTACTCCCCATTAGCAGCTTTCCTTGGCAGCTATTCTCAGCGTCTTGTATCTCTAACATTTTGGGGTCTCAAAGGCAATCCAGGTTTCACCCTCACAGCTTCACACAACGATCTTTCTAGGCCTCCATTAGGAACAGCGCTGACACAGATCTGCCCTCAGTGGCTCTTGTTAGCTATAGAGAGAAATTTCATGACCCCCTTTTTGTATCTTTGACTCTAAAGTCAGAAGCATTTGGCTGAAGCTACCAATTCTGCTGCATGCTGCGGCTAGAACATGGTCTCCTACTTCGGTTACATCTTCACCAGCTTCCTATTTTGGATGGTTTCTTTCATTTCCTAAGTTTAGCTGCCTTAGAACTTGATCTGTAGACCAGACTAGCCTTGAAGATCCACCAGCATCTGCTTGTTGAGGGCTTGGATTGAAAATGTGCACCACCACCCCTGGCCCTAAGCTTTTTTAAAATTCAGTTTCAATTTTCTTTAATTCCATTTTACAAGTTGAAACCTTAGCTGGATAGGGTCTTTCTGTAAAGTTACCACCCCCTTTATTCTACGCAGTATCAGACTTTACTTCCGGAAGCCCCTCTTTTTCTTTGATCAGCTTGCTCCATTTCATTAAAGATCTCTATAAGATTGAACACTAATAAACACAAGAGTTGATACTAGGGTATTTTGAGATTTCCTCTGCCAATTCAGTTAATCTAAAACTCTTCAATCTAGCCTCAGGCAGACACTTTGGACAAGAGCAAAATGCAGCAACATTCCTTGCCAATATATCACAAGAATGGCCTCCAGGCCACATAATAACATTCATTTTTCTGATACTTCTTGAGCCAGGACCTCACAGTTCAATCCACCCTCAGCAACACTGTCTTCCAAGCTTCTCCTAGTATGGCCCATTAAGCCTCATTTAAAGCATTCACTGCTTTTCTAACCCAGACTCCCAAAGCCCACATTCCTCCAAGCAAAAAAACATGGTAGGGCCTATCACAGCAATATTCCAGTCTCTGGTATATCATCTTCTGTCTTAGTTATAATCTCTATTTCTATGAAGAGACACCATAACCATGGCAACTTTTATAAAGCAAAACATTTCATTAGAGCTGGCTTACAGTTCAGAAGTTTAGTCCATTGTCATCATGGTCGGAAGCATGGTGGCACACATGCATAATAGTGCTGGAGAGGTAGCTGAGTTCTATATTTAGATCCAAAGGTAGCAGGAAGAGACTGTGAGGCACTGGGCCTAGCTTGATCCTCAAGCCTCAAAGCCTACACCTAGTGACACACTTTCTCTAACAAAAACACACCTACTCCATCAAGGTCACACCTCCTATTAATGTCACTCTCTATGAGCTTATGGGGGCCATTTTCTTTTAAACCACCACAGGGAGAAATGCACTCCTCATGGGAATTTCTAGAAATCATCTCTAGAAATGTCATCACAGTCATACCCAGAGTTGTGCATCATTATATTTTTTATATGCTTCATAATCTACTTGAGTTGATAATAATATTAAGTCTCAACAACTACCCATTTATCCGTGGCTATGTGTTGTTATGCCATCTCTGCAAATATTGGAAGATTTCAACTGCTGAGTTTTCCTATAGCTAATTTAAAGTTAACTTAACTGGAGTTGTTTTGTAAGGTGCTCATTCTATGGATGTTTGATATTTAAAAGTAAAATTCAAGAATCTCTTAGGATTCCAATTTTTATATTCATTTTTGAAGAAGCTTTACCTTCAAAGGAAGCAAGTAACTTAAGGTACATGTCGATTTTTCTTTTATTTATGTATATAAAAGAAATGAAGTAGCAATGAAATCCAGGTTCTCTGCACTTGCCTTCATTCAATTTATTAAAGAGTTTGTCCCTTCGAAACTTTGGCAGGCAGGTGCAAAGCCTGTCTTCTCAGAAAGAACTTCTAAGAACACTAATAAAAACGACAGACTTGAAAGGAACCGTAGAAATAAAAGCCCCACAGGCTCTAATTTGTGGAGTGCCCTGTCTTCACACGCAGCAGGACATGAGGCCTGCTCCTGCTCAGCAACTTCAAATTGAAAGAGGTTTTGAGAAGGCCAGCTTATGTCATCAATCACAGGTGCCAAGACGAGTGTCCTGAGATGATGGCAACAGATTTGAGTAATTTAAAGGTATCTTGACAGAAAAATACACATAGAAGAACAGAGACAGATAGACAGTCTCTCTGTCTCTCTGTCTCCTCTCTCTCCTCTCTCTCTCTCTCTCTCTCTCTCTCTCTCTCTTTCTCTCTCTCTCTCTCTCTCTCTCTCTTTCTCTCTCTCTCTCTCTCTCTCTCACACACACACACACACACACACACACACACACCTTCATGTGTATTTTCTATAACCCTGTCAGGACTAGCATCCAAAAACATTGTAAGGGTCAGAAAAATCTCAAAATCTTTTACCTGCATACACACCTTCCCTTCGATTATGTTCTCTGTCCTCGTACATTCAGCACTCATGTTCCCTTCCAGGAATTAATTCAAAATATCCACCCTCATACTCTCTCACCAATTAAACCAAAAATCTCAATTCTAATCCTTTCTTAATACTCTCATCTCAAAACACATGTTATGCTTGACCTATACTTGTCTTTCTATTATGGCGAAGTCTTCTAGAGGTTCTTAAAGGCTATTTACATCTTTTCCAGGAAAGTTCTCTGTATCTTAAAAAAAAGCACATCCCTACAAGAAAAACATAAACCCTGACAGATATGTGCACATGCAAACACACACAAACACACACTCACCCCTCCCAATGCTGAGGGATTACTACAAAAGAAAAAATCAATAGTCTAAGAGCCTAAGACCATGGGTGACTACAATGAAGCAGTGTTTTCTGGATATAGGAAGCAGCTACACATACGAGCTAACAATGAGTGGGACAGCACATGTGCAATCCCAAGCCAGATCAAATCCCAGGATGGCAAGGGTAATTGTACATACAATCCCATCTCTAGCCACAGAACTGCTGGCAGTTGTGAGCTACTATGAGATGACCACTCTCTAGTGGACAACAACACAGGCCAAAACAAAATTTGAGGCACAAACTTGTCGTGAAGATTTAAAATAAATAAAAGTGTACACTATCTTGGGTGCATAGGGGAGAAGAGGTGAATCTGGGAAGAGTTGGTGGGGTAAATACCATCAAAGCACATATGAAACTCTTACAGAACTAATAAGGCAAGGGGATCTCTGTGAGTTTGCAACCAACCTGGTCTACAGAGTAAGATCCAGGACAGCCAGAGATACACAACAAAGTGAAACCCTGTCTCAAAAACAAAACAAAATCAAAGTCAGGAGGAGGATATGACTTTCGAGCATGCCTTTAAAGCATTCAAGATGGGGAGACAGAGGCAGGTGAGTCTCTGTGAATCTGAGGCCCATTTGGGCTACAAAAGGAATTTCAGGACAGCCAGGGCTATTCCACAGAGAAACCCTGTCTCAATTCCACCCCCAAAACTGGAGCCACGAGAGATTAAATACCTACTAATGAACAGGTGCACACTGTGTTAGTATTCTTGGTATGGAAACATGGAAAGAACATCAACACAACTATGCCAACAAATGGGTCATGCTATTAGCTTCATCAAAATTAGGAGTAGGTCACACTCAAGTCATTTAGTTCTTTCTAGAACATCTGCTACAATAAATGTGTGCTGGTAATATCCCTTTAGGAGAACAATTTAAAGAGTTTCCAGTTAAGACTGATCAAAGGGGATGGAAAAATCGTTCTAAAGCTAAGAGTACTTGCATTTGCTTTCCAGTTATGTTGGGCAGCACATAGCCACCCATATCTTCAGTTCTAGGTAGATCTGGTACCTCTGTTCTTCCACAGGCACCTGTAGTCCCATTCCCAACCCACATGCAGACACAAGCACACATATAATTAAAAATAAATATTTAAAAAAATGATTGTAGAACTTGGTTTGCAGTATATCTTGGTTAAGTTCTTTGTACCATGTGAGTTCTTGGGTAACAAACCTTAGGAGTTAGACTTTCAAAACATTCTGATCCCATTCCATCTATCAAAGCCCCAGAAATCAGGCCACAGGAATGAATTCATACTTTCTATGTCACAAGAAAGAGCAAAGACAGAAAGAAGAGGACAAGATAGGCTGTCCTCTATGAAGCGGGATAGGCTAACCTAAGACAGGGCCTGATGTGGTAAAGAGAGTGGAGTCTGTAAAGAAATGGGATAGATATTTGGAGGGAGTGGCCAGACAAAAGACATATGAAGAAGTCAGAAGAAAAAGAAGCCAAAACTCAAAGGACTGAAAAATATTCAAAGCCAGTAAAGTATGAGACATGAAAAACTACCCATTGGTTTGTAAAATAAATTACCCAAAGCAGAATTTATTTCCCTTGAAGAATTATTTTTATTTTTTAAATTTACTTTAATGTATTTTTTTTATTTTGTTGAGACAGGGTCTGCCTACATTGCTGTGCTTGTCCTGGAACTCATTACGTAGATAAGGCTGGTTGCAAATCTACAGAGTTCCTCCTGCCTCTGCCTCTCAATTGCTGGGATTACAGATGCCTGCCACCATGCTGGCTGAAAATAATTTTTAAAGGGTTTGGTGCATATCAATTTTTTTTTGGTTTTTCTAGACAGGGTTTCTCTGTGGTTTTGGAGCCTGTCCTGGAACTAGCTCTTGTAGACTAGGTTGGTCTCGAACTCACAGAGATTCGCCTGCCTCTGCCTCCCGAGTGCTGGGATTAAAGGCGTGCACCACCACCGCCCAGTGGTGCATATCAATTTTGTGCATTAAGTAAGCGATTAGCCATGATCCAGTGCCTCACTCAGACATGAACCATCTTCAAGACCATGCTTCTAGCCTAAGCTGGGTGTTTTTTTTTTTTTTTAAAGAAAGAGTCATGGGATAAATCCGGACTAGCTGAACATAGAGGACAATGAGGAATACTGAGAACTCAAGAACAATCGCAGTGGGTTTTTGATCCTACTGCACGTACTGGCTTTGGGGGAGCCTAGGCAGTTTGGATGCTCACCTTAGGAGACCTGGATAGAGGTGGGCGGTCCTTGGGCTTCCCACAGGTCAGGGAACCCTGATTGCTCTTGGAGCAGATGAGGGAGGGTGACTTGATCGGGGGAGGGGGAGGGAAATGGGAGGCGGTTGAGGGGAGGAGGCAGAAATCTTTAATAAATAAATAAATTTAAAAAAATAAATAAATAAAAAAGAAAGAAAGAGTGACTACCATACTAAGTACATATGTTTCATTCGGAGAATACTGTTTTTAAAATGCAGTTTTAAACTACTGCTTTCCTAGGGACTTTAGCTCAGTAAATGACAGGAAGGGTTGGAAGGCATTTATAAGAACTAACACATTCCAAAAGGACTGATTGGAAACTAGTCAACAGAAGCAGAGCTCACAAAGCAGAGGAGTCAGTTAAATCCTGGAGTAAGGTCATTTTAAAATCTTGTAACTGGGATTTTTTTAATGTTTTTATTTATTCTTTGACAAATACAATACATTTGAGCTTCTTGTCTAGGTGTGGGATTTTTGTGCTCCCCTCCTCCAGGCTGGGATTTTGTCTGGCTTGAGCTGGTGCAGAGTTTAGACATGCTCTCACAAAGAGCTGCTAATGATTCATTGGTACCCCATCCTCGACCAGAGCATCACTCGGCCTTCATCACAGTAGCCACTTTTTGCAGTTAATACCGAGACCCACACTGGACAAAGTGCAGACAGAGACTTCGGCTTACTCTGTCCTAAAACGAATGTCTATATCACATGCCTCCCCTCAAGACTCAGGGATCTGTAGAGAAGAGGGGGCAGGAAGGTTGTTAAAATCAGAGGTGGTGGATGACTTCAAGGAAACAGCATTTCCAAGATGCAACCAGTGTAGATGTCAATGCAAACTCACAGAAAGCGTAATTTGGATTTTAAGTATGAAATATAAGTCATCTCAGATCAGACCACTTTCTCTTTTCACATCCATATCACAAGGCCTCTCATTCTTTCACCTTGGCCCTGTGGCCTCACATTAGCAAAGAGAACAGAGATACAATTAAGGATAGAAAAAAAAATGGTGGTGGCAGCACATGCCTTTAATCCCAGCACTCGGGATACAGAGGCAGATGGATCTCTGTGAATTCAAGGCCAGCCTGGTCTACAAGAGTTAGTTTCAAGACAGGCTCCAAAGCTACAGAGAAACCCTGTTTAGAGTAATAAAACAAAACAAAAAATCACAAACAACAACAAAAGAAATTAAGGATGGGGGCTTCAGAGATTCTAGGCACCAGTCCCAATTTGAATACTTTCTCCTTACCATAACTCTGGCAAATTCCACATTCCACTGTTTCTGTTAATCTGGTATAATTACAACAGAATTTAGCTTGGAGGGTGTTTTGAGCTAAATGATTATGTCCCCCAAAGATCTCCCACGTAGAAGCTACATCCAATATGGTTGTTTTTAGAAAAAAAAAACTACTTTAAAGAAATTTTTGAAAGGTTAAATGCAGTCAAATGGAAGACTGTGAGCCCTTAGTGTTGATATTCTTTCAGGAAAAGTCATCTCACACTTGCTCAGTTATTGATCTATGAGTGCATCATGAAGGGTTAACCACTGCAAACTACAAGGAGGTCCTGAACCAGACCTCCAGTGTGCTGACACCCTAATTTTACACTTCCACCTCCCCAAATTTGTAACAATAAGAGTCAATTTCGTGAGCCACCTATTACATGGCTTTTTATTATGGCAGCTTGAACCATATTCAGAATGTCACTATAAAGATAAGGTAATATGTAAACGTCATTATGATTGCCAAAGCACCAGAATAAATATTAACTATTGACTAATACTGTTAGTCTTTCAGAATCTTCATTTTTAAAGACGGGAAGACTTAGTATGTTAATTGTATTTACCGAACACCAATCAATAATCACATAAAAATTCAATTTAGGAGAGAAATAAAACTACTTTCTCTTTTCTTTCACTAATTCTGAAAAAACTGTAAAAGAGCAATGCCTTCTTTAAATTATTCTCAATATGGCCAATAAAAAAATAGACTCTAGTTTGTTAAAACCTTTAGGCAAATGTTCGTGTACAAATATTGCTTGGATAGTAACAGGGAAATAAATTCTTAGAAACTGTGCTGGCTTGTTTCATGTCATATTTTTAAAGGGAATCTCAATTGAGATAATGATTTCACCATATTAGCTGTGGGGCATTTTCTCAATTAATAATTAATGTGGGTGGGGCCAGCCCTTGGGGGATGGTGCCATCCCTGGGTGGGTCGTCTAGGATGCTATAAGAAAGTAGACTGAGAAAGGCAGGAAGAGCAAGCCAGCATGAAGGACTTCTCCATGGCCTCTGCATCAGTTCCCGCCTCCAGGGTCCATCCCTACTTAAGTTTCTGCCCTAATTTGCCTGGATGATCAACTACAAACTGTAAGAAAAAATAAATCAATCCTTTCCTCCTCAGTTTATTTTTGGCCAGTGTGTTTTATCAGAGCAATATAAACCCTAATTAAAATATTTAAAACCAGTGAATCTGCAGTGATCTGCAAACTGAACAATGGGGGGGGGCAGTTGCTTACTCAATCCTTGTAAGTACTGAAGAGACCTATGTTTCGTTGTTTGTTTGGAAGATGTAATGGCTATTCTTGATTGTCAAGTTGATTACATCTGGAATTCACTAAAAACCAAGCAACTGGGTATACTTCTGAAGGAATTTTTCTTGATTGAATCATTTGCTATGGGAAGATCCACCCTAAATCCAGATCTTTTGAGGTGGGAAGGTCCACCATAAACTCGAGCCACCCCTGTTGTCACTCTAGGGGCAAGTCTACTCCTTTGCTGTTCTCAGAGCCTAGTTCTCGAGGATTATAAATATATTGAAAATCAGCAGAGACATCCAGGCTCAAGATCTGAACAACTACTGAAATCTTGGGCTTTCCAACAGAGACATCCATTTTTGGAACAGGGGGACCATAACCTGTAGGCCAGTCTACTAAATCACTATTCGATATAGAGAGGCTATTTTATCAGTTCTGTTTCGTAGAGCACCCTGACTAACACAGAGGTGATGATGATGGTAAGAGCACAAAATGCATCACCATCAGCAAAGCATCACAGCAGACCTAAAGGGTGGCAGCAGGTGAAGACTATTTTCATAGCGGATAATCTGATATGTAGAATAGTACTTACATTTTATAATTTATTCCAAAAATGTTATAAAAATTATATCCATAACTAACAGAATGGGCTAGGCCTATTTAATAGTTAAGCCTCATAAACACTGCTTTACAGTGCACACTCCCATGCACACACCTGCAATTTGTGACATGCCAGAAAAATATTTAGAACAGGGAACAGATTTGGAAAGATAATTAACTGCTTGACTTTGCAAAACTAGGAAATTACAGTGTCCAACAAAATATATAATGTGCTTGACTTGCAAATGATAAGACACATTTTTTAGTTAAGAAAATTCCCAAACCATGTATTCTTAAAGCCTTTAAAGTCTACTGAAAACCATTTCAATGTTGTTTGTCATAGCAAACTTTTCTTATAAAAGCCAACCTTAATGTAGTCCTGGTCTACTTCATTGTCCTATTATTGTTCTTTTAAAACAAGTAACCATTGCACACTGAACTGCCAGATGCTGAAGACACTGTAGAGAACAGAGAGAAAAGCCAGTATTTGTGGAGCTTGCTGTGGTGTAGCACACAGACCCAATCAAAACAAACCAGCCCATCTAGACTTGAATTGTAAGACAAGAATGGTCAAGGAGGAGATGGGGCTTCCTCTAAAACAAGTATGGCTGTCCTGAGAAGTGAATACTGACAGGTAAAAGGAAGAGTAAAAGAAACTCTATAAGGTGGGCAGAAGGCTCTATGCAGGGAAAACATTGCATATGCAAAAGCCCCATGGAAGAGAACACATGGGACCTGCCTTCAAGAAATCCATCCTGATGAATAGTCCAGAGAATCAGCACATAGCCGGCTCAGGGAAAGGTCTGGTGAGTGGCATTTAGCCTTGCAGTCCTTCCTAAGAATCCTGGCCACCTCTGAAGCAGAGCCACAATCATTTAAGCTGGATGGGTATGGGAAGTTATGACTTGCATTTCAAGGTGGTAAAAGAAATAGAGGTGGCAAAGAGTAAACC
The DNA here is from genome assembly GCF_037038515.1 of Microtus pennsylvanicus. Classification (NCBI taxonomy): domain Eukaryota; kingdom Metazoa; phylum Chordata; class Mammalia; order Rodentia; family Cricetidae; genus Microtus; species Microtus pennsylvanicus. Next base: position 181,185,553 of record NC_134579.1, on the reverse strand, counting down.
CAGGAGAAAGACCAGGTCATACACAGGGCCCAGGTGGAAGAAGTGTTGGCATCCAAAGACACTGTAATCACAGAGACAGAAAGAAACCAGATCCAAAGTGTCCATATGATGTGATTAAGAAGAGGTAATGATAGCTGCAGGTAAGGGTGCGTAGGTAGAGGTAATGAATGCAGTGAGATTTACTTAATTAGTAAAAAAAGAAAAAAACCTGGGTGAATTCATAGGACGTCTGTACTCACCAGAGCTAATTGATGATTCAGGTTAATTACTGAATTACACGTTGGATTTCTGACACAGCTTCTGTAAGCATAATTGGGCAACACAACAATGGCAGAGGCTGCCATACCAAAATGAATCGCTAACATATGCAATTAAAATAAATGTCTATAAGATGTAACTGTCAAAATAGTAATTATGACAGTGCGCTTGAAGCCATTTTCAGACTTATTTGAAATTAAACTCGTGTTCTCTATATACACTCAGCACATTTCAAAATAGCGATTTCAGAAAATAGTCTTTTTATTGTTGAGTATTCGATATGATTTAGGAAACTTCGTATAAAATTGTAAAATATTTTGTGTAGTTAAAAATTTAAAAATTGATGTGGGAGTGTCATATATTAATCTGTTGATTTCATTGGTTAAGCAATAAAGAAACTGCTAGGCCCATTGGATAGGCCCACCCTTAGGTGGGTGGAGTAAACAGAACAGAATGCCGGGAGGAAGAGGAAGTGAGGTCAGACTCGACAGCTCTCCTCTCCGGAGCAGACGCAGGAGAGATGCCATGCTCCAGGCTCCTGGGCAGACACACGCGATGAAGCTCTGAACTAGAATCTTCCCGGTAAGACCGGTGCTCACTGATTGTTAGAGATGGGTTGATTGGGATATCAGAATTAGCCAGTAAGGGCTAGAGCTAAGGGCCAAGCAGTGATTAAAAGAATACAGTGTCTGTGTAATTATTTCGGGGCATAAGCTAGCCGGGCAGGCGGCTGGGGTTTTGGGGACATAGCCCCGCCGCCGCTCATATTACAACAAAAAATCATGTTTATTTTAGATGTATTTTAATTTTGAAGAAATCGTGAAAAAAAAATCTTTCCAGCTGAAAAATTTCATGATCAGTTAGTGCATTCATTACAGTTAAATAAACTTTGTGAGGTTAAAAAAAAATGCACCAAGCACCATGCATAAATATGGAGGACAGACAAACTCTTAGATTTACCAAGGTTAAAAAGAGCAACAAAACAAAACAAAACAAAACAAACAACAAACAAGGGGAAAAAAACAAAGGGATATACACACAATCCAGACTCATGCGTGAATTTCACACTTTTGATGTGCTAGCAGAAGATGTGCTAGTGGAATATATTTAAAGTATTTCACACTACTCTATTCAAAAAGAAATGTTCCGTGTGAAACAACTAGTAAATGTGAAAGGTGTTTCAACAATATGAGAGGCAGATTATTACTCTTTTAGATACCAATAGCTCTGAAACAAACACGTGTTTAACAATGCCTCCTCATTCGTGAGGACAAAGACAGATCATACATCGCTTCTCAGGTTATCCTCTTCCTAATAGAGTCATGAGCATTGGTGGAACAAAATATAATGAGCATAATGGCATTTTACATTATCTTCTCCTTGGAGATAAAGTTGTTTATCCCAAACAGAACAGTGACAAGGGAGAGGACAGAGCCTTGCGCTCACCAAAACACTCATCAGCAGATCCCTACTGACCTTCATGTATAGACAGCTTTTCTGTGAAACATAGAAAGGCATGCACGATTACATGAACCTGACCTTCATGCTGCTGCTAATCATCATGTGAAAGGATTTCCCGCCACGCTCTTCAGTGCAGAAGGGCAGAAAAAGGCACCAGACCCATTATAACAGAAGAAAACACTTCACACCAACAAGAAGCGTGCATGAGTGCTGCGTTTGAGATGTGACTGAGACTACCATGAGTCGAAACTTTAGAATCGTTGAAATACTTATTATCTAAGCGATATGTAAAATGATGCTACATCTTTAAAATTAATGTCATGTTAGATGAAAGGCAAAAAGAAAGTTAAGAAAGAGCAATGAACTGGCAGGCAGAAAATCAGGATTCTGCTCCCTGGTTATAAAATAAAAATATGTTTTTTTCTTTTTTCTCCCTCATTTGATGAGTAAGAGCCTAAGGCGGCTCTGGAGGTTCCTGGATTGGAATATTTTTTTTCTTAGCAACCCTTTGAGATGTAACTTGAGAGCCACCAGAATGGTGTATATGGCTAATATTAAGACAATCCATTATTTGATTGCTTAAGTAGCCGGTGCCCACACTTGGGTGTGTCTTTCCGAGACCCCCATTTCTCTTAGCCTGCATGCTTAAAACCTATAATAAAATACATTTAATGAAAAAAATAATAATGAAAGTCAGTCAGGAATTAGATGCCAACTGTAAATTTGTCACTTGTAAAATGTAGTATTAGGTTGAATTATCATTTAGGTCAGTGACTCTCACACGTTGATTATAGTTATCAATTATTTGATATCCTCGTTATTATATATTACTAATTTTGAATTTTTAATAATTGTGACTTTAAGAGTGTACATATGCAATAAAGCTCTGTAGGTCACTGTTCTAAAATTCACAATAATTTGAACAGCCAATTACTATACAATTCTTATTTTCCCTCATATTTTGCACTTAAGATATTTAATGTAAAACATGACAGTGATTTAATAAAAAGAAACAAGTGAGGTGAAATACTTGGTAAAGGAATATAGGGTCAAACATTTCATACTGTGAAAAACTTAGAAATCACCTCTGTTCATAAAAGACCACATGCAAAGGATTACAAAGGGATTCACTGGCATCAAGGAACAATGCGTTCTGATTGAAGCTTCAGTTTAGAGACTACTTGTCTTGGAGTGCTTTGAAAACTTGTTAGAAATGCATTGTTTCCCATGCATGTCTTAGTTTTCAGTTAGCTAGAATGTTACTTAATATGAATACTTCCCCACTCAATAATTTTCACTGAATGAAGAATGATTGTAAAGCAGCTTAATATAAAATGTTATCATTAGATTTAAAAAAAAAAAACCTCATGGAACACACCAAAAGGCATAAATCAAATTTGAATGTACAAGCAGAGTTAATACAAATAGATAAGGAATACAATAAAGGTTTAATCAAGTAAACTGCCTAGGTACTATAACCTCCCACACCATGAACTTCCAAATGTTTTACAAATACCACATTCAGATTCCCTCCTACAGAGTGGGCCTCAACTGTATTAGGTGGAAGGATGGCTCACCCCATAATATCTAGGGTACACTGTGGCACAGGGTCAAAACACCTTGTAAATAATATGTTTTATGCCAGCAGTTCTCAACTTGTGGGAAGCAACGCCTTTGTGGAGGACGGCTGTCAAATAACCTTTTCATAGATGTTACCTAATACCAATGGAAAACAGATAATTACATTATACTTCATAACAGTAAAAAAAAAATGAATGTCAGGAAGTAGCAACAGAAATAAGTTTATGGTTGGGGGTCACCACAACATGAGGAACTATATTAAAGGGTCAGTTGTAGTGCTAGGAAGCCTGAGAATCACTGCTTTTTATCCATAGACAATTATCACTTTCAGTCTTAATCAGAAAATCCTCTTGTTCCAGTCAATAGTGATGAAGACAGAGACATAGTTGCTCAGAATAAGTAACTGAGAGTTGATGTTCAAACCACAGATATAGCATCCCCTCCAAGGCTCAGGAACACTGGGAGAGGGGTCATAAAAATGTCAAGAGCCAGAAAGGTTTGCAATACTATCCTGCAGGAAACACACAGCCAATGTAATCATAGAGTCTTAACAAATACGTACAACCGCCCTGGGTCTGCACAAGGATGGCCATGTCAACATCAGGACAAGGTAATGGAAGGAACTGAATCACCTTTCTCTGCTTAATGATTTCCTAAAGATGAATTCTGGGCCAGAGGAAGTCACTGCTCTCTTTTTATCCACTGCCCAGTTGTGTCTTCACTGACACAACTAGACACCAAGGATAGTTCCCATTCAGTAGTAACTCAGACGGCAGTGAATAAATTAAACGTAGCACACAATACGGTCAAGTCATGAATCCGGGTAAAGGACAGGTGGCCATGAAGAGGTACTGATGCAGGAGAGAAGGAAATGATAGAAGCGTCACCGAGAGTAACATGGAGGCATCACATGTGTTCATGACACTGTCAAAGAATTGAACATACAAAGTCTGAAGAGTTTAGAGCGCCATAGTAAGAGAGTGCTTCTGGGGGAAAAGAAGTGTTCTAACTACTTAGAAAGTGGCCATGAAGGTCAATAACTTACTCAGATGTAACTGATCAATTCATTAAAAGATTATGCAAATGCCAAGTAATTTTTAAAGAAAATTCAAAACGTGGGACCAACAGAAATTTTAAGCAGACCTACTGATTGTTATTTGATAAAATAGTTATTTTAGACTAATCTTTTCCCTTCTCCATAATGAATTAATCACGGGACTTACAATAGTGATAGAGATTGTCAAGGGAAAAGAAAACAACTCCTGTAACAGGAGTTTCTCCAGGGGTGACATAGCTATCTGTATTCTGCCATGTAGACCCCATAGAACTTAAAGGGATTCTAAATCCATTCATGATTTTTGTTGTGTTGTAATGGGCAAAGCCTTTGTCTCTGAACTAGGATAACTATAACTTCAACCGGTGCCATACACACTACAGAATTCTCAACTAATTAATGGAAACTAAAGCAATCTCAGACTGGACCCTGCATGTTATCAATGAAATTTATGTATTTCTCACTCAATGATTAAATTAACTTCCCTAGCCATGTTTCCATTTCCTAAGGGTTTTTAATACTACAAACGAGTAATTAGTATTTCTAGTATATCATTACTCATAACTATTAATATAAAATGATTAACTGCATAGTTACTCAGTCCTTAAAAAATATAATTTGCCAGCCATTTATAATCAGAAAAATTAAAATTTACAAGACATTGTCAAACCACGTGACCGGCAACAACACAGATTCTCCTCTTCATCTTCACGTACACTAGTTAATCTTATACAGATCTAGGGAGATTATTTTTCACTGAATTTTTCTGATGGGGTATTGTTAATCAACAACCTAGGGAAGGCGTTTAGCATGTCATTTCTGAGTTGTCAAAACAAATACATATCATGTTTGTGGACATGTTCACCGTGTGAAGAACCTATCTACTTAATCACAGACTTCCCACCCACATGCCCATATATAAATCTAGATAACAAGATCAAGTGCCATATTAAAGACGTAGTTAGCGTTGTATGAAATGATTAATAATGAACAAAGAAAGAGTGTGAATAAGTTACCTGTGAAATTTCCACGTAATAGGCAAATCTGTTGTACTGTAATATGGGAATATTACAGTTCTATGCACAAAAAAACAGATATAACAAACATTTGATAAGGTAAATTGTGACAGAAACACAATGGTAACATGCCTTTGGAACTTGACAATATTTTTATAAAATTCCACTAAGTACCAAATACATGGGGAAAAAGTTGTCAAAATTCTGCTCCTGTAACAGAAATATTTAATTGGGTCTTATTTATTCCCTGAACATCCCATGTAATACATTGAAATAACTGTGGAGTTCTTGGGTAAAACCCATCAGCCATTATATTTCAATGCATGAGTTTTCACCATATACTATTTCACCATGATAAATGCAACATAACTATGGCTTATTAAGAAAATTTCATTATAGTTAAAATAACATTGCTATACTTGGATTGCATACTCAGTATTTTTCAACCTCAAATATATCAAGTAAATATCAGCATACATTGTGAATCCTCTCTTGAAACGTGTGTTTCTGATAGTTTGTGTTAATGAGAATAAATTTCAAGAGCAATTCTTCTGAAAAAAGATTGGGGTGGGGACGTGTTGAAAAACACTGTATGATAATTGTCAACGTTATATTTCCTTGTTTTTATCCTGCAAAAGAGCCATTATTATCCACTTCACAACTCTTCTGAAAAGAGACTGGGGTGGGGACGTGTTAAAAAAACACTGCATGATAATTGCCAAAGTTATATTTTCTGGTTGTGATCCTGCAAAAGAGCCATTATTATCTACTTCATTATAGGAGAGGCCTTGCCAAGCTTTGATGTTGAACACTACCAGGAAACTCAATACCCATCACCAAATAGTATGTGCTGTATCCCTAGGTGACTAAAGAAAATGCATTCATTCTCATTTTGGCAGGGGTTTGAGGGAAGGCAACGTCCTCCATCAGCAACACTGTTTCAGATTCTTGCTTCTTTCATCTATATTCTATTTTCTGCTGCAAGGAATAAAAGCAATAATTAGGAAACGGTTTCTGCGGCAGGAGTTTTGTGATAAACATCAGTAGCATAGCTTCGCAGTAGCTGTTCCAACAACCATCAGAGGATAATGACTTTCAGTTACTATCAATCAATAAATTATTCAGTTACAATTTCCCATAATTCATTGCTATTACTACCAGTAATCAAGTTGCCTCCTTTGTTTCTTGAAATTAAACTTGAACAAAGCCGGATGACTAATTACTGCTTGCTCCTCAACAGTTCCCACCAATAATTTGCCACTTTGGACATTAAGCTGTATTAGTAATAAATGGAGGCTCTGTATATTGTGAAGTCACGCTGAATTGCCAAGTAATTGCACTCATATTGCTCACGCTGCTATCAGTCAAGAGCATTACGGTGCCTAGATGATACTAGATTAAAATCAATTAAGAAGATGACTTGGTTTTGTTTATCATGTACTTTTAGAATTTATCTTCCAGCTGTTGCTCGAGCGCTTTGGATGAGGAATGCACAAGAAGCAAACAGAAGCCTTTTGAAAAACTTGCCGCTTTTCAAATCTCCTTTTGGAATGCATTATCTACAAAGAGAGCTGCTAAATTAATTCCGCAATCATAACCCTCAAGATGGTTCTAAAAACTTTCCAAACTTCCAGACGCGTGCCTATGTTTAAGAAGACTAAAACACATGACGGGAAGCAAAGTTTCTGGCATCAATATAGCAGGGACAAGCCATATTTCTATGGTGACACGGAACGCAAAAATACGAAAACTATTCTCCCTGGGTAAGGTCAGCTTCCTAGTCTATTGTAGATAGTGAGGGACAAGGGGTAAAGGGCATTTCTCCAAAGCCCATGCTTCCACACAAGAGATGAGTAGTAGGAACAGCTTTCTCACACTCACAACTTTGGGGCTGGTTCACCCAGACTTCCACAAACCGGGTTGTCTTTATTGTGTGGCTCAGGCAAGCTGCAGGGCCTGTTCTCTCTAGTCTTGCTGCTGATGGGGTGCAGGGGCAGCTCTCCCACTCTTATGACGTCACAGCCAGTTCTCCCACACACCTCATGTGTTGACAGAGGGAGCATCTCTCCTTTACTGTGCCACCAAAAGGTAGATGTGGGAAGGGGCCAGGTTTCCCACACTCACATTGTCCGGTCTGCTCAACTGCACCCCTGTCAACTGGGTCAACTCTGCTGGGCTGCCCAGACAAAGTGCAAGGCCTGCTTTCCCAAGTGTTGCAAAGGTAAAGGGATCAGCTCCCTTTGCCAGCTGATGGTGGTAGGAGAAAGGGGAGGACATCTTTCCTTCACCTCCAACACCACACTGCAGATGAGCGAGGCATGATCATGTATGCCTCCTTCACACACTCAGGGCTGGCTCACCAGCATCGTTGCCTACAGGGTCAACTCTACTCTGCTGCCCATGTGAGGTATAGGACCCGTTCTCCAGAGCACTGTAGCTGGTGAGAAGTTGAGTCAGGTCCTCTCTTGCTGAAGGTGTCAAGGGGGAAGGGGAGGAGGGCATCTTTCCCTCACCCATGCTACCACATGACAAAGGAAAGGCGTGAGAACTGCTATCCCAACCTCACACCTCCATGGCCAGCTCGCCTATCCCCTTGTGAACAGGTTCAGCTCTGTATTTGCTGCCCACATGAGGTGTATGGCCCTCTCTCCTGAGCTCCTCAGTCGTTGAGCGACAGGACCAGTTCTTCCTAGTGTTGCAGCAAGAGAGGGGCGGGACCAGCTCTGGACAGCTCTATACTCTCTGCCCTTGGTGGTATCAAGGACATTGGATATCAACCTAGATTGTGTTCTAGAATAGCCACGAACCTAGGCGTGGGCTGCCAGACAAGATCAGTGAAATCACTATGTCACTAATCACTGAGTGGCAATAACCCCACTCCCTCTGGCTTTCGCTTCTTCAGATATGCATCCATCACGATATAAACCATTCTCCCCCTCGCTCTTTCACCCTCTCTTTCTCTCCTTCCCTCTCTCTTTCTCCCTATCACTCTCTCCCATATATTTTTTTTCACCTTAACATATCTGTTCACCTTAACACAGCCACATCACCGGGGTGCCACAAAGTGCTAGGCAGGGAGAGCCTACGCAGTGGGCTCTTTGCCCTGCTCAGTGTGCTATGGAGCTCAGCAGGAAAATGCTTCTTCTTCAGAGCCCAGGGCAGTTCACCCAGGGCCTGTATGTGGGTCTCTTGGGCATCTCTTAAATGTATCTGTTATAACCAAGCTCATACCAAAAAAATTTATCACTCCTGACTTACTCTTTACATCGCAGTATTTTTTAAAGGTATGGACCTAAATAGATCAACTTACTGTGTTTCTCTTAATGGTCCTTTGTAAAATACTTAAGATCTATTGCAATACAAAATAACAGGACATTTTTCATGAACTGAAAATGAACAGACATTTCCATTCAAAGCCTCTGAAACACGCCTACAACACACAGAAAGAATTTTGTGACGTTTCAAATTGGCCCATTCAATACATTTTTGTAGAAAAGTGAAACACATGCAGAGGCAGCAGGAAGATAAATATCTATTAGAAACCGAACTTTGTCCCAGAAGGAAACTACACCGTATTTTTCAGCACTAAAAGAAAACTTATATTCCCTATTAAAATTGGGATGTTAGAAAAAATTGTATGTTCCCTTCTGAAATTTGAAGGGGAGAAGAAAACAAAAAGTATAGTCCAGTGATTCAGCTGGTTCAGAATTTATGAAACTTTCCAAAAACCACCACACAAGACTTGAGGAAGAAGTCAACTTATGTACCCAGACTTCATCGCAGTATTACACAAACATGAGACCAGTAGCAATCTCAAAATATGTTAATTTATATACACAACAGAAGGAAGGTACATTTGTTTCTGCTAGCTACTTGTTTGCTTGAGATGTATTCTTTTAAAGTAATCCTGGATAACCTTAAAATTTATATGTGGCTCAGGCTGACCGTGAATGCATGATGACTCTCCTGCCTCTACCCCAGGAATACTAAGGTTATGGGCAGGAGGTAACATGCTCTGATGAGATGTTATTACTTTGAATAACAGCTCTCCTCCACAAAGAGTGCCAACAGCAGGGCCTTTGGAAAGCAAAATAGACCTGAAGGAATCTGACAATAAACATTGTGGGTAGTAATGTGGACTGGAGAATACCTAAGCAGAAGAAACATGCTGGATAAGAATGTAAAAGCAGGCAAGGGACAGGAAATGGGGAGAATCCAAAAGTCTCTGAAGAATCCAACAAGCACCAGAAAGCTACAAAAATGATACAACCACTGTGTATCCCAGCAGATCATTGCAAGACGTAAAAATGTCTCAGAAGTGTTTTCCTGAAGCCAGGAGGAGGTTGTTTGCTTTTGTTTCTGAGTGGCTATGCGGAAACAGAGGCTAGAAAGCTGCAGGAGTGCATCCTTCTGTGACGCAAGAGGAAGTTTGCTTCAGTAGGCCTGGATTATCACATCTGTAAAATTAGTCTAAAAATCACTATGATATAAAGGACTGGGACCCAGCTAATACCTAAAACTGGAGTCTATTTATATAAAGCAATGCCAGTTCAATGAAAATGACAATCATGTTGATTTTTAAAATAAAGCCAAAGTTTTGACAGATGATGTAAACAGCATAAACTTGTTACCCATAAAGCAAGTTATTTCCAACTCAGATATATCTTGTGAAACATTTCTGCACAAGGCAGCAACGTTCTCAAGAGTATACCATGAGAAGTATCTCTTCAACAATGGAGATAATGGAAGATTCATAAGCTTTTCAGTTGCTAAGGACTGGCCTAAACTAGATGACAGGACATACAATGGAAGAGGAAGGCTGATGAGCAATGCAATGATAGTAGGAAATTCTCAGGCTTTATTTATTTATTGAGTCAGATAGGATCCATATAGATTTATTGCATGGTAAACTACAGCTATGCACGGAAACATGTAATACAGTGTGCAAAGCAAACTTGGGGACTCTTGGAAACAACAAATTACTTAATTTAACTTTTAGTGTTCTGTGAAATATGAAGGGGAGAAATATAGAGAGATCTCAGATTTACTATATTGGAAATTGTCCTAAAGAAGTACATTAAAGAGAAATAGAAAAAATACTGAGATCAAAATTAACCAAAAAAACCTAAGCACTAAATAGTGAATTGAAAAAGAAATGTCAATCATTACTTGGCCTTGTGGCTAAGATCAAGTGAGAAAGAAATGCCTGCAAAAAGAACGAAAGCTGAGGCATTCTAAGTATGTAGCCTTGGGCAAGTCACTCTGGCTCCATGAACTCCAATTTTCTCAAAGTATAACTTGAGGATAATCATGTATAGTTCACAGAAAAGGAAATCAAATTGTGAACAGTCACATGACTAGTTCGGTTATGAGTCATTAAGTGTGAGTGACAAAACTCTTTAATCTAGACACGAAATATTCTTATTAAAAAGCAAGCAAGGAACAAAAGAAGGAGATATCAATTTTAAATAGAAAACTGAAGAAATGTGTGATGTAAGGCACAGAATTCCGTAGGAAAATGGATTTGAATTTCTTGGTTAAAAGGTGACAATTTTCTTAAGCTATCAGTTCCATGAAGATTAAGCAGAGCTGCCATTCAGCTTTCTGCTCCTATGAGCAACCGCACAATAGCTCATCTCTTTCCAAATTCGCAAAACCAGCAGGGATCCAGGCAGACTTAGCTTTCTCTCCATCACAAATCTTTACTTCTCCAATGTACTATACCAGACATAATACAACACTTTCTTAATGACTCAGGGTTATCGTTATGAGCGTCAGTTAATGTCACATGTCTGAGATGCAAATGTGGCTGCAAATGTAGCTGAAAGAACATCAGGTGAAATGAACCTCTCATGTAACACACAGTTGACCTGCCTAATTTTGTCACAAGCATGATATTGAATTAGAGAGGATTTACCAGGCGTGAAAAAATGGGAACAGCTGTCTTTCTAAGATGTGCTATCATCCACGCAAAATAGCAAATGTCACAGTGGTCTACCCACCTCTCAAGGCCCACATATGTGTTCTCATACAGTTCACATAACGTCTTTATGTGTCTGATCTTGTATTTTACAAGTGAAGCTTAGAATTTGTCTCACACCACACTGCACTCTATAGCACCGTTATTTTTTACATTTGGTTCCACCCTCTTGCAATAGTCCAGAGATTCAGCCCTATTGGAACTTTCAAAGGATCTCTTCTGACTAAGGCTTGACCCCAACCAGTTCCCACCTGGTTTTGGAAAGATAGCCAATTCATAGCCTATGACTTCATCTGTGGACAGATCTGAAGGGAGTTCTCAAGCTAATTCAGCTGGATTCTGTTTACAGGATGTATAAAGAGAAACAATGACCCACAGTGCCAATCAGTACTGGTATGAGGACAAAATGAAACTAAAGGAAATATGAACGTTAGAAGGGACTAGAAACGACAGATGCAGAGAAGAAAAGGAGGAGAGCTTTTGTCGAACAGACGTGGCTAAGATGTGAGAAAGGAGTGGGATTGGTGAGGTTGTGTGAGAGGGGACAAGAAGCTATGGAGGAAAGGGTCTAAGGAAGGGGAGAAGAAAGAGAATAACAGACAATAGCAAAAGTTAGAAGCAGAAGAACAGACAGTGGGATAAGGAAGAGCAGATAAAGAGAGCACAGGTGGAGCATAAAACACCAATTGCAAAAGATGCTGATCCCCGGGTCTTCACAGATTACTTCCTGTATCTATTACTTGCAGTGTCTTTCTTTTGCCTTGAAGTACCTAATAGGATCTTTTCTTTCAATTAATTCAGCCTGACTGATACATTATAATAGTATCAAACTCCAGCTATCTACAGTGCCTTATTACAGATATATGTTATGCATTCCTACCGTAACCTGGGTTGGTTGACATTGTTCCTGAAGACCACAGATGAAGCGAAGGTGAATCACTTCTCTGTGCTCTACCTCTTCTTTCCATCCACATGTATCCTTGTAAAGACACCTTCCCTTTAAGGCAGTGTTTTCCAACCTAAAGCTGCGATTCTTTAATACAGTTCCTCGTGCTGTGGTGATCCCCAAACAGAAAATTATTTTCATCGCTACTTCATAACTGTAATTTTATTATCATAATGCAAATATTCGTGTTTACCAAAGGGGTGGAGACCCACAAGTTGAGAGCGAGTGCTTTAAGGACACATGAGATCTCTTTCACAGCCCGCCTAAGACTCTGACATTTCCCTCCACAGCAAGCCTTTTTTACTGTCACTAATCTTTATTCTCCATGTCTGCTTCTGTTGCCCTCCACTGCTTTCTTTTCTGCTTCTCTTTCTCTCTTGGCCTCTGCCCCATTCCTTCTTTGTATAGCTTTCAGGCTTGGCTTACTCTTTGAAAACAGTTGTAGCCTGTGCATGTGACATCCAGGGAGCTTCTCAAATCCACACAGCCTGCGCTGTCCTGCTATTTTTGTTGCTTCTCTTTTTCTGAAAAGAAATGTATCCTAGGATCTGTTCACTTATTATGAAAACTTGGGTGACTCTGAAAGTCTGTAATGATTCACAAGGTCAGGATATGGGAAGCTGGAAGTTCACACAGGGAAAACTTAGCACACTCCTCTGCCTGTGGTGAGCAGTCTTAGGGGCCATAGGAACATCCAGAACAGGAGAGAGTGCTCATAGCTCCAAAAAGTTTTAAGTACTATTCATCCTGAAACAGTTGCAACATGAAAAATAAAATATAAATAATAAGAAGCAAACAAAAATTTTGAAGATAATAAGATTTCATGTTTATAATGTTCATGCATGTAAAACGAAGCTAAAGGTATCGGGCAATGCACCTATGCAGTCATAAAAAATGCAAAATCTGCAAGAAATGTGACCATGAATTTTCAAATTTTTTGACATTATTCTTCTCTCAGTTCTATTTTTCAATCTCTGGAGTTAAAGGGCCTCAAAGTCAAGAAAGATCAGGTGCCTATATTTAAAATTCAAGGCCTTTTGGGACTTGAGATGATGACCAAATGGGCCTCCTTCCTTCTTCTATGATAATATGTGAAAGGCATTTGAAGAGAAGATAATTATACAGGAGCTAAGAATTGGGTATGGTCTTATATCACCAGAGCTCTTAATGGCCAAGATCTAAGAAGAGCAATTGGAGTATGTGAATCTATTATTAACTAAAGAGACAAATGGACTCCAGAAAAATAATTTGTTTGACCACTAAGTAATCACATAGAATTGACTTGGCTAGCCAATGTTTGTCATTGTAAAAAAAAACAAAACAAAATTAAACAAACAACAAAAAACTGCTCCAAACAGTTTATGTAAGGTAAGTTTTTGTTTTCACCTGGAGTTTCAGACATTCTATTTTATGGCAGGTCTATGTAATTCCTCCTCCAAATTACAAGTTCAAATAATACATGAAAATCTAGATGTTTTCCTTACAATTCCAGAAGTTTTGAACAGGAGAATAAACTAGCAGCTTCTCTGGATTGGGGGATATTAAAATCACATACTGCTACTTTATGGCCAGAGTTGGGTAAATAATACAATTTAAGCTGTCCCTGGCAGGTGTCCCTAGCTCCTCATTATTTCTCTTTATGGTTTAAGAATACAGAGAAAGGATTATATATTGCACATATGTGTGTGTATGTATATATATATATATATATATATATATATATATAGAGAGAGAGAGAGAGAGAGAGAGAGAGAGAGAGAGAGAGAGAGAGAGATATGGACGGATTGATGGATCCATGGATACCTAGATGGATAGATAAATGGAAGGAAGGAAGGAAGGAAGGAAGGAAGGAAGGAAGGAAGGAAGGAAGGAAGGAAGGAATAGCATTCTTAGTTTCATTGGGTCATCTGAGACAGGATGGTGAGTTCAGCCTCAGCAGTATGGAGAAGATGGATTTGCCTATAAACACGCCTTAAGGAAGTATGAAGACCGACTGGGTTTTGGAAGAAGTCTCACCCTTTTATGCATTTTGTTGGAGTGCAGTCCTGCTTCACGTGAGATGCATTTAATATTCAAAAATAAGACTACTGTTTTCACCTTTATTGTATTTTTGTATCCCATCCTTTTTCATTCATAAAATATAAAGCAAGAGATAGAGTCAGGGGCTGGAAAGATGGCTCAGAAGTTTAGAGCACTTACTACTGCAGTTGCAGAGGACCTGGGTTTGTTTGCCAGCATCCATTTAGCTGCTCACACCTTCAGAACCTCTATATCTAGGGGACATGACACTGTTTCTGATCTTTGTTGGTTCCTACCTGCACATACATACACTCACACACACACTCAAACACACACAATTAAATAGATAAATATTTTTGAGGATAGATAAACTTGGCATTTTCGTCTATATGTCAATTTCTATCTATTTCTAAAACTAACTGAGAAATTGAAGAAAAATAGAAAGCACAGACACACATGGAAATATATATTTTGTTTTGCCTTTCATTTACTGTTGAAACTTATAACTACAAAGTGTTCAAAGGCATATCTCTGTGTTTTCTTTTTAATGTCAAAGGTCTAAAGACAACATGTTTTCTGTGGGTATAAAGTATAAAGGAAAAGCGATCAGAATGTAGCAAAAAGTATTGATGGACAAATTAGACCAATGCTCCAAAGTTGGTTCTTTGCTTCTGGTAAATGATAAGGAGAAAGAGGGAAGACAACAGTCCCTTGGTTTTTGTAGCTTATTTACAGATTATTGAAGTCACTAACACATGTTTCCAGGTCATCTTTATATTGTTTCTTTGTCCATAGAATTACAAAGATTTCAATGTTTGTGCTAGCTACAAAATTTATATTGAAAATCTTTAATGTAACAGTGTTAAAAGGCAGGGCCATTAATAGATGACCATCCTATGAGTGTTTTGCATATACAAAAAAACCCAAAGATCACTTAGATCCTTTGGGGGCTTCTTCCCACTCTGCCCATATTATAAAAATGGCTAAAAAGTGAAGGACCTATATAAAATAAGTTTTCTTTAATCTCTGGACATTTTGATTGCTTGGTTTTCAGCTTTACAAGAAACAGAATTATGAAATAAGTTTTCTTCTGTTTGTAAAATGTCAAGTCATAGATGATCTGTTATAGCAGTGGAAAAGGAATAAGAAGACATCAGCAAAACTAATAAGGCAAAAATATATAATTGTATGGTTTATGATATAAAATTCACGTGTATTATCAAAGTTGGCAATGTGTTGTAATTATTACCACCATTCCAGGGATGTTTTATCAACTGGAACAGAAAATAGGTAACCACTCAAAAGAATAAATCTCTCAATATAGCTTGACCCAAGGTAGTTTCTCAGAAAGATAGAAGTCAGACTACCTCAGGATCCAGCTATGCCATTATTAGGCAAAGAACTGTTTATTCTTGTAAAGAGATACATGATAGACCATGTTCATTGCTGATTATTCATAATAATCAAAAATTGTAAACAACCTAGATGTCCATCAATCATTGAATGAATAAAGAATATGTCACACATTTACAATGAAATATTACTCAGCTGCCAAAAAAATGAAATCATGAAATTCATAGGAAAAGGATAAAACTAAATAAAATTATCCAAAATAAGGTATCTTAGCCTCAGAAAGACAAATATTGTATTAAAACTTAGTTCCTTTGAGAAATCTTATTAAAACCTAGGACAGCAGAAACTTCCTAAAATATATACATGTATAAAAGCAATCTAAATGAAATCATCAAATAATGGGAAAGACAGCACCACCTAGACAATTCTTATCATCAAACAAGGCTTCCAGGGCCAGTAATGGTTATATCTATTCATATTCTTGCCAGGGCTGTCCCATGGGAACACCCAAACAACCCAGGATATTGCCAAGTTTATTGGTTGTTCTCCACAAACTAATGCTAGGTACTGCGGTAGTAACTGCATTGGTTGATGGTAAGTGTGGAGACCTGTGAATAGTCAATGTACTGTGAACAAGGACTTCGGGGTGGCCAGCCTTAAATTAGACCTATCTTAACCCTCAAAAGTTCAGGAACCATCAAGGAAGGTAGCACAGGAAGAAAGTAACAGCAGGATGGGAGAAACACTGTGAAATGTTATGTAGACATGGCAGGGTTGTTATACCCAGCAAAGAAATGCTAGCTGAATAAGACCTAAATAAGACAGTGATCACCAACATTCCATCATGGATATGGTGGGGGTTCAATGGGTGCCACCTTTCCCAGAGGAGTTATACACATATAAAGATTAAGGGGGAAGGACAGTCGTATTCCTCTACATTATAACCACTGGTAAATAACTCAAACAAAGACTCCCACCCAGGCTGAGGCATCAAACCTAATTAAGTGCAGAAAAAAAAAACAGAAAGAAAGAAGAAAACCACTCACACATGCAAAAAGAAAAAAAAAGACATGAAAGTAGGAAGGCAACTTAAGAAGAAGGAAAGCATTTCATGAAAGGGAGAAAAAGATAAGAGAGAATAATGGGTGGGAGACTTTGATCAATGGATATTATAAGATGTATGAAATTATAAAATAAATTTTTAAATGATACACTGCTGTGAAGATTGGTTAATTGTATATATGTAAGTCTATGCTTTCAATTTTTATATATATGCCCAGAACTGGAACTGCTAGATGAAACCTTTGTGTAGCTGAGAAATGGCCAAACACATATCCTTAGCAACTTCAGCATTTTTGTATTTCATCAGGAACACTTGAGGTGAGGATTTTGTTTTCTTTACATCTACATCCACAATTTTGCTTTCTTTTTTTTTTCTTTTTTTTTTTTTGACTGTTTTCGTTTTTATTTGTTTTGGGCTTGCTTTTGTATTTTTTTTCATTTTGTCTACTTTAGTACTGAGGATGAAATCAGTTTCTCATACAGGCTAAGCAAGTCCTCTACCACTAAGTGACCTTATCAGTCCTTTCTGTTTTTATCTTCTTTTAAGAGAAAAATGCTGTTAAGTAACTCAAGTTGTGGTCATTAACACACCAAGTAGACCCTGAACTTTCAGTTTTTCTGCTTTGATCACTGGAATGGGGATATTAGCTTATTGGTTCTAGCTTCAATTCTCAGCATCACCACCACCATGTTCCAAGGAGGAGGGAGCCGCTTATCGGTTCCCAGGCACTTACCCCTAAAATAATCACACAGAAACTGTATTAATTAAATCACTGTTTGGCCCATTAGCTCTAGCTTTTTATTGTCTAACTCTCACATATTAATTTAACCCGTTTCTATTAATCTGTATATCGCCATGTGGCTGTGCCTTACTGGGTAATGTTCCCGGTGTCTGTCTCAGGAAGCAGATCCACGGCTTCTCTCTACTCTGCCTTCCTTCTCCCCGTATTCTGTTTAGTTTTTCCCACCTACCTAAGTTCTTCCCTGTCAACCAATGGTATTCACAGCATACAGAGGGAATCTCACATCATCATCACCAACAGCAACAAAAATGTAATAATCACTGAATAGTGGTTGTCAAAGCAGGCCTGTTTTCATTATTTTCTTCTGATTAGCAGTCATCCAAATGAGGAAAGTTTCTCATAGCACTTCTGACTTCAGTGGAAATTGGTGATTGCTTGGTAATTTGGCTTTGATGAGCATCCCTAAAGATTTCTATGTTAACTAATGAATACCCTAGTGGCTGCCCTAAGAGGTGGTGAATATTTAACATGCAGCAGATAGAGAGGATGGTGAGTGGGAAGTTTTCCTGTAAGTGAGGCATGTCCTTGAAGCTGATAGCAGGATCATCTGCATCCCTTTACTCTAACTCATGTCTAGGCCTTGAGGAGAACACATGACCTGCCATACCCACCAAAGTAATGGAGCCAGCCAATCGAGCTCGGAAGCTTCCAAACTATGAGCCAGAGTGTTTTCTTTTTACATGTTTGCAGGGGTTCTTTCAGTGCCTTGAAGCTGATGACATGGCTAACCAGAATGCATTCTTCCTACTTCCTGGATAACTCCATTTTGCTTAGGTATTTTCACTTCTGAATTATTCGACATATTCCCAAAACCAGATGGTGATGTTTCTAAGTAAGCCAAGAAGTCATAGTATTGTCCAGTACTGATTTTGGTTCAGAATGGATTCAAACCATCTTGAAAGATGCCCTTTTCTCTTTTGACTGGATCTCATCTTCATCAAAAAGAATATGCAAGAGCACAAAGACAGAAACGCGTAAATCCTTGATAACATATTGAAGTCAAATCACACAAACCTAGATGTGACTCTGTGACTGTCATCTCAGAGGAGATGGTGAAACAAAATTGATGTCTGAGCCGGAGAGCAGTGGGTTTCTGGTACCTGAGGACAGAAATGCCTTAACTGGTCTTCTGCTACCTAACCTCTATTCTGTCTTCAAATTATATAATTTAATCCTTTATTTAGTCATAGTTTTCTCAGCAGAAAAAAATTCAGTAAAAAGCTGGATTGAGTCTCTTTTTTAAGTTGTTAGCTACATCAGGCAAAACTGGATGTTCATTTACGATTTAGGCTGCTAGTATTTCCCCATCATTCCCAATGTTTTTCTCCCTCTTGCCTGGAATTCGGTTGTATTTTATTCACATAGAGAAGGCCTCTTCTCATCACCCTTGACAGATACATTATACAGTCCACTCTCCTTATCTCTCCTCTAGCACTTGGAATAAATGCCAAGAAACCGACATTTTGGCAAAGTAAGAGCTTCACTTGCTGCAGAAAGAACTGACTTGCCCTCCATTTCAGGTCATTCTGGGGTGGAAAAGGCCAAAATTTAATGGCCTCCCTGAAATCATGCTTAGTGACTGAAGCGGGACCGCTCATTTAGAATACGCCATTCAGATCAACTCTCCACATATGTCAACCACAGTGCCCCCTGGGAGGCACTTAGCCTAAGTAATAATATGAGGAAATGCTCTATCACGGGATGCGATGGAAGCATGAAAGCCTGAGATATAAATGACTCCTCTAAAAGGCTCTGGTTTGGATTTATGATATACAGGTCAAGCATCGCTTTCAAGGCACTCAGCGAGCATTAAAATAGAGAACATAATATCTCTTTGGGTCCTTATCCTTTCAGTGACATTCGGCAAATTGTTCTTTAAGGCCAGGTCTACACTTGAAAGTGTGTGATCTAGCCCACCCTCCTGTAGCCGCTGTTAGACTCTTCCCTTGGTTTAGAAGCAGCCAAAGCTGAATATAGATGAGGACTGTGACAACCACACAAACAATGTAGTTGTCATTTCAAATATGCACACACACACACACACACACAAAAAAAAAAAACAAACCAATGTTAAGCCATAAGCTATTTCCCTCAAGTCTGGACAGTTCCTAGGTAAAATGGTTAAAAACATCCCCCAAAATACAGTGAAAACAAAGGCCATTAAAATAAGGAAAAGATGCCGGTTTTTCATAACCTTCAGTTACATAAGACTACTGTTTTTAAACTAAATTAAAGAAAACCAATTCTTGCTTTAATTTGAAGGAAATATATGTAGACAACATGTCCTATAGGAACTTCAATAGTGCGATGACCTTGTTTGTGGACTCTGCCAGTAATTCTGTTTAGGGATTATTATAGGAAAAGACAAAGCTAAACCTATTATATATCCAAATGCTGAACTGTGAAGCACAAAGTGTCACCATTTTTAAGCTTTAATGACAGCTCAGCAACCCCCCGCCATGTTCACTCTATACATATTGCAAGACTTAAAAAGTATCTCTATTGCTTAAAGGTACATTTTAAGAACTATTGATTCAAAAAGGGCTCGATTTAAACATGTGCAAGCAACAGAAAAGTAAGCTATACGATTAAATGTACTGGCTAAAGATAAGAACAGCATAACATATGACCCTGATTAATCTTTAGAACACGTGTGATACCATGGCTGTGTGTTCTTTATATTCAATGAGAGGCGTGAACTCAAACAACGATAAAATATAAAAAAAGGCATAAACAATTAAGGAGTAACATGTCTTCTCACTGACCCAACCAAGGCCACAGAGCTCAGAAGAAACAGGTTTACAATCAGAATCCAGAAAGTCTTGCTCTTAGTCTGTAGGTTTTGATCTCTAAGTAATTGAGTGTCTTCATCCAGAGCTCCCAAAGCAGAAGGAAATGATAGTTAACCAGGCAGTGGGAAGTCCGATTCAAACTTTGTCACCAACTACATGTGACCTTAAACAGGTTCCATAGTTGTCCTGAACTTCTGATCAGGAGAATGGAGGCCTTCATTAAGATTGTGCCTCCTCTAAACTTTTGTAATTCTGAGCAATTGGCCTCTAATGTATTGACATGATCAAGAGCATGGACATTAGAGTGCCAAAAGTCTGGCCATGCTAATTCTCTTGAAAATCTGAAAGGACATGAAGAAAACAGCAGGCCTGTTTTTATAATATTGCTTTTACTGTCACAGCTATTCACAAACTTGATTTAAAGCTGCAAAGAGTAGCTTATCATAAAGGTGATTATCCTAAATTAGTGTTAATGTGAGCAACTATAGGAATTAGAAACACACTAAAGTAAAAACAGACAATAGCCTCCTTGTTCCCTACCATGGGGAACTACAGGATGCCACATAAAGTGCAGAATTGAAGAAAGACAGAGTGTTTCCATCAGATACCACAATTACACACATCTCAATACAAGCAGCTTGGAGAGAAACTGCATAACTGCCCGTTCTACTTCAAAGTGTCCCATAGAAAGAGAAAATACTTAATGCAATAACTGAATTTGTCTGTAATGCTAGAAGGAAATATTAAGATGATAGAACAATTACCAAACAATCTAACCAGCTCAGCTGCTCATTAAGACAGCGCTAAACAATCTTGCAGTCTGACGTTTATAGTATAAGGAATTTTTTTAAAAATATATACGCTCACAGAGAACACCACCAACAGCTATTCGCAGTAGATATCCGCAGCAAATCAATGCAATCTGCATCATAATATATTGTCTCAATGAAGCAGAGGGATTCACTTTAATTACCTCCCACTGTTTTCTGTTACTGTTTCACTGAACAAGTACTTTTCAGCAACATTTTACTTTCTTCAAAAACACAACTCCCCAATGGAAAGGTAGTCTGTCAATACGGACAACTGAGGAATCCCCTGACGGGGAAATTCCTTCTGTATGCTATGAGTATGTTTTATTACCATTGGTTAATAAAGAAGCTGCTTGGGCCTGTGACAGGGAAGAACATAGCAAGGTGGAAAATTCAAGCAGAGACTGAGGAGGAAAGAAGGTGGAGTCACGGTGATGGCACAGACCTGCTAAAGAAGAAAGACTCAGAAGCCTTACCAGTAGGCCACAGCCTCGTGGAAATACATAGATTAATAGGAATGGGTTAATTTAACATGTAAGAGTTAGTTAATAAGAATCCTAAGCTAATAGGCCAAACAGCATTGTGATTAATATAGTTAATAGTTAATCTGTGTGATTTTTCGGGTCTGGAAAGCCAAGAAATGAACAAGCAGTCACCATTTGCAAAAAAACAACAAAATTTCTTACTGTTCTGAAAGAATTCATTAGGTGATCGATTTTATTTTAACTAAACTGATTTGTGGATAACTTTACCAAAAAAAAATAATTTTATATACATTCTCTCCTTTCCCATACTATACAAATGAAACACTACTTGCTTGAGTTTAATTCCAATTTTCATTTTTGTTTATGAGCAATTTTCATTATTTTCTAAAATTAAAGTGTATTATAAGCAATCTTATAACAAGGCATAGGGCATAGGCTAGGTGCATGAAGTATTCCTTCTGCAATATCATACAATTTACATGTCTGTAGGCTAAAGACACAATGGTATAGGTTTTGATAGTCTTTATTATGTAATACTATGTAGTTAGCATATTTCAATTCTTTAATACTTTTACAAACTATGATTTTAGTGATAGTAAAATATATCATCACCTGAGAGTAATGCAGCACTATTAATAAACATTTCTTAAAAAAAAAAAAAACACTTGCTGTATATATGTCAAATGCTTCACCAAGTGTCCTAAAATATCTTTACTCAAAGACAGGAGGATTTTAAGCTCCTGTTAATTTTTCCAACATCTCAAGCCCAGAGTTTGCCAAGCACTAGCTGGCCAGCCTACCTCCTATCATCTCTGAAGAACATGCTTCTGCCGTGACTCATCTGCCTGGCTTATGATGAGCAAATTTAAACCTTTCCAAAAGTTCATTATCCAATTACATTACCGAGTCTTCAAGTTGCTAATTTGCTACTAAGAATCTTTTCCTCCTTCTTTCCCTGTCACTGTGCTTCTTTTTCTCTCTCCTTCCCTCTGTGTCTCTCTCCTTCCCTCTCTGTCCCTCTCCTTCCCCATCTGTCCCTCTTTCTCCCCTCTTCCTGTTCTCTCTTCCCTCCTTTCCTGGTTCATTCTCTCCCTGCTTACCTCTACTACTCCATTTCTCTTTTCTGTCTCTCATGACTGCTTGGCCTTAACTGAATCTTTTACTTGTCTTGACCTTATGTCAAATGCAGCATAAGATCAAAATCAATGAATGTATTCAGCCTTTTCCAGCATTCCATGTTTAGAGATCATCTCTCTTATCTAAGTGGACAAGATGTAACATGTACATTAAATAAGCAGCAACTGTGAGCTTAAAGTAACCTCTGATTGGTAAGTTACCCATCTATGAAGCTAATAAAAGTGCAATATGGCAGCTCCCAATGATGGAAACTCTGTGTTGTGCCTTCTTAGAATGATGGCTGTTCCTACATCACAGAGAAGCATTTGTCTCAAATATAGAAGTGTATCTGAGAAATAGAGAAATACAGAAATTCACTGTTAACTGCTATTCAAACTAGGCAACCAAGATCAGGTTATTATCTAATTAATTACTTCCACTTGAATATTTACAAGGTAAATTTACATATTTCTAGCAGAATTTTATTTCTGAGAAAAGTAAAACATAAAATGTGATCAATGAAAAGATTGTTCTAATCATCTGTTATTCTCTTTTCAATATTAACTCGCAAGAACTTACAAAAACCATAGCTACTGCAAAGGGACCGTCAGAATAAATGTTAAGAGATACTAATAGATTAAAGCTAGAGGGGACTAAAAATTTGTAACTGCTAATCAGAAGCAAATTTTATACAAAGCCAGCCTGTAATCCTATCAGAGGCTGACTGTCCTCACAGTCAGCCTGACTACTAAGTGAAATCCTTTTGACACTGCTCAGAAAGAAAGGCATCCAGAACACAATGCCGGGAAATGCACAGAGAAAATGCGAGCAGACTGGCATGCAAGAAAATCCATCACAAGACACAAATCCACTGAGGGTGTTTTAAAAATCTCACTTATCTCATTATCACTTTCTTCTGTCACTTAAAACTGAATCAAGCTTTGTGAATTTAGTTAAAATTGTTTCTGATTTGCACATAAGATAATGAGAACTCCAATATACAGAACATAGACAATCAATAGAACGAACTGTGTTTACAATCAGTGATCCATGAAAATAGACTCTATTAAATGAAAAAAATGAAGATGTTGCTCATCTGAAATGTAATCTAAGGTACAATATGGCACCATTTTTATATTATTGCTGCCTTGGGCCCTCGTGTAGGATGACAGTTGGCATAAACTGTTTGCAGCAGATTAATGTAAAGAACTATTATCTGAAGAACTTTCTGAACTGTCATAATACAAATGGGAGATTTTTTTGTTATCTATTGACTGCTAAATTTCTTTAATCTAAACTAAAGTTTGTGTTTGAGTTATCGTGTATGAGATTCAACCAAGTCTTCACTCATGCAACCAAGTCTTCTTCACTCAGGCTCATGCAACCAAGTCTTCACTCAGGCTCATGCAACCAAGTCTTCACTCAGGCTCATGCAACCAAGTCTCCACTCAGGCTCATGCAACCAAGTCTCCACTCAGGCTCATGCAACTAAGTCTCAACACATGCTCATGCAACCAAGTCTCCACTCAGGCTCATGCAACCAAGTCTCCACTCAGGCTCATGCAACCAAGTCTCCACACATGCTCATGCAACCAAGTCTCCACTCAGGATCATGCAACCAAGTCTCCACGCAGGCTCATGCAACCAAGTCTTCACTCAGGCTCATGCAACCAAGTCTCCACTCAGGATCATGCAACCAAGTCTTCACTCAGTCTCATGCAACCAAGTCTTCACTCAGGCTCATGCAACCAAGTCTTCACTCAGGCTCATGCAAGCAAGTCTCCACTCAGGATCATGCAACCAAGTCTCCACTCAGGATCATGCAACAAAGTCTCCACTCAGGATCATGCAACCAAGTCTCCACTCAGGCTCATGCAAGCAAGTCTCCACTCAGGATCATGCAACCAAGTCTCCACTCAGGCTCATGCAACCAAGTCTCCACTCCTGCAAAGGAAGTGTTCTATCACTATAACCTGTTGCTTTCTTAATTTTAAATTACTAAGGTGGGGTAAAATGTGTAACAAGATACAGGTGTAGAGTCTCCTTGCATGAACATTTTGTTTTGCTTTTCTTCTTCATTGAGCACCTGATTTTCTTTCACTTTTACAAGATTGTGGAGCACACACTAAATATCATTATATAAATAAATATAATCAATGGTTATAAATTTTTACTTTACAATTCCTTTTCTGAAGTCTTTATTTACTGGCATAAATGAGACTATAACAACTTTTTGTTAAAAAATTGTATTTTTGTTCAGAAAAAGAAATACCTCCCAAATATACATAAATATATGCAAGCCAGATTTAAATATTAAATAAAATGAAAATTTTATTTATATAACATATTATATTATTAAATATCAATTTATAATACCACGTACAGTATTGATTCTTAAACTCACTAACAACACCTATAAATTGTGACAAATTTATTTTATTTAAAGGTCCATACAGTATAATTTCTTTTATCAAAAAAAATAAATTAAATTTATTTCCTCTGTTTTAAATACATAAGAGTTAAGTTAAATTTCATAGCTGAAATTGTATAAGATGAAAGGGAATCACAGATAATCACTTTACCCTTATATATAAGGCAATAACTTCTTCCATATGGTCAAAGTATCACAATGTTTTGGAGCTGAATTTATGTCTGATAACATTGTATATAATCATATTTTAGAAATATGCAATGGATATCTTTTGCTATACAAAAATAGATGAAAACAACTGGGAGGAACTTCTGAAAATGAATACTAAACTAATGAATATTTTTATCATTGTATTTATAAAAACAGTAGGGTTTCTTCATATGAAAACAAATATACTCAAGTATCAAGTACAAGGTCATCTACATTTTGTGAAACATTAGTCTTGAATTAATTTTTATGGCACATAGAATTTTTTTACTGTTTTCATTGAGTTATATATTTACTCTACTCCCTTCCCTCACTGTCCCTTCCCCTTCCATGTCCCCATGTTCCCAATTTCCTCAGGAGATCTTGATTTTTTTCTATTTCCCATATAAATTAGATCCATGTATGTCTCTCTTAGAGTCCTCATTGTTGTCTAGGTTCTCTGTGATTGTGAATTGTAGGCTGGTTTTTATTTGCTGTATGTCTAAAAGTCACTTAGGAGTGAGTACAAATGATATTTGTACGTCTGGATCTGGGTTACCTCACTCAATATAATGCTTTCTAGATCCATCCAATTGCCCATAAATTTCAAGATGTCATTATTTTTTTCTGCTGTGTAGTACTCCATTTGTACCACATTTTCCTTATCCATTCTTTGGTCGAGGGGCATTTAGGTTGTTTCCAGGTTCTGTCTATGACAAACAATGCTGCTATGATTGTAGCTGAGCACATGTCCTGTGGTAAGATTGAGCACCCTTTGGGTATATACCCAAAAGTGGTATTGTTGGGTCTTGAGGTAGGTTGTTTCCTAATTTTCTAAGAAATTGACATACTGATATCCAAAGGGGCTGTACCAGTTTGCACTCCCACCAGCAATGCAGGAGTGTTTCCTTTACACAAAATCCTCTCCAGCATAATTTGTCATCAGTGTTTGATCTTGGCCATTCTTACAGGTGTAAGATGGAATCTGAGAATTGTTTTGATTTGCATTTCTTTGATGGCTAAGGATGTTGAACCTTTCCTTAAGTGTCTTTTAGCTATTTTAGATTCCTCTGTTGAGACTTCTCTGTTCAAAACTAGACCCCATTTTTTATTAGATTATTTGTTCTTTTGATGACAAATTTCTTGAGTTCTTTGTATATTTTGGAGATCAGCCCTCTGTCTGATGCAGGATTGGTGAAGATCTTTTCCCATTCTGTAGGCTGCCATTTTGTCTTGTTGACTGTGTCCTTTGCTTTACAAAAGCTTCTCAGTTTCAGGAGGTACCATTTATTAATTGTTTCTCTCAGTTTATGTGATATTGGGGTTATATTTAGAAAGTGATCTCCTGAGCCAATGCGTTCAAGTGTACTTCCTACTTTCTCTTCTATGAGATTCAGTGTGGTTGATGTCTTAATTGGACTTAAGTTTTGTGTATTGCTCTATTTTCATTCTTCTACATGTTGATATCATTTGTTGAATATGCTTTCATTTTTCCACTTTATTGTTTGTTTCTTTGTCAAAACTCAGGTGTTCGTAGGTATGTTAATTGATATCTCTGTCTTTGATTCAGTCCCATTAGTCCTCCTGTCTGTTTTTATGCCAATACCAGGCTGTTTTCAGTACTAGAGCTCTTGTAGTAGAGTTTAAAGCTAGGGATTGTGATGCCTCCCGAAGATCCTTTATTGTACAGCATTGCTTTGGCTATCCTGGGTTTTTTGCTTTTCCATATGAAATTGAGTATTGTTCTTTCGAGGACTGTGAAGAATTTTGCTGGGCATTAGATTGAATCTGTAGCTTTTGGTAAGACTGCCATTTTTACTATGTTAATTCTACCTATCCAAGTTCATGGAAGATATTTTCAGTTTCTATTGTAAGGAACAATAGTAATGTTTAATTTTAAATATGCCCTTTTATTACAAACCTATACAATGTACCTAAAGTATTTGCCTATTTCACCTCCATCATTTATTTCAAAGGTCTCACTACATGTATGTTGAAGATTCAGGAAAACATCATGGTAATCACTTGGAGGACAAAAGCCCCTTTCAAGTCTCCATCACACTAGTCACTCACTGGAAGATGATCCTCATATGATTTTGCCTTTGAACTCCAATTCTTGTTATTATCACCATGGAGCACTATATGTGAAGTGAACAAATAGGAGATATTTTAAAATGGATACACTGAAAAGCGATTGAGGAGATGAGCCTTCCGAATGAAAGGTAGTGTATTTTCTATGAGATGGGTTGCTGTCATCATAGAGGCAAAACCAATTAGGGTTTTTTTTTTCTGTGTGTGAGAAATCCTAATTATACCACTAGTCACACTGCATCAGGTCTTGCTCTAAACTGGCTTGTTTCATTTAACATATAATACTGCTTCTCTTTCTGCCCTATATGAGTTCTCATCTGGTGAACAGATGACATGAAACCATGCTTGATGTCTACAAACTTGTTTCTAATTCATCTTCTGAGTCTTCTTATGGGGGTATGTGTGGCATGTTTGCTCACTGTGCGTGTGTGTGGTGTGGTGTGTGTGTGTGTGTGTGTGTGTGTGTGTGTGTGTGTGTGTGTGTACAAGAGCCGTGTATGCATAGGTGAAAGGACAACCTTGGCATCCTGTTTGAACCTGGAGTTAAGGTGACAGCCAGCAAATACAAGATCTTTTCCCTCCGATCTTCAAGTTTCACAGCACTGGGATTACAGTGGCAGGAGGCCATACTTGGCACTTACATGCGTGCTAGGGATTTGATCTCAATTCTGCGTACTTGTGAAGCCAGCTCTCTTACTGAGTTTTCTAAGCAGTCCCCATGTCACTCTTTAGAATAAAACACTTAAGACATATCTTATTCAGTACATCGTTAAGGGGCATCATTAGGAATCACTTCCTGCATGCCACCTTCTATCCTTTAACTCAGTTTTGATTGAAATCTGTTGAATTATATCCCGTTATTCTTTCTACATAGATGAAAGCTTACCAAAGAACCTCTTCAAATGAGGTGCTTTTATGGAAATATTTACCACTCTGACAAAGATAAATTTTCATGTTAGAATAGGCACTGAAGATAAAAATGAGCTACAGATTTTTAAAGTAAATTTCTTTATTTTCCATGATTATAGCTTCTGAAAACTGGCACTTCCATCTTTTGATTATAACCAGTTTATCAACAAAAGTGCATCCAGATATATTATACAGTCACTTCATTTTTATGCCTGAAAGTCTCGGTTAATTGATAGTTCTAAAATAAAAGCAATTGTACATGTTCTGTACTGATATACATTTATAATTTGTTTAAATGCATAAAGGCTATATTGTGCCTTCTTAACAATGTAGGTCTCTAAAGCTGCTAAGAGATCACCAAACTACATTCCCTCAAACAGCACCAGTAGCAATACACATACTGAGGTATAATTTAAAGTCTCCCATTCAGATGACCCAATTTTACCAAAGTCTACTAGGATTAATATATGAACAAAAGGACTACACATATGCTGTTTGTAGACATGCAATCTTCCCATTCCTGATTCTACCCCCTTTTCTTTCTCTGTTGTCATGTGCTCATGTAACCTTGACATTAGCTGATGATATAAAGACAAAGAGAAAGAACCTGAATGTTTAAATGATGGCCAAAGGCATAGTTGGGCCAGGAACTTAGACCACTCCAAAAACATGAGATCAGGAAGACACATTTATATGCTCCTCAAAAATATAATTATTACATTTTTATGTATTAGTTTTTATTGGTGTGTGTGTGTGTGTGTGTGTGTGTGTGTGTGTGTGTGAAAGCATATGTGGGAGTCAGTTCTCTCCTTCTACCATGTGAGTTCTAGGCATCAAACTCAGGTCATCAACATGGCAGCAAGAATATACACACTGAGCCATCTTACAAGTCACCATATTTTATATTTTGGCAACTTAGTCTTCACTGCCATACAAGATGTGATTAAAAAAAAACAACAAACACCACACAGAGCATGAAATAAAATTCTGCACTATGAATTTATATTTTATTTTTACATATTTCTAAGAAATTAACCTTGTTTCTGAAGTAGATAACTCAAGTGTTTCATCAAGAGTCATGTTATGAGTAAATCGGGAGCATGGGGACCTTCGGTGAGGTTTGAAGGGGAGAGGAGAGGCAGGGAGGGGAGCAGAGAAAAGTGTAGAGCTCAATAAAAATCAATTTTAAAAAAAGAGTCATGTTATTAGGACTGACCAATTTATAATAAATTTCATTTGATCTTAAAATGATGTTAAAATATGTTGGCTTCCTGGGACCAAATTTCTCAGAAGCAAGCCTGCTGTGGAATAATGCTGGAGAGATGGCTCAGAGGTTAAGAGTACTGCTTGCTATTCCAGAGGTCCTGAGTTCAATTCCCAGCACCCGCATGAATTTAACAGCCCAGACAACCAGTGTCCTGACAAAAGAAAACAAAAACGGAACTAAATCAATGGCAATGAAAATGCAAGATTGCTGGGCAAAAAATTGGGATCTTGGGGGTGGAGTGGGAGGTGGGTAAGGGGAGAAGGGGAGAGAAAAGTGAGAAGGGGAGGATGGGGGGAACTTGGGGAAACGGGATGATTGGGGATAAAACAAGGTTGGATAGAGGAGCAGGGAATCACATAACTTAATTAAGGGAACCGCCTTAGGGTTGGTAAGAGACTTGAACCTAGAGTGGCTCCCAGGTGCCCAGGGCAATGTCCCCAGTTAGTTCCTTGGGCAGATAAGGAACCTGAAATGACCCTATCCTATAGCCATACTGATGAATATCTTGCATATCACCATAGAACCTTTATCTAGTGATGGATGGAGATAGAGACAGAGACCCACACTGGAGCATCAGACTAAGCTCCCAAAGTCCCAATGAGGAGCAGAAGGAGGGAGAACATGAGCAAGGAAGTCAGGACCACGAGAGGTGCACCCACCCACTGAGACAGTGGGGCTGATCTATTGGAAGCTCACCAAGGCCAGCTGGACTGTGACTGAAAAAGCATGGGATAAAACCGGACTCTCTGAACATGGCGGACAATGAGGGCTGACGAGAAGCCAAGGACAATGGCATGGGGTTTTGTTCCTACTTCATGTTCTGGCTTTGTGGGAGCCTAGCCAGTTAGGATGTTCACCTTCCTAGACCTGGATGGACGGGAAGGACCTTGGACTTTCCACAGGGCAGGGAA
Organism: Microtus pennsylvanicus; assembly: GCF_037038515.1. Lineage (NCBI taxonomy): Eukaryota > Metazoa > Chordata > Mammalia > Rodentia > Cricetidae > Microtus > Microtus pennsylvanicus. Next base: position 181,155,023 of record NC_134579.1, on the reverse strand, counting down.
CCCTGACTGCTCTTTGCACTGGAGAGGGAGGGGGAGAGGAGTGGGAGGAGGGGGAGAGGGGCAAAAGGAGGGGGAGGGAAATGGGAGGCTGGGAGGAGGGAGAATTTTTTTTTTCAATAAAAAAAAATTTAAAAAAAAGAAAAAGAATAGAAAGGTGTGATGTTTCAATGACAGGCCCGATAACTAACTCAGAAAGGATTCTTATAGTCTTAATAATAATAATCAAACCTAAATAGAGTTTATTAAACACATCTGAAAGTTTCAAAGACCATACTACATAATTTGATTCAGTTTACAAAAATGGACCTAATTGGTTGATGAGGCATACCACTATCTCTCCTCTACAAAATTTGCTGAAAATTCATTAAAAGGAGGGCAAAATGAATGTGCAAATACAGATTCCACTGTGTTCTGTGACCACAATCACTCTCTATAACATGCTACAGAGCACATGTAATAAAAGTGACATCCTTTTTCAATCTGTATTTTCATTGCCATTGATTTAGTTCTCAACATACATTTATTGATGCAAATGTGGATTATGATGGGTGTGAAATTATTTCCAATAGTTTTATACACATATCCAATTCTGATCTAGTAGATGCTGTGTTATAATGTATAAGTAATCTAGACTTAGTAACAATAATAATAATAATAATAATAATAATGGAACAGATGCAATGCCACAGTGGAATACATAATAGCAATAAAAGAAAGTCCACTGTTTAAAAATCTACAAATTCACTGTCAAAATGCTATCTGCAAAAAAATAGGAACAGAAATGAAAATGGCATTTAATACACTTTAATGTATCTTTTTAAAGAGAATTAGAAGAATAATTTAAAGTTAAAAATGTAAAAAGATAAAAGAAGCATTTAAAATAAAATCAGAACTAAAATAAGCTTACTATTTCATACATTCCTAGAAAGTTTAGTCGACTGACGTTCTGAGGTGACAGAGTGAGAGAAGCTGAGGGCCCTGCCTACAAGGGATGGCATCACACAATTCCTAAGGGCCCGAGTAAAACTGTGAAGGAAGAGACGGTTCTCGTCACTGTGCCTCCTCGGGCTCAAATGCTCCTGTCCTTAAGCCTTCAAACCTGGACTTCTGTGCCCAGCATCAGCTCTCTGCCTTTCAAGTTCTCCAACTATAGCATAAAGTTTGGTTGGTGCAGCCGGCAAACATACAGATCTCACAGCCTCAGTTATCATGAGAAATACTTTGTAACAAGCCTCGTGTTTTGATGTGTTTATATATAAATTTAATTGTGTCAGTGGTTATGTTTCTCTAACAGTCTCTAATACACTTGCACATGTACAAACACACACACCAATATTCATTTAGGATACTACTTGACAATATGTAAATCATATCAAAGAAGCTAACTTCCTGCTTTGAATTGATGCAAACGGAATGGCTAGGCGTGTTTCCACTATAATACTACTCACTTAGCCTCATTTATTAAAGCATTCTGCGATTCTAAAAGTAATAGACCAACTACAGAGCATGTAAGTAGGAGAATAAAAGTATACTATGGTTTATAAAACATTCCAAAATGTAATTAAATTCCTCCTTTTTACATGTAATTACATGCAAAAGTGGTACTAACCAGAACAGGTTGCTACTGAAGTGTTAAGTTCTTTACATAGTTACAAATATCTCATGTCTATATAAATTTATTTATGCAAAAGTATACATATGTGTTTGTTGGTAAAAGCAAAATTTCCAATAACAGCCACAATAATTGTCTTTCTTCAGCTGGATTATGAGCTGTTTATATTTTCATCTGTACAACATCATGCATTTTTCCAATTTTCTACAATTGACATACTTTTATTATGAGGAGAAATGATAAAAAAATTTATAAGCCTATTCAATTTTACAAACCCCTCACCACATAATATTGGAATAAGAATCAATAATTCTGAAAAAGGACCATTTCTAGAGCCGTGAGTTATATTTTAAAACTGCACTAATAGTTTTGTTTCTAAGGAATTATTTCATGTAGTGACAAAACAAGCCCCTTTGGCTTTGTATTAAGAACCTCACTAATTCACAGGGCCGCAGGGGTGCATTCAGAAACAGTGGAAGCTGCACACAGCTCCCATTTCCTCTTACCATGCCTTTTCCTAGTTAGGGTGGAAACAGTTGGACATGATTCTGAGACCACAATGTAGCACTCAAAGACAAGAGGTTGCTTAGACCAACTAGACTGCCAGACCAGTTGCTTGCTTGATTTTTTTTTAAAGCCAGAAATAGCTTATAAATCTGAGTTGCAGACAGAAAAGAATGCAAGAATGTAACACATGAGAATTTAGGATCCCCACCTCCACTTACAGAAGAGGAAAAGGAAGAATCTCTTTCCTCCAACCCAACCCCAACAGTTATATCTTAAATGTTATCCCTGGTTAAAATAATAATAATAATAATAATAATAATAATAATAATAAATAAGGTATCCTACAAGCTAGTCCGATGACCAATGGCAGATCTGCCTTATAACTCCAGCTATAAAAATCACTGTGACAACAAAATTGGCATCTATGAAACAAGATATTCCCTTGGAGAATTTTCATGAAAGAAATTAAATAGCAGCAGATGGCATGATATGAGCAAATTTTTTTCTTGGTCCTCTGTCAAAAATTATTGTGATCAAGCACAATTTAAAAGTGTGTGTGTGTGTGTGTCGGGGAGAACAAATGTTATCAACCATTAAACCCAAACTGAGTGGATGACACACACTTGCCTATATTTCAATTATAGGCATTATGAAGCACATGGAACACGCCTGACACGTTTCACGATAAATACATAAATAAGAAAAGAAGAGCAAATGGCCCTACAGTCCACCAAGACTCACCTACCAGCGCCTCAGAGTAAACAGCTGTGCTCCATCTCTGAACCATTGCCATCATGATCTGTGAATGTCAGGCTAAATAATTTCCTCATTCTACCTACCAACCAAGAAGCCCAGGACTGTTCGAGTGTACACCAAAGAAATGACATGCTTCTGCTGCCTGCACACCTTTCCATGACCATGTTTTCCACAGGAGATAAAAGAATCTTCCAAAATATGAAGCAAATCATGTCACTGACCTTTTAAGAATGCTTCAGTGTCTTCCCAGGGCTCCTAGGGTGAAAAGAAAATAGCCCGCAGAATCACTCCCCACGTCCCTGGCTCCCTTCAATATTTGTCCATGCAGAACTCCGATCTTTTCTTCTTGCCTTGACACTTCAAACAAGCCTGCCTTTAGAGGATTCAATACCCTGGAGCTCACATTCCCCTCTACTGGAGGGTCTTCCTTTCTGGAGCAAAGTTTCATCTATGTAGAACTTTTCTAGCGTCGATTCCTTAGCTTCAACATTAATTTTCAAGGAGGTTTTCTTTCAGCACTCAAGAAAAAGTAGCTATTTAGAACTGCTTACTTCACTTTATTTAATTCATAGTGTCTATTACCTGATATTTCCAGGCTCACAGAACAGTTTCATTAATATTGGAGAACGTGCCTTCCTTGCTCAAAGTTTTGAATCCATGTCAATAACTGTACAAATTAAATCTACAATAATTACTTTTATTGAAAATTATTTCCCTATATAGCATATTCTGATAAAGCTTTCCCCTCACCATGTTCTTCCGGTTTCTCCCCAAATCCCCTCCCATCAGGATTCATTGCCTTTCAGTCTCTTCTTAGACAATAAACAGAAAAAAATAATAAAAATAATAATAAAATAAGATTAGAAAACAAAGAAGGAAAAGAGGCAAAAACTGTACAAGAAGCACATACAAATGTTGACCCACAACACACATTTGCACACTCAGGAATCCCATGCAAATACAAAACAGGAAGCCATAATGTATATGCAAGGGACCTGTAAGGTAATAACAACAACAACAAAAACCCTTGACTTAACATTGTGAGATAAAGAACACCCACAGCTGCCAGAGATGCCATTGGGTTTGTTTTGTGTGGGCCATCTACTGCTGGGCATAGGGCCTACCCAAGGTTTGTTTCACTTGGAGAGAACTAATTTTTCATTTCCAAGAGGCTACCAGTTGGAGGTAGTTTCTGGTTGGGATGGAGCTGTATGTTCACCTCTCTTTTCAGCTCTAGGAACTCTAGAGCTAATGCAGTCCTGTGTCAGCTCTGTGCATGCTGCCACGGCCTCTCTGAGGTCCTGTGGGTGCCAGTCCTGTTGCATCTAGGCCTTGTTTCCTCAGTGTGCTCCATCCTCTCTGGCTCCTACAGTCTTTCTGAGTCTTCCACAGGGTTACCTGAGTTCTCCATTTGAGAGCCCTCAATAGCCTTGGGAATAGGCTAGGTTGTTTGGAGGTCCCCATGGGGTCTTGGCCAAGAATCTGATTATATGCAACCCATTCTTTGTAACATGGAGGGGGCCTGCTTGTTGTTGGCATTTTTGTCCCGCCTGGTTCCCACAACTGTTTAGCCCCAAAGAAAATCACATATAGGTCTCCATAAATTATAAACTGATTGGCCCATTAGCTCTAGCTTCTCACTGGCTAACCCTCACATCTTGATTAATCCAGTTTTCTGATCTATGTTAGTCATGTGGCTCAGCACCTTTTTTCAGTGGGGCAGATCACATCCTGCTGCTTCGGTGATCTGGGCAGGAGTGGGAGGAATCAACTTCCTCCTTCCCAGAATTCTTCTGTTCTCATTACATCATTTCTACTTCCTATCTGGTTTTCCCGCATATATTTCCTGCCTGGCCAATCAGCATTCATTTATAACATGATTGACAGAATACAGACAATTCTCCAGCACCAATTCCTTGAACTGAAAGCTTTATTTGGAGGCAAAAAATGCCCACCTGGAGCTCTGTATATCTCATTATTTGGTGATTTCATTTTGATCACTGTCATATATGAGTATATTTTAGGATACTTCTCTTGATTGGGTTTCTATAAGACCTCTCAAATGGTCCTTGATTTTAGCAGTATCTCCCTGAATTCTCTCCCTCACTTCCCTACTCTCTCACACTCCCCATTTTATCCTCCTCTTCCAGCCATCTCCTCTTGTCCATCCATAACTATGTATTCTTTTTTTTCCGTTTTATGGTGAGCCTTCTCTCCCCACTAGTCCCTTACCTATGTGGTTATAAAATTGTGCCTTGCTTATCAATAATTTAACAGCTAACATTCACATTTAAGTGAGTATATCCTAAGTCTCTGTTACCTCAAGGTGATTTTTTTAGTTCCATTCATTTACCTGTGAATTTTATTATTTATTTTTTGATGTCTCAGTAATATTTCATTATATAAATATAACACATATTCTTTATTTGAAATTAAGAGTATTAATGATTTATGGATTCTAGGTTGTTTCTAATTTCTGTCTTTTTTTTTTTTTTTTTTTTTTTTTAGTTTTTCGAGACAGGGTTTCTCTGTGGCTTTGGAGCCTGTCCTGGAACTAGCTCTTGTAGACCAGGCTGGTCTCGAACTCACAGAGATCCGCCTGCCTCTGCCTCCCGAGTGCTGGGATTAAAGGCGTGCGCCACCATCGCCCGGCTAATTTCTGTCTTTTATAAACAGAGCAGCAATTAATATGGTTGATCAAGTATCCCTGTGGTAGGATGAAGTATCCTTGGGGTATAAGCCCAGGAGTGTTATAGCTGGACCCTGAGTTAGATCAATTCCAAGCTTCCTGAGGAACCACCACACTGATTTCCACAGTGGTTGTGCAAATTTGCAATCCCACCTACAATGGATTAGTTTTCCTTGATCCACATCCTTGCCAGCAGTGGCTGTCAATTTTATTGATCTTGGTCATTATGACTGGTGTAAGATGAAAATTCAAAGTTGTTTTGGTTTATATTTCCCTGATGACTAAGGATGTTGAACAGTTCTTTAAGTGTTCCTTGGCCATTTGAATTTCCTCTTTTGAGAATTTTCTGTTTAGATTTGTGCTCCATTTTAAACTGGATTATTTGTTTTCCTGATGTCTAGTTGTTTTTTTTTATTTCTTTTAGTTCTCTACACATTTTGGATATTAGCCATCTATCGAATGTGTAGCTTATCACTTTGTCTGAATCATGGTGTCCTTTGCCATACAGAAGCTTTTTAATTTCATGAGGTCCCATTTAATAATTTACAACAAATCCTTTTTGAAAGAATTATGCAATCATTCTTTAAAAAGATGTCTAATTATGCAACAATAATTTTAGATGTTATAATACTGAGCCTGGAGAGCCAAGGATGTTAGAATCCTGTAATTCATGATACTTCTCTTCTTACACAATAGTAACAGACATAAAACAAGCATTAAACTTTTTGTTCCTCTTCTCCCTCCACAAATTGAAAAATTAGAGTCAAACCAATTTAAAGGCTCTGAGTGCCTGGATAAGACCAAAGCAGTGTTTCTTCGGTATCTTTAATGACTACACTCTTTGTTAGCTCATTTGGCATCATAGGACATACACGTTATTGCAGGTGATGTTTTTAAATATGCCCGCATAAGTTCCTATCATATTTCATATTTTCTAGCCCTCTTGGACTATTCCTGTGAACACCAGTTCCTGAAGGGTGCTGTCCCAACATCAGCTCCTATGGCTTCTGACTAAAGAGTTAGCTCAAGTTGCTACGTCCAGTTGTAGCGTATTCACTAACAACCTGAGCTGTAAAGACCTTTGTCCAGGATGGAAACCCACAAGGTAAATCTGGACCCTGAGACAGAAAATCTCCCAGTAATATCTCTCTTGTCTCTAAAGCTTTCCCACTGGACTAAACTTGGCACCATATCCTTGCTTAGCCACCCTTTATTTCCAGACCAGACTTCTCTGTTTCATTAACTTTTTCCTATGGACACACCCCAATGAATTACAACTGTGTAAATTGTCATCTACGGTGTTATAAAATAAAATGTGAAAATACCATTGAGATATTTATTATTGTTGGTTTTGGTTTCAATATAGCACTATAGCAATATAGTTTGCTTTTTTTTAAAAGAAAGTTTATTTTAGAGTGAGAATATGTCACTATTATTTATAAATCCTGGTGCAGTCAAGATCAGCAGTTGGCACAGACACAAACCACAGTACACTTCAGTGATTTCATACTGAGTCATTTGTGTGATATAAAGGAACATTGTACTAAGAAAAAAGTGTTAAATTAAAGAAGATCTTCACAAAAAGATGCCTAATGAGAATGGACATGCCAATGGTACAAGATTGCGAGGAAGATGGAAAAACTCTACCATGAAGGAAAGATACTTTGAGCGTTTCATATGAAAGGATGACAAGAAAGACAATGAGAAATTACTATTCAAAGAAAGACCATGGTCTTATGACAAATATTGCCAAATGAGTGGACTTTTACATGTTTTAAGTTAAATGAAATTTTAATGAAAAGTAAAATGCTACCTAACATTTGAACATGAACTTTAAACTTAAAAAAATTACTTTGAAATCCTCAGTAGTAAATATTTCCATACTACAATCTCTTATTCGGGCAAATACTAACACGAATGAAGCAGACATTCAGGCATGAAAAGTATACAGACACATTATATATGTGCCTTGACTTGTAGAGTTCTGGATTTGTACTCCACTAAAATGTAGAAGGAGCAGCGGGCTGCATTCCTGCCTAGCTCCCACATGGCTAGTTTTATACCCGAAATAACAACACACAAATTGTATTCTTTTAAAAACTGCTTGGCCCATTAGCTCTAGCCTCTTACTGGCTAATTCTCACATCTTGATTAATCCATTTCTAATAATCTGTGTAGCACCATGAGGTGGTACTTACCGAGAAGGATCTTAACCTACGTCCATCTTGGAGAGATCTATAGCACCTGCCTCACTTCCCTTCTTCCCAGCATTCTGTTCTGTTTACTCTGCCTACCTAATTTTCTGTCCTACCAAAGAGCCAAGGCAGTTTCTTGATTAAGCAATGAAAGTAAGACATAGACAGATGAACCTCCTCCATCACATTAAAAGAAGAGAATATATAAAGCGAAATCAAGGAAAATCTGGCCATCCAAAGCAGGACTCAAGTGGCTTAAGAAGAACTAGAAAGCACTCACCTAGTGCTACTATGGATGTTGGCTCTGAATCAGACCCTAAAAGCAGCCAAGCTCAGCTACTGCTAATTAAAAAGATGCAATCCAGAATCTATAAGAAACAGCAACTAGGAAGCAACTGCATTCCAGGGAATTTTTCTGTGTCTGTTTTCTCTTCACTCTCCTCAGTTCTTCTCTCCCTTCCTTCCCTTCTCCTCCTCAACTTCCTCCTAATCATTGCTTTCTCCTTTTCATCCTTTCATGTCTCACTCACTCCTCCTCTTAGCTCCTTCTAGATCTTTCTTTCAAGAGTGGGCATTGAACCCAGCATCTTGTATAAGCTAGGCAAGCACTCTATCACTGAACTATACCTATGAAAATATTTATGAAAGAGAATTTAGAAGTAAATTAGTGGATGAAAATTTCATAGTAACAAAAACAGGTATTAATAACAAAAGGAAACAAAGCATAAAGAAAAATATGTATGGTACAACTTCAAATAATGCTTCAAAATTAAAATAACAATGCTAAATTTAATCAAACTTAATTGTGTTGGTAAAATATAGGATAGACAGTATACACCTGGTAGCTTTAACAAGCCAAACTCTCAAATCTTATAGTGGGAGATTAATAGAAAAATGTTAGTCATTGAAAATGTAAGTGGTGGCCATGCAAACCAGTTACTTAAATATATAAAGTAAAGGTGAATAGAAATAGCTGAAAGAGTTGAAAGTAGTTTCTTAATGATGGGAAATAGAGCCCGTGTTTGTGTACAAACATAACTTTAGTTGTGTTATTCTAAAAAAGAGAAGGGAAGAGCTTTGGTCCATTTCAATCTGATCAAATGTTCAAGCACTACACATGTATTTACATCACTGGAACAGGTAAATATTTTCCATTAAAAATGCCTAATTCAAGAGTAACTATTGAAAGGCACTAGTCAACAGGGCTAAACTTAAATAAAATTATCTGGAAAAACAAACTTCAAAAAGAACAAAATATATAAGAACTAACATTTGTCAATTACTAATTGTTTACATGTTATATATGGAACTTAATTCTCACAATATCGTATAAGCATAGCTGCCTCCAAATTACACAGGAAAAAATACACATCTTGAAAATACCAAACTCCCACATCCAGAATGTGACAGCAGCAATATTTTTGCTGTCTTTGGTAGGAATACTTACTTCACACAAATCCAAATGTCTTCTCCACATTCTAAGAGTCAAGTAGGTGATGACTTAGAGAAACTGAGCTTCACTGAAATAGAAATCAAATCTCTGCTGGCTAGTTTACACATTACTAGAAGATTCTATGCACATTACTGGAGGAGAAATCTAAGCATCAATTAGCTATGAACTCTGCATGGTACATTAGTAACTGGGCTGTCAAGACATAACATTCCCCCAGTGCAATAGAGGCTTGAACATCATGGGAGTAACCCATGATTTTCTTACTAGATTTAAAGCCAGCTCCACAAGAGAGCACCCATATGTGGCATAAATATAAGACTAAGAAACTACAATTAGACAGGTAAGGCCCTTGGAGAGAACCTAATAATATTATTCTGTTAAAGGAACATATTATTTATACAACTTCTAATGACATTAATCTAACCATTAACTAGGGCCTCCATCAATCATAATCAAAGATATTTCTGTTTAAAATAAATGATGATCAATGGTGAGACCCATAACCGACTGAGGTATAGAGAATAAGAGACTGGATATTTCAAACCTAAGGGAACATATATAAACTGCATCCCAGCCACTCCACTTCAAAGGCTCACAGACCACTTTAGAATGCTAGAAAGGGTGTAAGAGATAGTGAGCATAAAGTTCCACCCCTGTATGAGGAATTCTTGGCAACTGGTAGCTGCTGGGAGAGCATGGATCAGTTTTCTCTCAGTGTGTAAGCCCCTGTAAGTTGATCTCACTTGAAGTTGAAGACCACAGCACAAACTGGACTTGATGAGAATAAAATCGGTGGGGGGGGGGCAAGTTGAGTGAGAGAGGGAGGGAACAGATCTGGGTAGACTTGGGTAAGGGCAGATAAATATGATCACATTTCATTGCAGGAAGGCCTGAGACTAAAGATTTTTTCTCTCTTTTTTTTTTAATTTTTGAAACCATCTTATTTTACATACCAATCCCATTTCCCTCTTCCACTATTCCATCTTCTCCCTACCCAACTCTTAATCCATTCTTCAAAGAGAATGAGGCCTCCCATAGAAAGTCAAGAAATTCTGTCATCCCTTGAGGCAGGACCAAGTCCTCCCCACTGTATTTAGGCTGAGCAAAGTGTTCCTCCACAGTGAAGGGGTTCCCAAGAGCTATTTATCCCAGTTCATGCACTAGGGATAAATACTAGTTCCACTACTAGTGACCTCACAACCTGCCCATGCCACATAACTGTCACCCACATTCAGAGGGCCTAGTTCACTTTTATGGAATGACAGGTTGGAACCCAACCTATCATTCCAGGATCAGTGAGTTTCCACTAGCTCAGGTCAATTGTTTCTATGGGTATCCCAATCATGGTCGTGGTCCCCTTTGCTCATAATATTGCTTCACTCATAGAGAGTCTAATCATTTTTAAAAAGTCCAAATCACATTGAGTTCTAAAACTTCTGGTTATCTTATGAGAATTTCCCTCTTTACTATCCTTGAAATGGAAACAAATATCTTATATTCAAAGCTGATATTTATTTTCCTGTTGTGGTGGTCATTCCAAAGCACTGGCCTCTTCTCAAAAGCAACAACAAAGTTGAGGGTGGCATGAAGAGAGAGAAAATGCTGTCAGAAAGGAGTTTTCTGTTGGGAAATGAGATAGAACACCACATGCCCAACTTCTGACAAAAAAACAGAAAAAGCATTGATGATGCCGTCTCTGAGGAACAGACATGATTATAAATTTCTTAAATATATCCCTTTAGATGCAGATCAAACCACTTTATAGAGCTTTTATTTAGTGGTGGTGGTTTTATGTGTTTAAAATTCCTTCTACAATACAAGTTTTAATGAAGATGGTCTTATGATTTATGAAGTAATGATTGGGGTGTCAATGGTTGAATATGGGAATAAACATATTCTGTTATTTAATACAATTAAAAATAAAGTTGCAAAACTATAATAAATACATCTAAGTGGCAAAATCCACTTCTGAGTCTATAATCTTTCACAGGTTTCAGAGCTATAAGAAGATAATACACAATGCAATAACTCTGGCAGAAGTGGATCACTTTCCTTCTTGAACACACTGAGCCCATGCTGTTAAGAGGTCAATTAAGGTGGAGGACAGAGCTAGTATGACCTACTTAATGGATACAATGTCACTGTCGTTGATAGGAAATGCTGAAAAAAAAATTATTTCCCAAAGTGTTCTTCTTTCTTGGTTTAGAAGCTTAAAACTTCTTCATTAGGGTTCTTTAATAGAATAATCTTGCTCCCAGGATGGTCTATTTCTTTGGAGACTTAAAGATGATGCAGGGAATATCCTTTTATTTGGAGAATGAATATTCTCTTTGGTAAATCATTGTCCTTAATTTAGTTGCTCTCCTCTTAAAATGTACTTTTTCCTTTCTTTTATATTTGTCATCACAAACGTACAAAAAGGCAATAGTGAGATGTTTTATGTAATCATCATTTTTAGAATCACTCCAACCTTTGAGAACATGCAATAGTGTTCACATGTGAAACATTTCTACAGGAAATTTGCACGACCTTAAATAAGGAAATCGAAGGGTGACTTGGCGATTATCTCTCCTCCTTTCAACTACAAAAAGACTGACTAAAAGTAAAGACTGCTAAAGACCTGCTAATAGTTGCAAATCTTGACTCTCCTCTCTCATATCCCAACTGCCTATTCACAGTAATCAGCTCAATGGTCTTACTTCCAAACCATGGATGCTCTACTAAAAACTAATTCTACTGCGGACAGTATCTTAATCATAATTAGGAGAAAAAGATTGATTTTCATTTGAGCATTCAAAAATACAACACTTTTGATAATAAAATGTAAATAAGCTTTAAAAAAAGAACTGCTAGAACTTTAATGGCAAATGAGTATGAAAAGATGCTCCTGCCAAAACCTTCAAAAATACAACCTACAATTTAGCGCTGCTCCTATACACATGAGTTTAGGGTTGACCACTGGGACTGGTATCCTCTCAGAGGGTTTCTTCCTAGAGAAGACTGGAAATACTTCTCTCAGGAACCTGTAGCTCTTTGTCTAAGGATGTAACCAGGTGAGAATTTCTCCGCCCACACTAGGATTTCAACTGCTGTCATCACTGTGCAGATCTTGTTTTGATAATCACGTTGTTAAGATTTCATGGTGCAGCTCCCTGTCATATATATATATATATATATATATATATATATATATATATATATATATATATATATTTATATATATAAATATATATATATTTATAAAATACAACATCTCACGGCACATGTACAAGTTTTCTGTTCTTACAGTCTTTGTAACCATTCTTCGGAGTTGTTCTATGAATTAGAATGTCACTGTTGTATTATCTCTGAACACCCCACAGTCAGTTGCTCAAATTTCAAGTAGATCGTAGAGCAGGAAGAAAGGGGTTAGGGTGGAGTGAGCTTAGAGAAAGCTGCTGAGAAAGGAAATGTTTAAGTTAAAACTTCAGTGATGGGGTGGAGGTAAGAAAATGCTTTATGTAATATTGTACATTTTGAAATAATATGATACAACAGATAAATCACCTACAATTAGCAATGGGAAGTATTTTTGAGTACCTACTTATATACAAATCACACTACAATATGAAATTAATGGAATAATATTGAAGAGTAACAACTGTTACATTTACATTTTTATGAATAAAGGTGAGGAAGAATTATAAAACCTTTGTAATTTAAATAAAATTTAAAACTGATCTCGGATGAGCTGATTCCTCAAACATGACTCTTAACTGATAATATACTGATTTCCTTAAAGCTAGTAAGAAAGCAGCACATGTCTGTATTATTGTACCCACAGCATAGAAACACTTGTACCCACAGGTACAAGCGAAAGACCAGCTCAAGCACCTTAGTGAGACTTTGCTTCAAAAAAAAAAATTAAATGCAATAAAACTTCAAATTACTAAGTAAAGTGACAAAAGAAATGGTGTCAAATTTCTGGTTTTATATATTTCAGAGGAACATGACTTGTTCGTAAAGACATAATCACCATGGACAGGTTTTAAGACAAGATACAGACAGGGCACTGTCATGTACAAAGAAAGCACCATGAAAATCAGTGGGGATGAATGAAAGGTGCATCATGTGAGGAGATGTTCAGGAGTTAGAGTAAAAATATGCACGTGCAAAGGTAAGGACAGCTAAAGTGACAACTGAGACGTCCACCGGGCTTTGGGAACAAGGTACCTTGGAACTTGTAGGAAATTTGAGATAGGAAAGAGACATTCCTATGGCAACTATGCAAAATCCTCAAAATTAGGAAAGGGAATGACAACAAGTGGAATAAAAATTACTGAAATGAAATTTTAAATGGAGAAACAAAGGAAGTCAGAGGGTACGGCTACAAACGTCATCAGGCTGCCGCAGCTCAATCTAGAAAATAATTTCTGTTTCGGCTCAGAGCTCCTTGCTCATTGAAGGTTACAATCAGCATTAGTGTTTTAAGGTATTTTACCAGGCTGTGCCAAAGGTATATTAGGATGTTTTTCCTTGCATCACACTTGCCTGCACTCCCTTCTGACCAGGTTCACCCTTCATTATGCTCCCCTCCCCCTCCTATTGATCCTGTTCTCTTCCCAGGTAGCCCTCCTTTACTTTTATACTTCATGTCTCGCTCCTTTATATGTAAACATAAAACAGCAGCTGCATTTGCTTTTCAAGGTATGACCACAAAATACATGAGACTGTTGCAAATTAAGTTTTATTAGGGCTACCTACAGGAGAATGAGTGAAGGGTTAGAAGCCACAGTGTAGATCATTTTACCTGTGGCCATGACACTGAAGAAAATGGCTCTCCCTTCACCATCATTTAGTATGAAAAGTGTACAGTCAAGTCCTCCCCAGGACATGAGAAAGAGCTTCTTAGAAGCTCCAGGATATCTGGGATGAGGATATGTGTGGGTCGATAATGAATGAGACAGGATGAAGATTTTAAAGTGTTTGCAGTTCTTTGGGGAAAAAAATATGTATGCCAAGCACAAGAGGAATCCAGAGGGAAAAGGCATGTGAGAGTAGAATTTGATGGGAAATGGAAACATTAGGTCTTGAATTAATTAATTAATAAGTAGAAGGGTTAGCACTAAAGAAATAAAGGTCTGTAGCAAGATTAATGAAGGACTTTCTGTGACTGAAAGAGAGAACAGCTTGGTAGATGTAGTCCAGTAGGGGAAATGGGTAAAGGGGGCTAGGGGGACGGGGGTTTCTGAGGAAAGAAGAGGGAAGTTAATACAGAAGAAGATGGGTATGTGGTAAAGGGGAATGACTGGATAAAACTGATCTGATGGGGGCAATAAGAAAAGGTGGGTTCTCCTTAGGCAGACATGGTAACTTACGTGAATGGCTGAATAAGTCACAAGAAATCATTCTGTTAACTATTAACACCTCCAAAGAATAAAGCCGTATAATATATATGTTATATTAGATACGTATCTTATGTATATTTTTTATGAAAAAGCCTTTTTCATTAAGGTTCTGAGTTGACAGCAGTCTCTCCAAGAGACAAAGGTCAACTAACAAAAACCCTAATACCAGAAATAAGAAACCCTTTTCAAGGCATTGGTCATGGTTTTCCTATGAGACTCTCAAAACATCCAGCCCATTTCTTTTTGCTCTTTTCCCTTTCTCTCTCTCTCTCTCTCTCTCTCTCTCTCTCTCTCTCTCTCTCTCTCCCTCTTCCTCTTCCCCTCCCTCCCTCCCTGCCTCCCTCCCTCCCTTCCTTCTTTTCTCCCCAGAAGCAGAATGTACATCTCTATTACTGAAGACATGATGTATTTCAAAAACAAGGCCCAGAGACCTCTAAGCTGGAACTGACCTGAATGCCCCCTCCCTCAGGATTAGTTATCAAGGTAACCTAGAAGCTTCCAAAGGAGAGAAGTATTCAAAAGTACTACCCAGCTCTGATGCTTATTAACCACATTAAGGATCAGCAAGACATGATAACCCTACTAATGCAGTGATGTAGAGGGTCTTTTTTCTATGTGTTGCTTTCATTGGTTAATTAATAAAGAAACTGCTTGGCCTGATATGTGAGAACATAGGTAGGTAGAGTAGACAGAACAGAATGCTGGGAAGAAGGGAAGTGAGGAAGATGCCATAGCTCTCCTCTCCGAGATGGACGTAGGCTAGAATCTTTCCCGGTAAGCCACCACCTCGTGGTGCTACACACATTAATATTAGACAATGAAAGGATAGAACTAATGGGCCAAGCAGTGTTTAAAAGAATACAATTTGTGTGTTGTTATATCAGGGCATAAACTAGCCAGGTGGCCAGGATCTGGGTGGCAGGAATGCAGCCCACTGTTCCTTCTACAATGCAGTAGTGGCACACACACCTAGGCAATAACCAATTACCTTCTAATTGGACTTAAGTCACACTCAACAAGAAAGAAATCATGCCTGCAACTGGAAACCTCGCTAACCATTCGGTGCTCTTGACGTCATGGTTATTGGAGGAAAATGGGCAGCCACTAATTTACTGAATCAACATCATCATTAATAATAATCTGTAAACCTTTGTCCTTATACGCAATTAAGTGTAGTCTTCCCCATCTTCAAGAACACCTGTCCTTACAACAGCTGTAGACAGAAAACCACAATCAATCAAACTGCCAAGCTGTGGAGCCCAGTCCCACTGGATACATTTACAATACCACATTTAAGGCTCAGGGACCACGTGAGAAGAGCAGGTGGAGTGATTGTTAGAGTTGGAGCTTCTGGGATGTTGCTGTGTGACTGTGTCTCCTAGTAACACCAGAAGCTATGCTATAAAGTCTCCCCAGCATGACTGTACAAAATGAACCGAACAAGGAGAACAGTAATAAACAAACTCAATGGGGAAGTGCCCAGGAGGTTTTAATCCTGAACAAAGAACTGCAGGCAATTGAGAAAGCTGAGAGATGTGGCCCTGCCCAGGGTAGATCACACCAACTGGTTGTCGAGTACCAAACAGTCGACCATGCAAACATACACACAGATTACATTTGGAATATATAAATGCATAGATGTACATAATAACAATTGATGAAACAGGACCACAAATTTGAGGCAAGTAGGAAGACGGATACAGAAGGGCTTGGGGGGGGGGGAGAAATGAAAGGAAAGAGACATTGTTCTTAAATTACAGTCTAAAAAATAAACAAAAAAGGGGGTATTCTATTTAGCCAAGTTTGTCTGTAGGTGAAAGTCATTTGAATTCACTAATTCTATACCAGGGGTTTACTTTGCAACATCCAAAACCATTCACAGTCCCAGGTGGTGATTCATCGTCTACAATCTGATAGTGTAAGATAGTCTGGTTCACTGAACACAAAAGAAAGTAACATTCTTTGGTACATTTTACAGCTTGAATTTTCAGATGTGGTCTTTTTGTATATTATTTTTCAAATGTTTTACAAACATGAAATCCTGCTCATCCCTAACTCGTTGTTTATGTTCATCTTTGCTTTCTATATATTCAAAAATATCATTCCTCTTTTGGGTTGTCCTAATGTCTTAGTATCTTTGCTTTTGTACCACAAAGTCAATGACTGGTGAAAGAATCAAGGAAGCACATGATTTCTAGGAAATGATCTACTATAACACATAACACCATATGAAATTCTGACATTTATTCCCAAGAGTACCAGCAGAGATAAACTGAAGGCAAGCTGAGAAACTGCAATGTCCAGAATTTTAAATATTTAATTTCCTATAGAATACATAAGAAAGTGAGTGCACTCTAACTCCAAATTCAGAATTGGAATTAGTCATAAAAATAAAAGAGTATTTGAAGAAGAATAATGGTTAAGTGCGTAAAGGCACTGGGCTGCTAACCCTGAAAACCTGAGTTCAATTTCCTGAATCCACACATTGGAAGTAAATAACTGATTTCTGAAAATGATCCTCTGAAGTCTATATACATATGTAGCATGCGTACACACATAGGCAAATACAAAATAAATAATAAAGAGTATTTATTCTACATTAACATAATTAAAATTGTTTCTTAATAGACAGTGTAGGACATGGAAGTGAAATACACACTATTCTAGAGTTGCATTTTCTTCAAGACTTCCTTGGAATTAGCTGAAGTTAAAAACATTTTATGCAGATGTAACTTTTTATTATCTTTTAATGACTTCCTTAAAACTTTTATAATATTTATTGCTATAAAAAATCAAGATGAAATGACCAAAGTTTCTAAGTGACTGCTTCCATAAATGATAAAGCTGTAATATCTATTGACGACTTTAGCATATTTTAAAGAATACTTTGGTTGTTGTTGTTTAAAAATGTACCAGTACTTACTTTGCTCTATAGAAAAATTCATTTAGCAAGATTTTAAAAATCAGATTAAATTGTATAAGTATTTTTGGAGACCAGATGACAATAAAAATGCAGTAAAGCCTCCACAAAAGTCGAGACAATTAGCCAGGATATTGCTGTGTAAAATTTTAATGATGAAAGGTTGGTGCAATGGCTTAACTTAATTGTTCCCTATAACCAATTAACTTCTAGGGGGCTGAGAGTCACCTTTTATTTCTAAAGACAAACAGATATCTATGTTTTAAATGTTAAATATATCCTAATTTTTCTGTGTGTTACATTTTTAAAACTTTCCCTTATTTCAAGCATGTTCTCACTTCCGGG
Organism: Microtus pennsylvanicus; assembly: GCF_037038515.1. NCBI lineage: Eukaryota > Metazoa > Chordata > Mammalia > Rodentia > Cricetidae > Microtus > Microtus pennsylvanicus. The sequence continues at coordinate 181,137,159 of NC_134579.1, read as the reverse complement.
TCTTTGCACTTTTTATTCACTTTATTCTGAATTTCCTGCTCCTGGGTATCCACACAGTTTCCGCACACACACACACACACACACACACACACACACACACACCGACACAGGATGTATTTAAATGTCACAGGTACCACATGCTTTGACTACTCTGACTGCAACTGACCCTCCCTGCTTTCAAGCATCTCAGCATGCTGGAAAATAGTTTATGGTGTCTTTTTGGAAATGAATCTTGTTTCAGCAAAAGCAGTGACTTGGTCACTAGCCACTACTCCCATTCTTGGAGTTTAACAGTAAAAAGAAAGAAAATCTATGCAATGAGTTAATGTTACATTTTAAAATCTAGAGGTGGAAACATGGTTTGTTGACTTCAGGAACAACGGAGTTGGGAAAATTGAATTTCCCTTTGTGAACTATCCATATTGTCTTGACTTTATTTTCACTGCAGTATTCCAGCGTTGGATCCTGCTAGTTTCTGGGACTCTTATACGATTTAAAATGTGCAGGAAAAGCTAGATACAGCCTCTGAAATGTAGCTAACCTCTCATTTATCATTCTTCAATCAATAGGACCAAAAAAATATCATTCAACATAAAGGAAAAGATGACCTACCCTAGGAAAAGTTCTATCTTTAAAAAATTACAGGTTCTCTGGTATTTTATTCTTTAGAGCCAAAGTTGGGGAAACCACAGAGGCACATAAAATAAAGATGAAAACTACCATTTATTTACTAAATATATATATTTATGAAAATATTCCGATTGCACATTTAACTAGTTTTTGTTGTCAGGGAAAAAGAAAGCAGAAAACAGTCCTGGCAAATGAATCCTGTTGTCACAGGTGGTCAATAGAGAATGAAGGCCAAATCCTGAAGAGGAGCAGAGGATGCCTCCATCAGCACACTTCAGCATTGTTCCCAGAGTAGTCTGTGGGCATAGGCCCAAGGGTTCTAAGTTCAGAGAAACGTCAGCTTTTGTCCCATGCCATTTATGTCCCCTATTATCTAATTTTTGAAAATGAGTGGAAAGTTCCTAGACATTTTCATAAGCATAAAATGGTGCAAATTGATAGTTTGTCTGAAAATAACAAAGAAAAGGGATGGAGTGGGAACAGTTAAAACCGAGTCCAGAATAAGTTATTGTTACAGTTTTATCTGGGTCACTGCTGACAGAATTCACATTGACCAAAATGCAGCAGTTCAGTTATAAAGGTAAAACCTCTATGAATTCATTTATTCTTTGTTCAATGCTTGGTTGTTCAAAACAATGTCTCACTATGAATATAAGACTGACCTGGCAATTTTTACACAGTCCAGGCTGGACTTCGGCTCACAGTGTTCCTGTCTCTGTATTTCTAGCACAGCAATTTGTGGGTCACCTCATCTAATTCATGTTATCCAATGTTAGGACACACACCCAACCCAGAAACATCTCCTTCCCTGCTCCTCACAATCCTGAAGTTCTATGGATCTCTGGCATTTTCTCAAAAGATGAATCAGCTATACAAATACTCACTTTTAAAGATTTGCTCTGAATATTGTGAGTTCATAACTCCAGAATCCCACAACAGGAGTAAGAAATGGTGGAGACACTTTGTGATGGAGCTATTCGATAAATCAACTATGCATTGACCACCAGCTGTGTGTTTTCCTTGATGTTCTCAGAAAATAAATGTCAAATAACATTGTGTTTATCTGATGAAGAATTTATCCTATAATAAGAGGGGGAAATGCCAGCTATATCACCAATGTAGTTCATAATGGGGAAAGATGAAACATGTGCTGTCATTAGAAATAAAAGTAATCTAAGGTTCAAGACTTTGGAAGAAAATATTGTAATGCAAGAAGAAATCATGGGAAGTGAATAGACTCCCAGAGTGGGCATTAAACACAGAAAGAACATGTGAGAAAGAGCAAAGTGGGGATGAAAACACAAGAATAAAAGAAGTTCTGTTTAGGAAATCACAGCATATAAATGGCAGAATACCAGGAAACAGACTTGAAACTCACACTGTAGTGACACATGGGTGTGCAAGATTTAATACTTGACTCAACAGACAAAAACAAGCATTAGAAAAATTATGAACTGCATGCCACCATGTAGGATTCTGGGAATGAAGAGACAAGGAGTTCAGATAAACATCAGCATGGGTCTGGAATAAGGCATTGATGACCAAAATATGAAATACCCATACATTTCAGGGTAGAAAACTTGATTCATCAGGTCTCTGTAAATGGTAGAGAAGAGTGTTTTAATGTCATCTCTTAGATATTGAGGTTCAGTGACATGGGAGTGGTCGTGGAGGGTTTAGTAGGCAACCTAGCAAGCACACTATGTGCTTTATATCATTCTATCCTCACTCTACAAAAAAATAAATAAATAAATAAACAATCCTACCCTTTTATGAGGAAACTGAGCTTAAAACAGGCAACTTGAACTGCAGGGGTGGCTGAAACCCACACAGGATCTACACTGAAGGTTTCAGATTACAGTATAGCCTCTAGAAGAAAGGGGGTGGGTGACAGCAGGAGTTGTAATAATTAATAGATATTTTTACTTAAAAGCTATAACAAGATAAGTAGACTTATGACTGGCATAAATTTATCATATATGTGCATTTTTAGTCTTTCCAACTTTCATACTTTTCTCCTTTTATTTAACAAACTGTTAAGTGACAAGGATGTAGTCAGTGCACACCAGGTATCAAAGCAAATTAAAAGGCAATTAGATCAGAGGAAAATCTAATAAGAGATATGAAATGTGCATATCATTCATTTCCTGATTTAGGATGTCAAGAAAAAAATCAGAGGAATAAAAAAGGTTACCTCTCATATTATGGATAGGTTCCTAGGCATAAGGACAATGAGAAAAATTATTTGCATATTTTTAGAAGGTTAGCCAACAGAATTAGAGGGAGCTACTAAGCATAAGTTATACAGACACAGAATCTGAGAGCTCAGTATGGTTCCCACATTGCAGTTTCGAGGATGAAATGATGTGTCTGTCGTTAAAACTTCCCAGCCTCTTCCATCAGTACACTTTTGGAGCTGTAAACTAATGCGACATTGTATCATGGCGCTTCATAAATTCTTTCCTGAACACATGAATAAAACATTTTACATTATTGACCTTTATAGGTTGAATTAATTTTGGACACACATACAATATAATATCAGACCCTGAACCGATATTTATAAAGCTGCGCTCCTGACCTCTAAGAAATGCTATTGAAATGAAATAGACTCTCTCTTATTTGTTTCTGGCTTCGGTTTACATTTGCTTTGCTTCTTTGGGTTATGATTTATTCAAAGTATTTATTAAAAGTAGACAGAAGTCTTATAGGCCCTGGTGGTAATTGTAAACTGGGCAAGTATATGAAAATCATCATCTGTCTGAGCTAATTTAATAGGCACAAGAGGAAGGAGGATGCTGGAAGAAAATAGACCTGGGAATTCGTCAGTGGAGACCCACAATTACTCCTCTGGGCACTGCTCTCCCTGCAACACACACCTCTGGAACCACCCACCTGACCACACCAGGGGTAAGCATTGGCATACTCCAGGCATCCCAAATAGCTGTTATTTTGGGAAAAGTCACCCGAACGGGACAATCCTTGTTGGGCCGAATTAGAAACATTTAGTGGAAAAAAAAAATTGTGAGAGGGAAGTGAGTTGGGGGTGGGAAGGAGAGAGGTAGCTTTTGGTGAGCAGGAAGTTTAATAAAAATTAATTTTGAGGACACACCTTGTATTCTAAAGGTTTTAAAAATAGAGAAAAAACAGTTTTGGGTGGGTGGGTAGACAGGTCTGAGTGGAATTGAGAGTGGGGATAAATATGAACAAAATACATTATATAAAATTCTCACTGATATAAAAAAATTTTCTAAAAAGTAAGCAAAATTTTTTTCATGTGATGATGCAACTGGTTTACAATCAAATCCATAACCTGAGTTTTACTTTTATACTTTCTAGAGGTTATATACCTGGGTGTCTTTCATGTTCATGAAAAATTTGCAGCACGAAGACATGATATAGATACAGTTTTGTAAGTATAAGTGTCTCTCCAGCTCAGCTCATGAGTATGGAAATACTGTTGATATCTAGTAACATTCTTGAGACCAAATATCATCTTATGATCATCTTGCCTCATATGATTATAGAGAGATATAGTTAAAATATTATAATTTACATTAAAACACCAACAAATCTAACCATCTTAGCATTTCAGGTCCTCGGTACCATTCCCAGCACTTACACGTATTGTCCAGCCCAGATCATAACACCCATTGCTTTCCAAAATTTACTATATTGACCTCAAAGTGTATCCACCATTCTGAACCATCACAAATATGAAATAATTTCTTGCTCATTGCTTTCACAGAGTGGCCCAACGTGCCTCCAATTTTTGACCCATATGGTCAGACTTGAGGTCCTTTAGCGTTGATTCTTGACCAAACTCTGCCACCACAAGGAGAACTCTTTAGAGAGCTTCGTGAGCATTTTACTTCAAGGAAAAGTTACCCAAATGCCTCTGTAACTCTATGTTTTAAAAACATGAAAAAAATCATTCTCCCTTACATATTCTTGTCCGTAATTACTTGTTCCATAAAAACAGGTTTGAAATTAAAAGATATTTTCAGAGAAGATGGTTGAGCACGCAGTACGTGAAAATGCATAAAAATTCCTTTCTTCTCAGGAAAGGACAGTTTGTTCCCTCTATTTCACGTCTCCTGATAATCTCTAAAAACTGCATGGGAAACAACACATTTACACTATCTGCCCAAGTCATTAGACAAAGCTGCTATGGCCTTGTTTACCAGGTTAGCCTTGTCAGGGCAATAATCTTTGCCATTCTCACTCTCAAATACAATAGTTCTGACACAGGGACCACTGACTATATTTGAGAGAAGGGGCTAAATAAAAAAGTAAAAGCAAAAGTTTTAATCCCGTGGTCCATTGAGGTAGCCTAAGAATTATCACTCACTCATAAGTGGTTTTTAAACATAAATCAAAGAAAACTAGCCCACAAATCACAACCCTGGAGAACCTAGACAACAATGAGGACCCTAAAAGAGACATACATAGATCTAATCTACATGGGTAGTAGAAAAAGACAAGATCTCCTGAGTAAATTGGGAGCACGGGGACCTTGGGAGAGGGATAAAGGGGAGGGGAGAGCCAGGGAGGGGAGCAGAGAAAAATGTAGAGCTGAACAAATATCAATAAAAATTTAAAAATATAAAGAAAGAATACATCGGATAGTTCTGTACTTCAGTCCCCGTGATCTCTTGCCCTAAGACATTTGTTTTTTAAATTGATCTCTGTTGAACCTCCAAATAAAGCTGGGTTGGTAAAGACTTACGTATTTTGTCCTAGTTACATTAACATTTGAACTTTCAAAATATCTTCTCATGTAAAAGTGTATTATAAGGACTTACGAGGCAAGGTAATCTGGGATGGTTTTATAAAAAATGTATCTGTTTAGTCTTCTGACAACTTGAAACCATTTGAAATGAGCATTAGTAAGTAAGTGTAATCTTTCACAATGCATTTTAAAAATCTGTGCTGTTATGAAGTACTGGAAGGGTTTTGTGGTTTGTGTTTTCTGGAATTGCAACCGCACATGCTTATAGTTCCTCCGATGTCATTGTGGACGGACAAACAAATGCTTCATACATCAAAAAGTCCCTGGATTCACTGTCCCAAACAGTAAATCTCTCAATCACAGACTCATTTTGTGTGATCAGATACCAATGGCTTAAATTTCCTATTTTTATAGCCCCTCTGATCTCTTGTTATAACCCACATTCCAGACAGCATATGCAAACAGGTACTGGGCATCTTCCTTGCCTGAGATTACATAGTTTTCCAGAATAATTAACATAATCTATTATACTCCTCCAACAACTATAAAGATCAAAAGCATTATATTTCATTCAAAAAGGATAAAAATTTAGAAAAAAGATATTAAGCATATACATGATAGTTAAAGTAGGAAAAAAAAGCTGGGGGGTTGGTTGAGTTGTTATTGTTTCGATTACTTGCTTCGTTGATTATTTTACATGAAATTTTCCCATTGTCTATGTGACAAGCCTCACCAGAATTAAAAAGGATGACACTAAAAGACATTAGCTCAGTCACTTCAGGGTGACAACAGGGAGAACTGCCTCGGCTCCCAGAGGTCTGTCATGACGCCAGAACCTTTGTGCTGGATCAGTAGAGTGTGTTGGAGATATGGATAGTCCGTAAACACCTGGAAACACTCAGTCCAGCCAACTCATTCAGTTCCTGCTCAAATTGTTAATTCAGCATTGTAATTTGCAAGCCAGGTACCCCGACCCAAGATTCTATTCATTGAAAAATTTTCCAAAAAGCAACTGAAGTTCTTGACTTGACTCTGTTATATAGAGTAAATCCTTGAAAAGCAGAACTTTCCTTTGCCAATGGCTACTCTTGATAATTTTCAGGGTATTAAATTACAATCCAAAGGTCATTTTATTAAACATGAATAAGCATAAATATATATGTTTTAATTCTCATAGGTAATATAAGGCTGAGTATTAACCATGAATGAACTTCTTATTATATTATCAGGTTCGGTTAACAGCAACATTTTTATTACATCTGTGTTATGAGCATTATAAGATCACACAGTTTGGGGGAAAACATCTTTAATTCACAACTACTCATTAGTCCTCTACATCTGGGAGCAATGGAAGATGGTTTTACTGAGAGAATAAAAGAAACAAACCATATATTTCCACAACTTATTATGGCAAGTTAAAAAAAAAATCAAGGATATAGGCATCACTTTAACAATCATTCCTAACCCAGGATGTCTAACTAGCAGGTCATAAAAGATTGAAAAATCGTGAAATATATCATCAGTGCTTACAATGCCCTTCATTGAAAAACTTCAAAATGATGTAACCCTGATAATTGCTAAAAAATGAATTTACACCCTGCAGGGTAGAAGTAATAAGGCCAAACTATAATTCCTCAAACCACAGCCATCATGTTAATAGCTCCACCATAAGTCTAAACGATGCAATTAATTCCCTGGCATTTATGCAAGTTTTCTACGGTGAATCCATGTGAACTCAGACATCATCAGGCAATATTTATGTGCTGGGTACACAAATAGCCCTGTCACTCACAAACTGCCTCCTTAATGCAGAAACACCAGCATATCTGTCTCATTTACATTAGCCTCAGACATGGCACGTGCCACACATAAGGGTGGCTGACAGGAGACTTCAGTAATGGTAGCTGCCCTGAGACAGCCTGGCAAAAAGGATTTGTGGCAAACCTGGTATTCTGATAAATATGGAGATACCCAACTGCAAGAAATCCGTGATAGATAATTCTGTTTTCACACATTATTTCTGGGTCATCCTGCAATAGTCAAAGTCCTTTAAAACTGGCATCCATATAAAAACACAAGTTTAAGTGTTTGCTATTTAAATTAGTCTCCAGAATCTTCAGGAAACAAGATGTCACCTTGGCAGCATTTTGCATGTGCCACCCTATCTTTAAATGTCAGACTTAAAACATCCAAGAATATTTCATAATGTTTCCCCCAGCCATATGTATTGTGATAGAATAATATTTGTTCACAGTATTTTAATTTGTAAGATTAGACATGAAACCCCTTTAGGAAAATTCATAAATGCAGGAAATTGAAAGACTATGCTATGACTTGACAAAGAAGGATCTTAGACTAAAAACAAAGTTGTCACAATATACTACATTTTATTATAGAAATGAATGCACAGATGCTAGTTCTTTGTATAATATTTTATGACCTCCCAAACTCAACAACCTAACTGACTTCGATAGTAGACTGCATAGTAAACTTTCATAGGTGTTTTAGGCTAGCAGTGATCCTCAAGCAGGAGGACTGTGGATGGTTCATTCCATCACTCTGAGAGAGGGAAAACCACATTCATACAGTGTTCATTAACAACCATTGTTAGATTTCTGTTATTAACAGTATATAGGCATTACAACTTCTAGTGCATATATTAAACTTTACCCTAGGCTTTTGTAAACAGGAAAAGAGATTGTGCACACATACAGTGTTCAGAGCTACCTACAATTTCAGGCATCATTTGGGGCTTGAAACATATACTCCAGAGCTACAAGGAGACTACCATAAGAACATTCTGGACAAAGCAGAGGTCTAAATGCTGCCATGAGGACAGTATAGAGAATTTCTCCATATGTACAATAGGACTGGACCAAAGTCAAGGCAACAGTCACTATAGTTCTTTAGGGGTACAATGAAAACCCAAGACTCAAATTAATGGCCTTACTATTGTGTCCCAGAAAACCTGAAAAGATCCTCCACCCATGCTAGAGTGTTTTGTCTGAGCACTCCGTCTTTCAATGGTTTCAGGTAAGCTTATGAAGCCAAGCCTCGTCATATAAGGTGTGGCCCCTGCTGACTTTCCAAGGCTGCCTTAATTGGCAGTGCCTGGCAATACACAGAACTGAGGTTCATTAATTTTTGTTTAACTACGAATATAATTGTTAATATTTTTTTATTTTCATAGAAACATTTCCAAAGGGGAAAAAATCCCCATTTCTAATAATAAGCCAAGAATTTTTGTGGTGACATTTTCCTCCACGAAGAAGATAAAGCCAGACAATTCGGCATGCAGCATATGCGTTAAAACTGTACAAACTACCAAAGGCGATAGAAAAGCAGATGAGAGCGTTTTAAAAATTAAAATGCCTTTTGATTGCTCTGGGTTGTGTCCCGTGTTACAAAGAGGAGCTGTCAGCCTTGGTACCTTTGTAAATGATGGATTCTGTACAGCCTAGAGTGGCATGGTAATGTATATTTCAAATTTTATTTTGAAAGCATTGATTCCCATACATCTTTGAAATTAAATTTCCCTCATGATTCAACTCTAAACCTCTTACCTTACTCTAAGGAAAAAAAAAACAGGAGAAGGAAAATTTCTCCTTTACAGTCTAGGCAAACATAAACTCCAGGTAGAAAGTAGAAATCTCATGGATTAAGCATTTAATGAGTGTGATTTTTCTCAATTGAATACAGTCTTTCTTGTCTTTTAAAGTGCCTGGGTATGTCTTGCATTCCTTCTTTTTCTCTTCCATTTGTGAAACGCAATGAAAAGGCTAGTGTTTCTAGAAGTGTGCTTGTTTTCTGCTTATCTGATATTGCACTAGCCAAGATTTCATTACAGCATAATAATGTTTGCAGAATGAATGAGTGGAATGTCAGCTTCTAATTCTCTGATCTCCTTTTTATTAATATTAACTTTCCCAAAGGTTTTCTCTTCTTTGTGCCCACTTTACTTGAGAAATATTGAACAATCCTTACGCAGATTATTTTCCTATGTACTTTGCTAATAGGCAGAAAATACCATTGAGTCTTTCCATCACAGACCTGTGAATTATGTATAAAACCAGCACTGAGTTTTATTGAACTTTGATGCTTATCCATTTATATTTAGAAAGCTAAAAATGAAGAAAGATGTTTCTTCACAGGGCTAATTACTAAACTCCCACTGTCATGAAAGTCATTTTTCCCCAAAGAAAAGCCAGCCAGTTAAAGGAATATGATCAAAAGAAAATGTTTTGCCCTTCATACTAAAGCACATAGTTTATTATAATGTGGTGCACAGTGTAAATACTATGGGTCATGAATTAATCATGGAACTTATTTAGGCTGTATCAATAAGGACACTCAAAATCATAACAATATAAGACCTTAGAATGCCTAAAAATATTATTGTAAATCTAAGAGATAAAATAGATCGTTTAAAAGTTTAATTATTGCTACATAACAGGAAATATTTGGTTTATTTCTCACTTGATTCCAATGGTATGGAATGCCACCTCTGCTCTCCACACTGCATCCCTCCAAGAATTTTCAGTGAACCTCCATAGGTCAGTAGAGGCTGAAAGAAACTAAGAGAGGTGAATTCAACAACTAATGAAACCAAATAAAGTCTCTTCTTTCTGAACCTGGTCTGTTCTGTGTCACGTATGTATCTTCCAGTTTATGTTGCTGCAACACTAAAGAGTATCTTAATCTGTATATATTAAAGACATTGTTGATTGACTGGCGTGTGGAAGAACATGTAGTTTGATTCTATGTCTTGGCGCTGTGTTAATTGTGCTGCAGTGATCCTGAAAGTACAGATATTTCGTTGACTTAGTGATTTTATTTCCTCTGGACATATTCCCCGTAGTGGAATTGCTGGTTCATATGGTGTCTCTAAAGTGTTTGAGGAATTGTCAAAAGTTTTTCATAATGTTTTTCAGAATTTGCATTTTGAGGAGCGGAGCAATAAATTTACTTTTTTCTTACATCCTCTCTCACACTCATTGTCTTTCTCCTTTGGATAACAATTATTCTAATGGGAATGAGCTGACCTCTCATTGTCTGTAGATTTACATGTCTGCAATGAAATATTGAGTATGTTTTATGTAGTTGTTCTTTGTCTACAGGTTTTACTTTAAGAAATATCTATTCAAGACCCGTCTTCATTTTTAAATCAAGGGTGTGTGCGTGTGTGTGTGTGTGTGTGTGTGTGTGAGAGAGAGAGAGAGAGAGAGAGAGAGAGAGAGAGAGACGGAGAGAGAGATAGCATGTGTGTGTGCATGTGTGTATGTTACTGGCCTGTTAAGAATTCCATCTGTGTTTTAGATATTAAAATACCATAAAATGTGTAATAAATAAATACTGCCCCCAATTGTAGTCTGCTTCTTTACTCTGATGATTTTTTTTTCATTCCACAAACAGAAGTTTTAAGGGTTTTCTTTAATTTTGTTTTACTCTTATGTAATCTAGTTGTCCGATTTTCACCCTCATTCTCTGTGCTTTGGAGTAATATCCAAAAGTCTCACTGATTCCAGTGCCAAGGAGCTTTTCCTTCATGCTTTATTCTAATAATCTTACAATTTCAAGTTATACATTTGCATTTTTAACCACATTCTTTCCTTCAATGGTATGATGAAAAGAGTTAAGTTTCTGCTTCTAAACGTGCGCATTCAAGAGACAGCTCAATGTTAAGGAAGGCCCATTCATATGGAATGTCTAAATTAAACAAATCAACATATGTATTATGTAGAACAACTTCTTTGCATTGTCAAACTTAAAGTCAACTTTTCATCTATTACAAATACTTCATGATCTTATTCTATCCCCTGATGAATGAATCCATACAAGGGTTTTTCTAGTCTACTTCTATAAGTTGGAGTGGTGAAAAGTTGCTGGTAAAAGTTTTAAAGTACTCAGTTTGATAGGAGGAATGAGCTCAACATATTTGTTCTAGAGCAAATTTTTATATGTAATGGCAGTGTACTGCAGCTCTCCAAAGCTGCTCAGAGCCTTAAATACTCATAAGAGAATATATATGAAATAACGAATATATTAATCAGCTCCACTTAATTATTTCCCAATGCGTATGTTTCAAATAACATGTATACATAAGTGTACTTCATGTGTCAATTTTAACAAATTTTCAAAAGATAAAAATATATACACCATGATGTAATCTATAATATACACTTTTCAAATTTGTACTTTAATAAAAATTAAAGAAGATTTTAGAGTATAAGCATGTTAGATGTGAACTCTTGGAAAAAGCACTCTGTTGAAATATAAGGGAAATATTACTGCCAAGAAAGAGATAGAGAAACCAAGCACTATAAGGTTGTTCTTACCATGAACACATATGTAGTGTTGATTGGTTATTCGCAGTAATGATTTAAAAATACCCCTCTCTTTTGGGGTCATTAATTTTTAGATCACAACACTGTTTGTAATCTTGGAAAAAATTAAGTGCATCATGTTAGGAACCTTCAATTATTTTGTGGTCCTCTTCAATATGAGGAACAAGATTTAGTCCTCTCTGTGTTGTCTTAAGTCAGAGCCTGTTAACACTTTCAGTTCTCCAGTCAGTGTGATGTAGAGAAGGGGCCTGGTGTTGCAGGCACAGACAGCATCACCAGTGCACATGCTCCGTGGCTTGATGTGCAGCCCCATCACACACACGGGATATATTTAAAAAAAAATAAAATAAAATGTAGAGTGTAAAAATAAAAATAAAATACTGACTCATCTATCCAATCACTGCATAAATATTTATGAAGGCACTATTTTTACTATATTGGGTAAGGTGTTATAAAATTTAGGAATAGAAAATGGAACAACATACTTGCTTCCAAAAAGCCTCCAACAAAAAGTAATTCAACAAAGAAGCTAAAAGAATATTGCTTTTCTGCCCATCTCCCTGTGGACCCCTCTTCCAGCTTCCTACAAGTCATGCCCTGGTACACTCACCCCTTACACTCACCCCTTAGCTCAACTCCAATATTTCCTCATCTGAGGTGGCCCACAGACGGACAGGACAACTTGGCATATGGTCCCAGGGAACTTATACCACTTTAACCCCCAGCCTCCATGATTAGGAGAGTAGGGAAGGAAGCCTCCATTCTAGCCTCCTAGCAGCTTCTCTGGACAATTCCACACTTCTGACTATTTTCACAGTTACACTTCAGGGCTGTCATGTTAGACCCTCTGTTTGCTTGTCCACCTTATTCCCAACGAGATTCTAACACACCACTTTCACATGAGCTCTTTCCAGAGTCAGCTGCTAGAGACAGGATGCTATAATTAGTGTCTTTCAGATGGAAACTGCACTAGTTAAAACTAATACAATAAATGAGATGCTAAGCCTGAAAATTATACAAAGGGGTGAGAAATGAGAAAATGAAGCTTCGGGAGTCAGTGTAAGAGTCGATGAACAACTACAGCAAAGTTCAGGGATATAGTCAGATTTCCAAAACCTTGAAAGGATCTAAATGAAAAAAAATTAAAATGGAATGACATCAAACTTTTTAGAAAACTGGAAAATATGGAAAAGTTTCTATTAAGGATATGACCTTAAAAATTCACCTTATGATTCACTCAATAGGTAAAGTCACTTCTTGCTGCCAAGCATAATCAGAGTTCAACCCTTAAGAGCCACATGGTAAAAGGAGAGAACTGACATCCAGTGCTCCTCTGATCTCCACATATGTACCATGCACACATAAATGCAGGCATATATGAATAAAAGGTTTTTTAAAAAATTAAAGATTAACTAAATAAATAAGAATAAATGCCACAACAGCGTTCCTGAGGAAAAAAAGATAACATTAAACTTGAAAAACATGCTGTGCTAATATTTTGCCCTTTCTCCTGGAGGATGAAATGTATCAAACAAAAGCCAACACCTATCAATATGCACGTGAGTTGTAAAACGTAGGCACACTCTGAAAGGAAGCTCACATCTCTGGGTTCCATCCCATTACTTCCAACCCTTTAAGTCAGTGCTTCAAAAATATCCTAATCCTTCGATCCTTTAATACAGTTTCTCACGTTGTGGTGACTTCTGACCTATAAAGTTATTTTTGTTGTTATGTCATGACTGTAATCTTGCTGTTGTTATGAAGAGTAATGTAAACATATTTTAGAGAGACAGTGTGGGGAGCCGTTCCCACATACTCCATTGCAAGATGGCGCTGACCATCAGCACCACCAAGCCAGTGCGCATGTGCATGCTAAATGACAGTTTACCTTGTCAAGCCAGTGCGCATGCACATAGTAACTTTCCATCCCTTGCTCTTTGCCTCTCCCGGGGCGTCATAGGGTTTGACAGGCTGCAGCCCGTCAGAGTTTGACACGTCCGAGGTGAGGACTGTTAAGCTATATAAGGGCCGGGTTTTCGACCCTTGAGGTCTTCGCTCTGTAAGCTTATGCTCTCCCTCTCAAGACGCATAAAGCTTTTCTGCAGGAGGATCCTGAATGTGCCGCATCGTTCTTGCTGGCGAGACGGTAGCACGGGACAAGAAAGGCTTGCCAGAACTGAAAGGTTGAGTACTTCTGCATTAAATGAACAAAGGCTGTCGACAAATATTCATTTTAGAATTACACACTCTTTTATCCCCACCATTCCATTTCTTGGTGTGGCTCATGATCAGCCTGTGATATGTAGACCCAGTACAGATTTATACAGCATATCTCAATTTGAACCACACAATGACAGCAATAGTTTTTGAGCATTGATGCATACAGTTTCACAACCACATGTCACAATCTCCAGGGAAATATTTTCACCTTATATATTTTGACCTATAGTGATGGTCAATAATATGATGGCTTTCTAATAAAAAATATTTACTATTTCTTGGCTCCAGATAGTCTTAATTGCTCTAGGAAATGAAATGTTGCTATCTGACCACTTAAAGGTCCTTAGTTCGGAAGGACTTGATATTCAACCTAGCAGTTTTCCCCTTAAATGCACAGTAGCTCACAAGAGGAGCGTGGACAAAATAAGACTCCTATGTTCTACCCCTTTCCAATTACCAAGGCAATGGAATATTAAATCTCTTTAAATAATTATTTAATATTTTTTCCTAATCCCTCTATCCTTTAATGCAGTTCCTTATGTTGTGGTGACCTCCAAACCATAAAATTATTTTTGTTGATACATCATAACTATAATTTTGCTACTGTTATGAAGAGTAATGTAAATGCAGATTTATACATTAAAACTGAGCTTTAGTTTACTGTTATCTATATAGTTGCAAGAGAAATGATAAGACTGAATAATTTTTGGTAGTTGAATTATTCTTACAAATTTGCTCATTAAAGTTGGAGAGTATTTTAGTAACTTTAGACAAAAAAAAAATAGATTCTTCAAAATCTCTGATATATTCAAAGTCTGTTGAATTTGTAGTGTTCCTGAAAGGTCAAGTCTTGAAGGCTGGCCCTCAGTTCAGGAGTTTTCAGTGGGAAAAAGCAATTGGGCAGTGCAGGATGTGACCTTATTTATCAATTGATTAACCAACTGATGAGTTCAGAATCTGCTGAGATATTAGGATGTCGTGATATCTTAGAATATAAGACCTTGTTGAAGGAACTCCCAAGACATATCTTGTCTTTAGCATATGCTCCTTCTCAAGTTTGTTTTCTTTCTTTCTCACTATCCATAAGGTGAGCTGCATTGCTACACCTTGTGCTTGCCACCAAAACCAAGCTCTGTTCCACCACGCCTAGTGAAACAATGGAGCCAAGTAGCAATGTACTGTAATTGCTGAGCCACAATAAAAAGTAAAGTTTAATTTCTATGTCTATTTTCTTCTATATTTTATCTAATTATTTTTAAAGTAGTATTGCTATTATAATCTGACACTTTCATAAATAAATTTTGATCATATTCATTCCACTCTATCAAACCTTCTCACCCAAATTTCCTCCTCCCC
Source organism: Microtus pennsylvanicus (assembly GCF_037038515.1). Lineage (NCBI taxonomy): Eukaryota > Metazoa > Chordata > Mammalia > Rodentia > Cricetidae > Microtus > Microtus pennsylvanicus. The sequence continues at coordinate 181,121,877 of NC_134579.1, read as the reverse complement.
TCTCCTTTTGAAAAAAAAAACTATTGAGTCTAATTTTATAACAATAATGGGGCAGATGTGGTCATACAGTAATAAAAAATATTAAGAGTTTCCTGATGTAATTTCAGGCTTTACCATCTATCATTATAAATGCTACTTGGATTAATATCTTAAAATAAATCTTTCTGTTAACTCTATTGAATAATATAACAACTTTGCACGTTATTTTTTCTGTCTGTCTGTAAGACTTTAATATAGGGTAATTAAAAGGAGGTCATTATTGCTGTAAGATCCAGTGGCTTTTCACCAATTTTAAGCTAACTGGTAATCCAATTACTGAGAATTTCTTCAAATCATCTCATGATATAATCTCTCCAAAGGGTATAGACTATGTTTCTTTTTGCATAGATTAATTAGCATGATATATGCTTCATCACTATGACTGAAACATATGCATCAATATTTTAAAAGGTTGTTATAGAAAGAAATGCAAAGACATTGTTTTAAACCATGTTTGAAACTATTTATTTATTTTTGAAATAAAGCATGAAATTCTTAATTTAAAAAATGTGTCTTATAAACAATATATCTTTGTTCTTAAATATAACTCCCCTGCACAATAATGAGGTCTATGTACCACAAGTCATTGTCATCCTTGTACCCTTACCTCCAGTTCAATGCCTAGAACAGACAAATAACTGTCTGTATATTTTCAAATAAAATAACAAGTAATCAAGGGATAGTGTGTGTGTGTTTGTCTCTGTCTGTGTATACAGGTTTGTGATTGTGTGTTCTAAAATGGATCTAGGAGGTATTTCTAGAAGTATTATTAATCAGTGCCTCATTAGGTAGCTGTATTAAGACTATTGAAGTGACAAGGAGTCCATCTGTAAATGCAGCTTGCTACATTGCCTTTAAAGCATTTTATGCTTTTACAATCTGCACCAACCTAATTGCCTAATTTTCCTAGATGCAATGTTGATATAAAATCATTTTTATTCCTATTAACATGCCACTTAGTTCATAACACTTGAGATAATATCAACTCTAACATGCAAAACATAAATCATAAAGGATCAGAGACTATGCAATAAATCTCTATGAATTAGAAAGGCAGTTTTAACCAAAGTTCACACATTACAGATTTTGAATAAAACTATGCCATTATGATTAATGATTGATTTTTATATAGATGATGATCACAATAGATAGACGGATAGTTAGATGATAGGTAGGTAGATAGATAGATAGATAGATAGATAGATAGATAGATAGATAGATAGACAGATGTTGGTTATTTGGCTTTATATTGTATAGAGAATTTAAAAGTAAGCATTGTGCTCACCTTTTAAGCAAAGAGGCAAAACCTCTATGCTTCAGTGTAGCCAGAAAGGGAAGGCATCCTTAACCAATAACCAATGAACTAAACAAGGTGTCCTGGCCTTTGCTCTACACTGAGCCATCTATCAAGAAATGATAGTTTAAAAAAATTTGATTCCATCTTAGCATATAGACAATGAGTACTGCTTTTTGCAGAATGCCTTAATAGACGAAAGAGATGAGTCTCATATGATTAGGGAAAATAGATAAATATTAAATCCAATGTGAAAACATAATCTTTCAAAGCAGTTATAAATTTAGAGTAGGCAGTAATGTGGGATTCCCCTCTGTATGCTGTGAATACCATTGGTTAATAAAGAAGCGTTTTTGGGTTTGTGATAGGGTAGAGCAAAGCTAGGTGGGAAAAACTAAACTGAATACTGGGAGGAAGAAGGCAGAGTCAATGACAAGCCATATAACCCTACCAGAGACAGATGCCAGAACTTTACCCAGCAAGCCACAGCCTTGTGGCAATACGCAGATTAAGAGAGATGGGTTAATTTAAGATAAGCTAAGCCATGTAAAGATGGCATATACACAGAGCGTCTGGATTATATATATTATTGTGTTTTCTTTGAATTTTTTGACTGTAAAGGAGCCAAGCACAGAGAGACATTTCATTGTATGAGCTGCTAAGTAAACCAAAATATGTACTTTAAAGGTATCCTGTCTTCAAAATTAGAGCCAGGATATGTTGCTTTGAAAAAGAGGTTCTTATTTTGTTTCCATATAGGTTGAAAACCTGTGGTTTCTGTAAAGACTAATTTTGTTTTGATGGACCAAGAACCCTTCCCAAAAGGTTGCTGTGAATACACCCCAAAATACTTAGCCCAATAAAAAGCAGAATTGGAGAGAACTATGCCCAAATTCCCTAAATGATTGTTTAGATATGTTAGTTTATATTTAAAGGTGATATACTATAGGGATTTGCATTTGTATGGATCTTGGTTTATTGATACAAATTTTAGGTCAATTTTTATATGTATATTTCTTCTCTTGATTAAGGTATTGTGTTTGTATAGCTCACTTAAAAATGTAATGTATTCTTAATACATATTAAGAAATATAGGTTAATAGATAATCATCTATAATAGTCAAGCTTGTAGTCATGTTAGTTAGATTTTTCTAGATGTATAAAGATATATTTCAGATGAATAGGCATTCTTCAAACCTTTCAAAGACTACAGAATATATCATTTAAAATGTTTTAAGAAGTTAGGACTTTTCATGACAATGAGACACATCTGCTCCTGGCAGCACCAAGCTACTTCAAGAGGATGATGGGCTCCAAAGAAGCTCCTTATGGTGTTGGTTAACCATTTGGGCAAGAAACTGCTCTTGCCTGGATTACTTGATATTGTGGCACAGAAGAAAGTGACTGACAAGCTGCCAATATAGGCAGAACTGTCTTCGAACCTTCCTACTTCATGGAAAAGTCTGCTGGATATTATTGGTCTGTTGGTTGAAGATGGATGCCTCAATGTTACCGAAGTACTTTGGGTGACTGTCCAGGCAGCGAGATGTCTCTGTCAATTCTAGAGTTTTACACGATGCTTACAATGCACTTCCTGTTGACTTAGGTAATATTCTACATCCTTCTAGAATCTTTGATGGAGTTGAAGAATAGATAGTTATAGTTTTCCTTAGTTATAATAAAAGATAAAGTAAATATGAATATTTTAGCTATAATTTTTGCTTGATACCTGTCTTGATATATGTAATTGTACATTGTTAATGTTAAAACCTTCCTTTTTATTTAAACAGAAAAGGGGAGGTGATGTAGGATTCCTCTCTGTATGCTGTGGGTACCACTGGTTAAGAAAGAAGCTGTGTTTGGGCTTGTGATAGGGTAGAGAAGAGCTAGTTGGGGAAAACTAAACTGAATGCTGGAAGAAAGATGGCAGAGTCAGTGAGAAGCCATATAACCCCACCGGAGACAGACGCCTTAACTTTACCTGGTAAGCCACAGCCTCGTGCCAATACACAGATTAATGGAGATGGGTTAAATTAATATGTAAGAGCTAGTCAGTTAGAACTAGAGCTAATGGGTCAAGCAGTGATTTAATTAATACAGTTTCTGTGTGATTTTTTTTCAGGGCTGAGCAGCTGGGAACAAACAAGTGGCCTCCTACAACAAGGCAGAACTCAGATATAGCAGTAAGCATGAAGCAGCCCTGATAAAGTCCCACAGAAAAGAAATGTTTGTTTGGAGAAGGAAAGTAAAAAATAGAAATTCTTAGAAAATCAACTTTCAAATCACAGGTATTTAAAGGGAACAAAGTAAACAGTATGAGGGCCCCTTCATTACTCTGGTCTCAGCACAGAAAATAGTCCTCTAGCATGGGCAGTGCTAACTTGAGGAGAATGGTCCCCAAGCATGGGCAGAGTTGTCATAAGACAACTACAGAGAGTATCATATATCTTCATAGATAAGGATTTCCCCATTTAAGCTTCCAGGATTTTCAAAAGAATATCTCAAATTTACTGACCATTTTATGCCCCCTAAATATATATGTCCCAGTATGAGATAGGGTCTACAAGTAATGCTAATGAAGGTTGGGTTAAGTAATAAAGATGGTAACCCTGATCAGATGGGGCTACTGACATTGTAAGCAAGGGATCAGTCTGTTTGACCAGCAAGTAAAGAACATGTAGCCACCCTTTTAATAAAACTAGAAGCCTCATCAAAAACACATCCGTCGGTTCCCTGATTTCTCATCCTCCACCACTGTAATAAATACATATTCTGTGCTCAACTCATTCTGTCAAAACTATGTTACAACAGTCCATGCACACTAATGTATGAAACAAATTCATCTGTGTATAATTTCTCTGAAAAAAAAACTGAACAAAAGCTATTTGTAGCATATTTTGACCTCTTGCTGCTAAAGAAAATGAACCAAACTGAATAGCTACAGATATTTGTAGACAGAGTCTACCAAAAAACTAGTGAACTAATTAAGATAGCTAATTCACCCACTGAAGAATTTTCCTATTACTTATTAACAGCACCTGACAATTTAGAAGCCCCTAGTGCTAATTTACCGACTCATCCTCAATCTGTCATTCCTCAACTCAGATTGTAGCTACTTTCAACAATGCCTGACAGAGAAGGTTACATAATAACTGCTCCAGGAAAACTCAAGCCAAGGTCTTAACAATGATGAAGGGTCTTCAGTTGCTGCTGCTGTGAGCATCCCTACTTTCTCTGTCTAGGGAAAATGATTGAATTGTTCTAACAGGACTCAGAGCCTGGCTGCTTGGACTATCTCATCATCTTTTGAGGTGGAGTGGTCCCTATGTTATTGCTGTCTTCAGAAGATGAAGATCACTACCAAGAGTGTCATACCTGTAAAAACTCCTCAGAGTACAGTCCTCTTATCGATATATAGATGGCATAAGAACAAGTCACTGAGTTGGGTATTGCCAGCACACTGAATTTTTCCTTGCAATTCTAATGGCAATAGATCTGCTGCCTTTTAAAGAACCTGCATAAAATATAGTTCTAACCAAGGTCTATCTTGAGCTGTATCTGACCATATTTAATTATACCTTAAATAAACAGTCACTGTATAGATATCTGATAGCTCACTGTACCAACCTTAATTATATGGTAGAATTTGTTATTGGTTCACATTATACTGGACCACATCCAGGGAAAAAAATCAAATCAGGAGCAGAAGGAGAGAGAGCATGAGCAAGGACCACGAGGGGTGCACCCACACACTGAGACAATGGGGATGTTCTATCAGGAACTCACCAAGGCCAGCTGGCCTGGGTCTGAAAAAGACTGGGATAAAACCAGACTCGTTGAACATAGCGGACAATGAGGACTACTGAGAACTCAAGAACAATGGCAATGGGTTTTTGATCCTACTGCACATACTGGCTTTGTGGGAGCCTAGGCAGTTTGGATGCTCACCTTACTAGACCTGGATGGAGGTGGTTGGTCCTTGGACCTCCCACAGGGCAGGGAACCCTGATAGCTCTTTGGGCTGACGAGGGAGGGGAACTTGATTGGGGGAGGGAGAGGGAAATGGGAGGCGGTGGCGGGGAAGAGACAGAAATCTTTAATAAATAAATAAATAAATAAACAAACAAATCAGTAAGACTTGGATCTTACTCATCAATTGGTTTCAATGAGTGTGCTATGGTAAAGCTGCCAGAAATATGCTTTCCTCATGTGCCAAAAGAAAAAGGTACCTGCTACCTCCTTACCTTCTCCTCTTCTATACTCATAACTCTCATGGCAGTCAACTCTCTTAGTGCAGAAGATATAGGGCACTTGTACAGTGTGCCTAGAATGTCTGGGCTTGCTGATTTTTATCTGATTTACATACAAACATACAAAGAAACGCCACCGCTGTGGTTTGCAATACAGAGCAGCTGTGGAATGGAAAGGACATTAATAATCCAGTGATCTCAAAGAAATAATATATGCCCCTTCTGCATAAAACATCAAGATCTCATTTGACTTATAGTTCACATATTCTTCTAATAGCCTTGAATGAATACTAAGGAGAAGTTAAATTAGTGGTTCAAAGTATCTAATGCAATTAATGAAGGGGACACAAAAATATCACAATGATAAAATGTGTCACTGCACAAATTTTTCCTCTTTTGATTATCTGAAAAAAACAAAGTGAATTTTGGATGTTCAATTAAAAAGCTCCCTTAACACAACTACATTTTTTGAGTGTATCAAATACAACAATGTGTATTTAAAAACAGAAGGGCTGGAGAGAGACTCAGCTGTTAAAGGTGGGACTCACAATCAAAAATATAAAATCAGAAATCTAACCAGACTTCCCAAACTTAATGTACATGATCAGTTTGTTCTTTAACAATGGCATCTATTTGAGCCCTTAGTGAGAATCACGCAAACCAAAGCAACTTAAAGTTATAAGTTTGTCTTCAATCTTTCATTCTTTTTGATTGAAATATGTCACTTTCTAGCTTATGGTTTGTTTAGCTTAAAATAGATCTGTGACCAAAAGGAAAACCTGTGATTCACTTTTCTCTAGTGTGTTATATAAACTTTTGGATATATATATATATATATATATATATATATATATATATATATATATATATATATATAATTAGAAAAGTTATGTAAACGACTTTTATCATTTTAAAATCAAATATATATATAACATCCTATAGTCTTGTGATAATATACAAAGAATGCAATGTTTGCCTAAATACTCTGCATAGTATTATTAATTAAACACATACAAAATGCAAGCTTTGACATGTGTGTTACAAAGCATCAGTTCTTGTCATATTTACTGTATTATATGTACATATTTCAAAAAAAACTATGAAAAAAAGACCTTACACATAAATGGTATTTCATGCAAATATACTTCACAAAACAATGACAACCATGCAAATGAAAATAAAAACTATTACAAAACAGTTTATCTTAAATACATTAATTCAAAATTACACACTGCAACCATTCTTTCATGGCATCTTTATTTTTTCTTTCTTTTTGATACTCAGATCTTGAAATACCATAATAACTATCAAGAAATATCTCCTTTTACAAACTGAAGAAACAGGCCCGGGGACAGTCCTCTTGTCTTTCTGAGAGGATGGGGCCTGATATGTACAGTTGGTTCCCCTGGTGGGCTGGGGTGGCTGCTGTCCCTGGTTCCAAAAGCACTCTGATTCTTGGACTTGACGCAAGACAAGACTACTGACAATGTTGATGGAGTATAGACACCAGGTATGACTCAGAAATCACACAGGTAAAATTTTAGAGTGTCTCTCCATCCAGTCCTAGAAAGAACACTGTCAGCAGCATTGTTACACAGGCAAACAAAGAAAGAATGCATTCTCTACCTAATACTGGGAAATAGCTTGTCTTTTTCATGGTTTTCAATATGAAACCTTCCACTCATGTCAAAATACACTTGATTTCAAATGTATATTCTAAAGGAAATTACTGCTTTATGAAAGATTCCCAGATTTTTGAACCCTTGAGTAGAACTATAATGAAAAACCAGTTTTTTAAAGTAATGGTCCCTCTATGCACTGTGTTTGCTTTCTGAATGTCATTTGACAGACTGTTTTGCCTGAGGCACATTTATTTGACTCTGTATGGGAAAGGAAATAAATATATTAGCTATTTCTCATCGAATGGCATTTTACAGCATCATTTTTTCCAAATATAAAATGAAAAACTTCCAAAAAGTAGACATTTTACATACTCAAATAACAACTGCATTCTTCACTCTGTGAGAAACAGGATGAATAAGATTATAACTTTTATATCAAAGATTGGCTTCATCAACAATAGAAGAAAATAAATCCTTAAATAACATGAGTCATATCTTAGAATTTATGAGATAAAAAGGGAGGAAAATACAGATCTGTAAATTCATTCAACACCATTTTAGTTAAAATTTCTCTTAACTAAGAAGTCATTCCCTGACTTCAGGAAGTGGCTTATTGTTCAATGTTTAAACACCATATTTACCTTATTAGAATTTTAGTTTCCAGGATAAGGAGAAAATTTTACATTGTTATTGCATTCATGAAAAAAACAACTGTTGTCATTTCATTCCTAAAATATTTACATGAAGCATTTTATCTTTCTTTCCTAGAAACCTGATTAGGGTAGATTTTCCTATTATGACCCATGCATCAAAGAAACCCTTTGCTTTTCTGTCAAGATCCTAGTGTCAGGATAATTTCAAAACTTTCTAACATTGTCCTTCTGAAACAAATCCAAGTGTATCTACCAACCATCCAGTCACCAGTACCATATTCATGAAAACTTGGTGAGACTTACTGAAAGGCCAATCCCCCACCATTTTTCACAAGACATAGTGTCACAGTGAGCCAACAAACAAAACTGTCTCAGATGCCCTGTAAGTGGTTCAAAACTACATTCAAAAATAAAATGGGAATATTTTTATTTAGTCTTGAAAATGTCATATATGTGTATTGAAGAAATTAAATATATGTGTACAATGCATATTAATCATACCCATGCCTCACTCCCCACACAAATCTCCCCAGAGCCTATCCCTCCCAGCTACATGTCCTCCTTTTACATCTGTCTATCCTCTCTCTATAGATCGTTGGATAGATAGATAGATAGATAGATAGATAGATAGATAGATAGATAGATAGATAGATATAGTGCTGCCCACATATGCATGGGCATAAGGTTACCGACTGGAGTATGAAGACCTATGACAATACTTGTAAGGAAAAAAGACTCTTTCTCCCTAACAATTATTTCAAACTCTCTTTTATATTTAGTTGTTTGTTGATGATGGTAAGGTTGATGATGTGTGCATGTGTGTCTATGCATTTTTATCCATCAAGACAATGGAATCAAGACACTTTACAAAAAAGAACGTCAGAGAACAATAAGGACATTGGTTTTTTGTTCGTTTGGTTGGGTGGGTTAGTTTGGTAGGTTGGTTTTTTCAAGGCAGGGTTTTGCTGTGTAGCACTAGCTATCCTGAAACTTGTTCTACAGACAAGACTGGCCTTGAGCTCACAGAGATCCACCTGCCTCTGCTTCCAAAGATCTAAGACTAAAGGCCCATGCCACCACTCCCAGGCAAGGACTTTGGCTTTGATAAAAAGCCACCAGTAAGGCATCTGGTGTTGATTTTGCATAAGCATGGTGATTTGTCAAAACATGAAATTACACCAATACCACACTATTAACTAAATTATATATTTCGTTCTTGTTCCAGCAGATTTTTGCACCTTTCTCTTTTTCCTGATCGAGGGTTGCAAAAAGGATTCCACATAGCATTCATATATCAAACCTTTTTAGTCTCCTTGCAAATAGAGACAGTTCTTAACTGACCTCATTTTTCATGATCTTGGCATTTTTAAAGTCTACTGATTGGGTTTTATGTAGTTCTGACACTTGAATTTGTCTGATATAATCTTTGTTAGAAAAAGATTGTAGGCTTGGAGACAGATGTCATAGCGGTACAGAAACCTCACATTATATACAAACTATAAGATGTTCACATGACTTTTTATGGTTATCACAGTTTAAGGTGCCTTACTTATCTTGTGCTTATCTCCCAAAATTTACTATTTTCCCCTTTTCATGTTTTTAAATGAGTCACCATGAAACTCAATATGGAAGTGAGATTCCTTTTCCATATCAAGGAATGAGTCTATCTATCATCTTTCTATGATCTATCTATCATCTATCTATGTGTTATCTCTCTAAATCTTTGACATTTTAAAATTATTTTATTAAATATGTAAAAATCCTCTATCACATCCACCTTTCTCCCTCCCAAAATCATATGTTCTTTTACACTATTTTGTTGATACCCAGCTAGTTCATTTAGTTCTTTATGTGCATGACTATGAGATATGTACCAGATCATGGTTTCCTTCTCAGGGAGCACATCCCTGGTGAAACAAGATAATCCCTCTCTCAGCACCATTAATTTCCAGGTAATGGTAGGATTCTGTGATCACCTCCCCCATCTATACTGGGATTTTTGACTGGCTTCATCTTGTATGAGTCTTGTGCATATTTGTTTTCTCTAATTTTGCCTAATGTTGTCTCCCTATTTGTTATTTCACTAGTATTAATGTGAATTCAGTCATATTAATGTCATTCTTTATATTATAGTATATTACATTATTTTTACTCTTCTAGCAATATTGCAAGGTAGAAAGGACATATATTTTAAAAATATTTCAGGGATAAATAGATTATATGCTAATAGCTCTAATAATTCACAACAAATTCAAGGCAGCCTTAACACTGTGTACTATCCAATCATGAACCATTTGAGAATATTTCTTAGTTATTTTTTGATTGCTTTGATAAAACACCATGACCAAGGTAACTTATAGAAGAAAGATTTATGGTGGCTTAGAGTTCCAGAGGGTAAGTGCATGATCAGCATAGTAGGGAACACAGGATCAGTGAAGTAGGGCATAGAACTGAAGCTGGAGCGGAGAGCTTACATCCTAGAGCTTACATCCTGATGAATAAGCACAAGGCAGAGAAGACGCTATCTCGGGATGGTGTAAATTTTTAAGGCTTAAAGGCCAGCCCTAGTAATAGACCTCATTCAACAAAGCGACACCTCCTAATCCCTCCCAAAATAGTTCCACCAACTGTCGATGAAACATTCAAATATAAGAGCCTAAGAGGGCCATTCTAATTCAAACCACCACGGGGAGTCAGATAAGAGACACTCAAGTAATATAAGCAGAAAAGAAATTCAGTGAAATAATACTTAAAGGATTTGTGCAGAATTCTAGCCAATAGTAGCAGTAGATGAAAGTGCCAAGTTTTCCTAATGACTAATGAACATGTAGATAGGCACACTGTAGATAAAGCAATGCCATTTTCTTATTATTAATGAATAACAACTGTGAGCAGGATGCATTCAGAATTATATACAAAATTTGGACACAGGGAAGGGCTTTATGAGGTCACTGGGCTTTTAAAAATTAAAACAAATAAATAGAGATTAATAAGATTAAAAGTTTGGAACTTACAAGAAGATGAAAGTCTAGCAATCTGCCTTAATTTTCTAAAAGGCTTTATCTTTTACTTTTTTCATTATTTGATTTTATTGTTATTCATTTGTACATTCCTTAGGTGCTACTGACTCAAATTTCTCCTTATTTTTTTAATTTTCTTTCATACATAAACACACACACACACACACACACACACATATATATAAATATATATATATATATAATTAAATGTATTAATGTAAAAAATTAGGTCATTGAAAAGATAGCTAAAAACTATGATCCACAGTCAAGCTAAATAAGAAATGATAATACATAAGTCACTTTCAAATGTAAAAAAGGAAACCGTATAGATCCTGTAGACATTAAAGGGTTAATGGAAAACTACTAAGAATGATTCTCAGCCAAGTGAAATGAAATGGAACAATCCTTTCAAAGATACACATTACCATATTACATAGAAGCTGGATAGTACAAATAATTATATATCTATTGGTGAAAGAGCATCAACAGTCTCCCAAATCAAAGTCATATGATCCAGATTTATTTCCTAGTTAAATTTAACCAATCATTTAAGAAACGACTTTATACTAATTCTTTACAATCTCTTTCAAAAGAAATGAAAACAGAGGAATATGAATTGTGTTCCTTTGATAATGCCAGCACTCCACTAAGATCAAAACCACACAAATATTTTACAAGAAAGCAAAAGTGAAGGATAATAACTCTAGTGCACAAAAATCTCACATGAATTCACAGAAACTGTGGCAGCATGCACAGGGCCTGAGTCTGCCTAAGACAGGGTCCCAGTGCTGAGAGGAATTGAGGGAAAAAGTCCCTACCACTAGCACAGACTCTAAGTCCAATAGATACTTACTCACAAACGAAAAACGAGTTCTCAGCAACAGTCTCACTGGGGATACAAACCAGCCTTAAGTGCAGCCCCCTTGCCCAGAAGTAGATGGTTAACAAAAAAACAAGCTCAATGGCATCTTTGGAAATCCTTTGTCTATAAGGTTTTGAGAGGGTTGCACTTTTGTTTTGTTTTGTTTTTTTGTTTGCTTTTTTTTTGTTTTGTTTTGTTTTTTGCTTGTTTGCTTGCTTGCTTTTGGTTTTTACTTTACCAGTCATTTGTGTATACACCATGACTTCTGGTTTTCTGGTTTAAAATTCCTTTGCTAGGAACATGTGTGTCTCTGCACCTACATATAGATTTCAAGCTTTTCCTTATGCTCTTTTTTCTTTATTTGTTTTGTTCTATTCTTGTTTGTTTTTGTCTTGCCTTCTTTATGTTTATTATTATTCTTTAACGTGTCTGTTTTCTAAAATGATACAGATAAGGTGTGGATCCACATGGGAAGGGAGATGGGTAAATCTCAGAGGAATTGAGGGGGGATTGCGATCAGAATACATTGTATTAAAAAATATCTATTTTCATTTAAAAAAAGGAAACAACGCTAAAAAATTATCAACAAAACATTAGCGAGTTGAAACAAATAAAAAATAGTAATACACCATAACAGAGTGAAATTTATCCAATATAAAAGATGATTCAGCATTCAAATGTTCATGTTAGTAATCCATCATTTCAACAGGCAAGTAACTCAATTGTATGATTGTGCCAGTAGTTTAAGAATATTTGATGAAAAATAACACTAACTCATGCAATAAAATACGGTAAATTAAGAATAGAGGCTAGATTTCTCAACTGGAATGATGAGTATATACACACACACACACACACACACACACACACACAATTTAAAACAAAACTAAAAAAAGAAAAGAAAAAGTCAACCAACCAACAAACAAAAAACCTCCATCAAATATCATACTACGTAGTGAAGAGGAAACACAAGGCTTTCCAACTAAGTGCAAGATTGAGATTAAC